>NC_140616.1:26797565-27525065 GCF_057381915.1 Diplotaxodon limnothrissa | reverse complement strand
GAAACAGGTCTCCACTGGATATCAAATCATTTGTCAGTGCACTCGAAAAGGATCTGAAACTTCTTTTCCTGGAGATTTCAGAAAAGGAGCTAATCGTGAGCTTGCTTCTTTAAAAACAAAATTAACAACAATAACAACAAAAATCAGACTAATAATAATAATTATTATAATAATGATAATAATAATAATAATCACAGCTTTTAAGAATGACATATTAAACCACAATCTTGACATAAAATTGCACTTCAAAATACTGGTTGGGTGAATAAATATTTGCGATACCTTTTTATATCCATTTTGGTAATACAGTACATAAACACAGCAATAGTATATTAGCTGTCAACAGGGTTAATAGGGAAACTGATTTAAACTTTGTCTATTTTCATTCCAGCTGCTTTTGCATATAGTACAGAATTTGCATATTAGCACAGAAATAAATAAACACCAATGACATCAAAGAAGGGTAAAAAAGATTTACAAAACATACTGCATATCTAACATAGTGTCCATATATATTAATAATATAATTACATAACAGCGTCATTCAGAAGCGGTGCTCAAGTGCTTTTGCGTTTTGTCGTCAGACTCAAAACAAGCGTGTGGTGATTTCTGGCCACAGGCTGGTCTTAGTCTTTTTGCACTGTCCCTTCGGACTCTGCCTCCGATCAGAGTTGTGTCTGGGAGGAAGGAGTCTTTTTTTGGCCTTGAGAGTTCTCAGGGTAAACACATCTTTCTCTAACAGGTGCATCTGCGCTCACCTCCAGGTGTCTCGTCTCTGTTCTGGGACTCGACGGCTGCTGGATGGTGAAGGATCCTTGATTATTTTTGTTGGGTAGGACACCTGCAGGCATTTGTCCTGTCGCCTCAGGGTTCGGTAGGCTGGCTTGGCTGCTCAGCGGCATCTCTTTAAGAACGTCCTTGCGATGTGGCAGAGCAAGCCTTCCATTTGGAGCCTCGCTCAGTTTCATGGATGCCCCTGAGGTGTTAGCAGTCGTGCTGCTCAGGAAGCTGTACATTTGCAGGGGGGACCTGGGCGGAATCATGTGAATCCCCCCAATTGGAATCAGCATGCTTGGGGCTCTGCTTGGCTGCTGCGAGTGCAGAGGAAGGTGACTCAGAAGGTTGTGGGCTCCACGAGGACGCATGGAATGCGAGGGGATGTGGGTCAGTCCAACCTCATCTACACACTACAACAAAAACAAACTGAAATTTCAGTGGCTCTGCTGGTGGTAAATTCACCTACAATTTTTAGAAACTGTTTCTGTCTCAGTTCATTTTCTGTATTTTGACAAGATATCTTTTTTAAAAAGCTATAAAAATATCTGTTTCATTTTGATATGGCCATCTATAGGATATAGGGTTGAAATTACGATTAAATGATTTGCAAATCACTGCATAGAGGTCCCCCCCACCTTTTATTTTCCTCAAACTGATTTTTACAGTGTCCCAGCTTTTGGACACAAATAGTAGTTCTGCTCTAAAGTGGAATAATAAATAATGAAAAGAATCATGGCAGACTGAATATCGCCGCTGTCAAAGAGTGAAAGGGTTTGTGCATCCCGTGGCCTATGTTGTGGGGGGGCTTTTGCCCCCTGTTAGGGTCTCCCATGGCAAATTTGTCCTGAGGGACCAGACAGAGTGATTAAAAAAACCCTATGAGCTGAAGATCCAGGGAACAGTTGACCCTGCATGGGATAGGGTTAGCAGGTCCCTGTACTGAAGCAAGGCCTGGGAAGGTGCCCAAAGGCGAGCGCCTGGTGGTCAGGCCTTAGTCCATGGGACTCGGCCAGGCACGGCCTGAAAAAGGGACCTTGGCCCACCCTCTTGTAGGCCCAGAATGCAGGAGGCGCCGTAGGGGTTGGGTACAGTGCGTGCTGGGCAGCAGCCATGGGTGGTGACCCTGGTGGACCGATCCATGGCTGCCGAGACTAGAGATTGAGACATAGAACATAATTTCTCTGGTGGGGAAGGAGCCTGAACGTGAGACTCAACGTGAGGTTGAGTCTGTGCATTGAGTCGGACTCAGCTTAATGTACAGCTTTGGATCTTGAACCAGTCTCCTGGAGAGGGGTTGTACTATGTCTCAGTCTGGAGTTGCCCTTGGTGAGAGGCTGGGATGGGTATCTTAGTATCCTCTCGGCTTGTTGCCAGTATGTTGGAGTTCTTCCCTGGTGGATGAAAGGGTTTGTTCCCTGGGTCGGGGAACGGGTCCTCACTGTCGTCTATGTCTATTCACTGAACGACAGTTCAGAGTACCTGGCCTTCCTGGAGTCCCTGACTTCTTGAGGGTGCTCCACCTGGGGACTTTCTCGTCTTACTGGGAACGGTCATGTGGGCAACAACAGTGAGACCCGGAAGCGCGAGATTGGGAGGAACAGCCTGCCAGATCTGAACCCGAATGGTGCTCTGTTACTGGACTTCTGCGCAAACCATAGTTCATCCATAACAAACTCCATGTTCCAACATAAGGGTGTCCATGAGTGCAAGTGGCACCAGGACATCGCAGGCTGCAGGTCGATGATGATTGTGATCGTATCATCAGATCTGCGGCCATATGTTCTGGATACTCTGGACTGGAAAATCTATGCCAGGGTCCGTCCATTAGCTGATTCAGGAGGAACCTGCCGCTTTCATGCCAGTTGTGGAACACTAGACCAGCTCTTTAGCCTCCTGAGGATATTCAAGGGTTGGTCCAGTAAGGTTGACCGTTGGACTCCACCAGGGCTGCCCTTTGTCACTGATTCTGTTCATAATTTTTACGGACAGAATTTCTAGGCATAGTGATGGAAGGCTTCCACTTGCGTGGCCTCAGTATCTCGTCTCTGCTTTTTGCAGATAATGTGGTTCTCTTGGCTTCATCAGGTGGTGGCCTCCAACTCGCCCTGGAGTGGATCACAGCCAAATGTGAAGCGGCAGGAATGAGAATCAGCACCTCCAACTTTCAGGTTAAGGTCCTCAAGTGAAAAAGGATGGAGTTCCCACTCCGGGTCAGGGAATGCCTGAAGTGGAGGAATTTAAGTATCTTGGGGTCTTGTTTATGAGTTAGGGGAGAGGGGAGTGCGAGATCAACAGAAAGGTTGGTGCTGTGGCTGGAGTACGGGGAGAGGGAGGTCTGGACTTCTCTGCTTATGCTGCTGCCCCCGCAACCTGGCCACATATAAGTGGAAGAAAATAGACGAATGGATGGATGGATATTTTTTTCCTCCTTGTTTGAAATGTCCCATTTTCCAACATGGAAAGCTTAGGAAACATTACTGTTAGACTTTTTCGAGTCCAGTTGAAGTCTACTTGAAGCGTGCTTGCTCAAGTGCTGTACTGCTGTGTAGTGTCTCCTAGTCAGTGTGGTTATTAAAAAAAACATTTACAGGTACAGTAGGTACAATCGAACAGACGAGCTACTGTAGCTCAAACTGCTGAAAAAGTTGACGCTGGTTCTGATAGAAAAGTGTCAGAACCGAGCATCACAGTTTGTTGTGTATGGGGCTGCATAGACACAGACCAGTCAGGGGGACCATGCTGACCCCTGTCCACCAACAAAAGTGCCAACAATGGGCACATGAGCATCAGAATTGGACCATGGAACAATGGAATAAAGTGTCCTGGTCTGGTGAATCACATTTTCTTTTACATTGCTTTTACCCTGGGAAACACCTGGTAATCAGGATGTACAATGGGAAGAAGGCAAGCCAGTGGGAGTGTGATGCTTTGGGCAATGCTTTGCTGGGAAACCATGGGTCCCTGCCATCCATGAGGATGTTACTTTGTACATACCATCTGTTGAAAATCACGTACACGCTTTCATGGAAGCTGTGTTCCCTGATGGCTGTGACCTCTTTCAGCAGGATATTGTGCCCTGCCACAAAGCAACAGTGGTTCAGGAATGGTTTGAGGAGCACAACAATGACTTTAAGGTGTTGATTTGGCCTCCAAATTCCCCAGTTCTCAATCCAATTGAGCATCTCTGGGATGTGCTGGACAAATAAGACCGAATCATGAAGACCACACCTCACAACTTACAAGACTTAAAGGATCCATGCCTCAACAGGTCAGGGCTCTTTGGGCAGCCAAATGGGGACCAACACAATATTAGGCAGGTTTGTCATGAAGTTATATCTGATCCGTGTATATGCAAACACAAGAGGTCACTCTGTCGTGAATGTGAATCAGTACCTGCTCCTCTGGGACCCACATTAGTGTGAGGGGTATGTGGTGAAGTTTCACCATAACATGTTTGGTGTATACTTTTTGCTTATCAGTTTTTAATTAGGGTGAGCCGAGATACTCACCCACGCTATTTTTGTTGTTGACATGTGGTTCCAATCTTCAGAATTTAGTGATTGGCCTGCTTTTCCTTTTTCCCCTGGTTACCCAGGGAAAACATGTGTCTATTTGGGAGCTCTCCTGCATTATTTTAGGGCTAGGAGCTGCATGGTTGCTTTGTCTGATATAAAACAAGAGAGCTGCCTTTCCTTACCTTTCCAATAAATGTGACTTTAAAATAACCTCATATGTACCAGCCTATCTATATTTATTCTAAATGTTGACTTGCTGGAATTTAGCTGAACCACACAAGATTGGCTTTGTGAGCTGGAACCTGATTTATTTAAAAACTTTAGGCTAAACTAATAGAGTTGGATCAAGTCACAGGTGAGTGACACGGTTTGAAGAAAAGCCACCTTTTGGCCAGTGGTAATTATACACGCAGCAAAATTCTGACTTAAGTATACAAAAACAAAAAAATTAAATCGTTATGAAGAACACTCAAAAAATGTTTTGAAGTCACTCACCAGCCTTGCCGTAGATGCTTGTTCCCTTGGATGAATATGGGCTTGACAGTGAGCAGAGGTGTCAGCCAGGGAGCCCAGAAACCCATAGGAATGCGACCCCTGAGACTGCACTATTATAGGAGAGAGGCCTCTAACAGGGGAGATTGGTCTCTGTGAGGCGGTGGAGACATGACAACTGGATGGGGAGAGGGATGAAGGAGGAGCAGGGGACTGGCAAGGCCTGGGTGATGGGTTACGAGATGGAGAAAGCTCAATTTGTGGAGTCAGGATTTGACTACTTGGAGAATGAGGACCTCCAGAGGATGCTAACGTTGAAGCGTCGAGGCGTCTGCGGGCAAACAACGCCCTTCTGGCACTGGCTGAGCTTTTCTGGGTGGAATCCCTGGAGGTAATCGGAAAGGATGAGCTGCCTTCAGACTCCCCCAGCTGATGTGCTGGATGAACCTTCTCTCTGTTAGTGTCAGAGCCTTCAGCCGCTGTGGACCGGCTGTCTTTGTTATGCCCGTCATACTTGTCCTTGGTGTTTGGATCTCCTTGATCTCCACTTTTCCCAGCACCAGAGCACTGATGACCTTTTTGTTGATTTGGCTGACATGATGAGATTTTGCAGACTTTAAGGACAGAAAAAAAGGTTTATTTTAAATTAATTTTATATTTAAATTTTTTTCAAATTTTTCTTACATTAGTAAGGCAAAACATCAAGAACTTTATTTAGATTATTTCAAATTTGACATGTAGATGTCAACATGTAGAGAGTTTATGAAAGCTTATATTTCAATTTCCTACAAAACTTTACATTCATTCAAGACTTCAAAGGCTGCAATGCATTTTCTGAGTAACATGTAAAACAGTTACTATTACTTAACTCTTACTATTAACAGTAACTTATTACTCACTCATCACACACACACGCTTAACTCTAAGTGAAAAATAGTCGATTGAACTTATTCTGATCAGCTTTTCTAGAACTGAAAACTCAGTCTTGCAGATCTTAATAAACTCAGTTTCATTTATCTAAATAACTCAATGCCACCTTTCCCTCATCTGCTACGATACCACGAAAAACCCATAGCCTGAGAAATTCTGAGAGAAACTAGCATGAACATAAATGACTCAAACGCAGTAGAAACTTTCATCTTAGGATTTTTCTATTCATTTTTATCGAATTCTGCATCTTGAAGGAATTTGTAGAGCGGGTCACTATGTTAAATTAAAGGCGAAATGCTGGCCTGGCCTCTTGTTCCATATTCCATTTATCTAAAGAGGTTTGACATTTGATAAAATGTGTAAAATGTGTACATAATAAGGAGTTAGAAGCAGACATTTAACACAGTAAGAATAGTGCTAATAATGCTAATGTGGTAAGCATAGGACAAAAAAGAAGAGAAAAAGGAGCACAGGGCATGTAATTTACAAAGCAATTACTGCATTTATTTTTAGCCAAAAACAAGTTGTACCTTCATGTGTGTTCCCTGGATAACAGCAGGTTTCCTTTCCATGTCCCTTAGATATCAGGTGTTCAGTAAGACTCCCTGGAAATAAAAAAGAGCCGCTCACTGTTGATGCACAGAGAACACATACAAGAAACTTAAAATGAAAAAACATTTTATTGCCTGTCATTACCTGTAGCTTTGAATGCGGTTTCACAGAAACTGTAGTTAAATGATGGTGATTCCTTGGTGATTACTGTAGTATCGTCACACTGGCACTTTTCTCCAACTCCACCATGTGCGTCATCATACCTCTTATTTGATCTGCAAATGTAAGGAGAGAGAAAGAGGTTTCAGTCTGGTACTCAGGGTGTTTCCTTGTCAGTCAGCTCAGGATGATAGCAGCAATCAATATGAATGTAACAGGAGCTGACAGCCAGGCTGGGGGCCCTTCAGCACCTGTTAGTGACTGCATTTATCCAATGTAAGAGTAATGTCTGGTGCTGGCCTTTACAACATGGGAATTTCAAACTGTGGCGGCTGGGCTTGGGGTCCACACCACTTCACTTAGACTTCCTTCAGTGAGGCACCTACTTCAGCTTCAACAGAGAAGCTTTCATAAGCCAAAAACCAGCCCCCTCCGCCTCCCACCCTTCACAGCTAACACAACCACCAAGCCCAAACAAGAGGGAGCTTTCGATGCGGCTTCAGGTCCAGAGGTTTGCTGAAAGCGCAGCCAATAAAAACAGGCACAAGAGGGAGGGAAACCCTCGCCCAAACCAGCAGCTGCTCCAAATAAACGTGAAAAAACACTGAAAATAAAAACACATTCCTATGACAAACAATGGTTCTGGTTATAATTGGCTGTTTTTCTCTTCTATTTTCACCACAGGCTGTGTGGCTGGATAAACTCAGCAGGTATCATAAATGGTTGCTTTTACAGTGTCGGAAAACTTCCAAGTTAATGAAAGAGAAACACTTTGCCTTCGTACCTCTATACTGTACTCGGCAGGTATAAATTTCATGTAACACCCGTTCCCACTCAAGATTTGAACCTAGAGCCCTTGGCTTTCCCCACTTCAAAAAAAAGAAAGGAAAAAATGGCAACATCCCACTAGCTTGCTGCCTCCGTTGTGTCTTTATGTTCCTCAGACAGACAGAGCAGACGGAGAAAGCAGAAAGCGGGCGGGCGTGAGGATGACTCACTCTTTTTAGGAAGGCTGCGATGAGCGTCAACATGAGTCACAACAGGGATTTGTTCGCAGACACACTCCTGAACCAAAAAAGAGACACACAGATGGCACCTCTCTGCACTCCCCTTATCACATCACAGCAGTGTTTATTTCTGATAGGTATCAAAATTACTGAGCATGTCTGGCTTAACCTCCCTGCAAATGAATCTGAGGAGATGAGTGTGCTACATAAGAATAGTAGAACGGACTGTGCCTACTTACATCTGTTCAAATGATATGTTAATTTCAGAATGAGTGTTAGCCATTGCTCATCTTGTTTTCTTTTCTTTTTAACATGAACAGTGACTCTTGCCAAATTTGGGTAAATCGGAGGTAGTTCCTCCACTGATTTGCTGGGATTGGGGCACTTTGAGGTGTTTTACTGTCTTTGTGCCAATCCTGCCAAAGGATAACACTGTGTTCACATCACAGCTTATTATTCAGTTTTAAGTAATTACTGTGTGTACTTCATATCTGTTACACATCATTAAGCACAGCTATTTTTACTATGGTTACTTGCATTTAAATGATCCTTTAATATACTGTGTTTCACGCTGATTTAGAACAGTATTTAAAATGAAGGTTGGAAGATTGATTAAATGCCCTGACAGCTAATCAAATGTGTCTTCCTGCCATGAGTAAGATGCAAGTCAGTCAAGTGGCAAACATTAGGTTACAGGTTAAGAAATAATAAGCTCATTCAACCAAATAGCCTGGCCAACCTCTGCTAGGTCTGACAGGCCAAGTCTGGGCTAGAAGGTTCTTCTGGGGTCTAAGTCAGCGGTCCCCAATCCCTGGGCCACGGACCGGCACCGGTCCGTGAGAGTTGAGGCTCAGGTGTGAAATTTATGGTTTTCAGGGTTTTTATTGTTATTTTTTTAATCGTTAACTCTGTTTCCCTGGGTCTTTCCCAGTGTGTTATGAATACATCTTCTTTTGGTACCGGTACTGGTTTTATTTTGTTGTATTTATCCACGACACCTTAAAGGCCAGTCCATGAAAATATTGTCGGACATAAACTGGTGCAAAAAAAGGTTGGGGGCTGTTGGTCTAAGTAATAATTGTCGATAAGCCTACCCCCTCATTTTGATAAGTCTCTTTTAGAGTAATCTTAAGAATTATTTCTTTGTTCCATTATTGCAAAGACTTGAAAGAACAATATAAATACAGGAGAAAAAAAAAATCATATTCCGATTTTCTAGAGTTAGGGTAAAGGTTAACTTTAAGGGTGAGGTCATCACCAATGAGTTAGATGAGTTAATCTGCAAGCTGTTTTGAGAAATTATTTTTAAGAATGGCTAAAGGGTTGCTAAAGGGTTTTAACCAAAATACCCATTTTGCTCTCCTCCAAAATAGGGTTAGGATTATCACCAATGAGGACTTGAACCTCAGCGGGTTAATAAAACAAAATATAGTCAATATTTGACTCATCTTAATATTATTATGTTTTTGGGAATGCTTTTACAAAAAAGCATTATACCCATAAACCTACAGGAAACAGTTTCCAAACTATCAGCAAATGAAAACATTTTCAGAGCCTTTGTTTCATGTTTCCTCAGCATATTCCCAGGCCCAAGCTCTTTTTTTTTGTATAGCATTTGTCCATTTTCCATTCTGTCTGTACAGCAGATTTTCTTTAATGACTAATGCCATGTGTGTACACAATGTCCGTGTTACACCAATACACACAGCCAACAATGTACTGCTGCTCTATGTGAATGGCTCTGATGGCTGGTGTAAATGAATCTCTGCAGGAGCAGAGGAAGCTAGGTAGTTTCCTGGCTTCAGGCCTTCAACAGATGGACTCTGCTGGTGCAGACAGCCAACCCTTAGCCTGTCCAACGTAACGGACGACAACAGTTTCCAGAACACAGAACAGAATGTGACACATGCTTTCTGCGCTGTAAGTAATGCAGAGCATTACAATATAAATAAAAACAATGTATCATTATTACCTAACAATGCTGGATAATCTTACTTGTGTTACAAAAATCTTATGGTTATGTATATAACCCCGGTTCTCTGAGTAGCATGAGTGAGTGTCTCACTATGGGGGAACGCCTCCTGCGTGACCTCATCAGAAGCTCAAATACCATTATGCCAGCCCTTACAGACTGGCTAGGTGACGCCTATGTCAGGAGGGGCTAGTTCCTCCCTATATAATAGGCTGACATAGCATCAGATGTCATTCAAAACGAGCCCACCTCTTCCTTGCTTCCATAGCAAGGCAAACACATGAAAAAAATCAAATGTGATGATGCAGATGAGCCCGTCACCTCGCTCGCCTGTGACAGAGGTGATGGTGAGACACTCACTCATGCTACTCAGAGAACCGGGGTTATATACATAACCTTAAGTTCTCTTTCATAGCATTCGTTTCGTGTCTCACTATGGGAGAAATACTGACTCCCGGATTGCCAGACATGCCTGTTAAGAAGACAACTGTCCCCAACAGCACTTCACAGGGGAGAAGCCCCCACCCGGGAAGAACCTGCACTGAGGACTGAATGCGCTAGGCTAGGTGCCGTCACATCTAACCTGTAAAACCTAGCAAATGTATGAGGTGAGGTCCAGCATGCAGCTGCACACACCTCTTGAATAGAAACTCCCCTAAAGAGAGCCCATGAGGTTGCCAGACCTCTAGTGCAATGCGCACGCAAGCCAGCAGGAGGCTGAAGGCCCCTGCTAGTATAGGCCAGGGCAATTGCTCCTACTATCCAATGGGAGAGGCGCTGTTTAGACACAGGCTTTCCCATATGTGGTTTAGCCCAGGACACGAACAGCTGGTCACTTTGTCTGACACTCTGGGTTCGGTCCATGTAAATGCGCAGAGCACGGACTGGACACAAGTTATGCAGCCGCTGTCGCTCCTCTGAGGAGAAAGGCGGTGGGCAAAAGGCCGGCAGTTCTACAGGGGAAAATGTGCCGATAACCTTCGGAACAAAGGCAGGGTTGAGCCGCATACTGACCCTCGTATTATCCGAAGAGAACTGAATGCATGACTGATGCACTGAGAGAGCGTGGATCTCTCCTACGCGTTTAGCAGAAGCTAAAGCAATTAATAGAGCCGTCTTCAAGGACAGAAATTTTAACTCAACCTGTTCCAGGGGTTAAAATGGGCAACAGGAGAGCGCAGCTAATACTGTGGGAAGGTCCCACGATGGAGCCAACGGCCTAGATGTAGGCAATTTACGCCGTGCACCCTTCATGAAACGGCATATTAAGGGATGCTGGCCAACAGTCTTCCCCTCAAAACCAATATGGCAGGCCGAAATTGCTGCCAAATACACCTTGATGGCGGAGATCGCAGCCAGATCTGCTTCACCACCTCTGGGTGAAGCTTCCAGTCCCCATACAGTGGGTTGCCCCTGGAGAGAAGATCTGCTCCAAAGTTCAAGATTCCCGGCACGTGAGTTGCTCTCAGCGACAGCAGGTGGACACTGCTCCAGACTATCAGTCTGTGTGCCAGTGTATGTAACTTGGGGGACCCCAGACCCCCCTGTCTGTTGATGTAGGCCACAACGGTGGAATTGTCCGACCTCACTAAAACATGATGACCTCTCAGCCAAGGGAGAAAGTGTTTTAGCAACAGGTGAACCGCCAGCAGTTCCAGACAGTTTATGTGGGTGGAGCGCATGTGAGGGCCCCATTCCCCATTCACTGTTCTGCCTTCATGGGTGGCCCCCCAGCCTGAAAGAGAGGCATCTGTGGAAATCACCTTCCTGGCTGAAACTGCCCCCATGGCAACACCCTGAGACAAGAAACCTGGCTTCTTCCACTCGCGGAGAGCGAGCGAACAGTCTGCAGAGACTCTCACGCGACGGTGGCAGTCTCGGTGAGGGTCCAGTCCCCGCGAGCCCACCCAGCACTGAAAGCCTCTCATGTGCAGGCCTCCCAGTGTTATCGCCACTAGAGAAGAAGCCATCAGACCGAGCAGCCTCTGGCACTGTTTGAGGGTCACTGTGTTGCCTCTGCGAAACAGTGCTAGGGATGACCGTATGGCCGCTGTTCTCTCTGGGGACAGAAAAGCCCTCACCCGGAGGGAGTCTAGGCTGAGCCCTATGAAAGTAATGCATTGAGTTGGCGTCAATGTGCTCTTTTCCACGTTTATCTGGAAACCCAAACTCTCCAGATGGTGTATGAGAGCATTTGTGTGACAAGTCGCTCCCTGGCGGGTTGGGGCTGCCACCAGCCAGTCATCGATGTATGTGGCCACCCGAATGCCCTTTTCCCTGAGCGGGGCCACTGCTGCCTCGGTGCATTTCACAAACACCCTTGGGCTCAGTGAGAGACCAAAAGGCAGGACTACAAACTCGTATGCTATCCCCTGGAAAGCAAATCTCAGATACTTTCGGTGTGGGGGATATATGGGGATGTGGAAATAAGCATCCCTCAGGTCAATTGATGTGAACCAGTCGCCCGCTCGTACAAACCGTAGCAGCGAGGCGTGCGTCAACATCCTGAACTTGTATGTCCTTAAATGCCGGTTCAGGGCATGGAGATCCAGAATGGCTCTCATCCTCCTCCCCCCTTTCTTTGGCACAAGGAAATACCTTGAATAAAATCCGCTGTGCATTTCCTCGGGAGGGACAACTCTTATAGCTCCTTTGTCTCTCAAGGTGGAAATTTCCTCCAGGAGAAAACTGGCAGACTCACCCAGAGCACGAGAGTAAACAATTTCTTTGAAATGTGGTGGAGCGACATTGAATTGCAGCCTGTAGCCCTTTTCCAGTGTCCTCAGCACCCATGCTGACTGAATGCAGGTGCTCTTCATGTGGAGAGACACAGGGTTCACTGGCCACTCCACCGAAGATGGCGTTTTGGCGCCCCCTTGTGGTCGCAGCGCGAAACATACGCCATTTCGGTGTCCCATCACCTCTGTCACAGGCGAGCGAGGTGACGGGCTCATCTGCATCATCACATTTGATTTTTTTCATGTGTTTGCCAACACTCGACAGCGCCCTCGGCAAACTGCCTGGATGCGCGTGTCGGGGCTTTTTTAATACAGAATGCTCTTTCCCTCTGGCGGGTCCGGTGACAGGAACACCGGCCCGAGTTAAGCACTCTGTTTGGAACATGTCCTGTTGAACTTGCTCTGGAACGGAGCTGAGAGGCAGCCCATGAAGGTGAGAAATTGGGTTTGCTCCCACCTAGAGGAGAGGCTGTCAGGCTGGCCACTTCTTCCTCCTCACGATCGCGGCAGCGGGGAGAGGAGGAGGGGCCGCTTGAGGTCTGGCCTGGGGAGACTGTTTCCGAGTCCATGGATTCTTATGGGCCCCGGCAGCCTGGGGGGCTGCTTGCGTCTTAGGCACTTTGGGAATCCTGAAAGCAGGGACCGGGCGAGACGCTGCCTGCGCGAATGACTGGCGCGGTGCCGCTGGGGTAGCGTGCTGGGCCCTCCTCAGCAGGCAGAGTTTCAGAGCCTCATCATCTCTCTTTTTCTCCTCACATCTCTTCTGCATGGATGTAACAGCCGCACCGAAGAGACCTTGAGGCACGACAGGGGTGTCGAGGAGTTCCTCTTTCTCCTTGGTCGTCAGGTTGGTGAGCCCGAGCCAGCGTGCTCGCTCCTGAAGAACCATGAGGCCCATGGCTCTCCCAGTAGCCTGTATGGCTACCTTGTGGAGGCGGAGGACGTGGTCAGTTATAACACAGATTTCTTTCCACACTGTGGTATCTGGTTTAGTTGTCATGTCGTCTTTTAGCTCAGCTTGGTAAGCCATTAGCATAGAGGAGGCGTTGTGGGCTCTTACTAACAGAGCCGCTGCCTTGTAGCACTTATCTGTAAGGCTAGACTGGAAGCGGTCTGCTTTGGAGGGGGGAGATTGGGCCGATGAGGACAGAGACGGGGTGAAGATGGCTCGCTACCAACGGCTCCACTTGCGGCATCTGGCGGAGGCCGATAGACTCATCCCCTCACAATCCAGCAGGGAGCTCCCCACGATGGGGTGTTTCTCGCTGTAAGGTTTTGCTTTCCACGTCACCGCTATCTCATCGAGTAGCTCCGGGAAAACAGGCAACACATGCTTGCCCGTCTTTTTCGCCTTCGGCAATTTCTTTCCGTCAAAACGAGACTTTACAACCTCTGTTTGTACGGCGGGCCACGGGATGTTGAGCCTTGCAGCGGCGCGCTTGCACATGTCCTGCATGTCGAGATCCAGGGGAGACGGCGGTGTCAGTTTTTCAACCTCGCCGGTAGCCGAGGGCTTTGCAGCCCAGCTGATGCTAGCCAAGGAGGTGGAATCTTCCTCCTCGTTCTCAGACAGCAGGAGCTCCGAGTCAGCCGACTCATCTCCGTCCTCGTTGGCATCTCCTCCCCAGGTGACTCCAACATCGGGGAAAAACTCACGATCTCCGTGTGCCTCCAGCGACGGGAAAGCAGTCGCGATGGGCTGAAGGTCTGCCTCTACCCAGCTCGCCCCTGGCGTTGCGGCCAAATCATCGGGCACCTCAATTTCTCCTTGCGCCGCAGCAGCCTCACACAGCAAAGGGTCGCCACCCGACAGGTTAGCCTGGCGAGCTAGCCTGCGGCGGAGTAGTTTGCGGTGGATACAGTCTTGTGCGGGTGTCAAGGCAGCCTGAGCGTGAGATAAACCCAGGCATGCTGCACACACGGGGTGTGTATCCCAGGCAGAAATCTTCTTGCCGCAAGGACAGAGCTTTGCAACTTCGTTGGCCGTCGTAGCCATGGTTAGCTAGAGGGTTGCGCACGTTAGCGAGACTGACACTGAGTGCGGAGAATATTGCTATTCCTCGCTAACGTGGGGTGAAAAGTGTTGCTACTTTTCTACAAGTATTGCTACCTAATGTGTAAAACTGCTAGCGTCGAAGGGTATTGCTACCTGATGGTGAAGCTAGAGGTACCTTTGTTAGCAAAGTGTTGCTACTTTCGGAAAATATTGCTACTTCCCTGGGTGAAAGTATTGCTACTTGGCACCAGCACTAGCTACAGAACAGTATTGCTACTGCTTGTATGCTAGTGGACAACTGAAAAGCTGGGAACAAAGCGCCCGGCGACCGAGTTGTTCACTCGAATCTGTGGACAGTTTAGCTTTAGCACCCAATAGCACAGTTGTCTACAGGCTTCTGTGAGAAACAAGAAGAGGTTTTTAAATGACATCTGACGCTATGCCAGCCTATTATATAGGGAGGCACTAGCCCCTCCTGACATGGGCGTCACCTAGCCAGCCTGTAAGGGCTGGCGTAATGGTATTTGAGCTTCTGATGAGGTCACGCAGGAGGCGTTCCCCCATAGTGAGACACGAAACATGCCAACCTTAGACCAGCAGCCAGACCCTGAACTTTAACAGGTAACAAAGGCAGTAATGAGCAGTCAGGCTTGCAGCGTAGCAGCCTCCATTTCTATCTGTGCATGTTTGTAAAGTAGAATCACTGTGATAATTCAGCTTTGCGTTTTTAGCTTTGTGTTCATATTGTTAAAAAAATAAAAATAAAATAAATAAAATTGCAGGCGTGTGTTCTCACTAGGACAAGCCTTTGTGTCAGTATGTAAGACTGTAGCCTGAGGTTTATAGTATTAACTGGTAAATATGAGACAATACATTGGAGGTCATGATACAGAGTAATACAACGTGCACATTACGAGTTACAAGTTACTTTCTTTGATAATGCACTACATTACATATTTACTTACTTTTAAGAAAAGTACTGAGTAATGTATAACATCACATTCCAGAACCCAACACGGTTAGCTAACATACTGCTGCGATTATCAGGAGATCATACTCACCCTCTCTCCGAGACCCAAACTTCATTTCTGGAGCATGACTGGACCTTTTCCTCCTCTGCCTCGTCCTCCTTCTCTTCCTCCTTCTCCTCCTTTCTGTTTGACTTGTTGTCATCCACTGATGTATGTCCTTTCTTTGTTCCCTCGTAGTCTCTGTAGCATGACTGCTTTTTGCAGACCTACACTCGAAAGAGACACGGGCAAATTCACCAACTCTGCTCCAGCATGCCCAGGGAGACAAAAATTGGGAATTCTCATTGAACGATGTATTTTATTACATGTGTTAAGACACACGCTTCATTTCAACAGTTTAAATTTTGACCCCTTTAAATGACATTTCCCGTTTTGGATTCTATAACAAAAATGGTAAGGAAAGCTAACCCACTCTTTTCTATGCCTCCTATATGGAGTGTCTCAGTGTCTGCTCTACTTCTTATCACCTACCAGTCCTTACATTTTGATCAGTTTTATTTGATTATTTTTGTTCAGTTCTGTTACAATAGTAACGATTAGGTCTACCGACAGGTGTAATCAGTGGTCAGTGTTGTAATTACCTCTGTGGAGGAGGGTCTTTTGTCGTCCTCTTGCTCCACTGACTCTGCTGCCTGCACTGACATGGGGGATAGTGTATATATGGATGGACTGAGCCTCTGCTTGCATTGAAGCAGAGAGAGAACTGTCTTGCTGGAGAGGCCAGGTGGATTGGGGTCATAGCCACTAGTAGACCACGACGAATACACTGAGGGCTTCTGTTCATCCAGAGCAGAAGGGTTTGGTTTAATGTAGTTTAAATAGCACCAGCTGTTACAGGTGCTGGACAGCAGACTGGGGAATGAAGGCCCAACATGCGAGACGGGAGAGCAAATAGCAGGTAAACATGACTCCTGTTTGAGCTTGTGCTTGCAAGTCTCAACTGTTGCTTTGTCAGAACAACCCATCTCCCTCTCCTCTTCTTCTTTTACTCTTTTCTGCTGCTGCTGTGACTCTGGAGGCAGCTCCATGCTGTTTGAGGGGGAAAGCATCCGTTTATTGCCCCCTGAGCCTGATAACCTGAGGCTATCATCAGACCACAGTTGAAGATCTGGACTCATGTCCCTGTGGGGTCTTTGTTCAGCTGTTGAAACACCTGCACTTTGTGGGACAGCACTAACTGCCTCCTGGGGCCTAGGGGAGGTGGACTGAGACAATGTGGTGTATATGGCGCATGCAGGGGTGTGTGTGTCTGTTTGGAGGCGCACTGCAACTGCTGGATCTGTGACTGGCCTCAATATTTCTAGATTGGAACTGATGTTAGGGGCAGACTGGCGAACATGGGAGCGACTTACTGAGTAGTCATCGTCTTGTGGAGGAATCTCTAGTTTCAGCCCTGTAGACATGGGGAGATAGCGGGCTCTGGCAGCCCCTGATGGTCCATGCGTATGATATTGCTGTGGTGCAGGAGCAAGGGCCTGCTCTGTATAGGTCTCCTTTTTTACAGTTGTAGATGGGTCATGAGGAAGGGACAGTTCTGTGCTCCCAATCAACTGAATATTTTGAGTAAGTTTCCACTGAGAAAAGATATCTTTGCACTGCAATTCCACTGGATTATGTAAAACAGTGTCCCCTGATAGAGAAGAAGAAGAGGGCCTGCTGCAGTGTACAGAAGTTGGGCTTTTTGCTTGAGAAGATCTGCTTGGGTTGAGATATTCAGGACCACGGCTCAGGATCGTACACTCCTCCTCCTCCTCATCTGGATCACTGATAGCAGTGTGTCTCATTAATAGACATTTTCTTCTTTCTCTCCACCCAACTGCAGAGCGCTCAGGGGATAGAGAGCTGTAGTCAAAAGACTTACTGCGGGTCTCAGCCATGAGGACACTCTGTTGTGGGTCGTGAGGGGCCTGTTCAGATGCTGAGCGCCTCATCTCTCTGTGCTGATGCACCCCCGGCACCGTCAGCATATGAAGAGCTCTTGATCTCCTTAGTGGCGTTGATGTTGCAACGTCCATGTCCTGTCTGTTTGACTCTTCAAAGGACGTGGAGCGACTGGATGCATATGATGCACTACTGTCCTGACTAGGGCTGCGGGGCAGGGACAGAGAGTCAAAACTAGATTCTCCTGATGACTGGGCAGCTTCAGCTAATCGTAACCGCTTCTTCTTTGGAGGAAGCTTTTCAATAGGGAGCTGTGCCAGAGAGGGGCTTCTCTGCGGCCACTGAAATTCATCTAGTTTCTCTTGATGTTTTGCTGTGGTGGTAGGTTCGGCTGAAGTGTCTGTACTCATGTTGGGATCCTTTGTCACCAGGATCTCTGGAACCTGCACATTGTGTTGGCGGACCAGCTTTCGGGCTGCTAGTTTTGGTACATGTTGTTGAGGTTGTTTTTGAGGCAACAGCTGATGATCTTCATGAGGTGGAGAGTGCTTTGTTGCCTCTGCACCTGGATTCTCATTACTCAAGGATTCTTGTTTTTCAAAGGAACTAGTATGCTGAATTACTGAACAAGTTTGCAATGCAGGCTTCCTCTGGCCCTCATAAGCTGCACTGCTTTCATCTTTGCACTGGCCTGAAGACAGGGAAGAACAAGGTAAAGAAGGAGAAGAGGGGTCATCAAATTCAAAACTCTCCTCTTTCCTTCTCTTGCGCATTACTGAAACGCCTGCCCTGACTGCACTGTTCTTTACTTGTGAACACTCCATTTGACTAATTACCACTTCATTGATGGGTTGATGTGATAGGCACAGGCTCTGCTTGTGTTTTTTATAACCTACCCAATCTTTGCATCCTGTGCCACAGGCCTCACACTCATATGGCTGTGGTTGACTTTGCTTACAGTCAGGCACAGTGGTTAAGCTGTCAGAGTAAAATGAAAGAGAATCCTCGTGTTCCTCTTTTGTAAGTTCTGTACCAAGTGGAATTTCAATTGCTGGCTGTCGTCTTAGCATCCCATAACGACGTGAAGGCTGTCGTTCATCAAAGGACTGACTTAGGCGACATTTGCTTTGGCCGCCACTGGTGGTCTCAAATAAACTGGCTTCAGGTGGCATTGAATGACTTCGCACCAGCGGGGTGGTGGACGTTTGGCTAGCTGGCTGCTCCATATTTGAAGGTGGGTGATGAAATTTTTCACATGGAACTCCCATAGTGATAGAGCCACTGCTTTTATAGCCCACATCGCCAACCTTGGGGCTATGAATGAGCGGTTCTTTCACAGTTGAACTCTTCTGAGACTCAGAACTGTTCTTTCTGGAGAGTGAGAATCTCCTTGGTTTTACACTGTCAATTTTACTGGTATCCACCACTGCCTCGTTGATGGTGATAAGTTTGGTTATATGGTCGATGACCTGTTTCTTGGGCACCGTGAATGAGATGCTTTTGTCCTCCTCACCAGAGGGATGCTGGTTTTGATGACGAGACATCCTCTGTAGGTGTCCAAAGCGTCCATATTTACCAAGTATGATCTCAGCATAGCTTTTGGCACTTGTGTTGGGAGGACTGTCCTGTGACTGCTCTGTACTTTCAGAGCGAGAAAAATAGCCAGATTCTGTACTACCTCTACTACCTAAAGCTAAAGATGACGCCTTTTCATCAGATGAGTCTTGAGGAGTGTGTTTTCCTCTGCTTAGGCGCAGGGCCAATCTTTTTTTCACCGCATAGGAGTAATTGTTTCCTCCAGGGCAATCTTTGGCCATGTCCGTTTCAACACTCTTGATTGAGGCTCCACTGTCTTGTCTTTCTGAAACAGAAGAAGCTGATGATAGCTGTCTCGTTTCCTCGTCCGACTCTGTGGCTTGCTCCGCTGTCGATTTCGACTCCCCAAGTGCCAGGCCTGCCTTCACCCGGTGGGTATGAGATTTACGGTGTTTGTATAGGTTACTCTTGGTCTTAAAAGAGAACCCGCATGGGGCACAGGGATAGGGCCTTTCACCCGTGTGGGAGCGAATGTGTTTCTGTAAAACACTAGGCTTGGCACATGCACGGCCACAGTAAGTGCAAACATATTTCCCTGGTCTCTGAGGCTTACGCTCACGTTTCTGCTTTGGGGTCCCTTCCTGGGTTTCTGGTTTAGACTGGGCAGGGTCGCCTGCTGAGGAAGGTGGGATTTCTGGAGTCAAACTCAAACCTGTGGTTGGTTTCGTTGCTGTCGATGCCTCCTGTTTATTCGCCGGTGCTGTATCTGAGTCAATGCTCTGCCGCTGGTGTCTGAGACGTTTGCGTTCTGGATTCTGCCTTCTGGATTGTTTGGGCTGCTGTAATGTGCCATGGGGCTTTGGGGAGCCGGTTTGCTGTTGTTGACAGGGCTGGGGGGGAGACTTGGACTGAGGGCCTCGCTGTGGAGACTCCTTCTGAGAATGTTCTTGTCCTCCGGACTGCTCCCCAGTGGTCAGGCGACTATGCAAGGCCTCCATAAAATGGAAGGACAGCCTCAGGTAGACACGTAGGATGCGTCTGCCTGAGCCAGGCTACAGAGTTAAAGCCAAAGCATTAACTGGGTAAGAGGTTTAATGTGAGCAAATCTGATCAAAATATCCACCTTGACTTCACTTCATAATTTTTTGCTTGTTTTACTCAAATTGTTATTGCTTGACAAAGGAACGATGCCATCAAATGTAAAACAGTAGCATCAACGAATGCAGTTGTGATATGCCATGTGCTGTGGAGGAAGTCCTCTGCCATCCAAGCATTAAGCATTCCATCATGAATCACACAGACTCTGTTGCTCAGCTGGTTCAGTTCAATGCACAATTCCTTTGTCTTCTCAACATGTAGATCTGCAAAACAAACAAGTCGTTATATAGGATAGTGCATACAGTTCAACACTGAGAAACAGATAACCCTCTGGCCTCTCTGTTTGCCAGATAGGAATATTTATGTTTTGTGTTGCATAATCACTCTATGTGTCATAACATTCATCTTTCGCTTTCCCGCGGCTGCTGCCTGTTTTAAATTAGAATGGTTTATGTAATGTTTTGTTGTAAAATATATCAGCATGCAGTAAAAGTGATGATTCTGTTAATATTCCCTGAGAGAAACAGTATGCGCACCCAACTGTGACTTGAACATTCAAATAACATCATTTGATTTGGTCTTTAGTGATTGCCTATTTCTTAACGATTGCAGAATATCATTATGTCAGACAACACATTACACATACTGCCCACTCCCATAAAACTGGTCTGATCTTTCTGCTGCAAGACAGAAAATGACCAACAACAAAAAAACCAGAGAATCTGCCACTTGATCCATTTGATTGTGGAACTATAATATCCTAATGGTTTGATTATGAAATTGACTTAGTGATCACTTGTACTCTTTCACACTCGTACTGCTGTCTTACAAGCACCTTTTTCATCTTTGGTGTTAATGAAATTGCAGCTTTTGAAGGTTATGTTGTGTCATCTACTATCAAATGCAAAATGATGATCATCAGACTGTGCTAACATACAGTGCTGCCACATTGCAGGACATGTGAAGGACTCTACCTGTTTCATCGGATTAACTGATGATTTTAGATATTTTAAAAAGGGCCAAGCCAAACGGAGGCGACGGATGGCTGCGAGCTGTGAGTGCATACAAAAGGTGACTCAGTGGAGATACTGAAGAAAATTCCCAGTGTTACTTTATGCCAGCATGCTGAAACAGTAAACAAGGCATCCCACGCACTGACCAGCTGGTTTCTACACCCACATTCTGGTGGAAGACGGCAAAGCTGCTGGATACTATCCAAATTACTGATAACAGGTTGACAACCATCTTTGATTTAACTTGTGAGAAGAGTATACGTGCCAATACTGGATGAATAAAAAACAATCACTTTATACTACCAGCAAAACAAGCATAGTATAGGAGAGTTATAGAATTTGTGCAGTTTGCAGAGGACCATTGAGATCATAGCTCTCTTGCCATAAGCCTAGTAAGTGTTAAATGTAGGCCAATCAGGTAGTCTCTACCAGGGCTTATAGCTTGTAGTGGGAAGGCAGACTCTTGTTTGTAAAACTCGAATTAACACGTCTGTCTGAGAGTTGTTTGGGGCATGTGCATTCTCTGCATGAAGGTGACAATGACAGCTACTAACAACTAGTCAAATAATAAAAAAGTAAAATAAAAAAAATTGGCTCATTTTCACTTGCTCCAAAGTTAACTATGAACTGTTCATTTACACCTCACATAACATGGATGCAGCCAATGCACAAACGAGCCAAACATTTCTCCTTGCACCCCTCACCTCACATATCTATTCTCTGCATGAACTTTCACAAGGCTCAGTGCAAGCAAAGCTGGATTTTTACTTGAAGGGCTGTTAGACCTAGAATTGCTTGGGGTTAAAGGAGCATTATCCTTTATTATCCTCCATTAGTGAAAATACAGAACAATGTTAAGCCCAAACATTTATCTGGTTGTTGTTAGTTTTTATTATTTTCAAAAGTTCTTGAAATTTAGTAACTGTTTCAGGTCTTTTTAATGTCTGAAAAATTAATTACATGGGCTAGGTAACAGCCCAGTCACACTAAACTAAAAATAGAAGGCAACCTCCTTCCATTTCACAACAAATGGTGCTTGTCTGATGAATGCACTGAGATTTTTTTAGTTTTTGTATTTTTTTATTTTTATTTGGCAACTAATTGCAAGTAGTTACAGTTACTAACTGGTTCCTGAACTTGGGTGTGCAACACCCTCAGCTTCTGGGAGACCACTTTGAAACACAAGGCAATTGCTTGCAGCACCTGATGGGAGGCAATCTCTCTTTAAAGAACCATGGCCCCTTTCCGATTGGAAAGGTTTGCAAATAATTGTCATCTAATTTCTAAATGCAGATAGATTGTCAACAAGTTGCAATCAGTCATCTGTGACGTGTCTCTTTGTAACAGGAATCTTCACTTAACTGGTTGACAACTGGTCATATTCTGATTACATTCCTATATAGAAGTAGGACTGCTGAGCGCCTGTATGATTTTGCAGGTAAATCGCAGTCCTATTTGTAAAAGAATTTCCGAATTTCTGGCTGCACTCTGAATGCCAACTTGCCCCCACTCAGACTGAGAGCAGACAGGCTCCATCTTACTGCCATTTTATGGCACCAAACTTCCTTTGGAAAACAACAACTGACTGTAGGTGGGCGTGTATCTGGTCCTGGTCTTTCAAGTGCAACAAGACTGGAAATTAATTGCACACGGTCGTAATAATTTTAGTCATGCTGCTGTCTCCAACCACTGCATATATCATAATTGGCATTAAGGACTGTAGCTTGTGTCTAAATAATATTAAAAACAGAAAACTCCTCAATGCTTAGGCCTTTAAAGGGGGGTGGTAGGAGTTATGTGGTAACGGAATGAAATTTTTAAAACTTATAATCAAATATGATTTAACCACTGTTCTCTCAAATCAGGCTAACTAGCATGCAAGTCCATGAGCACATGGATAATTAGCATCTAGTTTAGATAATCATAAAACAGAAATACAGAACCAACACACAAGAATGTCAACATTTCTATCAAAAATTGGGTGTCAGTTAACCAAAGTGCATTCTTGAGTAAACTCTTCTTGGGGAAGTAAACTTACCAAACCTCTGATACTCAAAGTTCCAGTAGCTTCTGCTAACAGGAAACATGGGTAATGTGCAGGAGGTAATGTAGCTGCCAGGTTTTTGCCAAGCAAGAACATTTATGCTATATTTATTTTAATACTTTCTGTTATACTCTCCCTGTGAGGTCCAACGGTGTTATAAGAATGGGTAGTGTACCATTTAAAGTTACCCCTGATATGCTTTCTAAGAAGATGGTAGGCCTTTTCAAATCTTACACAATCCATGGCTTTGTTCCACTGTTATGCGTTCAAGCTGTTGAGTCCACGCTTAGTGACAAAAAAAAAGAAAAACAAGAAAAAAGCTTTTCTCAGAAGGCAGTGATATCAGCGATATATAATACAAGCTATTTCATTGCACACCTGACAAACCTACACTGGCACAATATGAAATTTTCCTCAAGTTTATCAAATGGTTGCAGTGCTGAGTGTGCATACAGTAACAGTTACAGTCTGCAGAAACTGCTCGAAAATCACGAGATACTGAAACGTAACAAGCCAAATGAGAGAAAATAAAGGGAAAAAAACTAAACTATTTAAATGACATGTCCATTCACCCACACAAAGAAAGAGAATATTGTATAAATGGCTTTAAAAAAAAATATTGTCAATTTCCCGTTCTCGCACTAATGGGCACCCAGCGGTGGTTCCTATGGTAACGGCCCTAAACCATGTGGTAGCAGATGGAAGGAGAGCTGGAGGGCTAAATTTATCTTCCAGTATCCTCACTGACTACAGAGAGAGTGTGTGTGTGTGTGAGAGAGCGCGAGAAGGCGGCAGGCGAGGTGCCTCCCTCCCAGAAGCTACTGTTTTTTTGAGAGGAGCACACCAAGAGAGGAAAGAAAAAAATCAATAGTTTGGGAGTTTTCAATTGGTACTACACCGATATTCCATTCTTTCAGGAAGAATCAAAGCCAAATCCAGACACCGGGATGTGAAAGAACCACAGACCAGTTGACAATTTCACCACAAAAAAATAAATAAATAAATAAATAAAAAAATATTGGTGCTTTTTCTCTAAACTAAAAAACCTACATTCTGACTACCAGTGCTGCATTACTGCAGACAATTCGTCTTTAAATATTATTGTCTTCAAAAATGCAAACAGGGACATTCAAAGCATCCTACTATAGAGAGGAGAACAATTTTTAAACACTTTCTTAATGAAAGTTAATAGAAATGTGAACCCCTTCGGACTTGTGTGACCCTAAAAGCATTCTTCTGTTGTTGTGTTATCCACTATGTTGTCAGCTGAGCACTAGCAACGCTGTCGTGCCCAACAGTGCAGCTTCATCAGCAGCCTGATAACGGTGCTCTCTGGAGGGACAGGGGAGAGCCCTTAGTGGATACACAGTGTTCCCTTTCTCCCTGTGCGTGTGTGTGTGTGTGTGTGTGTGTGTGTGTGTGTGTGTGTGTGTGTGTGTGTGTGTGTGCGCACTTCGGAAATGTTCCCACAGGTCCACATGGAGGACATGCCAAGCATAAGCGGCTGGATGCACAACACAGGCAGCTCATTCACTCCTAGCTTTAATACCTACACAGCCCACGGACCACTCGCTACATGCACTCTCTCCTTCATTCACACACACACTCACTCTCTCTACAGAAGCTGTCTGCATGTGTTAAAATGGGCAAAAAATAATCCAAAAAACATTAGGCTGACTTCAAATGTATTCAAGCACACTGACGCAAATGATTCTCGTGCTTTTCCACCTCTCGCTGCCTCACTCATGTAGCAGCCTTTTGCAATAACAAAGACATGAATGAAGAATCCCCCCCCTTCCTCCCTCCCTCCACAGTTCCCACATCACGTCACACGCCTCATACATCAAGATCACTGCAGATGACAAAAAGGATATCAATGGACCCCCCCTTTTTTCTTTCTTTCTTTTTTTTTTACCTGGTCGCAGGTGGTGTTGTCCTCCGATTCTGAATGACTGGAAACAGGGAGAGCAGAGAGACACGAAGACGAGGAGAGAGAGAGAAAGGATGAATGAGAGTTACGCTGAAGGCAGAGAGAAAGGTAATCGAGTCTCCGCTCTACGTGCACTGGGCTGACAAACAGGTAGCTGAGTATATTATGTCTATGAATGAGAAGGAGGGGACACGCTCTCTCTCTGTCCCTCTCCACCTCTTTGATACACCCCCCTCCCACGTCCTGGTGTCTCTGTTTTGGGTTCGTGTGAAGCAGTGGCTCCTTATATTGATGTTGACGTAAGCTTGTGTTTCTTTTGGCAGCGGTTTCTGCTGCACAGCTGGCAAAGCGGTGAGAGGTAAAAAAGACAGGGGGAGTGCTCTCTCCTGCCTAATTGAACTAAGAGGGGAGGTGAAGGGGGCTTACTTCAGAATTTTTAAAATACAAGTTCACCATTCAGATCTCATTTTTCCAACGCAGGTACAGAGATATACTGATGCTGCATTTTGAGAAAACATGGGAAAGATACAAGGGGAAAAGCGCACACAGATCCAGGTTTTAAGAGCGGCTCTGGAGAATGTCCACAGTGCTCCTGCCAGGGGTCAGGCTGAAATAGGTCCAGGCAACTGTGACATCACTCTTTTATGCCATGGGTCCCCCCGCCATTTCCCCTCTGCCCATGAACTGATTTTTTCCCCTCCCTCTTTTCTCTTTTTTTCCAGCAGCCTGAAAGCTCACAGATAGGAGGAGCATTGAGGGAGTACCAGCCGGTAGGATGCAGACAGGCAGTGAGCTGCTCATCTGGTCAGGCGTAAAAAGGAGAAGCCGAGAGGATTGGAAGAGAGCCCAGGGTGTCCATCCTGCTCCAGGCCACAGAGAAACCTTGTGACAACAGGGCTCCAGATTCGAAAATGATGTGATGATGTGTCTGCTCGCATACAGACATTTCTGGCAAAATGCTACCAGCAGACAATCTTATTCTTACTAATCAACTATCTGAAACCTAATTATCTCACCCTAACATACAAGAGCACAGCAACTCAGAGCACAGAACCACAAACTACTTTTCTTTTCTTTTTACTGTTTTCAATTTGGATGGACCAAAAAATGTAAGAAAAAATTAATTAAAAGTAACCAATGGAAGGTTTTTTCTGAAAATAAATAAACAAAAATAAATAAATAATAATAATCTTAATTACACACGTTGTTTTGTCAGTGACTAAATCACTGCAAAGTTAAAAAATAAAATAAAGCTCACACACTGCTAAAATAACCCCAAAACAATCCCCCATGCAACGAACGATCAGTGGATCTGACAAACCGCATGCTCATTGGAAACTCAGCAGCCAGTGAACATAACCTGAATAATCATCTTTTATGAATGATCAAAATTTAAATTTATGAAATGAACTTCATGCTTTATTCAGTGGACTATTTTTCAAGAGTCTACTGTTCACCGTAAGGATTAAAAGGATAAAAGGACTTTAGCTGACCTTTTCCAAGCGCTGTCATCTGAGTAAGTGCTTATAAATTCTGGAAAAAGGTACAGGGTCCCCTTCTGTGAGCATAACTGTTATTTGTTTCTTTGTCAATGAAACTTATGAAAGAAATCATGTATGCCTGAGAGCAGCAAGTAGGCCTGCGTGCAGCGTGTGTGTTTCATTTATTTCATGTCTTTTAAAAAAAACAAAAAAAAAAAAAACATACACACACATATATATATATATATATATATATATATATATATATATATATATATATATATATATATATATATATATACATACACACACACACACACACTTTGTTTAGCGATTAATAGAATTACATTTATAAAAACCTATGTTAGCAGTAATGCAACAAATCTACATCTGTTACAGAGATATATATATGGTACAATCTTTCCTCGACTAAACATCCCAGCAAATTTACAGAGGACACATTGTGCAATGCTCAGAGAAACTGCACAAACAAAATCCAAGAGCTGCAACTGAAACTCTAAAGGCCTCAGTTAGTAAGCTAAATGTTAAAGTCCATGAGAGTACTATTAGATACAGACTGTAGGAGTAATGCTCGTTTGGAAGGGTTGCCAGGAGAAAGGCTTTCTCTTTCTGAAGAAAGAAAAGAAAAGAAAAAAGAACAGCACAACTTAGATTTGGAAAGCTACAACTGAACAAACCACAAGACACCCTGTCCTTTGGGCAGAAGAGACCAAGGAGAGGCTTGCAGAGTGAAAACAAAACACAGCAAATCAGCACAAATTCATCACACCAACTGCCAAGCAAGTTGATGGAGGGGTAATGAATTTGGCTTTATTTTCCAGCAACAGAACATGAGTGCCTTGCATTGATTGAACTGACCATGAACTCCATGAAGAGTCCATGACCACGAAGAGTCAAATATGAGGCCGCCTGTCTGACAGCTAAAGCTTGGCCCAAATTGGGTCACGCAATATAACAATGACCCCAAGCACTCCAGCAAATCTACAACAGAATAGCTGTGACTGGACCTTAAGAGGGCTGTGCAACCAATGTCTGCAAACCTAAAAAAAATAAAATAAAAATTGAGAAACGTGATGAAAAGTGGGATCAAATTCATACACAATGATGTGAGAGACTCATAAAGCCATAAGAAAAACTAATTCAAGATACTGCTGCGAAAGGTCACAAGCTATTAGATCATTAAAATTTACTCTAGATTTGGATGGAAACTTGGTACCAGTCCAAGAAAAAATGTATTTTCACAAAGCATTTTCTATGAGTTTAACAATTCCTAATATCTTCAGTGGTTAATAGTAGTGATCAGGAAGAAAGCCCCATTACATCAGAGGTAAAGTTGAGGATTACGTGCTGGTTCTAGATTTGAAGTTGGGTTACATAAAGCACATTTTTTTATATTGCTTACCTAATATGGGATTTAATACATGTTTATGCATATTGTCAAAGTAACCCAGAGCAAAGATTCTGTATTGAGAATAACTTACTGCAAGCTGCAGAGTGAACACTTTGGATGTTCCCAGTTGTTCAGAGCAAATGGCAGCGTATGCAAAATGCTGAACATTAATCTTTCACACAGTACGACTGAGGACATTTTGGCTACTTCAGCTTTGCTGTTTACGAAAAATGTTTGCAGAGGCCCAAATCTGGTGAAAATCCAAGTGATTATTGCTTTCAGCGTTTGTTATCATATTATCAGAGGACGAATATTGACCCTTGCTCTACTGTCTGGAGGTGACAGAGCTGCCTGTGTCAAGCTCTTTCACAGGGTTGTCTCCGTCTGTGCAGCTGGGGCTCATCTGCATGGCCTTGTCACAGTTTGAACATCATGCTTCCAAACACGTTTCCTCAACAGGATTTTTTTTGTCTGTTAGGAATGTAGGATGAGAAAAGGATGGAAACAAAAAGATAAGGTTTCACAATGCTGCCCTCCTTTCCCTAAACTGAACACTGGATTCATTTTAGTTCCTCGAGCTAAACAATACATTAACATTTAGCAGTGGTTGAATAGGAAAAAAAGGGCTATTTTTGAAGATGCAAATGTTTTGAATACGTCTGGCTAATTCCAGTTTCGACACCATTTTGTCTGCAAAATGGTCATATGTAATTTTAGGAAGAATAAAAAGTTTTGTTTGTACTGTTATTTTTTTGATTTTCTGTATTATAACCACAAACTCGAGCCATTTTTCCCCATTTACAGCTAAACGGGTGTATTGTAAAAGTCCCAGGTTATGGAAGATTACATTTAAAACATTTCCCCTATCAAAGCTTTACAGAAAAGGCTTATGTATTCATTTTATCTTCAAAGGATGGAGCCAGTGCTGTGCTCTTTAAATGTGGCGGCCCCAGGTGGGTGTCTAGGGAAATTATTCAAGAATCTTGGGTCAGACACCACAAGTTCATCATATTTACTACATGATCAGAATCAACACAACACACTTCTTTTTCCATTAAAGGAGTAAATACATAGTTCACTACTTTATTGTTATTGTCATTATATTGTCAAGCTATGAGTACAAAATATTTAGAAAAGATGCATTTTTTTCCTTAGAGCCCTCTTATGTGACAACCAGAGATGGGCAGTATCGCGTTACTTGTAACGCGTTACTGTAATCTGATTACTTTTTCGGGTAACGAGTAAAGTAAGGGATTACTATTGCAAAAACGGTAATTAGATTACCATTACTTTCCCGTAGGAACGCTGCATTACTGCGTTACTAAAACCGTGATTTTTTTGCGAGAATGTCTCATGACAGTGACGTAAGCGAGTGCGCCGTTAGTGACAACAGCTGTGTGCAGATCAACAGTGGATCATATATCGAGTGCGGGAGAGAGTATGAGCGTGCAGCGTTTAAAGCTTGGAAGTACTGACCTTACTTTGAGTTTGATTCCATAAAAAGTGACAAACACATTAGTGTCCGTTGTGCGTGGGAAGAAAACTTCTTTTTACAGCGAAAAAAACCCCTAAACTTCCAAGCAAGCACCGAGTGCGCAACGACGTAATGGGAAACTCACAGAGAAACTCGCGGATTCTTCAACTGACCGCGGCACACCTGCACCAGGGTAAACCTCCGCCTACCCTACTCCTGCTTTATAGGTGAAAATAGAGCAACAGGACCGCTGAGTCTTTGACTTTATTTATTTTCTGCTGTGTTTTACTTGCATCTATTTGAAAGAGTGAGTGTAAACACACACAAAAAATATTTTATGTGCTGGAATGTGCAGAAAATAAGTTTTAATGTTAAACTAATTTATTCAAGTCAGAGAATGGTGCATATAATTAAATTTTTGCTTGATGCATAAAGTTAAAAGATTAAAACTAATAAAACAAGTTTTAAAAAGAGACTTTTCCATTTGATTACATTTTGTATGATGGATTATGCAGAAAAAGTAGAATTGGGCTGAAAGATCTATCACTTTATCACCTATTCAGGTTGTAAATCGTGTTTTTAAAAAGTAACTAAGTAACTAAGTAATTAATTACTATTGAAAATAAGTAATCAGTAAAGTAACGGGATTACTTTTTTGGGGAAGTAATCGGTAATTAGTTACTGATTACTTTTTTCAAGTAACTTGACCAACACTGGTGACAAGCCTTTAAAAGATTTCAGTTTTGTTTTGTTTTTTGGGGAGGGCTTATTTGCATATTGTGCTGGAGTTTTAGCTTTTCCCCAAAATAAGACATAAGGGAGTATATCAATTATGGCTGGTTTTGGACTTGTCAAGTAAATCTTCAAATTGGATGTGTGATGACCATTGATCAATATTCGATTTTACCTAAAAGGCCAGTATTGACAAAAACATATATTGGTCTAACTTTCGTTGCGTTGCGGTAGACTGTCAGTAGCAGCATCCAAGCTTGGGTCAGTTCTGGCTCCATCCTGCCGAGCCATAGAGGGAGTTTTGAGGCACTGTGCCACCTGTCACCAGAGAGAAAACACAGGCAGGGTGCTCCTTAGAATCCCAGCAGTCGAAGGTTTCCCATATGGCCTTAAAACACCACAGGAAGCAGAATCTGTCACTGCTACGCCTGCCACACTATGGAGTAGTCTTTACAGAGTCAGTTTGTGGTACATAATGATCGCTTAAAAGCATCATCACAGCCAATTTAAAATTGTGCTTCATATTTGATGTAAAGCACAGCTGTATGATCTTAGAGTACAGACAGTACAGTCTACCAGCCATTACAAGACAGTGAGCCACAGACAGACCAGAGATCCCCCACCCAACCCCCACCATACACCCGCCAAGCAGGAGGACACAGATGCCCCTCTCAACCTCAACCTGCCCTAATGGCCAATGAAAATAGCCATGTGACCAACATGGGTTAAGTTGGACTGCCACAGTGTAAAGAGTCCATGGAGATAAATGGTCACCTGAGCTCCAAAAAGAGCTCCAGTTACTGTATGACCTGACTCGTCAACAGCAGTCCATGTTGACAGATGTTGTGCAGAGCTCAGCTGTGGTGGGTGGTGCTGATTTTGACTCTAGTTCCAAATGTTCCAATAACATACTAATTCCATGTGTGTACAAATGTGGCTTTATGTAGCAAGGAGGAACATTTCTGTATTTAACCTCCTAGGACCTGGCGTCCACATATATGGACATCATATTTTGGGTTGTCTAGACCAAAATACTAAATTTTGCTTTACAAGAGCCTGTTATCCACTTACGCGGACATTATACTGCCACTGTTTTATCGAAATTTAAAACAAATTTCCTCTTATACAAAAATCAAGTTAAACAAAACAACACACACAAAAAAAAATCATCAGGTCCCAATCAGGGCAAATAGCAAAGAGAAATTGAAAATGCATGCCATGAAAGCGTTCGGGTCTTAGGAGGTTAAGGAGCAATAATTTAGATTTTCACTTTTCACCAAAGCAACGTGACTGTAATACACAATCCAAATTTCACACGTATGATACATTTTGATATGCCAAGCATTTTATTTTTATTTGAGCATTCAGCATGACACGTTTTATTAAATTTAACGCCTTTCATAGATTTATACTTCTTGCTAATGTTCTAGTATAACTCTAACATTAAAAGAAAACCCAGCCATATGAAAGGCTATAAAACAGTGTATGTCTTGTGCAAGCCCCAAGTCTAAATAAACAGGGAAGGCTCTGTCGAGAAGGGCACACACCGTAAAGTTTTTGCCAAATCAATGTGTGGATCAGAATAACTCCATGTCAGATTGGTGAAGGCCCAGATGGAGGCAGAAGATCTACTGTACTAACCCTTCACAGGAACAGCCAAAAGAAGAAGACCACAACAACTAAGATAGAGGGTTTTTGTGACATGTCCTATGGCAGTGTTTCCTAACTTTTTGGAGCCACGGCACATATTTCACATTAGAAAAATCACACGGCACACCGCCAAACAAAAGTGTCCCAAAAAGCATATTGATCATTTCCCCCGCGCACCAGGTTTAGCGGAATTGGCTCAGTTTGTCCCCAGTATAGCTTTTTTGCTTTCTTCTGACCACTACTCAAGCTAGGGCTTTCATCTGAGTCAGATTTTCTCCAGGACCCAGGTCCGATTGACTACTTTTTCTTTTTAGATATTTATCCATTGCTATCACGCCCTGCATCGTTTCACTCACAGCATGACCATTATGTAATTTCTTCTTCGTCTTCTTCCGTTTTATTGGCAGTTGGCAACCCATTTCATTAGAGCAAGTAGTTGTACTGCCCTCTAGTGGAAGAATGAAATTGTTCTGCCCGTTACTCATGCGGTCGCTCAGGCTATGTTCACACTGCAGGCAAAAGTGCATCAAATCCGACTTTTTTGACCCTATGCGACCCATATCCGATCATGGTATGACAGTGTGAACGGCACAAATCTGATATTTTCAAATCTGATCTGGGTCACTTTCGTATGTGGTACTGAATCAGATACATATCTGATGTTTTAGTAAACGACTGCTGTTTGAATAGTCATGTCGCATTATATCTGTCTTTTACGTCACTGACACAAGACAGATGCCAATTATCAGCGCCGGAGAAGACATTGTGAACGCTTCCTGGTCATCCAGTGAAACTGTTGGGAAGACAATGCAAAACGTGAACATTTTATTTGTACTGTATAATCTGCAGACTCTGACAGAAATCTGCAACTATCCTTTGAAGCACCGCTCCTCTCAAAACAGCAATAAGGATAATTATTAGGCCATATGTAAATAACAAAATAACTTTATAACTTAAAGCAAAATTGTGAAACGTAAAGTCCAAAACAAGTCTTTATATTAACAGCCATCAGTCAAACAATACTGTTTAGTCTGGATCTAAACAGAGCGCGTTGTGTGTGACATCTTCTTTTGCGCATGCGGGCCGCTTTGAGGGTTCACACTAGAGCGCGTTTGCTGTCACATTTTATTTGTAGTGTCAACAAGCAGACAAAAAAAATCGGATTTGATCAAAAGAATCTGAATTGAGCATTAAGACCTGCAGTGTGAACGTAGCCTTAGACTACTAATCAGGAACCAGATAATATTCCACGGCACACCTGATCATTTCTCACAGCACACCTATGTGCCGCAGCACAGTGGTTGGGAAACACTGTACTATGGTAACCATGACATTCCAATTTCCTATTTTCAGATCCACAATAGGGCTGCCACAAACGATTATTTTGATAGTCGACTAGTCACCGATTATTTTTGCGATTAGTCGACTAATCAGATCATCATCCACTGGACGTAAAACTACAGCTTATATAACTATCATTAGCTTACAGCTTTAAGCTTTTAAGGTGCTAACTAAAAATAAAGACAAGATGATAGTTTATTCAATTTTAATGAAATTTGCAGATTGTTTCGGTAAAGTTTAATAAACTCCTTGCTATCTAAAATATAACAGGACACCGGGGTATATTCTCCAGCATCTCACACTTCTGATAATCAGCTGTCTGCTTGACGTTTATTCAGCTGTGTAAAAACTATAACTTTAATCTCAGCCAAACCGATTTACTCAGGAACAAATAAAATACTAAAAAAAAAAAAAAAAAAAAAAGCCAAACAACAACATTTTTAATTTATCTAAGTGACTCATATATATTTAACCTGAGTCGCGAAAGACGGCGGTGGGTTTGAAAACAATTTGCCGGGAGTCCGGTGTTCTCACGGCGCTAGTGACCCAGCCCCCGGCTAGCTATCGAGCTAGTGGGTAACAGACGTCTCCGAAAACGTCGGAGCGCTTTTGAAAATATGTGGTGTCCTGATAAACTGAGCCGATATTTGAGGTTTACACAGCTACATTCTCGCCTGAAAATATGTTAAACGTTTATTTTGTGACCCAGAAAGAATAATAAGAGTAATATTAAAACTAACTAGCTACCGCCATTGTTGGAAACTAAGCTGGGCCGCGCTATGAATTCTGGGACACAGCTACTTCTTCTTCTTCGGGGTTTAACGGCAGCTGGAATCCTTGTACATGCAGTGCTGCCATCTTCTGTTTCAGTCCGTTATTACACTCTTAAATCCTGCTATTATTCCTGCGTCTTTTGCGATCTTACAAAGCTTCAAACGACACGTCGACTATTAAATCAGTTGTCGACGATTTTGATAGTCGACGTAATCGTGGCAGCCCTAATCCACAATATACTTTATTAATCCCAGAGACAATTATGTGGTCACAGTTGCTCAAGACAGTTACGAACAAGTTAAAGTACCAATATAAAATATTACAATATACTACAAAATATTACAAAATAGCTCTAATAATACAAAGAGCTCTAATATACAAATATCTCAATATATTACACAAAATTGGAAGTTGAAATTCAGATGCGCCCCTTATCATACTGACTTTGTTATTAGTGTGAATGCTGATTAAGCATTCACAGTATTGTTATCCAATTATTTATTGTCATTTTCTCCAATTTCCCATGGAAAATTCAGAGGAAACAAGGGGAGTTAGACAGAAGCATGGCAAGCAACAGAGGTCATGAGCTGGAATCGAAATGGGGGCTTTACAGTTATGCAACTCTCAGCTAGAAAGCAAAGCCAAATTTCCCCCAAATGTCAAACTAGTGGAAAGCCTGGATTGGTTTATGCTGTTCCAAAGTACCAACACAGACAACAGAAAGCACGCACATACAGTAAGACAATTATAATTGGAAACACTCTTTAGTGACCTTCTGAACTTGCCAGCCTGTGAATCAAAAACTACATATTCCAATGTAATTGTCTGACAGAGACCTGCAGTGTGTCACAATTCTTGGGATATTTTCATGAAGTAATTGTTGTAGTATCTTTTAATCATTTTTTACTGACGCTTATATGGACAATATTGTTAAGTTATATTTGTTTTACTTTTTACTTTTACTTGATTATCCATGTCAAAGTCTATAGGAAGCTGATTTGCATTGACAGATGTGCGGCACAGACAACCACAGTGTGAACAATTCTCTTAACAGTTCTGTTCAATCCTGCTATGTTTGTTGATCTATATGGGTGGGCCACCACCAAAGCCCTATTTAGAGCAAAGGAAAAAAACTGCTTACAGGCTGCTGGAAGTTGTGTCAGACTCTGATGCTGCAGCACCTTCCTGGCCATCAGTGCTGGTTGATAAAAGTCAGTACTTTGTGGCCTTAGATTTTAAAAACAGCAGAGGAAAGGACTCAAATAACTTTTTTTTTGCTCTGTTAACTTCATTAACCTCAATGTATATCATATAGCTAAAAGGTACACTCTCTATTAAAAATGTGTTAATATTTGCAGAAGCCCAGGAACAAAAGGCTCATTTACAGAAAAGTTAGTAAATCATATTTAGAGCAGCAGCAAGCCAAATCAGGAACAAGGAGTTTGACACACAAAAAATGGGAGGCATTGTGCAAGTGATGAGAAAACAAGCTGAAAATGGAGAGAGGAAATGCTAATTATAGGCAGAATGACCAGCTGCCTGCTATATTTGTCCCCACATCTAAGTTAGGTTGTTTCTGCGAGAGTTTTTGGCTTCAGGGTGTGAATGTGGCTTTTGGTTTGGTCGCTGACTGAAACTGTGACACTATTTGCATACCCTCATTGATTCTGATAACACAGGCATACTCCTAATGGCTACACCTGCAGTCAAATAAGGTAGCTTACATCTCATGAGACTGTGTGAATCATTTTTATGTGGACATAAATAGGTGGGATTCATTCTATCTGCTGAGCCACTTATGAGCATTTTCCGAATGAAAGGAATTGTTTCGTTTTTGCTCCTACGTGTGAGAAATTCAACAGAGAAAATGTCAGTCCTCTAGCAGGAAATCCACACAGACCCCCAGCAGGGCACACTTTATATATAAATGATGACATCAGGAAAAGATTTGAATTTGTGGTTTCCAGCTCTGCTCTTTTAAAAACTCCCTACCAATATAATGGCAAACACTGTAGGTGACTATACAGCATGACCACATGAAGAAAGGGAGGTGCAAAAGGCATGGAAAGTCATGACACCAGCTAAAAAAGATCAGTAATTAGAAAGTAATCCTGCCACTTAGTGCAAATTAATATCGGCTGGTTCAGTTCCAACTGGTCACTATAAAAAGGTGTCTCATTACCAAGGTGTCACGCAAGACAGATTTCATGATGGTTAAAACCAATGCGCTCTCTCAAGACCTTATTGGTGCAAAACATATTAATGGCATTGGTTACAGAAGAACTTCTAAACTACCGAAGGTTCCAGTGACTACTGCTGGGGCCATAATCCAGAAGTAAAGAACATTATTTCAGCATAAACGAGCCACAACCAGGTTCTCCAAGATTTCAGAATGAGAAGTGAAAAGAATTATCACAAGAGTTGTCCAAGAGCCAAGGATCACTTGTGTGGAGCTACAGAAAGACCTGGAATCAGCAGGTAAAATTTTTCAGAGAAAACGATAATGAATTTAACTGCCATGTCCTATATGCACACTCACCACGTAGGACTTCACTGTTGAAGAAAAAAAAAAAAGCATGAAAAAGATTGCTGGAAAACATTTAGACAAGAAAAGCCTGTGAAATACTGCGAGAACATAGTCTGATGAGATAAGGCTAAAACTGAACTTTTTGGAGTTCAATAAAAGGCACCCCAAAAACACCATACCAACAATGAAGTTTGGAGGTGGGAACATCATCGTGTGGCAAGGGCGTAGATTTGGCATGGACGGAAGGGATATGTCCCCACCAATATCCAGCGATTACTGAATTGTCCCCACCAATAATTTGATCTCTTCGAGTAAAGAAAAACAAAACCGATAGAAAGAAAAAAACGATCTGTCAACGTCTCATTCACCCAGCGGTGCAGAAAGAGTTAAATTACTTCTCTACTGGAGTCCTCGTGTGACAAATATGGCCAATGTGATTGGCTGTGCCTTTCAGGGAGCTCTGTTTAGTTTTAGCAGCGGCAATCCTGCGCTGCGAGGACCTGCAGGCAGTGTTGCCAACTTAGCGACTTTGTCGCTATATTTAGCGAGTTTTCAGACCCCCTTGCCGACTTTTTTTTTTCCTAAAAAGCAACTAAAGACAAATCTGGCGACTTTTTCTGGTATTATTGGAGACTTATTTATGACGACTTTTTGACGTGAAACCGCGTATCGCTCTTACTCTCAACAAGCAGCGGTGCTGCCGTGGGCACCTCACCCGTGCCAAAGCACTCACAAGCGGAGGCTTTCTGGCATCGTTGTATTTTTACTCAGTTGTATATAGCATTTGTATTCTATTTTTATCTTATTGTATATTTTATTCTATTTTATTCTACTGTATATAGTATTTTATTTTATTCTATTCTGTACAGTTGTGTACTGTATTTATTCTTATTGTATTCTAATTTTTGCTTAACTTTTGCACTGTCCACTTCCTGCTGTGACAAAACAAATTTCCCACGTGTGGGACTAATAAAGGTTATCTTATCTTATAGTCCTCCCCCAGCTGCTATCGGGGCAGGAGACGTTCACACCTGTGCGTCCAAACGCTGCTCCCGCACTGACTGTAACGCAGTCAGTTCTTCCTTTACTGTTATGCTGTTTTGTGGATCACAAGGTTTAAAACTACTTATAAACACACACACAAAGTAACTCAACCAGAGTGCCTATTTCGGGTCACTTTTGCCGGTCCAGGCCCGGATAAAGGAGCAGGGTTGGAATTGTGACATTAAAAAACAATAATTGCTAAAAGAAATTTAATTTGTAGTTCTAAATAAATTCTAACTGCATTTAGGACGTTTTTTACTCTGTCTCTTCCACAATGTTATTTCTCTCTCCAACAACGTAGGTTACAATTACATTAGCATGACGAATTATGCAAATTAGGTGATGACGTCATTTGGCGACTTCTAGCGACTTTTAGGACAGCCAATAGCGATTTTCCTTACTGAGGAGTTGGCAACACTGCCTGCAGGGAGGAGAGGAGGATGGCAGCAAGAAAGGAAGAACCTGGATATAAGAAAGTATTTTTCAAAGAAACCTGTAAGTCACTTAAAGTCAAGTTCACTCATGAAATGTGTCCGTCATAATAACGTTACAGGCTATGCTAGGCCATAAATGCCAACCCTCCCGAGTTTTTCGGGAGAATCCCAAATTTCAGTGCCCCTCCCGATAATCTCCCGGTGTCACCATTCTCCCGAATTTCTCCCGTTTTTCCACCCGGGCAACAAAATTGAAAAACCATATCCCAGATTGGCTCAGCCAATTCCAGTTTCCAACAATGGCTACTACTACTGCAGCTACTTAGTTTTAGTATTACTCTTATTACGCTTTCTGGGTCGCAAAATAAACGTTTAACATATTTTCAGGCGAGAATGTAGCTGAGTAAACTTCAAATATCTGAGCCGACGAGAACAGCAAACTCCGGACACATCGTTTTAGGCGTTGGCCCACATCAGTCTAAAATTGTATTTCACTATGAATAACGTGTTGCCATGTCCACCAGGAGAGACTGGACAGTATAGATGTAAAACAAATATGTCAGCAGTTTATCTCAGTTAACGAGAGGAGCAGGCATGTGTTTGGCTCCTTCACATAGTGGACATTGGTTGTAGTGTGGGGCACCAGTAGTCCATGTCTGTTGCTGTAATAGTTCATGTTTAGAATAAGAAATCCCAGCTCACTGATTTGATCGGGGCAATAGTGCCTAAAATGTTGCATAATTTTGCTGAGAGATCTTTTACTTTGTGGTAATCTTAGATGAGTAGTTTATGGACAAAACCCAACAGGTCATTCAGTGTTCCCCTAGTGCTAATGTGTAAGAGATGTTGGTGTAGTATAACTGAAGTAATGTTGTTAAGTCCTTAAAGTCATATTCTTTTATTGTAATGACTTATTTGAAGCTATTTTTATTTTTGTATGATACCTGATATATATGGAATATGACTGAAGTAAACTAAAGTCTAAAATACTTAGTCATTTGTTTAATAGTAATAACATTATATAATTCACATATAAAACTATGAATTGTAATTTTAAATAGTTTAAAAGCATGTAGAATAGCATATGTAAGTAAGTATGTTTCTCTTTTTTTTTCTTTTTTCTTTTTTCTTTTTTAAATCAAGAAGCAAAGACAAAAAGGGAAAAAGAAAAAAAAAAAAAAGAAACTGGGCAGGGTTCGGTGGCTGAATCATCCGTCCCCCACCAATGCCAAAACCAAATCTACGCCCTTGTCGTGTGGGGATCCTTTTTTTCAGCATACGGCATTGGCACATTTCATATAAGTAAAAAAAGGATGAATGTAAAAATGTACAAAGACATTTGTGATTAAGTCATGCCATCTACCAGGATGGTGAAGGTGAAATGAGGGTGGACGTTTCAGCAAGACGATGATCCCAAACACACAGCCAAGAAAACTCAACTGCTTTTAGAGAAATAATAAAGCTGACAATGTCCCATCTAAATTAAGGGATTTAAAAAAAGAAAAAAGAAAAAAAAAACCCGTAACATTATTCTGTCTTCTTGGAAGGCTTTGAGGTTTTGTACATGTGTTCCTCTGTGTTAAAGTGTGGAAGTGAATGAGTTTGAGTCTGTAGCGTTTCAGGGAGAATGTGGTGGCTGCAATAAAGAGAAGCAAACATATCAGCACTCTGAGGTTTGCCCTGTGCTTTGATGTGAAGTTTTTGTGCTGCTGAAAACAAGATGTTATGATCATGTAGACATTAATTAACAATAACTCAATGTCCAAACCTGAGGTCAGTGTAGAGCTGGGTGATATGAGATTTTTTCATATCACGATATGTTTTTTTCATTTCAGGCGATAACGATATCTATCACGATATAAGCCAAATAACTATATTTGTAAGATTTAAATGTGCCGTTGCTCACAAGTAAAATGTGAAATAATCAGCAGCTTGTTTTGATTTAAATATTTATTTCCCATAATAAGTTCAACAGGGTAGATGTACTTAAGGAACATGAGACTTTTTCAGATAAATAAAGGCAAATATTGCAAACTACACAAAAGGCAGCCGCTAAAGCGTTTAAGTTTCAAAATAGAACAAACGAAACAGACTAAATTGTCAATTCCACTTAGAAACAAAATATTAATTCTAAAAATAAATCTTAGTTTGTTTTACAGAATAACAGACAAAACTGACTAACTTTTGTCAATATCAAATAAACTGAGAACTAAAAGGAAATTCTCAATCTCTCCTTGTTGTATAGCTTAGCTTTTCAAACAGTTTTAACAGTTACTTTAGTCTGACAAAAGCCGAATGACGAATTAGCGCTTCCAGTCAGAGACTGAGGCTACGTCCACACGCACACGGGTATTTTTGAAAACTGAGATTTTCCGTTTTCGTTTTAAAAAATAATCCCGTCCACACATAAAGGCAGAAATGAAGGAAAACACTGCTATGAACATGCCAAAGCAGCAGGTGGCGCTAGATTCCTAACCGTGCAGAAATGTTGGCCAATCAGAAGTCTAGAAGCCTCGGTGGGAAAAAGTAAACAAAGCTGGGGCATAGAAGCAGAACCGAGTCGTATGTGTGGAGGGACAGTAACTGTGTGTATATGTAAGCATTTAAACACTGCAGAGAGTAGAATTAACAGTAATAATAATAATAATAATAATAATAATAATAATAATGGATACTTTATTGATCCCCATGGGGAAATTACTTGTTTTTCTCTGCATTTGACCCATTCACTCAGTGAAGCAGTGGGCAGCCCACTAAGCAGGCGCCCGGGGAGCAGTGTGTAGGGACGGTACCTTGCTCAGGGGTACCTCAGGGTAGCCGTTAAGTGGATTCGAACCGCCGACCTTCCGATCATGGGGCGACCACTTTACCTACTGAGCTATCCCTGCCCCAGTAACAGTATTGTAGAAATTCATTTCACCGAAACAATAACGTGGCGCACAGTGTGACGCATGCACCAGTTTATTGTATTTCCAGACTTGCTTTCGGCACAATTTACAGTGCACGCTACTCTGTTTTTTGTCAGACTTGAAATAGCCGAAATACCTTCACACTACGGAACTTCTTTGGCTCTTCCGTTCGACAATCTCTCCGGCATTGGAACCATCATCTGTTTTCTCTTCGGTCACGCTCAGTTGATTTTTCTAGTCGGCACACTCATTTCCTCCATTACGCGCTGGCTCCATTACCCGCTGGCTGCTTCCCAAACAAACACACTTGCGGCTTGGCACTTGTGCTGTACGTAACAAGTCACACGACGTGACGCTGCGGCTGTGATTGGTTCGGCTCTGCGCTACTTAATTTGGATTGGCTGACCTTTTTTTTTTTTTTTTTTTTTTTTAAGAGGACAAGAGCGGCGAGGTCTATCGCGATAGCTTAATTTCTCTATCGAGTAAAAGTTATATCGCGATACATATCGTTATATCGCCCAGCTCTAGGTCAGTGGCTCAAAGTTTTACTGACCCATGTACATTTTTACTGCCTTGTGAAAAATGCTTTTCTGTCTGAGACAGATATCTCTATGTATGTATATTTAATTGAGACACTGTTTTATATCATTTCACTTTTAATCCCCTGACCTCCAAATTTAGACTCACCGCTGTTCACTTCCATGTAAAATAGGACGGCTGCCGTCAGCCTTCAGCAAGCTGTATCATTTAAACATGATGTCAGACTATAGTAACAGTCAATCTGCATGTTTTAATGTAGCCTTACTGTAGAATTTTTGCTGTGTAAAACAAACGGCGGTGGATGGAGCAGCTACAAAGTTTTGTTTTCTTCACATTGGAGTTTGTTGATCAGGTGCTTTGATGAAGGATGCACTAGCTTTTTTCCCCCCAGTAAAGTTTTGATGGAGGTTACAGGAACAGTGCTGCTGTTTTGGATGCCACGTTAAACCAGCATCATCATCACTTCTGTTGTTTTATCAGTTTTTTTTTTTCTATAAAATTGGGCTTAATGTGGTCAAATGTTTTATCCACACGCTGCTCCTAAAAACATTTGTATTGCAGGTCTGTTTTTAGTCACAAATGTGGGTGAAACACTCACCACTGATCATGGTTCCATGGTGCACTACAGAGCCGTGCATTAATCGAACCATCAAAGCAAAGACTTTGTGTCGATAATTTTTTTTTAATAATAAAATTATTCAAAATACTTGAATTGTTGCAGCCCTGTTGTTGCAACTACAATAAATGGAAATACAGAGAATTAATACTGATTGTTAAAAGAAACTACTTCTGCTATAGACTGCATATAAAGGATTGATGGAGTAATGTCATTCAAGAAGTCTTGAAACTAATGATTAACATCATAAACTCATCTAACAATTTAATGAGGTTATAAGAAAGGGAAAATCTTCCATACACGTTTGTAGAATTTGACCGGAGAAGTCACCCACTGTCGGTTTAAGGTACATTCATATTGGCTTCCCTTTTTTTTTTTTTTTTTTTTTTTTTTAATATGTATGATTTGAATATATCTATTGGGCAATGCAAAATTATATCCAACTTTCTTTCTTTTTTTACCCCAAACGATTTATAGAAGAAAAAGTATTTTAATAAAAATAAATGTAAGATTACTTACAGCTGTAAATGTGGAAATCTCACAAAAGACTTTCTACTGTGATAAATGATTAATTTTGTGCTTAGCCGAGTCCAACATGTTCATCAGTGGACAGAATTTGTTCTGCTGCCTTAAAGACAGAAAGGTTGCCATACATTCATAGTAGTGATTAGTCTACAGTACTTTTAGAATTTGGTGTTGGGGCTGTTGACTATTTTAAGGTTCACAATAATAGATTTAAGAGTTTTTATTCTGTTTCACAGTCATAGCAGCTAAAATATTAATGTATAATAGATAAGAGAGAAAAGCAGGAGGGATTAGTTTGTTACAGTTCTGATGGTGCTGAAAAACTCCACACATGGCACAATCCCCCATTAAAATGAACATTATACAGTTTTCTGACTGCCTTCAGTCACGTGGAAAACCATTTTAGAATGAGAAAGATGATGGACACAGATCCATCTCTTCACCTTACCAATTAAGCAAAACCAATTAAAAGATATTGACACATGTATGAAGCAAGGTCATATTTGGATCGTTGAATTCTTGAAGAGAAAAAAAAAACCCTATTCACCATACAGGGATGATATTTCTTCATGTATTTCTTCAATGTCACATTTTGTCAGAGAAGAACTTTACACATTTTCAGTACTGTAAGATTATCAAAACTGATTTACGAAAAAAAAAAGATTGTTGAATGTTAAAGTAGATCTTGTTATAGATTTCTACATTAAATTCTATTAAGGGCAGCTTGGCTTTTAAAGAAGTGAATGTGGCCGAGGCATAGGTGCCATAAAGATGTTTCAAACCAAATCATTCTGAGTACCAAAGCCGTGACAGCGCACGGAGCCTCAGTGCATGAAAAGAGCTAAATCAGGAAACTAATGGAAACCAGTGAATAGCTGATAACAACCGCGTGCAAAGTCTTCACAGGGGAGTGAATGCGTGCAGCAGGCAGTGCGATGTGATATAACTCAGATGGATCAATACTAACACAGTAGAGCCTGGTGCATCTGGCTAGGTTGTCTGCTGGGTTAAGCAGGATATGGAACACAAAAGTACATCCTAGCCTGTTTTTATTTCAAGTCTAAATAAATAAGTGAATAAATAATTTGCTGACCTTTTGTGCATCCAGCTCATTAAGGCGCAGTTCATTTCAAAAACAGCGTGCCAATTTTTGGAGAAAGCACAGCTCAGATCAAACCAATCCCAATACAATGAGGTTTTTTTTCCCCTCAAGCTGGGCAGTAAATGCAAACCAATCTGCCTGGATCTCAATGTGACGTAATGCAGAGAGAGAGCAGCCATATGTGCTCTTATTTCACCAACAGTGAATCAACAGACAGGGCTGAGGCAACCTGCCAAAGAGCCTGCTTGTTCAGGAATCTATACTGTCAACACACAGAGTGGCGCGAGAAACTGCTGTTACTGTAGGCAGCAGTAACAACTGACAAACACTTCTGAATTAAAGCAATAACTGGGACGTGGCCACGAACGATCTCGAGGTCTACCTGTGGGTACCAGCTGAGTCAGCAGTAGCTGTGTGAAACCATGCTATCTACCAGTGCTGCACGATCAGATATAAGAGTAGTACCGAGGAACAAAGCCACCGACACAACTAAAGCAACATAACACAGAAGCTACTACCATGGGGATCACAGAAAATCACAGCCTTTAACAACAATGACATGTCAACAGGAGCATGCAGAGCAGAGGGAGACAGTGTGATGCAACCCTAAATACCATACACACACAATGCAGCATGTATCCACTTTAAGGCTGCTAGAATCAATCATTTTAAACGACTAATGAATCAGGTGGCAGTGTAATGCATTACACGTCACAAACCCACAGAAAGTTACTCTCCACCCTCAGCTTCATAAAGCAGTTCAGCATCTTTCACATCACTGTTTTGGTGTTGTGGTGAATTTTGACACTTTACAGTTTTGGTCCTCTCTAAATGAAAAGGCTCTGATAGCTGTGACTTACCTGCAGGCCCATGAACAAGACTGATACACAAATAAGAGAATGACTATTGGACTTAAAAGTTATTACATCTCACACCAGTGACGTCATTTTGAAACCATTTGATTTTGTAGCCAGATGAAACTAGGAAAGAAAAAACAAGATGAATGATGCGCGAGCTCCAGAGCTGAAAAATTAAGCCAAAGTGGAAGTGCTAAAAACTTCAGTTCCTAAAATGGCCACTTGAGGCTGCATCCAAAAGGAAATCAATACCCAAAATGGGTATTGATTTGGATAATGGGTATTACAGGCTGGCACAAACATGGTTTTGGTCTCTTTGGTCCCCCCTCATAACAACTAGATAAAGGTGGGGGGTTTGTTTTGTTTTTTTAAATATAACACAGTGGGCTTGATGCTGAAGGCCAGTGGCATGACCACCCTCGCACTTAACTAAAAAAAAAAAAAAAAAAAAAAGTAAAAACAGACCATCCTGCAGTCTTTAAAAACACCAATAAGACAAATTGAATTAGATTAAAAAAAATACTGCTGACTAGGGCTGTGCAATATGACCAAAATCTCATATATAACAATTCTATCATCCCGATAACGATATAAATCACAAAAATGTAACATTTTCTGTAAATTCTGTGAATCTCGGGCAGCTCGACTTGCGTGAAGTGTTTGCAGCTGTGCGTCATGTAGCTGGAGTCGAGTGTTTTAACCGATGCATGAAACTATACATTTCTAGACATAAGCTGTAACGCCCGCTGTTTTCTTTGTGAGTATTTATTACACGGCGTGCTGCGGGGAAAAGCCTGTTCTAAAGTTTGAGTCTAAGGTTTATTTTTTAGCACCTGGCGGCTCTTTTTTGCTTCTCATCCGTAAATAATCTGCTCTTTCACGTGATTCAGTTTATTTTGAAAAGTCTCAACAGGATCTTGAGCTTTATTGTGAAAGGTTTATGTGGAACATAAACAAGCGGACACGCGATGCTGTTACCGTCGTTGTTGCTAACCACAACGCATAAAAACAGGCGCTTGTCCGTCCGTAGTGTATATTACGTATATTAAATATAAGAGAAAGAGAGAACTTTAAGAAATGAATATAGCCACTACAGTGTCCATCAAAATGATGAAAACAATATTGCCGTAAACAGTTTATTTTGCGAAACCACGAAACAAACGACAGCGTAAAATGAAACGATAGACGTTTTTATATCGTCATCCGATATATATCGCTATATCGAACAGCCCTACTGCTGACAACTCTTGTATCTTGCTGTGGTGTTCCTGGACGTCTTTACCTTTCTGCACTCGTTCCAAAAAAAAAAAAAAATCTGTAGTTATCATCAGAATATCTACTATCAACTGATGCTTGACTGGCATTCTGCTACTAATTAAGGCATAAGTTTAGAGGCACTGCCATTTTAAATAATAATAAATATACATACACAGTCAGCTGTATCCAATCCCTGTCTGCTTGGCCTCACCATCACTAATTTAAGTAATTGAACTGGACCTTTCCTCAATGTTTGTGCTGTTGTTGCCTTTTAGATCATTTAATCGAATTATTTAACAAATACTTGCTGTGAAATGCAGGCCATCCAAATAGTTTGTCATCCAGTTCTGGCAAGTGAAACTCTTTTTACTTATTTTTTTGCAATAACTACCATGAATACATGTCTATGCATTGCATAGGTCATTGATACAATTAACACTCTTTGCACTTCACACTCTGGTCACCTTAGCAACAAAACACCACCCCACCATGAGGGCAGACAAAATGTTAAGGTTTAGGTTTCAAAACATGGAGCCCGAAAGCCAGTTTAGGAGGCCATGGTAAATATATCCATTTTAAAAAAAATATAAAAAATACAGTCTCTATTGCAGCAGGGAAAGGTGCTCCTTCTGTTCTGCTATTCCGCTGTGAGTGGGAGGGCAACTCTAACCAACCTGCAACAGGTGGAATCTGTTCCACCTCTCTGCACTGAGCTCACCGAGGCTGTGGAGCAGAACTGCGGCCGTCTACACCTGTACTCCAAGATGGTAGCAATGGGACCAACTTTAGAAAGACTCGCAAGCCCCAATTACACTAATCTGTTTATTTCTTGTAAAGCAGGCTGCTTGAAGGAAAAAAAAAAAAAAAAAAAAACTTACACACAATAGTGTGTATGGTTCCTTGCAGCACACAGGAACACATAACCTTGATGGATGAATTAAAAACTGCCAGAAAGGTGAATGTGGGTACATTTTGTGCTCTCCCTCTGTGTAGGTGATTTGTGAATGAGAACTGCAGCTGACAGGCCTTCTGCCTCACAGGCTGCTCTCTCCTCAGGGGTCACAGAAACCAGAGGTTTCTCTCCACCTCACAGAAACCCAAGCTGGGCCCATACGCTTGCCTCCGGGGTCATTGATGGCATCCAACCCCCTCCAGAAGAGGGCTGCAGCTCGGCCGATGGCCTAACAGCTCGCAGAGAGAGCACACATGCTCCAATTCCCATACACACACACACACGCACGCACGCACTGCATGCATAACACCCGAGCATACGGCATTCACAAAGCACACTTGCACGCTTTTCTGCCAACATGTTTTCCCTGCGTATACACGCAGAGACACCCACACACACCCACACCCATACCCGCACACCCACACAGGGTGAGTGTATCCTTTCATTAACAAGGATGAAAGTCAATTTCCACTCCTGTCGTGTTAGGCTGGCCGCTGGTGGGGAGGAAATCTGTTTGCTGATGGCAGTTTTGACATTCAAGCTAGCGTCTCTGTGGCTGGGGGAAGCCCTGTTTGTCCTGATTGATGATCAGGGCCAACAGAGGGTCTTCTACTGCATGACTACCTAGAATACTGTCACCCTCATCAACACATACACGTGTGTGTGTGTGTGTGTGTGTGTGTGTGTGTGTGTGTGTGTGTGTGTGTGTGTGTGTGTGTGTGTGTGTGTGTACACATCCTTGCACACGTCAGTGCTTGGACCTAAAGTAGGATGTACATAATACATACGTGAGCTTTATAAGTGAAGAATCTTATTTATTACTGCTGTAGTTGCTTAGAGTTAAGAAAAAGAAGAAAAAAAAAAAAAAAGGGATTTGTCAGGCACGAGGAGTTTGATGATATATTACATTGGGAAGCGATCTGTTCCAGTGCAATTTCAGTATTATATACTGTAGCCAGTGTAGAGGATAGGAAATGACTGTTTCCTATTTCAAACTTGAACTGCAGTGGCTCGCCAGAAGCAAGTAGTTATAGTCTTGTTACTTAAAAATACACACTAAAACCAAGTCATTGGTGATCATTTAAGTCGACAAAACAGTGTAAAACCACCAACAAAAAGCTTGAAACGTAATAGTATGATGCAATGTATAAATATAAAATATATATACATTTCTTTATAAGTGGTGTGTTTGGTGTTGGTTGAGACTTCTACAATTACAGCGTAAGGGTGGGAGAAAAAAAAATCGATACAGCATAGTACTGCAGTGTTTGAATGGCAATATTGTATTGATGGTGAGACACCAAACATCGATATTTTATTAAATAAATTAAAATGGTCTTGGAGTACTGTGAAAAGAGAGCTCATCTCATGTAGCACTGAGATAACTTACATGAAATCAACACGACCGAAAAACCACCCAATGATGGACACAGCTGACAATGGGAATTCAGAGCAACCAAATGGCGCTATCACGCAAGTGAAATTCTGTCTATGTAGACACAACATATACACACACACACACACACACACACACACACACACACACAGTGTGTGTGGATGTATATATAACAGAGAGAGAGTTCATTAAACAGACTGCCAATAACTATCAACTTCACCACATGCAATCACAGACTGACTCGGTCTTATATCAATATTTACAGCAGGTTTTAGTAACAGTTTTGATACAGTTGAAAAGCTCATTTTGCAGTAAATTTGACATAAACCTATTGCACAGGATAACACAGGTCTTGGTAAAAGTTAAGTTTCAAACTTCATAATTTGCAGTTACAAAAAAAGATAGTAAATTGCAATATATTTTACTGCAATAGTCAGCAAGAAGCAAAATGTTTAAAAATAATAAATAAATATCACAATATCATATTATTGTGGGGTGTCTGGGGACTCCCAGCTCTAGTGGTATGTCAGATGTCATCTTTATTTAGAGTGCTACTGCCCAGTTTGAAATTGCGCAAATCACAACTCTGATTACCAAAAAACTCTACCAGAAAATATCTTCTTGGTTTACATCTCAAGTAACAAATGTCCTTTTGCTATCTGCATGGTATTTGTTTATTAGTTGTGACTGCATTTTTTAAGTGAGCCTTAATATGTAATCCTTCTTTTCCATGATAGTTTAAAAGTTAGTTTAAAAAAATAATAATAAAATAAAATGCACAGCCCACTTGCAGCAAACTGGAATAAACAAAAATCACTCATCCAGTTAAGATCACTGGCAAAACCAGTAGATATGAATGGGTTTACAGGCTGTTCAGAGCTCTGCAAAATTCTGTGGACATGTAAGGAGCACTGGTTATTTCTCGCCAGTCAGTTTGATACCAACCAACCATTTTGCTACTTTTTCAATTCAACAAGGGTTTTTGTATGGCTGATCTTGTCAAGTGACCATGTGTGGGCTTTTGCTCCTAAACAGTTACACTCTAAGATGAATTCAAACACCTATCATCAGTGACAGAGTGTTTTACCAAAGTACACCAAAGCAAATTCATGATAATAATTAAAAAATAATAATTTAAACAAAGCCTAATGAATGCTTAGAAGGCATATATTAATTCAATGATTTAGTTATTTTGCACCAAGCAAAACAGCGCTTAAATATTGTAAGGTAAGGATCGTACAATAATACAGAGAAAACCCCAACGAGCAAGCTTTTGGCAACAGTAGGAAGGAAAAACTCGCTTTTAACAGGAAGAAACCTCCAGCAGAAAAAGCCTCAGCAGGTGCCACCATTTGCCTTGACTGGTTGGGGGTGAGTGTCTCTCATCCCCAACCAATCGAGGAAACACTGGAAGAGAGTCAGAGTTTCAGTCGTGTAACTTACTGACAAATAGATGTAATGCTTACATGATTAACATACTATTTATAAAAAGATTTCCATTTAAACTCAAAAAGGTCCAGCCTGATGAAGAATTCTACACTTGTTTAAATACATTTTGACTTCTTAACCTGGAACACTTCACCTGCTACCAAGGACACTAGTGACTGGCACCTGAGTGACAAGGTGCCCACTGGGGACTCCCTTAAGAACAGGAAGCATGAATATCAATGTTGTCCTCGCTGGCTTCACTGCCCTTGCTGAACAGAGGAACCTGTGAAAAGGACGTAGCAAAAACTATGCCATTTTATAACATAGCAGCACAACGTGGGACTTCATAACACCCACTGAGACTCTGCATGCTGCATAAATGTTTACTGTACGTGTTAAGAACCAGGTGCCTTGCCTTTTGAGCTCCACTCAACATGTTCTCTCCCTCTCCCGTGGCAAAGCCAGTGAAAGCTATTTGGGCTTAGTGCCTATCAATGCCACAGTGAGGCCATTATGCTCCTGCTTGAACATCAGGCCCGATAGGAGTGATGCTAATCTACAGGGATCCATTACAAACTAACAGGAATTACAGCATAATGGTGATAATGATGGTTTTGTTTATGCTTGATACACTGGCAGACATCAGGAGCTTGGTAAGTTGTTCTGGATAAAACTGCATTACAGCTGTAGTCAACAATAATGTTCCTGAACATGTGTTTCGACTTCATTGCTTGTCATCACTTAATAATATGACAATAAGTGAACCTACAGCTACTTCCCACAATGCTTCTCTAATGGCTGTTTTAGACACGCTGGCCCTTCTGTCTTCTGTGAGGTCCAGAATATATATATATATATATATATATATATATATATATATATATATATATATATATATATATATATATATATATATATATATATATATATAGATAGATAGATAGATAGATAGATAGATAGATAGATAGATAGATAGATAGATATATATATATATATATATATATATATATATATATATATATATATATATATATATATATATATATATATATATCTATATATATATCTATATATATATCTATATATATATCTATATATCTATATATATATCTATATATATATCTATATATCTATCTATCTATCTATATATATATCTATATATCTATCTATCTATCTATATATATATATATATATCTATCTATCTATCTATCTATCTTGTCCGGAGGAACACCAGGCCAGCTGCGAGATATAATCTCTCCAGGGTGTCCTCGGTCTGCCCCGAGGCCTCCTCCTGGTGAGACATGCCCGGAACACTTCACCCAGGAGGCATCCTTATCAGATGCCCGAACCACCTAAACTGGCTCCTTTCGATGTGGAAGAGCAGCAACTCTACTCTGAGGACCCCGCGGATGGCTGAACTTATCACCCCATCAGTAAGGGAGAGGCCAGGCACCCTTCGGAGGAAGTCAATTTCTGCGATCTCCGTCACTACCCACAGCTCGTGACCATAGGTGAGGGTAGGGACGTAGATCGACCGGTACAGTGCTTTTACACTCAACTCTCTCTTCACCACGACAAACCAGTACAGCGTCCGCATCACTACAGCTGCAGCACCAATCCGACTGTCGATCTCCCACTCCCTTCTCCCGTCACTCGTGAAAAAGACTCTGAGATACTTAAACTCCACTTGGGGCAGGAACTCGTCCCTGACCCGTAGTGGGCACTCCACCCTTTTCTTTTGTTTGTTTGTTGCCACTGCAGGAGAATTACACATTAAGGTAATGAATTATTCATAATCAAAGGTTTATTCAAGACCAAGAGTAAAATCTACTTTGTACAAGTGGGAGAGGTGAACTGACACACACACACACACACACACACACACACACACTCACTGAGGCTGAGTTTCACCACTGAATCATGGGCTCAACAGGTGCTGCTCTCAGCTAGTTATCGGGTGTCCTGAGCACCGTCAGGGCTCTCTGGAAATTGTAGTTAATCTGAAGTGTTCCTATTGATTTTTGTCAAAGCTGTTCAAAATTCAAAATTAGGATTTGCAGTATTGATTACCGTATCCTTACTGAGCATGTGGGTGTTACCAAGAGCATGGCCTCCTAAACCATTAGAATTTAAAACAGAGTTTACTGACATGAAAATTTGAATTTTTAAAAATGTGACCTTACGATTTCAAAGCATATTCATATCTATTATACACTGTATTTACAGGAGTTGATCACATATGATTTTGTGTTATTAGGTTAAAAAAAAAAAAAAGGAAGAAAGCATACAGACTAGTATTAGCTACATTTAAATTGTATTTAATTTGTGGTATGCTGACACAGACTCTTAAAATGATCTCCTCCACATTTATGAAAGCATTATAGACTACTTTTCTATTTTTTAAATTCAATCTACTGAGAAACTTTTTTTCACATTTCATTTTATTCTAATTAATACAAAGATAGCAGAAAATAATTAGCGAACAGAAATTTTCTCTTACTAGAAAGTCAAATAACATCTAGGCAACACTGAACTCAAGTTTCATTTTGGAACTGTTTTCCAACCATGAATAAACATAGAAATACTAACAGTTATTCAACGGGTAATGTTTGCTAGGACACTGCTTCAGTAACGTTGAGGTCTGGGCTCTGAGGAGGCCAGTCCATGACTGAATGTTCCACAATGTGCCTTGTAGACCATTTCTGATAAGCTTTGGTGAACAGAGGGGTCAACTGAAGGCACAAATGCATTTCTCAGGGCGTGTCTCAGGTCGTTGCTGGACTTTCTCTGATTTCTTAATCGCAATTTTTAGATACTGCTGTACTTTCTGCTACTTCTTTTGTCCTGCACTTGTCCAGATTCCTCAAATTTTTTTTAAGAAGACACTGGACACCATGCGAAGATATGCCAAACTGTTATCTTTGTCATTTTCATGTGTTTTTCCAAAATGCTGCTAGTAACAAAGTGCGTAAATTGTTCATTATGTGTATACACTAAACAGGTTCAACCCTTTATAAATTAACAAACAAGAAGGCAAAAAAAACAAACCAAAAAAACCCCAAAACAAAACAACAACACGCTGCTCAGAAAATAGTTAGATTGAGATACTGGGAGTATACTAATTCTGTAAAGCCAGGAGAACAATTGCTTAAAGCCACCTTTAAAAAAAAAAAAAAAAAAAAATTACAAAAAGAATTTGCTCATTGGAAGGAGATATGGACTGACTCAAGATTGCACTTGAACAGAATTGACTAAATTAACTAAAACTAAATAATTATGTGAACAACAAAGCAACAGATATGAAACAATTATTATTTTTCCATCATTTGTGCGATACCTTTATGAATTATCTGCTGGTCGCTTGAGAAGTAAACGTCAGCGGTGCAGCTATTAAATGGACAATCGACAAATGAAACAAGAACACCAGAACTCAGTCATTTTCCTCTGCTCCAGCACAACATGGATCTTAGGTTCCAAAGTCTACTTTAAGCCCTGATCATGACACACGTTAAACTACATGAGATTAATGGGAATCCTTTCAAAAGGAGGCTTTAGTTAATATTTACAGCAACACAAACAGCTTTCTGCTTCAAAAATATTAAGCTGTGCTTTCATGCATTTCATATTCTGTACAGTTGTGTACTGTATTTATTCTTATTGTATTCTAATTTTTGCCTCATAACTTTTGCACTGTCCACTTCCTGCTGTGACAAAACAAATTTCCCACGTGTGGGACTAATAAAGGTTATCTTATCTTATCTTATTTATTTATCCTATAACTGACAGGAGCTGCCTCTGCTCCTCTTGGGAGTGAGTGAGTGATTGATGCAGGCACGGAGAACACCACTGACTGCTGGAAGACCCAGTGCTGCACTGTTGTGTCCCCTGCGCACCCTTCACAAGGTGAAGCACAGGGGGAAGAGAAGATTATAATAAACAACCACAGTCACAGCCCCAAGGCTTTAACATGAAGCCTTTCCAGGGAATGCCAAAAATCTGACCCTTTCACTACAAAGCGAGACATGACCATATGAGACGTGTAAAATCGAAACTATGAAGCAAACTGCTTTACCCAGCTTGACTCATGATGAGCAATAATTTATGACTGTGATCCATTAGTATTTCCTAGAAACATGTTTCACTTCAGCAGGAGCAGAAACACATGTTTACAATGAAAAACTGAACCCCAATTCAGTCATTTAGTAAAAGGAAATAACATGAAACGTTTGAAGGAACAAGTGGATTTAGATAATCAGTGACTATCCCCCCCCCCAAAAAAAAAAAAAAAAAAAATACTGAACCAGTGCACTGTCCCAAGCTCCAGTTTGCTTCCAGAAATGCTGTCTTGGAAGGATTAACTAACAACACTGTTGTTTTTGTAGCAAAGTCAGCAGCCACAGCTGTCCCCAGATGCCCTGGAATCCAGCATCATTTTTAGCTCAGAGCAGTACAATAAATCTTGCCCTTTTGTAGGTACACACCATTTTCATCTCAACTAGTAATTAGCAACTGGTGCTACAGAAATCCAAACATACAACACAGGGACAGTAAAGTTTATCCATTTGGCAACCACACTGACATACAAATCAAGCCCACCAATTTAAGCTCAGTTGTGATTATGTAACATTATCAGTGCTTTTCTTCTCACGCATGATGTCATATTGGATTCTTTGCCAAGCAGGTTATGCAGAAATGTCCGAGCAAGGGGAAGGCGTAATGCAGACAGCGTAGCTGCCTTTTTCCGTTGCGTGTAGCGTGAGTCCGTTCAGAAAATCTCGCATTTTACTCCATGTTGCTCACAACGGTATGACGAAAATCTTTTTTTTTTTTTTTAATAAATGGGGGGAGAGGGGTGGTGGTGGTCCTGAACATACAGGGTTGTCTTTCTACACAAAAATGGGAATAAAAGTGCTCGTAGGTGGATGCTACACTGACCACAAAAAAGTGAGAAAGAAACTGTGTTCTTGAGCATGCGCACTTTCAGAAGAATTAATAAATATTGAAGTGCCAGATTTTTTTGAATGGAGGCTAGTTTGCTACAAAGAGCTGCTGAAGCCCCGAGCAACATCACGCGCTGCCGACTCAAACACTGACTAATCAATAACAAACCACGAGCAGTGATTCACACCTGTGTAAAACAGCAAGTTTGGGGGCTTTTAAACGGAGTGACTGGGTGAAAGGAGATAGCTGTTGCGATTTAAGGCACTGAATACTCGCACAGCAGCGTTTTCAAGCCGCAGCCCTGTCACAAGAAGGAAATACAGATTTAGCAAAACACCCAGGACACGCAGAGGCAGACCACTCCAATTTTTCCACATAATGCCACACACAGAGCCAAGGTGAGCTACTACGTTCGGCGTCAAGTTTACTGAAAAAAACCCACCATCCACGTGATTTCAAAATAAAACGGCGTCGTAAAAAAAATCCCAAACACTTCTCCTCCTGTGTTTTTTTTTCTCAACCACAGCTCCGCGCTGTTCACTTCACACACAATTTTAACACCACCCAGCTGCTTTTATCCCCAGTTACCCACGTATTCTACGTCACAAGGCGTTAATTTAGGCTGAAATCAATGCACTTCCTGTCCCTTTATGTTCACTTCTGACCGACTTGCCGCAGCTCACCACCATCACCTCCTCCCTCTCGCAGACAATGAATGAAGCCAGTTTTGGGAATGGGCAAGCCCACCAGCAGCTCAGGTAGCCGCGTACATTTCTATCGTGCAAGCAGGAAATATTACAAACGCATAAAAGCGTCCTCCGACTGCTCTGCCCGTGCTAGTCACCATATGTTGACTATATTTTAATTTTACCATTCATAACAAATAGCGACTAGAAAAAACACGCTGGATTACAACTATTTAGCAAAGGCGTGTACAATGCTACAAATACACTAAAATAGCACAACAAATGGTAATATTTCAAACAACGCCCCCTTGACACCATATATGAGCTTACATTACCTGCAGGATGCTCAACTTCACTTCCCTGCGGTGCGTCCACTGCTTCACCAGCTGCGTTAAGTCAACCGAGGTTGTCCGAGAGGAGACAGGAAATGACCAGATTTGCGTTCAAACTAAAAGCGAAAAAAAACCATGCCATTAGTCTTGTGGCGTTGACGGGACGAAAATAAATCGTCGCTTATTTTATTTACAAACTATAGCTTTAACGTTTGTTTGAAAACAAATAAATAAACCAAAGTCAATGGGCTTAGGTTAAAGCTTCACTCATGACAGCCAAATGTCACATTTAAAACCGGAATCGCCACATGCCATTCTAGCTAGCTTGTTACTAGCATAATTCAGTAACACCTCATACAGCACATCAGATAATAGTATTTATGCTAATTTATCGTAACACCTCCAGCTGCCGAATTCCGGCTCCCTATCCTGTGGACTCGGACAGAAGCTTTCTGTGTCACACCAGGCGGAGAAGAAGCGTAGTTGTTACCAGCTAACGTAATTAGTCCAGTCCAGATGCGGTAGTTGTAGCGGGACGAAGCGAATTCCCCCAAAAGTGTACGCTGTAATTTGCCATCGCGCTAGCATCATTGCTGTCAATGTCCGGTAAATTAAAAATGAAGTATTTCCGGCCATTGCTTTTCAAACAAACAAGCACAAGAAAGCAGGAACAGCTTCAATAGTAATAATATTTCTGAAGTGAAGCAAAAATTAAGGCAACACCAGTCACCTCAACACAAAATCATTTGTAACTTATTAAGAAGTATACGTGAACCAGTAAAACAGGTTTTGCTAATAAACAGCAATAAAATCCGAACGTGGTGACGTTTCTGTGCAGTTATTCTGGTGGTCTAGTCGCTTAATTTCCGCTTTGCGTGTTTATTATTAAGACGAGCTTAACTGAGGGCTACGTCATGCCACCGCTGGAGCGCAAGACACAAACCTAGGCGCGCTACCAGGAGACCCGTCACCTTACAGTAATGTTACAGCCCAACAACATTAGACAAACAAACTACGTTCATGTTAAACTACATAATTTCTTTCCTGACGCGTGAGAGTTTATATATATATATATATATATATATATATATATATATATATATATATATATATATATATATTTGTATTTGTGGCATGAATATTATATTCGTCATTGTGTTTTCTTAAATCAAAGAATGTGGACTTTTTCCGTTTTGAGTGGCTCGCACTGCATTTACAGCACAAAATAAAACAAAATAGTGAAATGACAAAATAAGATTTAGAGAATGAATCGCTGAAACGGGTTGACAGCAGAATGATCTCATTCTTAATGCAGTCTCATTAGCAGGAGAGATGCAGTCATTAATTATGCAAAAACATATTTGACTTTATTGATTTGAATGCGCGGCACGGTGGTTAGCACTGTTGCCGCACAGCAAGAAGGTCCTGAGTTCAATTCCACCATCAGGCCGGGGTCTTTCTGTGTGGAGTTTGCATGTTCTCCCCGTGTTTGCGTGGGTTCCCTCCGGGTACTCCGGCTTCCTCCCACCGTCCAAAGACATGCAGCTTGTGGGGATAGGTTAATTGGATAATCCAAATTGCCACTAGGTGTGAATGTGAGTGCGAATGGTTGTCTGTCCCTGCGTGTTGGCCCTGCGACAGACTGGCGACCTGTCCAGGGTGTACCCCTGCCTCTCGCCCTATGACAGCTGGGATAGGCTCCCGCGACCCTGAAAAGGATAAGCGGAAGCGATGGATGATTTGAATACTGAAATTTAATATGTGAAACTTTTAAATATGTTTTTACTCATTTAATATGTGAAACTTTTAAATATATTTTTACTCCAGGATTTTGCCTTCCTTTATCTTGATGTTTAGTCCTCATATGCTTGGATCTGTGATGAAAGTCCTACATGAGTGTAATGAAGACTACTGGGGCTGCCTATTAAAATATGTCGCAGGGCTCCAGGGCGGTACTTTTTGTTTATTTCCACATGGGTTGCCAGGTTCTTCAAACCCTCCAAAGACTAGAGGTGCAGTCACTGTTGACAATGGTGATGACGATGATGAGAAGGGTCTCCTAGGGAAATGCTGAGAATACCAAAGGACTACCGGGAGAGGAGAGCAGCGAGTCCCCAATGACAGCATGATCCTATAACTGGCTTATGCAACTGATCAGCGCCTCATTCTGCATTATATAACAGCATTAGGTTGGCCTGCTGCTCATAGCTGAGCTGTGGATGCACGGGCAGTCACCCACATCAATATGGGTCAATTCACAAAACCACAACTTTGACCAGAAATTCCGCATTTTGTGGTTTTTAATGTGTGCAACTGTACTAGCGCCAGATTACTCCCATAACCAGTCATTGCAGCAAATTAACCTGTTTAGTGACCTATGTCCACAAAGCTGTTACCTGTCAGCCTTATGGGAACACTGGCTTAATGTTATTGTGTCATGTTGTGATTTTTTTTTTTTTGGTTTGTTTTTTTAACAAATTATGCTAAGAGTTTAAATTATCAATTTGTTTTGCCCTAAATAAATGTTGTTTACATATGTGTTTTGGTATTATGTAACTATTAAAAACTTAACCTGCTATAGAATGGTGCAGTTTGCACAAATTAGTTTTCATAAGAACTGGATTGATAATCAGTGGCAACAGATCTTATGGCGTGATGAATCCATATTTGAAATTTTTGGTTCCAAACCTTGTCAGTATGTGGGGAAGAGGTCAGGAGAGAGGTAGGACAGGGAGTGTATGTAGCGGAGGGGGGGGGGGGGGGGGGGGGGGAGGTTGTGAGTAACCCAGAGTGCAAGAAAATCTTATTTTTGTGTGGTTGGAAAAATATTCAAAAATGTCATGAGAACATTGAAGAGAAAATATGCTGTTCAGTCTCCAGGCAAGACTTTATAGGCCAGTCACTTGCTGCTCATCCCCAAAAGATAGCTTGAATAAACAGTTGTGTGTAAGCAGCTTGTTCAGGCTGATCTTGTGATGGGAAAAAGCACATTCCCCCACCACTACTTGCCAAATGGTTGTGTTTGTGCTGGACAAGAGAATTCCGCATAGAAGGAACACAGTGAATAACATCGTCACAGCACCATGTGATCAATGGAGGGCGAACAGTGAAGCATTTGGAAATGTCTGCCAGTCAAGAGTTCAGCAGGCAGCATAAAGTGTTTGAAGCCTAATAAATAAATTTGAAAAAGTCTATATATAAAAGTACAACACATCTTTATAGACTTTGCAATAATTAAAATCAAACAATGTTGCTAATCATGCTGGAGTTAAAGGGAGAACAGTACCATCTGCAGGACAGTAATATTACTGCATACAGGTTTAAAAGAATGTCAGCTTTATTACTTATATTGAGTGAAAGCTACATGTCAAAATTTTTTACAGATATCAAATGTGTGCAAAACATTTAAAGGGCACAATATGTGAAGTGGACAAAAGTGTGAAAAACAAAAACAAAGGGTAGCTCAAATACATCTTAGAAACCTAAACATGTTCCCATCAAACTGAAACAGAGTCAATGATTAAAAAAAAGTATGATGTAAATGTAGTGAAACACCATTCCCCATAGAAGTCAGCATTCATTTGGTAATGACCTATAAAAGGCATATAGTGCTTTCAATTATATTTGCAACAGTGGAGAATGAGGAAAAATTACCTGAGGTGACAAACTGGAATGTGATTAAAGCTCTTAAGCTCTGTTTCTGTACAACATCCAAGCAGAACAAGTTTAAGCAAAAGCTTTCTTTACTTAAGGTACAAATGGCAAAAGTGCAGATGGCGGCTTTTAACTGAAATCCCTGTCAGGGAGCACCAGCGGAGCCACCAGAGTCCAGAGATAGAGGCCCAAGCCGATCCAGCTGGAGCTGATCTTCACCCAGACGGCTGGCATGCTGGACTGCATGGCGTGGTAGTCAGTGTGAGGCCTAGAGAATCACAAGAGACAGTCAGCACTGGGAGAGAAGCGAACCTCTTTAAGGTGTAGTGGCAGCAAACAGGACATACTTACTTGTACCAGTTTGTGAGCGTCATCATGATGTAGAGCGAGGCCAGAAAGAGACTGAAGTGGAAGAAGGAGTAGCTGTAGGTCACTCCATCTTCCTCATTGTCCACAGCCCGTCGGACTCCGTCCTCCCCCGCGGGGGCCTCTTCGCTGGCGGTCAGACCCTGACCTTCCTCAGTCTGCATCAGTCTGTTCACTTGAGCATTGTTGGATGAGCGGATGCTGTGATGGGGAACAGCATGAAAAACTCACTTTTCACAGACAGCAGCAAATTTCAGCAGCTTCTTATTGTGGATGCAGACAAACTGGTTTTGAACTGGTTTCCATTTTGAACTAAGTGAATATTTAGATTTCTTATGCATTTTTTTTCTACGTTTCTCTGTGTGGAGTTTGTGGCGTGTTTATTACAAAGTAGTTTTTTACAGCAACAATTCAATGCCACATGCAAACAAATAATTATATTTTTGGCCACTCCATTATTCACCAGCATGTTTGATGGGTCTTTTTGTATCTACCGAAGAAGAAATGTATCCTGCAGTTGTCTCTCTCTCAGTTGTCACATGAACTTTTAACCCCGTAAAAGTTTTCTGTTCATGGAGGTGATACTTTCTGAAATTTGGTGGTTGGGGCTTACAACACTGAACCTGTCTGATAAGTAAATATGAACACTCTGCGAGTACTTGACTAATCAGTTTTAGTCCAGATTGCAGGTAAAATCTGCTGGCTTACTTAAAGTTTTACATTCTGAGAGTCTGAATCCTCTTTACTGCTACTGCTCATCTCTCTTCCTGCACTGACTCAATGACCTCGCTTGAAAATCTCTATCAACAGCAGCACAACTTAAACATCCTCTATGCTTCCATATATGTTTTATTGTCTTTTTTTAAAAGCTAGTAGCATTTATGTACTACAACAATCCAGTATAGTCATTTGGATGAACAGCAGGGTTCCTTTTTTACACTTCCGCTGCTTAATCAACACAATCGTGTGTTTAACCATGTTGATTTGCTTCAATCTGAAGCATTTTTGATATTTTATGACCCCACTGACAGACAGAGCTTGATAATACATCAAACACTTCTTTTCTTTCAGCAGCAGCAGTAAAATACCTGGCGTAAAGAGTGCAGAACAGGAAAATGATCAATCCCACGATGCCTTGCGCATCCCACCACTGGGTGGTGCCGGGGGCTGAGGTGGGTCCTGGTGCTGGAGTTGGGCTGCTGGATTGGACCAAGCTCAACAGGCTGGGGTTACACTTCCGGTCTGAGGTGGGAAAGCAGGAAGTCGGGTGAGCACTAACAGTTAGCGATGAGAATTGTCTCCATTAAGACCACAACAGCATGTAGCTCTAAAAACATGTGTACTTGTTTTCTTTAGCTTTGAATACACTGCAGCCATACAGTGGCTCAATTATTGGACTTACTGGGGTTGTTGGTCATGGCTGACCAGGTGACATACATGGTGTAAAGGGAGATGAGGGAGGCCTGAAGCAGACCTGAGGTGGGCTGTGCCTCCTGTGGAGACGTGGAGAAAGCCAAACGTTAGAAAAGAAGGCAGCGTCTGTTAATCAAAGGTGTGGCCCTGCTCCTGCAGTCTGCATGTCTGTGTCTTTGGACATGATACTGAGCTTGCCCCTGCTACATCCATCTGAGTGAGTGTGTACAAAGCAGTTAGTGAATATTTTTTTGTAAAAATGCAGTTTGAGTGAAGCACCATCATAGTACCAGCCCACAAAGTCCTTTTATCATTAACACAAACCTCATTATCAAATAAAATCACATCAAGTGCAAGTAACTGAAGTTAGAAGTGAACTCAAACAAATTTAATTTAACATTACACTGGACAGCTGTAATAGCCTGAATTAGTCACCTGATTACTGATCTTTTCTCATGAGAAAAGTATTTTCAGTGATTTTTTTCTCACTTTCTTTGCTACGGCACAGTGAGCGGCAGACAATGCTCCAGTGAAGTTGTCGGGGCTTTAACATACGGTGGCCCTGAGAGGTCAAATGCACCGCAAACAGAAAAGCGCTCCAAAAGCACACAAAACACAATGGAATTGAATAAAACACACTGCAAAGAGAGAAAAAAAAATGATGCAAAAGCTACAAAAAAATAATTACAAAACACAACAGCGTTTCTGTGTTCAACGTTTCTGGGGAGACAGTACCATGACAGAACAGCTGTGGAAGTGACAAGCTAACAGTGAACAGCTAATAGCAAATGTATCTACGGTGTTATATGAATCATGTGTTTAAAACTTGCATCTTTTTCTCCCTACAACACTGATGAACCCTCAGTTGCTTCTAAGTGTATCTCAGTGCAATCCTTTCTGTGATTTCTGCAGCTGGTCCGTGGTGTTATTGCGACCCCAGAATCACTGCCGTCGTGTTTTGCAAGTTTTTTCTTAAGTTCCAATCCGTCTGACCTCTCAGGGCCACCACATTAACGTGGCAGCAGCTTTTTCTGTAAATTATAGAAGTCTATCTCCTCAAGTTTCTACATCACCTGGACTTTGGGCAGAATGGACACAATGGACACAATGATGCAGAATATGAGGTTGAGGCTGATGAAGACTTTGTGCTCTGTGCAGTCGTCAAGTTGGGTGTAAAAGATATAGAAGAGCACAATGGCTGTAAACGCCAAAGCGTAGTTGATGAAGGTGACGGAGAGGAGAGCTGTGGGGACAACACAAGAACAGAATCAGAGACAATCGTTTTAAAGTGCTGGGTCGTATAGTAACACTGACTCACTGAAGTATCAGCTTCTTGATCAAAATCCTAGACTTTTACAGCACAACCTCAAAGTTAGTTCAGTGGCTTTTATGCAGATAAATTATCTGTATAATGATTAAGGAAAAAAAAAAGTAGTACATGTAGTATTATACATAGCCTAATCTTACATAATATCCCGTACTATCCCTTATCTGGGAAACTCCAGCTTCTCCACAGAACTATCACTTGAAGATCTGGTAGTATTATACCTGCAAACCAGCACTTGGTGTTTCCTTCCTCCGCCTTCTCGAGCCAGGACTGGTTCCAGGAATGGGCAAAGTCAATCAGTAGGATGAGCTGGATGATGATGAAGATGAAGGAGCCCACCATGCCGAAGTAATACCACACTTGTAGCAGACAGAATGAGATCGGTTAACTTTCCACAAGTTTGCTCTCTGTGTGGTGTTACAGACATTTGTTTACAACAACATGAATCTGGATCAGGAGCATCGTCATTAAAATCTGATCAGGCCTAACAGATAAGACACGTTTCCATGGTAATGCAAATTCATGTGAGATAAGCCCTGTACTGATAAACAACTCTGAAAGATCTATCACAACAAAGCTAAAACTTTTATACTGAAAGACTTAATTTTATGAGTTACTGACGTTAGAGCTCAGCTCTCTTCTCTGTCGCTGTCCAGGAATCTGTCAATGCTGCATAGCATTGTGGGAAATTTATGCCAAGACTACTGGGTTCATACCAAGTTTTAGACATATCAAAAAAAAACATGTAGATACTACTGAATGTCATACTCTACATCAGTTATGGACTAATACACTAAACAATACAATGGTATGTAACTGAATACTAATATAAGTCCCCACTTTAAGTTTCCATTTTCACAGAATTTCAAAAAGTTTAACTACGGGCATTAAGATTCAAGCTCGAATTTTATCAGAACTGTCCTCACTGTGGCTAAAACCATACCTGTATTAAAGTCTCCATCTGGAATGAAGAACGCTCCCACAGTTATACCAACCAGCACCAGAAACTTGAAGAACCAGAAACTGAGGGAAAAAAAATCAATGTTATTCCATCTATGTACACACAGCAAACCGGTTTATCAGTGTTTGTGTAAATGCATTCTTAAAAGGTGCAGTGTCCACGTTTGGCCACCAGAGGGCAGCATGCTGTGGCAACGTGGAGCAGAGAAAACAAAGCTGCAGCACTAACCCGTTCTGGATGGCTGCTCGGGGATCCTTGCTGCTGCGCACTCGGATCATGATGATGGAGAAGAGGAAGAAGAAGCAGGCCATGGCAAAGCACATGCGGTACACAGACTTGTAGCCCACGATGATGTCACAGTTCACCTTGTTCTCTATGCCAATTATGTGCGAACCGCCGACGCAGAACCCTGGAATCTGACGTGAACGCAAATAGGAAATTAAAGGGTGAAAGGGCAACGGTGGGGTACAACTGATTCATCTAGATTTATCAGGAAGCTCTGGGATAAAATAACCCAATTCAAACATCCAGTTAGGTCACTTTGAAATATCTGTGTTGATGGATTACAGCGGTTAATAAACTGTTTTCATAGCCATTAAATCTCATTCAACCTTTTTAAGATTTTCCTCCATGCCTGGCAGAATCATGATGATGGACACCAGCGTGCCCAGCAGCAGCAGGAAGGAGAAGGCCAGCCGGCTGATGGTGGAGTTGTATGTGGAAGGGCAACATGATGACAGCAGGCAGGAGGCCGAGCCGCACAAACAGGATGCCTGGAGAAGGACGAAAGAGAGAAATATCAGGACAGCTTCATATTTTATGCAACTCAGGGATTGGACTCGGGGGGTGTAGGATAATCAGGATAATGCATGCATGGCTTGCAAACACTGTGGTTAGGAGGGGGGGGGAAACAAAAACAACAAAAAAAGATACTGCTGCTGCTGTCAGGGGCAACCATCTTTCTCTTTCTTCTGCATGTTTTCAGGAGAGCAATGACAAGCCATTTTTTCCTTCCTGTGGTACTAATCAAGTCTGTGATTAGAGATGCCACCATAACAAATCTCTCCTCCTGTCTGTTTCTGATCCGGCGCTGCAAACCGGATCACGCAGGACTTCTGCATGATTCACGCGCTTGCTGCTGAGAGGTGCATGAAGCACCGAGGCGGAGACTGTAGCTGAGAGCAGCCATCCTTCACTAAATATAAGCATGCTCCAGAGGACACGAGCCCAGGGTGTAAACACTGCAGCTGCGCTGAAAAGCATTCGGTTTCTACGGCTGAGCCGGGCCTGTGCCACAGAGTGCTGGCAACAAACAGCATGAACTGAACAGCTGACCAATCGTGAGGTTTCTCCAAGACTGCCAGAAGAAACCGGCTGTGATTGCCATGCATGTCAGCTAATTAAATATTTTGGTTTTACTGTACAACATGAGAAAAGGTGAATGGCAAACTTCAGCACACCTAGAATCTCTTCCAGAAGGTGGATTTAGTGCCACATTTAGAGAAAAACCGCTTGAACGGCAGTATTTGGTATGACCACCTTCATTCTTTAACACAGCCTCATCACTCTTAGGCAGGCTTTCTTGTCATTTCCTTCATCTGCAGGAATAGTTCTCCAGGCTTGCTGAAGGTCATTGAAAGCTCTTCTTTGGATGTTACCAGCCTTTTACTTTGTTTCCTGTCAGGATGATTCCACTGCTGCTGCTTCACTAATGTTGAGGTCTGAGCTCTGCGGAGGCCAATCCATGACTGGTAGTGTGTTCTGTTTTTATCCAGGAACACCAGGAATCGGCAGTTGTTTTCTTTGCTAATGTATCTGTTATGTGTAGACACAAAAATGGTTCAACTCTCTGACTAAGGTGCCTTTTTATGCTTGAATAATTTTTAGGTCAGCGTTACTGTGTCAACAAACAAAAAGATAAGCAAAACAAAAAAAACACTCCCCATTAAATAAACAGGTACAACGATTGGACTAACAAAGAGAGTGAAAAAGCAATGTCTGGCTTCTTGAAATCAGAATACTGCACTATTTTTCAAACTGTAGTCATTTCCACATTTCCAGCTCTTAGAAACTGCAATAAATCTCAGACTCTGTCCTTAACAGCATGAATGATTTCCTCTTCTTGGCAAATGTGGTCATCAGAATGAGAAAAAAAAGTTTCGGTTTTGGTTGACGTGATCTATGGCTCACCATCACAACGTATTCCTGCGCCCAAAACACACCACTGTTACTTTAGATGACACCGCGATGAGGAAGTGACGACATCTGAGTGTGTTAAAAAGTCAAAAGTTCAAAAGCTGCGACCTTGGATTTTGTTTTAGGACATTCGTTCGCTACATTTTCCTTGCAGAACCATCTCTCATACTTTAAATGTTCTAACATGTGACAGGATTTAATGTTAGCTACCGACCCTGGATCCGATATTTGAATATGGCAGTTAAAATAAACAAATAAAATGTTAAAGTAGTGCTTGAAAAACTCAAAATGACGTTGTCTTGGAGGTTTTGTATATGCTTTGAAACACGGATCACAATCTTCAAATTGCCGAGAGGTAATCTAATCAGTTCCCACTGAATGACGTCTTCACTTACGTTTGATTTCAGTTTGAACAAGTCATTAAAAACGTTGGTTTTCATCACAATATGTTGTGTCAGAAGTCTCAAAAACTAGATCATCATTTGCACATGAACAGCACAAACAGTGATGCTGTTTTTTTAATGTGGCACGTGACTTTATATCTGGGGAAACTCCGGAAACTCCACCTTGGACAGCTAGCTGCGTCGTCTACTGATGTACTGACTGAAATGATGTGGGTCGTAGCCGCAAACCTCTCTCCACGTGTCTAAACTCACCATTCATCGTCACTCTAAAACACTAAACCAAGTTACTCACGTTATCTGCTAAAACGCTTCAGAAAGTTGATAATTCCGACGTCCCTCGAATCCAACTATCCAGCACAGATTTCTTTAGAACATTAAAGAAAGTATAAGATCAAAGTAAATGTCACAGGACATGTGTAGTGTTGAGTTTGTCAGTAGGCTAAAGGAAACGAATCTAATTTTAGCGGTTTCACTTGAAGTTGTGTCATTTCCCTTGCCTAATGTCGGCCTGCCTAGTAAAGCAAGGCAAAAGAATTAGATAAAAACAAAGAAATAAAGACGTTTAAAAACTACTACGTATTTCATTTGCCAACACGACAACTGGCAAATGTATACTTACACAACTTCCGAGTGAACCCAGAGCCAAACAAGCACCCATGATGTTTTAATTCCGTAAAAGTCCTCAAAGCTCGAAAAGTTCAGGAAGAAACTGACGCAAAACAATGGAGTCAGGTTAATTATACGGAACACAGTGACAGACGTCCGCACGAGATTTTCAAATTAAAAAAATTCTTTGTCTGCACGTACACAATTCAGGGATGATCCATAACTGAAAACACAAATATTTCAGTTAATCATACATTTTTGCATTAGTTTACACCCTCATATGAAATACAAATAATCCGCGGAACGTTCTGTTGCTGTTAAAACTGTGGCTGCTCTGTTTTACTTTGACGCCTAATCGACTGTACTTCCGGCACTGTTTGGCTAAATTGGGTAAAACTGCGCGCATGACAGTTTTCTCTGGGGCGTTACTGTTAATAACCAGATATTTGGCTTTTGGCCATCCAAAACCTATTGTGATTGGATCCGTGAGTTGTCCCTCCAGAAATGTGGCCAATTATGTGCTAATGCGCAATAGCGAAAATGCCCTTCTTTTACAGGCCTTCAAACACCTAAACCCAAACGTATATCACGTTTTCTTAGAATTCCCTACTAAATTTCTCAGTGAACTATGGTCAAGTAAAAAGAATAGTCATTAAAAAAGCAGAAAGACAATATTAAATAGTATTATTATTATTAACAATGATTTTATTATATGAAAAACATGTTTCCTATTATGTTGTATAGCGTATCTGTTTTAATGAGTGTTCTCTAAAACCATAGGGTGTTGTGTCGTCATCCATTTTATTGACATTTTAATTCTAGTGATCATTTTATAGTGTTCCTTTAAATGCCTTAACATTTAATGTCATAGTGGTAAAGAAATGTTAAATACATGTTTATTTGATTTATTACAGCTTACAGCACAAATAAAAAAAGAAAAGAAAAAGTAAAAGTAAAAGTAAATTTAAAAAAAAACTGAAGGTGAGTTTAAAGCAGTAGGGTGCAAACCTCCATCTGTTTGTGTGCCTGACCTTCAGGGACGCGGTGAAGGTGTTCAGCTGTGAGTAATTTGTTACGGTGCAAGGATCTATTTTCCGCCTCTTCACACTTGCTTTCTCTACCAGATAAAAAGATGTTCAAATCAAACCCTTTGATACATAAAATCATGACTATAATCAATCCGATGTTTTTCCAAACATTCCGTGTCCTGTCATTAGACTTGTTCTAGATGCCATTTGATAATAAGAGGTCCACTGAACAACGTATTTAGAGTGTAAAATTGCCTGTTGACTAAAACAACCTCAGAAAGCGCTTTGCCATTACAGCATCGCTCTTCTTCTCTTAATGTTTTAAGGTGGAAGCCTTAAACAGCCTTGGCATGCATATTGCACTCTCACTGCAATCTCTGCAGTAGGAAGGATTGAAATATTTGTGGTATTTAGGACTAAAGACATATGGTGGACTTATCTGATTTAGTCAAAGGGCATGTAAACAAGTGATACTGCTTCTGATCATCTGAACGTATAAAAAAGGCGCACCCCTCACTCATAAAACAATGGTACAAACCTTTGAGCCACAAGACTAAGCCCAGAAAAGAAAAGTAACAACGGAAATTGTAGCAAATTACCTTCAAAATAAAATAAAGCTATTCAGATCAATGACTGTAGAAAACAGATTACAGAAGGCAAAATCAATAATATTAAGAGGTGGAATCTGTTTTGATCACGATAATTGGTTTGTGTTGATTTCATGATTGTTAAACATCTGCGATAATTTTGTCATGAAGGGTTTTCAAAAATTAAGGAAGAGAAGAGGGTCAATATCTATTTGGTAAGTAGAAAATGATACAGTAGCCAAAGGCTTACAAAGGTTATTATGTAAGGTTGCCATTCTTGTACACTTGTGTTTTGGTTTGCACTTTGCACCTCCTTACACTCAGCTGCACAAGTCTGCCCTTTAACTTATGTTATTATTGTTGTTGTTGTTGTTGTTGTTGTTGTTGTTGTTATCAATAATAATAATAATAATAAATCATCTATATGCTATTTGCATATTTTTAATTGGTTGTTTTCACATTTTCTATTTTATTTAGTCAAACTCTTCAAGCTTTCCAAATCCCTCCTGCTTGTTTTTAACTTTTTATGGCTGTCACTGTCGTCCACTAAATACAAAGCGGATTTGCTGTCATTGTAAAATTACTTGACATTACAACTAAGTACTGCTTTATTTTTTTTAATCCATATATTCAATGAATCTTTCTGTTTCTGTCATCTTGCCTACTTTTTCTAACGCTTGCTGTTGCTCTTATTTTGAAGGCCGAGTTACCCTCTCTTCCTGTATCTCCCGGCCTAAGCACGTGCGTCTTGACCCGCCTCCTTGTTGCCGCTGCTGAGCGCGCAGTGAAGCGTTCCTCTGTCCGTGTGCTGTCACCGCTCATCATTTAGTCCACCGTGCCGCGGGTCCGGCGCTGTCATCTGGAATGAGGCGGTGTGGTGTGTCGTATCGGACGGACTCCTTGACACTGCGCACATTCTCTTCTTCGTCCCTGCGGAAGATGGTGGCTGGCGGCTAATTCCAACTTCTTACTCCTTGGCGGTCCCTTATGCCCCCCCTCGCCTGAAGCGCACTGAAATCAGTTGGTGAGTGTTCGTCGTTGCGCACATATACCTACACTTGTTCTGCTCTACAGGTAGGACAGCAGACTGTTGCCTGCTCATGTGCCTCCGAGGCAGACTGCAGGAGAGCTGCTGGTTCCATAGATTAAAGGCAGGGTGGAATTATTGTGGCATGCTGGAGCCATTATGTGCGCCGAAAGTGATTAAAAAAGAGAGAGAGAAAGCAACAGGAGCATCGACTTATCTGCCAGCAGCACTCACATCTGGCACCAGCTGAAGGCTCGTTCAAACCGAACAGCACCTTATTGTAAACGTTGACAGGTGTCAACTCCAGCAGCCTACCTGTCAACTCCGTATGAGCTGGTAGCACTGAGCGCATCAGCTGTTCACATAAAAATGCCACAGGCTCCCAGCAGCGAGGTTGATGGTAGCTGGATTATCTGCTTTGGTTTATTAAAAGGTGGGTAAACTGTGACCTTCAGGCATGAAGTGTTGAGATAATTCTCAGGCTGCGTTTAAAATGATTGAAAACAATGATGGATGTTCGCAGGAGAACAGGCTTTTGGTTTTATTTTAAAGGAGACCTTTTTTTCATAAGGATACAGATACATAATCTACCACAAACATCACTACAAGAGGCTGGAAACTCTAAACCTTCACTAAAATTAATCTTTTATAATGCTTCATACCTGCCTGTTATATATTAACAGGTGACACTGTTAAACCCTTTAATCTACTAAACTCTTAATAGCCTTGCTATGTTTGTCCTTATCCATGAGTTTCAGACCCCCTAGTGAGCAAAGGGCCTTGAACAAGCCTCAGTCTTTATGCTTTGGTGAAGCTAAACATGTTCCCAAAAACAGCTCAGGATTTAAAACCCTGTCTGCCTGCCTCTCTGTGTTGCATCGTCTTGCACGAGCTCTGTAGTGAATCATAGTTGTACAATGTCAGGTAAAGAAATTGCAGTCCGGGGTCGGCCTGGGTGTTAGCAGAGCCTTCCTATTTTTCATAGTCATTTTAGCTCCGAGGCACTTGGTTTCAATTTATGATTTCACCCTGTGTTAATTACATCACCATGAGGTCATGTTTGAGAATCAGCCTCAGTTCTGATCAGTAGCTGGCACCAGTGGGGCTTTTTTTTTGGCCTCTGTGATGCAGTGATACCTGTCAATCACGCTGTGTGGGCAATGCGGTCTCAAACCAGTGGCTCCCTTTGTTTTTCACAAAACCACTAAAGGAATGTGAAAATTAAACTCTTGATTTTGCTGAACCTCAATAGCAGTGGATGTAGACACATATATAGTTTGTCTTCATTAAATTAAAATTGACTATATTCAAAGCTGTTGGGCTGCTATTTGTTATGAAATGGAATACTTTTAATTTTATTTGTTCTTGGATAGGTAAGGCTCAAAGTGGCCCGCAGAGCTTTCTAGTTACTCTATTTCAATGTGGGCCTACACATTTTTTCTTTTTCACTGTTGTTCTGTTTTTCTAGTATTTAAAATAATCAAATATTGCAGTGATTATAGTTAAATAATCCTCCTAACCAGCCAACTGCAGAATAGTCACATGTGGTAGAATATTAATATATATCGATAGGTTAATTTATACTTAATAGGCGGTGGCGACTTCATTAAGATAAGATTAGACCTTAGAGTATAAAGCTCCTTGAGGCAACTGTTGTTGTCATTTTGACACTGTATAAATAAAACTGAATTGAATTAGACAGCATGTACTTTATTTATTCAAACATCGGAAAATTTGTGACAACAGTTAAAAATGTTTTTGAGACAATAGACATGGCTTAATAAGCAGGTATTATAACGCTCCATTATGTCTCAAGGCTCCGTACCTTTTTGTTTTTATGTAGGAAATTGTTGTAAAATAGCGCTTTTGTAAAGATTACCAAACCCTGCCCGTGTTGTTATTAATTTTTATTCATTTATTTTTGAGTTTTGGTCGTGTTTATTGTAACTTATTCGTTCTTCTACAAAAGGAATCCTTTTGATGTTAAAAAAAAAAGACCTATTGTAACCTTTTATACTGTATAGTCACAGCAGTGTTGGCAAACAACTGCCTCAGCAAGATTAGCATTTATCTAAAGTTGTGTTTCTAGCTATTTGAAGAATATTGTCATTACTTAGTGGGGCTGTTTAGGTTTCATTCAACTCCCAGTATGATACCAGGAATTTGGAAGTGGGTAACAGTTGCGTAATTCTCGGTTTAAAACAAAAAATAGAGCCGATCTGATTTTTATTGGTAGGCCAGTATTATTGACCGATGTTAACTATTTGCTGATCTATTTGCTAATAAGGGAAAATTTAACATTGTACATTATTTTACGTTGTACAGTTTTCCACCAGAGGGCACTCAGCAGTATTAGGAAAACATACGTTTGCAACCCCATACATAAACGCAACAACCAGCTAAATGGAGAGCGTCAAAGAGTATAGTACACATAACAAAAGTTAGGGAAATCTGTTTATGTTTCGTGTGTCTAAAAGAGCAAAAAAAACAAAACCTGGCTGATATATTAGAATATTTTGGATTTTTAAAATCACCAAATATTGTTACTGACATTGATCTTAAAAATCCTATATACATATAATCCTATATACATATAATCCTATAATATAGGATTATATGTATATAGGATTATATGTATATAGGACCTATATACATATAATCTTATATACATTGGGCTTTAACCAAAATGGCAAATGAGTTCCATTTTATGACAGAAGCCTGGGTAATGAACAGCATCTATCTTAGGTTATGAGCTACTAGTAACTTGGCCTAAACAAGAAACTTTTATTCTTGTTCATGCTCTGCCAACTCTGGTCAGAGCAGATAGTTATTGTGCTTGTGATATTCCAAACGTGTTGCCACCTAGGAAGTTGCAGAATACCCTCTGGTAATTTGTTGAATGCTGGTGCCAATAGATCACCAAATAGCTAAGATCACCCAATAATATCGGACTGCCAATAAATCAGTCAGGCTCCACTTTTTGCTAAACAGTCTCAATGAGAGCAGTGCGAATAAACCAAAACAAATGAACAGCGAAACCAAAACAAGTAGCTAAAATAGGCTCAAAAGCTTTGTAAAGCTGCTTACATAAGAGGTGTCACTTTTAACGTATGTTGTTGGCTTACATTTAGCTTTAAATGAATTGACCATTTTGTTACATTAAAACAAATCTTTCTTAAATAGTGATCATACCAGCTCTGATGTTGGTAAAATACAAAAACATAAAAGTTTCGAAGCTTTTCAAATGTACTTGTGTAAGCATTATACGATGCAGGAGTGGAAGGATTGTACTGCATCCTGGTCTTTCTTGAGAATCAGTCTTCACGTCACTTTGTTTTAACATTGATGATGGCCGACAGATGATGGCATCACACCATGCTCTCCTCCCACCCGTTGTGATTTCGCAGTCCCAGAAGTGCCAGATGTGGTTCGTTGCTCAGTCCTTTATCAGTAACCTCCTGAAAACAGTTCCAGTCAGCATAATTTTATCTTTTACAAGAACCAAGCATGCCAATGTTATCAGTAATCAGGTGACTGCTCTACCTATAAAACTGTTTAATCTTCAGTGGCCTCCACATTGCTGAGCAGCTTATCTTCAGCTCTTATCTAACAGTTCCTCTCATTAAAAGCCAAGACTGAGTAAGAACTAGCGTGTATCGAAGTTTAAGCAACACTGATGATCTTTAGACCAAAGATATTAAAAGCTGATGTGTTGTGTTGAGCAAAATTCTGTAATAATTCTCAAAACTTGAACATTTTGTTGGCAAAAAGATTAGAGGGATTAGTTTACAATATATGATAAGTGGACTGGTTTTTATATAGCGATTTTCTACTTGAGCACTAAAAACACACTTTAGATTGATTCTCAACAGCAACTTTAATGACTAATTTATTACAGATTACGCATTAACAAATTTACAGTATGGAGGTTAGCTATAAGCCATTTATCCAGCTAAAATGCACCATTGTCGGTAGTTCTAGTGTTTAGTTTTTTTTTAATGTAATTAGGTAGTCTAACGAGGTAGTCCTGCTGCTAATACCACAGATTGTTTTAGAGGTGGGAGAAAATGTCATACTTAGCCATACTGCTAAACTATTGCAATACTTTTATGATATTAAAAGTTAGATTAAAAATTGCTGTTATTCTAAAAGGTTCATCCACCAATTTAACCCACTAGAGCAGGGGTGGGCAATTCCAGGCCCCGAGGGCCGGTGTCCTGCAGGTTTTAGATCTCACCTTGGGTCAACACACCTGAATCACATGATTAGTTCGTTACCAGGCCTCTGGAGAACTTCAGGACATGTTGAGGACCTAATTTAGCCATTTAAATCAGCTGTGTTGGTTCAAGGACACATCTAAAACCTGCAGGGACACCGGCCCTCGAGGCCTGGAGTTGCCCACCCCTGCACTAGAGTCACTATTTAATAACTTATAGTGGTGGCATTTATCATCTTGCAGTAAAGAAGATGAAACTCAGAGGTTGTAAATGGCAAACAGCAGGAGAAAGCTAACAACGGAGCCACTAAACTAATCCGATGCATTATTAAAACTGAATGATAACGATAGACACACACACCAATACCATAATGGAGTAATGACATCATGGCACTTTGACTTTTTGGAGATATTGTTTTCTTATTGGGTTATACAGATATTTTAATATGTAAGTAACAATACTGTAATCGAAAGGACCCGACGCGACTCAGAAGGTCACGTTTTGCTTTTTATTATATTCACAGTGTTTCTGTGGCTTTTCACTGTGCGCTTCAACACTTTGCAGTGCTCACTGTTCCGACTTTGCACCGGCTCTTTGCTCCAGCAGCTCTCTCCTCCTCTGCGGCCTGGCCGCTACTGAAATAGGGAAGGCATGATTAGATGATGCTTGCCGGCTGCGAAAACCAACCTTCCCTGACACCACATTCTGAACCCGCTGCTCCACTCCTTCCCTGCAGCTGAGCCACAAACCACACCAGCCACAGATACATTTAAATAATAATTGTTATAAAAATCTTTATGATAAAAAACACATATACACACTCACAAATGACATGTTCATCAGAATATTAAGTACGCTAATGATCAATCAGACTTTATTTATGCAGCACTTTGCAAAGAAATCAACTCAGCTCAGAGTGTTATAAGTAACTGACAAAATCTTGACAAAAAAATCAATGCATTTAGAAATGACCGTATCCACAAAGCTGATGAATCTAATTTTGAAAATGATCAGCTTGTTTCAATTTCAGTTTATTTTTATTTATATAGTTGCTTTAAAGCATTTTATATGGGAAGATAAAGAACCTACAACCTTAAAGAGAAAACACCAACAATCAGACATTCCTTTATGACAAACCTTTTGGCAACGGCGGGAAGAAAGAACTCCCTTTTAACAGGAAGAAACCTCTAGCAGAACTTGACTCAGAGAAGGGCAGCCATGACAAGTGATAGTTATCCTGCTGGAGGCACTTTGTTAACTTCTTTTAGTCCTTTGAGATTCAATAACCCCAACCCTATGTTTTGGAGATGGAAAAAACTAAATTTGGAAAAAAAAATTAAATAGCACCCCCCTCAGTTTGGAAAGGATTACAAATCTATTAGGGTTTACATTTGCCAAAATAAATCCGCCTTGATGATCCCCAAGAATTTTGGGAAAATATTCTGCGGACTGTTGAGGTCTGTTTCATTTTTTGGAAGCTTTCTGTTACATCTGACATGAAACTAACAAAGAATGTTATAAAAAATAACATCACACCAACAGTTAAACATGGTGGTGGTAGTGTGATCTAGGGATACTTTGCTGCTTCATGACCTGGACAACTTGCCATAATTGATGGAACCACGAGTTCTGCTCTCTATCAGAAATTCGTAAAGGGGAATGCTCAGAATGTTTCAGTGAGACTTATGCTCTGGCCCTTCTTTCATAGCTCAAGACTGAAAGTAAAGGACCACGTGTTGTTTTGAAGCTGCGATGTGTGAACACATCTGCTGTCTGCCTTAAATTTGTGCTCGAAGATGGATGAAGTTTTGATGAAGATGGGCCCACTTTTAAAGTTGGAATTTCGACTCTCTGCTGCAAGAGAGAGACGGCAACAGCTAACTGTCGCCTGTCGCTAACAGTTTTACCACCAGGTGCTGAATGCAATTCCCATTGATTATGGGGTTTGCCTATTTGAGGTTGGAAGCAGTAATTTTCTGTGCAAAATGCAAGTCATTCATTATTCCTATGTATTGACCAGTGACCTATAAGAGTGTAGTCCAAGCCGCTACTTCTGTAAAGCCTGTTGCCCTTTACTGTGACCTATGGCTTGCTGCCATTTAGCTGCTGCTACTTTTATCTTTCTGCCATTAAAACATGTCAGTCAGTTCTTTTCCCACCTGGCTGTGGAGGGCATATGAAATGGCAGGGATGTTTTGCTGAGATGCAGAGGACAGCAGATGATAATAGGAACAGAGGGTTGTGTTAGACTGTTCTGACCTCAACCTCTTCATGCCTGTTTTCACAGCAGCCCTGCCAGTGGGGTGGCAACAAAACTTCATAGCATGCCACTGCCTGACTCTATGGGAAAGGACGGGGGTTCATCAGTGTCATCTCTCCTGCTGCCAGCTTATCCATACTGATTAGATGGGAAGGGAACAGTCGATGATGGGATGGATGGTTTGCTATGGAGACAAAGGCTTTTTTGTAATTCCCAAGGCATCCATCAAATCCACAGGTCAATGACCCTATCAGTGTATCAGACCATACAATAGAATCCGCTGCTTCGTTTTTCTCTGTAATTATAGCGTGAGATGCTTACTGCCCCAGAAACGGGCACAGCATCTCAAAACAGTTTGTCAGACATCAACCATGTGACGAATTCATTCTGCTGATTGGTAAATGAAGAGGCTGTCAAAGAGTGAAAGGTTCAGATGTTTCAGTTTCAGTGTTTCGGTGGGCACCATTGAGAAGTGTTTGGTTGAGGAGGCCTCGCTGTGGCTGTACCTGGCAACTTGGCACATTTGCATCTACGTATGGCAGCAAGGTGGAAATATTAGAAAATCTTAAATGTTCAATTAAAACATTCTGATTTTTAACAGTTAAACCCACTGTAGATTTGTGATCTGTCCCGATTCTCAAAGGGAAAGAGAAGAGCTTTGACATCCATTATACAACTAATGTTCTTGAACAAATATTCATTGAACCTTCAAGAACTCAAAAGGTTTTTAGACTACTACTATTTCAATGTGAGAGTCTTTATTGAATACTTCCATTGTTATTGGTAGTTGGCAACTGCCAACTGCTGGAGGTTGCTTGTTGTCACTATGTGAAAGTGGTTACAAAGCTATATAGTACTGTATGGAAGTCCTGCTTGGGATTGCTTTGGTAACTAGGAAATTTGCTCAGGTGCTAGGCAAAATAGATCACAAAGAGGTTTGTGGTGCAGCACAAAACATTGTTCCTGGGTTTCATTGCAGATTTTCAGCTTTCATGACCACTTGGAGGTTATTTGCCATCTCCTAGCAACCAAGATGATTATAAGGAGGTTTTTGGTGCAGTACTCTTTGCGATCATGTGACCAAGTTCCAGCAACCACATGCCAACCATTCTAGGAATACACATTTATCCCTTGCAAATGGGGGGTGCCAAGGGGTTAGCAACAAATGTTGCTCTGCTGCAGACACAGAATTGAACTGAATAAATTCAGCTGCTTAGATTGCCCTTTTTTGTTGTAGTCAGAACTGTTGATCAGTGTATCCTTACTAATGATGAAAATACTTTATTCTCTTAATCTGCTGCTCTCCTTGCCTTTGTGGGGCTTTATAGTACACTGTTTGGTATTGTGGTTCACCCTCACCTCCCTCATATTGTTATTTGTAGCTAATAGCTGTTTTCAAAAAGAGAAAAATCCACACACTCACATCCTTCTGGTGTCAGATTAGGCTCTAATCTGTTCATTTCTGGCACTTTGAAAACTGGAGATGTGCAGCTGTGCCATGGATGTTATTTTTCTCTTTTGCTGTGAGTAGGGCTGGGCCATATCATACCATTCACGGTAACACCGGTATAATGTTGGGCAACGATAAGAAAATGAAATATCGCGATAAAATATGGGTAAAACGCCCATGCGCAGTGCCTTTGTTTTTCAATCCTTTGATTTTTCTGAAAATCGACAGTGCCCCTTATAATCCTGTGTGCCTTATGTATGAATTCTGGTTGTGTTTACTGACCTCGAAACAATTTTATGTCGTACACGGCACTCGAAAATCTGTCAACTGTTTTAGTACGACTAAGCTACGAACCCGCACCGCTTGATGGATTGTCGGAGCATTACGGCTATCGTAGGCAGGAGCCTCGCGGAGTGATACGTACTGTGCTTCAACATAATATTACCGTATTGTGTGTGTATAACCTCTTTTTAAGTTTTGTGGATATTATACGTGGTTATGCTGAGGATATGTCGGCCAATTTCCACTTGAAATGCCTTTTGGTCAGCAAGGAATTTGTATTTGCACTGTTAAATTTTTATATAACTTTAATGCACATAAAAACAGCTGCTTGTTTAAGTGTAAATACATTGATGGGGTTTTTCTTTTTGCACTAATAAAGTTGTGGAGTTGTAAAGTATTTTGTCTAGTGTCAATTATATCGTCAGTTATATCGTTATCGCAAATTTTCAAATGTATATCGTGATAAATATTTTTGGTCATATCGCCCTGCTCTAGCTGTGGGGGCTTTTTTCTGGAGAGACGGTTTGAAAATGCTGACCATTGTTCCTCTATTTAAACTATAGAACACATATACAGCCAATGACATCCGTCCTTGCACTTTTCAATGTTGTGGATTCCTGATGTAGGTAAACAGGTTATATTTTAGCCCTATTTCATGTCTGGTCACTGAGATATAGTTGCTGTTGTTTTTTTCAGGAGAAGCTAAAGGAAATGCTGGGAAAATGCTCTTTGCTGATAAGTTTAAACTTCAGTATAGAATTGGCTCTAACATCCTCCTCTATCACTGTTAGGTTAGAATTAGGAGGTCAGTGCAGCTTTAGTCACAAACAAACCCAACACAAAAGTGAGATGCCTCTGCTGACATAGGGTGACAGCTCTGTGTGCGCATGTGTGTTTGTGTGGACCAATGCCCCAATTGCCCGGGCAGCACATGTAGCTGCATCCGCCTGTGCCACATCGCTGCTGACACAACACTCTCTTCAGAGGATGCCTCAGGGTGGATGATGGCCTTGGTTGCACTTTGCAAAGCAACAGGTCTTATGCCAATATATTGATATGACAGCAGTATGCACTGTCCTTCTTGCATCATGCATGTGCTGTGTAGCAATGGATATTACTAATTTAAGACTGTATACATACTATAATAATTATCATGCCAAAATTTGGATAAAAATCAATTTATTAATGCAAAATGTTCTTTATTGTCAAGATTTCTCAGATTTATTGTGTATCAACATTGGTTTTGGACTCTTGTTTAGAAAATAGTTAGCAAATAGCTTTTTGGACTCTTAATATCACCAGTGGGATTATAAATGATAAACAAAAACCTATCATGTATCATGAGTATGCTAGTTATTCGGATGAATCGTTAATATATAGGGCAAAGGTCATGAAATAGAACTCACAGATTCCTAATCTGAGTCCAAAGGTTTAAAATGTTTTCTAATTCTTTCTGATCCATGTGCACCTTAGTTTGCTGTGGGGAAAAAAAGCATGTGCTCTGTTTCTGATTTAAAAAAAATATTATTTTTTTTTTTAACAAGGATAACTTGAATAAATACAAAATGCAGTTTTTATATGTTTTCATTAGATTCCAAACCTACCTGGCCCTATGTAAAAAGTAATTGGCCTCTAAAACTAATAACTGATCGTGCCACTGTGGGCAGAAAAAACTGTAGTCAAACATTTGTGATAACTTGCAACTTACTTCGTTGCAGAATTTTAGCTACATTGGATATTTCTTGAGTTTTTGAGCCTGGACTTTTAATGGCTCTAAAATAAAGGTGGTTGAACGGCCAAATCAGAGGTAGACTTGTAAGTGTGTTTCAGATCATTGTCATCTGAAGTGTAAAACTCATGAAACTCATGGCCAGACATTCTTCTTTAGGAAGAGAGCAAAACTCATGGTTCCATCAGTTATAGCAAGTTGTCCGGGTCCTGAAGCAACAAAGCAACTCCTGACCATCACACTACCACCACCATATTTGTCTCATCTCTCTATATACTGTACTGTATATAGCAGAGATGACAATAAAGTTTACTTTGACTTTGACTGTTGGTGTGATGTTCGTTTGTGAAATGTCGTGTCAATGCAGAGAATATTTTGTCCGAATTCCTGGGGATCATCAAAAAGGTTTTTTGGCAAATGTGTTTGTATTCTTTTTCTTAATCAATAGTTTTAGTCTTGGAACTAAATTGTAGATGCCATTTTTTGCCCAGTCTCTTCCTTATTGTCGAGTCATGAACACTCTCCTTAACCAATAGAAAGCTAGGCTTGTAGTTTTTTAGATGTTGTTCTGGGTTCTTTTGTGACCTCCTAGGTGAGTGCTTGATGCACTCTTAGAGTAGTTTTTGCTAGGCTGGCCATCCTTAGGAGGGGTAACACTGCTAAGTTTTCTCCAGTTTTGGATAATGGTTCTCAGTGTTGTTTGCTGAAGTCCCGAAGCCTTGGAAGTAGTTTTCTTTTGTTTTGAATCCAGATAGATGGATGACAGTAACGTTGTCTCTCATCTGTTAAGTTTCTTTAGATTGTGAAATAAGTGAGAAATTAGGAAAGGGCGAATATTTTTCACAGTACTGTATGTTTCCTTTGTTAATCTGTTTGCAAGGGTTTTTACATGTTTATTTTTTTTACCATGTTATTCCTGGAGGACTCCTCTCGAAGTTGGATCAAACTCTTAAAATTAATGTTTTTTTAATGACGTAACTCAAATAAGATAAGTATTATAAGTTGCAACATTAAGTTCAAAGACATCTATATTAGTGTAGTTGTAAGTTTAGTTTTCTTTTTTCTTGATTTCTTTTTTTTATAGCTGTCTGTCATTTAATTAATCGATTATCCTTTTTCGATGTTGAAGCCTTTCATTGAACTACCAAATAAACAAATTGACGCTCGCTTTCTGGCCAGATTTGTGGCAGCACTTCTGCTATCATTTAGTTTGTATTTAAAAAATAAAATGCAGACAAAATGGTAAACATTAGTTTTTGACTCCCAGTGAAAATAGTTTTCTTTACAAATAACTCTCTCACTGAACTAACACAGCCAATCCCTCAACATGTTTGTACTCTCTGCTCATATTGCCTTCATGTTAAATATTTTTTTCTTTTTAAAGAACTTATTTTAACATTGAACTCAACAACAAATAAATCCTCCCTAACAGAGAAAGTAACGTCAAGGGCCAAATTACTTTATATGTCTTTACATCAATATATGGGCCACAAGTAGCGCTGAAGTGGGCTGCTAGTGGTCCTGGGCTGCGAGTTTGAGACCTCAGGTCTAAGTGGTTGATAACTTAAGAAAATTTGGTGGTTCATTAAAGGAAGCATTGTGATTTTGTAAGCCATGTATACAGAAAAATGCAGTAAAGATGGGGACATCCTTACTTTTAGTTGATGGTATGGGTCAAGCTCCAGTGTTGAACCTTACATTTGTCACTAAATACAAAATGCGGATACCCTTAAATTAATATTTACAATGAAGGCTTTTAATTAAAAGTTGCACAGTAACCCTGACATCATCAGAATTATTTAATGGCCTGTATTTGTATAGCGCTTTACTAGTCCCTAAGGACCCCAAAGCGCTTTACACATCCAGTCATCCACACATTCACACACTGGTGATGGCAAGCTACGTTGTAGCCACAGCCACCCTGGGGCGCACTGACAGAGGCGAGGCTGCCGGACACTGGCGCCACTGAGCCCTCTGACCACCACCAGTAGGCAACGGGTGAAGTGTCTTGCCCAAGGACACAACGACCGAGACTGTCCAAGCCGGGGCTCGAACCAGCAACCTTCCGATTACAAGGCGATCTCCCTCTTCTGTTACAAGAAATCAAGAAGATGAAACACTTTTCACAACCTGAGTAGAATTCCTACTTAGAAGTTAGATAATGTGTGTGCTGACCTGTAAAGGGCAAGTAAAGATCATGCACCGAAGCCACCAATCCATTCTCACCTTCACTTAGTCTAATTAGAAACACCACAGAGATCAATAGCAACAGTTGGGTAATGAATGGTGAAATACAAAAAATAGGTCATTGTGTAGGGTTTGACAATGTGATTTTCTAATATTTGACCTTTCCAATGCGGAGCTTATTTACGCACAGTCGAGATCAGTTAATTAGAACGTGACGTTCAAAAGTCGTACTTCCCCCAAAACAGTCTGTTCTTCAGATCATCCCCAAAGCTTTTGCCAGCACTGCCTGCCAGCCATTCTCTACAGCTTTCTGTCAAGTGCGCTAATTGCTGTAAATAGCTGGGTGTTCTGTTGTTGTGATTGACCCTTCTGAAAAGCTGCTCAATCTGTCTCATATTTGGCAAAGTGGAGCCCATTTTATGGGCCTCGTTTTATAGAAAGGCTTGTTTTTGTTGCCACTGCACATTAAACATGGTTAATAACAGAGAAGGCGGTTTGCTTAAAAGGGCTTTGATGTGAAGTACTACTTGGACTTTACCAGTAACAGTATAGCTGAATGATATAAAAATCCTTGTTATGTTGTGGATTCTTTCTGAAACTCTGTTAGGACTGAATGATTGTGATACTGAAATCCTTGTTTTTCCTCGTGAAGGATATACACCTTTCTCATCCTGCCATCTCAACTTTCCAGTCTTTGATGTCACACATGAAGTTTCTTATGACCGATCCAACATTTGGATGATATATTGGTCTGTGCTGAGTTTATCGGCTTGAGACTCATCATAATCCTGCTTAGGTGATTACAAAGAACGAACAAACACATGTGTGCTTTGTATAATTCTAAATGATGAGTTTCATTTAACACTGAGGATGCACCAGTAAACCAACTGTCGTTAGAGTGGTGGGCCTCTCATGTTAGCTTAAACATATCCCCACTGGCTCCCAGTGGGAAAGGGGCCTTTTCTCGTGTCACCTGAAACACGTGATACTGGAATTCTTTTCCAAGTACCAGAAAATATGGAATTCCTAAATTATGATGTTAGGGCAAAGAGTCTAAGTAAGCCTTGATGACCCAGTGGACCCCCTACTTCTGTAGCCTTATAAAATATACAGTGAAGAGCCAGCAGCAGCAGATTTATTTTGTTGTATTTCTAACAGTACTATGTAGAAACAAAGAGCTCTTCCAACTGAAAATTTGACTCTAGGGCTTTAAGACGGCATTCATAATCATCTGCCAGATCTGTTACACAATACTCCTTGGCCTTGAATGTAACACTAGGTTACTACTTAACGAAGTAATCTACTTATTTCACTTTTGGAAAGGTTAAAAATAGAGAAGCACACTGCAAAATCTGTACCATGACTAGAGTACAATGCACAGATCTGTGGCATGTGTAAAAATTCAAAGCTGAAATCCCTGCCAAGCCTGTTTAAGATAAGATAACCTTTATTAGTCCCACACGTGGGAAATTTGTTTTGTCACAGCAGGAAGTGGACAGTGCAAAGTTATGAAGCAAAAATTAGAATACAATAATAAATACAGTACACAACTGTACAGAATAGAATATAATAAAATACTTAAGTTAGTCGCTTAGCTACAATTGGACAGTTCACTTGCCTGTGAAGTGAACTGTTTCACTTCACCTTCAGAAAGATTACCCTCTGAAATAACAATTACCATTAATATAGGGCCTTAAATGTGATTTATGTTTAGTAAATCATTCGTACATTTTCTTTTTTTGAAAAAAGGGATAAGATGTAACATTTTTAAGAGATTTTGTGCACCATCCAAGTCATCCTGGTTTTTATGTACATGCTCACCCCCCCCAAAAGCAAATTATCTACAAAGTAAAAGCCTACGCTGGTGAATTTTCTGTCTGGTTTGTGAAACATAAAAGCAGGAAGCCTTGGTGAGAAGACGGGGCGCTCGGATCAGCGGGAAAGACGGAAGATTTGCCTGGATGTTTGTGAGATCTGAAAGGAGGCTGTGATCACAGTGTCTCGTTAGATCAGTCTCACCTCTCCCTTTTTCCTCCATTTCTGTCTCTGTCTCTCTCTTCACTGCTGCTGCTTAGGAAGAAAAAGAAATATTGTAGCTTTTTGAAAACCAACTGCTGATATCAGTGTCATGCTTCACCTCGTCTACGCTCATAAATGCATGACCTTCTGTGCACCTGGTTTAATGTGACTGAGATGATGAGGGCTATTTCCATCATTGCTTTGCTTAGTTGTGATTAAACGTATACCTTGATAGTTTTGCACTGCGTAATACTGCACGTCTTTATATTTCATCACTTTTGATTGTCTCAATCTTAAGACTACATGTCATGTAATCACATTTTTATTTTTATTAGAAAAAAACAAACATACAACTGCAGTTGAATGTTTCCTCCTCGGTTCCCCTCCTCCACTATATACTGTAGCTGCCTTCATAACAATGGTGCAGTTTCCATGGCAGCTACAGCATGTTAAGCTTTAGGATAACAGTTCAAAAAAAAGTCAGGAGAAGAACGGGGTCTAATCACAGGGTATGAGGAACTAAAAATAGCGAGGGACTTAATCCCAGGCATTATTTATTCATCTAAAACTTCTCGTGTCTGTGCCGGCTGTGTAAACATCACTTCTTTTGTAGCTCCTCTTCAGGCGGGCTGTTTTCCAGCCTAAACCCCCACAGTCATGCTCGCTCAGTCCTTCCTGAGCGAGCATGAGAGTCAGCATAGCGGTGCACGTAACTATGAAAAACATCCGTACTGACAGCTGGCTGATGTGTAATTAAATATTTCTCTTGATGTTGCTGCAAATGGCGATAAAACGGCCTTATAATGTTACATTTAATCATTGCCAGCTCATATGCTATACTTGGTAAGAAGCTGTAGAGTGTGCAGTAGGTCTGCCTGTCACACTGCGAGAATGAGAGTGTGTTGTAGCTGAGCAGAGGTCAGCCTCAGGCAGCAGGCACGGCCAGATTGCTGTGCACGGGGAAGAGAAATCTATTATTGTCTCTTGTTTAGCGAGATGAATGCTTTGATGGATGTCACTTTGCAAAGTTACTACACTGAATTTGCTGGTTGATTAAATGGATTTTGCAGTGAAGAATATCATCAAGTGAGTTTAGGGAGTCCATCTACTTGAACTCAAATTTGAAGCACTTCATGTGAATATCTGTCTTTATCTGACTGCGTAAGTTATTAGTAAGGACAATTCCATTGTTTTCCAGCTCCGACGTCTTTTCTTGATAACGAGTAATTAGATTGGCACCCGCAATGTTGTGAAAAAGTATTTCCCTTAGGCAAAAAAAGTAAGAAATCAGGATAGGGGCAAATACTTTTACACAGCACTATATGGATGCACATCGATCAGTAATGTGAAAAACATTTTAACAACCTTTGCACTCAGATTATCAATGTGTAAGTCCAATTTCATGATCTTAGCCCTTTATGTTAACAGCACATGTCATTGGTTATCGCTGATGTTCCAACTGGTATAATCAAAAGTCCAAAGTGTGTCGTTTTGTTTTTTTTAACTTCTCTGAACAACATTGCAGAACCAAAATACTTTAATATACAATAAAACTATGAAAATCTTGACTATAATGATAATTTTGTCTCAAAAAATGACTTTTATCCAATTTGTAGCCTGACATTTGTTTGTGTCAGCATGCAAACATTTATAGTGGCAAACAAAATAAAGAGAAAGAATTCAGGAAGGGGGCATAGTGCTTCTTTACTGTAAATAAACACTTAAGAGCTTTTTAATACAACCCACTTTCAAGCCTTCATACGTTGTTTTTATAAGTGCTTTTCTAACTGCCAAGGACACTTGGTCTTATGGTCTAAAGAAGCCATGGATCAAATAATCAACCTTGTGAATAACTGGCAACCCATTCTAGCTCCTGAGTCAATGCCACCCTTGCTCCAGGTATCTGCAGATATTCAGTACCATCTGTTACCAGTGTTAAATTAATCAGCTGCATTCAGGACTTTCATTCGTTATGTTACCGTAAGTGCAATAAAATCTCTTCAGCAGTTGTTATCCTGCATGTAATAAGAGGGAGTGAGAGAAACTGTCATAGAAAGCATTGCTCTCACAGCTTATTAGTCACATAAACTTACTTAACCATCCAGCATTTAGATTGGAACCAGACCTATATGTGTGCTAGATATGAGCTTGGAGAATAATTTTCACATCACAATCGTTAACCATTTTATAGCTCTGGCTATAATTTCCATCCATGGACAAAATAAGAAAGAATGAAGGTATCATCTGGTTAAATATGATCAATTCAATTTTGGGTGGCTTTGAATTGCTTTGAGTTAAGTAACGTTTAATGGAGTGTTTTTACAGTTGCTGTATGTATGTATGTAATTTGGGGACACAGTCAGTGGCGTGTCTAGAAAATTTTTGTTGGGGGGGCCAGGTAGGGGCACAGATTTGGAGAAGGGTGGCAGATTTAATTGGCAGATAATGTTTTAAAAAAAAATTCTACCAACCCTTAACCATAATTCAATAATCCTATAAACCTAATAACCAAATGCACTTTTAACTCTTATTAGAATGAGATTTTAACCACTACTGTGCAAAGTTTTTAGATACTGCGTTGATAAAGTACAAGAGATACAATCAGTGCTTTGTCAGTGTTTACTCAGCATTCAAGGACAGCAATATTTGCATAGTATTTTTACTGACATATAGTGCACATATGTTTTGGGCAAAAACATTTTTGAAAATTAAAATACGAACATTTGTAACAAACAATTGACAAATTAGCCAATGCCAATGCAAAACTTTATCTGTCTGTTAAAAAAAGAAGATAATCTTCTCACAAACTGGTGTTTGATTTTGAAACAGGAAAAAAGTGGGGAAACAACTGAAAAGACTAACATTTGAATAAAACCTGAAAGCAAGTAAATACTTTCTATGCTGCCTTATGGTAAACTTTGGTAATATTGATCAAGAACAACACTGGCTGATGATAAAATACAGTCAGCTGGCATGGTGACACTGCCAGTATTAACCTGCAGGGCTGGACTGGGACAAAAAAATTGGGCATTTTTACTACAGACCGACTCACCAGGTAGTAAAGCCATAAAGACTTTGACTGAAAACAAACCCTGTTGTGACAGTGATGTACAGTCTTGTTGGTATATGTATGATTTCTATACATTTTACGTCAGATAAAAACTTTGGTTGTAAGATTTAGATAATTATTTAATAAAAACTAGGTATTTTAAATGAGAATAAGAAAGAAAAGTATTTCTTTGTGCCCACCTTTCCCTGTTAATGCCCTACCTGGCCCCCTGGCAAAACTTTGCTAGACCCGCCCCTGCACAGTTACCAGCTGTCAGCTACATAAAAAAGGATCCTGGTGTTATTTGTCTCTCAGAAACAGTTCATAACTTCCCTTCAACTCATTCATGTCACCTAAAAGGTAAACCTGTTTCTCCATCACCTGTTCAGCTCTGATGGTTCAGTAAGGACATCTCCTGGTTTCATCTTCATGTTTCCCTCTCACCACATATCTAAACAGACATCATGACCAGCAGCTTTACAGCTGTGGCTCCAGCAAACATCAGCTGATACTAGAAATTAATATTAAATAAATTCTAACAACAGCTGATCAAGCTTAAACGTGCTGCTGTTGTTTAGCGCGACATCTGCTGGTTTCCTCTTTCTGGCACAAAGTGGGCGATAAACAAGAGAGAAAAGCCGATCAGCTGATCATTGATCAGTTTCATGATTGAAGTAGCAACAGGAGAGGGAGGGGGAGAGAATGAGAGAAGAGGCAGCTGTGCAGCATAAAGACAGAATAAATCCAGCTTTGTGTCTTTTTTCCATTCTAGCTAAAGTCCGGGACAAACTGCGTCTCTTCTCAGCTCAATACGAAACGTGTAATATTTTCTCTGAATGAGGGACCATTCCATTTTTTAAGGAGCCGTTGGCAACTCTACTAACCTTATGAATAAAATAAAGTTCACTATCAGTAACATCATAGCACCCACCCAGCTGTATAAAAACTCCGTCAAACTGGCTAGAACGCAGTATGAGTTATTGCAACTGACAGTAAAAAGTCAGCAACATGAAAATAAACTCCACCTAAACTTGGTTTATATCTGACCCAGATAGACTGCAGGTCATAACTTCTTACCTGAAGTTCAGTTCACCTGACACTCGGACTGGCGGCTGCTTCGGGTCTCTCCTCCTGCCTCCCCTTCCCTCATCCACCTGTTGCCTCTGTGGAAGCCCCGTCATAGCCACCACCAAACAACGGAGTTATTTCTACACATCGACCTGCATCTGGCCAATCCACCACCTCTCATTGTTCATGCCATTACAAAAAAAAAATAAAAAATAAGTCACTGGGGATATGCCCGATGGCCAGTCCAGCTATGTTAACCTGCAACCAAATCTGCAGCTCCATACAGCAATGTTACGACTTAGATTATATCTTATAACTCTTATGTTAGCTGCCCTCAGTAGCATACTGTCTGAAATATTCCACAGCTGCAATAATTCTTTAAGTGTTATTTTTTTCCTTGGTATTCTAATTTCACCGAAGTTTACTAAACTCAACAAACTTGATATTACTTACCGGGACATTTATTCTGTCCTCATTTTCTTTCACCGAAAAATTGTTTCCTGCAGTGCCATCTTTCGCGCTTGGCTCTCCTACCTTTGCTAACGTGATGCGCATAGCGCAGAAGCGATGCTGCATTCACTTACACTCGGATATCTGAGCGTCACCGTGAAAACATAATCGGACATTTGATATTTGATTGAATTTTATTGTTTTGCCTTTGGGGTGGCACCTGGGGTGGCCAGTCTGGTTTGGGGGGTGGCCTGTGCCCCCCCAGGCCACCCCGCTGGACACGCCATTGGACACAGTGTCCTTATTTAGAATCAATTTCCCCTCGAGTGTCTTCAGTCATTGCACAGAGGAATGATTATGTGGTTATGTTGTCCTCGGTGGTTTATATGGTTCCATTTAGAGAAATGGTGTCTGTTCTATTTAATGAAAAAAAAGAGAGATTTGTGCCAACTGTTTTCTTTTAAAATTAATATGCATTATTAGTCTTTTAGCGGATATGAATTGAACACTAAACACTCTGAAGTTGTGAAACATTACAAAATTAAACATACAGTAATTAAAAAGATTAATTATATACCTATATGTTTAGAGCCAGACTTTAGTTCTGCTCCCTAAATTTTACAACATAGTTATTTAAATTAAATCTTTTTGGATATTCCAGATGAATGCAAAGGGAATTCTGGAACCAAACTAAAGCATATTGAGTTGGTGTCACAATTTGCAGAGGCAAATTGTGCGGCGCGCGCGCGCGAGAGAGACGTGGACCCAAATGTAGGCAACCAAATGTAGGCAGCAGAGGTAACACAGGGGATGACAGGCAGACGGACCGATGAAGAACAAAGGATAACACACACTAAATATATACAGAGGGAAACAAGGAAATGGCACACAGGAGGGAGACACAGCTGAACCGAATCAACATGATGAGACATGGAGGACATAAGACACGAACCTTCAGTAAAACAGGAAACACGACACAGATTCAGAGACACGGGCTTTACACAGAGACATGACTGACTTGGAAACAGAGAGAACCTGGGAACCAAAACCTAAAAACTAGAAATCTTAGTCAAAGACATAACCAGATTAAACCAAAACGTAATATAATATTAATTAATGAAAAAATACTGAGTCATCAGAGTCAGGACCATGTCTGTTCGTTGCATTTTATATTGTAAATGTTAGCAGAGACGCTACCAAAAGCTTCAGTAAATGACATGCATCATATTGTGATTTGTTGGTAAAGGTTTGTTGGATCGACTTTCAAGTTTGGCATTTTCTCCACACGACAGAAGGGAAATTATGTTGACATCAGTTGTGTGGATGCACAGTCTAAGATATCGAGCTCTCAGCGTTGCTTTCTTTTTGCTACTCGTGGTTTCTTTCTGTTAGGACTGAGAGCTTTCTTGCTTAGCCTCCTTCCTCTTGCATTTCCATTGAGAATAGCAGGTGCGCCATTGTAAAAGCCAACAAGGCTTCTTCTGAAAAGACCCTTTCTCCTTGGCACCGAGAGCCTGTGAGGTTGGTTGGAGACAATGCCCTGTGCTGTTGTTGTCGAAACTAACCTCCAACATCAAATGTGTTTAGTGCTGTTTAAAGCCTTCCCTTTTAAAGCTCGAGAAGCAGACACGTGAAAGTGCTTTTACTCCATTTGCACATACCCACATGGCAAATGTAAGTGGATAATTTTAGCTGCATGATTATTTACACAGTAGCCCCATGACAGGATGTCTTTAGTACGTGGTGTATAATATGGTACAAAATAATAGCGGTGGCTGTGTTTAGGAATAGCCTGGATAGCAATTTGCAACATTAATGAGTTTTTATGTAATTGCAGAGCTGTGACGAGTTTGAAAGAAGAAGAGGAGAAAATAGACTTTACCTTTCCTCAGTTTTTTTTATTGTAAGCCAGCTTCAACCTCTGTTTTTTTTATGAAAAGACTTGTATAACATAAACCTTTTGCATAATTCACTTGCAGCTTGTTCCTGTGTCTGCCTGAGCTGGCACAGATACCTTATGTAGGTCAGTTTACTTGACAAGATAATCCCATCTAAACTGTTGTTGGATTATCAGCTAAAATTAAACTGTTCACATGATGGGTCACTGCCTGTTCAGTGCTTAATCCAGTAGCTCAATGAAAGTTACCATGTGTTCTACTTAGGACCGGAATAACAATAGCTATTACTTATTCTGACATTTCAGCAGTGAAGCCACTGAAAGCCAGTGATTTTATCTGGCTAAACAACTTCTTAACCTCTCAGCTTCCTCTTCAGTCTGACAGTGTAAAAACCCCAGAGCTGAATCATCCTGGAAAGCTGTCAGATCAGCAGTGACTGACTGTGGCCACCACCTGGTATTAAATGAAAAGTTGTTATAGCAAGTCAGTGTAAGAGCCAAAGTTTGGTTTTAATTAGCAGGATTAACAGTCAAAGCTGAGCTTTTCAGTGATAATCAGTTTCTCAGCTTGAGAAGCCTCTGAGCCAGACTGAAACTTCACAGAGAGACAAGCTATCCGTCCTACTGCGTGACCCAAACGCCTATTGTTAGACTCCAAGCTGAACAAAGAGAAGCTTTGACACGTGGCCCTGGAGGTGAAATTTGGAACAATATTCTGGATTTGCCTACAGTATAAACTTACTGAATGGCTAAATTTAGTACTGCAGCCACAAAGTAATTCACTTGAAATCACTTAAAGTTGCAGGTGTGACGTGTTCATGTGAACACAGATGGCTCATTCTTTGTATTTATATTTGAAGTTAATGGTAGTGATTTGAGAAACATGAGGACAGCTGATGTTATTCAGTTGACCCCTTTGACTTGCACGTTGAGTCAGTTAATATTGCAACAAAACACTGTAATTAAGAGTGCCAAATAATCATCTAATATTTAAAACCAACTGGTAAATATGACGGCTTTACACTTAGGTCTGTAATTTGTTGGACAAAGACAGAATTTTTGTAGTTTTGCTTCTATAAACCACCACAACAGACTTGAAATCAGTCAATATGTGATTCAAATTCAGACTTTCTGCTCTAGCGGATGAAATTTTGCATCAACTGTTTGGAAATTACATATAGAAAGTTTTCTGTTTTAAATGCACACTCCTCCATTTGTAGCCTCGAAAATAATTGGACAATTGACTAACAAGCAGTTTCATGGCTAGCTGATGGTTTCTGTGTTATTTTATGAAATGAAGCAAACATCCGAAGTTGATTCAAGAAATGTTGAATATGTGTTTTGTTGTTTTTATAGTTTTAGTGTTGAATCCCAAAGTGTTGTCAGTTTAAGTGAAGAAGGCCACAGTTATGTTGAAAAAAAAAACCAAAACCAAAGATAAAGCTTTCAGAGAGAGCAAAGCCTTGAAGTGACCAAATCCACAATCTGGTATATTCTTTACAAAAAGCAATGTACGGGCCAGCTCACCATCAATAGGGCCTGGAAAAACAACAAAAGACAAAGTGCATGATGACATTTCCATGGTTAAGAAAAACAGCCTCACAACATCTAAAGAAGTCAAGAACATTATTAGGGAGGGAGGCGTATCAGTGTCGAGGTCCCTTCATAAATGGAAATGAAGAGGGTTTACAACAAGGCGCAAACCACTGGTTACACTCAAGAGCAAGAGGGCTGGATTAGACTAAACATCTAAGATTAATTTGTACCAGAACGATGGGAAAGGAAAAGGTTCCAGAAGGAAAGGAACAGCTCGTGATATGAAGCATGCGATATCATCAAAGAGGTGGAGGCAGTGTTATCACATGGCTGCCAGTGGAACCAGGTCACTAGTGTTTATTGATGATGTGACTGATAGAAGTAGCAGGATGAATCCTGAAGTGAACAGACCTGTACTCTGCTGAGACTCGCCAAATGATGCAAATGGATAATTTCCCAAAGCACACTACAAACGCAAGAGTTTCTCAAGAGCAAAGAAATTGGATACGCTTCAATTGTCAAGTCAGGCACTTTAAACTAAAGCCAATAGAGGACCTTTTTAAGTTATTAAATAGAAAACTGAAGACAGACAGACCCATAAGGAAGCAGCAAGTGAAGGCAGCTACCGTAAAAGCTCAGCACGGGACCTCAAGGGGGAAAACACAAAAAACCTTTACTCTCTTTGGACGAATAGTCTGACATCTGACACCTCAACTAGAAGTAGTGTGCGTCCGATTATTGTGTAATCGTCAACAGGCTTCTGCTTCTTTTCCTTCAGATGCAAAATTTCTGAACATACCACCTGCTTCATCTTCTGTCTGAAGCCAGTTTCTGCGTTGTTTTTTTTTTAACATTTTCTAAGAAAAATACACTTTTCCGGTTTAATCAAGTACTATTATTATGAAAAGTCGAAGATGTGCACGTGGATCACAGACTCCCAGTATTCAGTACTCCGAAAGAGCTGTCATTATATTTCATTCTATATATTTACGTTTGTTTTATATATACACTGAGTCTAATCAGCTAATGACATGGAGGCATGTAGACTGCCGTTTAAATTAAGAATCAGAATTGGGGAAACAAGGTGACTTAAGTAACTTTGAATGTGGCATTGTTGTTTGTGCCACATGGGCTGCTCTGAGTATTTCAGAAACTGGTGAAATCTTTAGGGTTTACAAAGAGTGCTCCAAAAAAGAGAAGCTACCCAGTCAGCTGAGCTTCTGCAGGTGAAAATATCTTGTTTGACATCACAGGTCAGAGGAGAATAGTCAGTCTTCTTCAAGCTGATAGGAAGCCAACAGTAACTCAGATAACTACTTTTGATATCTTAGGTGTTTTCGTACACACAGCTAGGGCAAGACACTAAAGCAATAAAGATATGTGGTGCACAATAACCTTTCCTCACTAGAGATACATGGGATAGGGTCAATATAAAGTCAGCAAATCCCATTACTTCCTTGTTTTGACAGACCACATGAAAGGGAGTGAGCATCATCAAAGACAAAATGAAAACAGAAAACTCGGGTGGTCGAGTTTCTGAATATGACAGGTTAAAGTGCAAAAGACGAGGATATTGTTAAAAGGAAGAGTCAGAGGAATTCAGTGTAGCATACACTACACACTACATACAAAGGCCAGCTACACCACAAATTGTTTTCACCCTCTGCAGCGGTGGCATCCTCATAGTGTACAGTTGCCTGTTTATCAGTACAGTGCGATGCATTGAACAATGCAAGATTTTTCTTAGAAACAAAGAGACAGTAATATTGTAGCCTAGTTTTTAAAAGATGTGTTGCCAGGAAGCTGATGCTGATTAAAGTAATTGGCCCTCGCTACCAACTCCCTGGCCACAAAAAGTTCTCTGAGGCAGCTATACACAGAGTGCAGAGAGATAGTAGTCAGGCCTCACTGTCCACTGCTCTCTCTATTTTAAATCTTATTTATTTATTGTCTAGGAGCAAAAGTGAACAACAATTGAGTATGATTTTTTCATTGTGCATTTCTTTCGTTATTTGTTTGAAGTTCCATAATGTTCTGTCTGTCGTGGTCACCTTCTGACAGAATATAAATAATGTTTCAATGAAAAGGAACCTTTAAGCTTGACAGAAATAGTGATTTGGTTTATATCATGATATCCAATCATATACACAGGTGACCAGTGGCAGAAAACTAGATCCAGTGCCATCTGAGTGCTGCATCAATTGGCGGATACAACTGATGGAAGCTGACATGGCCAGTAAGCTGTTTTATTTCGACTGCTGACCTAGAAGAAGTGCAGTGAAGAATTTTAAATATATATATAGTATTTTTGTCATGTCAGAGCTTATTTTCTTTTATATCTCTAAGTCCTTAAATTCTGGTAGTATTTTCAGGTTAATCTCAAAATACAACATTTTGTTTTCCTGTGCATTTGTTTGAATCCTACCCAGCCTTGATGTAATTGTCTACCCACTGATCAGCTATATTTTTATTGACTTTGTATATTTAGATTTGACTATTAAGAATGAGAAAAATAATGGATTTTTTTGGGCATATTAAATAAAAGGAAAAAAAAATCAAACATACAGTTGAATTGGAAATAAATGCAATCAACTAAATAAATAAAGTATGAAAATGAATTGTTTGAATGGGCCCCGGACAGAGTATTGGTAATGGTAACTGTGCAACAGCATTTTGACATCAATTAATCAAAGCTGCATGAATTATTAGCAACTTGCTATGTGTACATCCTGTGTGGTATGGAGGAGGGTGGACACAGGCTTTGTGGAAAGTGTGATTACACATTTGTACTGATTAAATATATAAAACATTTATGTTAATCGTAGGTAGATTTTTCAGAATTATGTATTGAGCTTGATAAATGCTACATATTTTAAAACCAAAGGTACGTACATGTTTTAAAGTATCTCAGTCATAGCCATGATTCCTACCTGCAGCCACAGTTTTAGCTGCCAGCATGCAATAATGTAAACATATTGGAAGCAAAGTGCCTTTCTCCATGGAGACATTTAAAGCTTAGATGAGCTCAGTAGCAAGGCTTCAACTGTGCTCGAGGCTAACAGATGGTCAACTTATGGCCCTCTTTTTGAGGATGGTGTGTGTGCGAGTTTATAGCTGCACATATGCATTAACTCACACGTCAGCCCTTTGTTGAGAGAGAGCAATGGGAACTGAGATTTCGCTCCACAGAATGGTATGGCTATTTAAAGGGAGGCAACACAACAAAAGGGGGAGACTGGGAAGAGAGAGTGAGATAGTGAGCGAATGGATTCCAGTCATATGTTTACCTGCCAGTGGTGCTTTTTCTGTACTGTTGCCATGGCAGCAATGGCTCGCTGTATGTGTGTGTGCTGCGAGTCTGTGAGACAAGGGATGTAATTCTGCCTGTCACCAGTGTAGCCTGGAGCTGACTCCCCAGCTGCTGGTTGCCATGAGACCAGACAGACACATCCTCCTTTTCAGTGATGAATCTTTTCTCTGGATGTTCAAATCACATTAAGTACATTTTGTTTTCTGAGAAATGTCAAAATTAATATCCACTGTTAGACTATGTAAAACATAAAAATAACATAAAACGTAGTGTCAACTTTTTAAAAGTGTTGGGATTAAAACTACTAGGGTACATATAGGGATGATTAGCAGGCTAGCTATATCATTAAAGATGTACCCCACACAGCTTTTCCCCGTGCAGTACACACCAAACAGAAACAGCACACTGTGAGTTGATTGAGTGAATTGTTACAAAATAAGACCTGGAACGTCCTCTCTTCAAAAATGGCATGCCATTTTATATCTGCATCCATGCTTTTAAACATTTGATATGTTGTACTAAGACTTTTTTCTTTGAAAAATATATTCCAATTTAAATTTGGTGCCAGCAACACCGCAAAAAAATGTAACAGGGAACAGAGTTGAAACATGTTACAACTAATTGCTTGCATCAAAGAAAGGTCGAGTGTTCCAGAAGTAAAGATTGAGAGGCGAGCAGCCCAATATTTTAATAATGTTTTTCAGCGTGAAACTGCTAAAAATGTCACAATATTCAAACAAACAGAGAATCTGCAGATGTCTCTGTGTGCAAGGGACAAGGCAGTGATGGAAACACAACTTGAATGACTGTGATATTCAGGCCTTCCTATGACACTGCATTGAAAACAGTTGCAGCCTGCTCAGCATGTAAAGCCCTTCATTTGTTCAACAAACTTCTTGGTCGTTGCTAGCTAACTAACGAACTAAGCAAATGGTTGACCATTTACCGTAATATCAAACTCTGAAAAACAAGATGAGAAAAGGAACTAGAAGTTACAAGTAAAAAAATTAGAACCACAAACCAAATATAAGCTGTGTTTTTAGATGTTAAACATGTCACATTGACATTCTCAATATTTTTTAATGATTATATTTATAGGTTTCAGAGGCCAATTTGACATTCACAGTTTTTTGTCCTTTTATACCTTATAGATGTATTTTACAGAGAGCTATGCCCCTCTGCCTCCACCGGTTGAAGCAGATGACAGAGTCTGGTTCTCCCTGAGCTTGCTTCCTGTTAAAAAGGAGTTTTTCCTTCCCACTCTCGCCAAATGCTTGCTCATAATAGGTTGATCTGATTGTTAGGGTTTTCTCATAGGCTCTCTTGTAGGGTATTTACCTCACAATGTAAAGCGCTTTGAGGCAACTGTTGTTGTGACTTAGCAGAAATACTGCTCAGGTGAGTTAAAATCATGTATCATACCTTATCATATAAGGTATGATACATGATACATGGGTAAAATCGTAACATTGTACCTTCTTTTTTTCCTGAAGAGTTCCTGAAATGACCGAAGTGGAGCCAGTGCTGGACTTTGCCTCCTCGGGGCGCTCAGGGAGGAGAAATGCCCTGCCTGATATCCTGGGCTCTCCAGCGGGTGTAAACCCTGGTGACTTACCTCTAAAACTGGCTGAGCTATCCCTAAAAGGTGATATTTCCCTTTAAATGTGTTTTTTTTTTTAACTTAGTACTTTAGCATGTGAAGCAATATATTTGATTATTTAGAAACAGTATAATGTAAATTAAGGACACTTTGAGAGATGTTTTTGTGAACTTGACTGAGATATTTGATCCCCGGAAGCCTTTATGTGGCTCATCTATGGCTTGAAGCTATGGCAAAGTTTTTGAGATTTAGGAAAGGTTGTCCTTGTCTAAATACATCTCCATTTAGTAGCAGATGGGTGAGCTTTAGGCTAGGAATGTCACTAGGGAAATGCTGCCCATTTCCCTGTCATGCATCACAATTGCTAAAAGTGTGTAGCTACCAGGAGTGCCAAATTTGAGCCATTGAGCATCTTTGGCTGCATGTGTAGAAAACAAATTAGCATCTAACATAACACAACATGGTCGTGCAATTCATCTTACAGACCCCAAAAATGAAAATACAGGTTTGCTCACATGAACTCGGATCTTTTGGAATTCCTCCAGCAGTGGCAGAGAGACACTTTGTTTGCCTGCATTGGGGTTTCTGAAAAAAATAGCAGCCTTAAAATGAAAGCAAAAACAAAAAATGCCAGGCACGCACTGTCACAGTCATTTATGAACAATAGCTTTGGAAAGAAGTTCCACATTTGTGCCTTTAGAAGTCATTTTTGAGTTTTGTGTGCAGATGGTCCGGGAGGGGCTCAGTCACCCACGGCGGAGGAGCCACCAGCACCGCCAGAAAGCTCAGATGGGAAAGAGGGATCATAGGGACTCGTTTATTTACCTCCCCGGAGGCCTACAGAGATAACCTGAGAGAGGATGAGGAACGAGGCAGAGGGCGACCTATGGGAGAATGAGTGATGATCTGTGGAGAGTCACACCGTTTGCGAGGAAGCTGAGCCACGGAGGGAGGGTGATGGATCCACTCCCAAAGGACTGGAGCCAAGAGCTTAGGACTGTTTTGGTACTTTCTAAAAAGAGTCAGACGTCACCTAGTTCTGAACCACATAGTGTGTGCACGTGTGCATATATGCATAAACGCGGATACGCTACATTGGGAATAAAAAGGACAATGACTGATTGTGTCCTGTACACTCTTTATTACAATTTTTCTATGATTTATTTAAAACGAAAGAAAAAAGGAACTTGCGAGTCAAAATGTAACGCACCATTTTCCTTGCATTTCCTGCAGATCTCTGTTTTGTAGCTCTGTGTGTTCTTTGACAGTAGTTTAACTGCAGCCTGTAGTGGCTCGATCCTTTTTAACTCATTACACGACTTAAGAAAACTGGGAACTGTGTTATCCGGCTCATTTATGCTTTTTACACTAAATATGTATGATCTAGTGTGCATTTTCAAATGAGTCTATAACTACACTGCAGTTGTACAGTTTGTATCCTTCATCACCAGACTGTTTTAACCATAACAGCAACCAGGGACTCTTTGCACTTTTTAGGGATGATTTGGTGCAACGTGATGATATGGCAACCAAATAAAGTGTAGTCCATACCTTGAAACATTCCTTTAGAGAATAGTTTCCCACTGCCAACACTACTTCATTGTAATACTGAGAGAAAAATTAAGATTTCATTTTGTTTTTGTTTCATTGTTTTGCTTTTCAAAGTCTCTTCATTTTCCAAATATCTGAAAATGTGCCTAGTGGCAGTTTACAACTAAAAGTGGGTGTTGTGTTCTTTCTCTGTGAGGTACTGTTATTGCAAATTCCGGGGCTCTTGATATTTCCTCAGTTTTAATAGGAGGTATCGTTAAAAAAACCCATCTGAACTACTTGGACTGTGGATGAAAGAAGAAAACACTGGCCGTAAAATCCATTTTGTCTGCGGTGACAGCAGCATACGCTTGGGCGTGGGAGCAAGCGTTAACAAATGCTGCAATCTCCACAATGTGTTTCTAGTGCTGAAAATGGCAGCAGTTCCCCTTCTGTCTCACTCGCACGGAGAAAAGTCTGTTCGCGCTCATCAACACATGAGCAGAACTGTGAATAGGACGCGAGCTGGAGAGTGAGAAACAACAGCAAGAGTTCACACTTTGCCAGCTATCCCCTCTCTGCTACTGTACATATACTATATTGTAGTAAAATCCATGTGTGTCATACATGCTGCCTGTATGATTACTGGACTGTACCCACAAACAAAAGGTGTTTTGTAATTGTCTCTATTTGAAGATGTGTTGACTGGTGGCCTGTCTTTATGTGGATGTGTTTCACAAATGCAACAAGGAAAACCTGACGTGCTGCTGCCCAGTCTGTCTTTATTCCTTTTTTTGTTTTGTTTTTTATGCTGTACTGATAAAGTGTCTGTGGTCTGTCTGACGCTGATCAACACATTTTAAGAGACCGATGAATCAGAGGTGTATGTTGTAGTGTCCTGGTGCATATATTTTACTTAACTGGATTTAATCCTTTATGTTGATTCTATCTGGTGGTGAAAATTGCCATATTAAATCTCCAAGCTTTACCTATACTGCAGTGTGTTGAATACTTTTTACTAATTTGCTTATTCTAATATTTGCTAGAATTTTTGATTCAAGACTGGCTATACGAGTCTGACATGTGGCCCGTATTGACGTATTTTCAAAATATTTAATCACTAATAGCTGTTAAAGGAGTTGTTTACCTTTCATAGTTAGCATGTAAATACTGTAGCTACTTTCAGCTTCTCTCTTGTCACAAAGTAGCACTACAACAGGTAGCAACACACGCTGTGATGCCCTTCCTGACGCAACCCCAACAGGGATTTGTTTATCCTGCTAGAAGGTGAGCAGTAGCCTTTACTTGCCAGCTGAGCATGTGAACCACTACACTATGGAGCCACCACTAATCGTATACACTAACATGAATAACTGAACCCCTGACTGAAAACCCTAAATGCTGACCATTTTTGTCAAATTAATTATATCTCTATTATAAACTTAATTTGCTGTATTTGTAAAAAGTCTAAACAACAGATGCCTGGCATGAAGGGGAACCACCAGGTTAAATGTGTTTACAGATTTCACAATGCTGCATATGTGAGTAAAGTTGCATAAAGCTTTTTTGCCTCCAGGGTGGGTTGTTGGGTTGTCTGATAAGTAGCTCTCCAATAGCATGTACAGTCGAATTGATGGATTTGCAATATTCAGATCATGCTGTTTTAGAACAGAAGAAAAACGGTGTTGTGTTTGACGCCTAAAAGCTCAGTCTGTTTTTTGTAAATTTCCTCCAGAAGTGCTTTTGCCAGTTGTAAGGCAAAAAGGGAAGGTATGGATCTATGGACACAATTCGGTATAGTAATTTGAAAAAGACAGTAAACCCTCTTTCAGCACCAAGGTTTTGAGGACATGATAAAAAAAATAATCTGGTCCTTATCAGGTTCAGCCGGATTCAAATTATTTAATTATTTAAAATAACTCTGACCTCAGATTAAGAGTAACACATAGCCATTCCCCTTTTTATTTATTTAACACAAACAAGAGCTCTGTGGTGAGAGGAGAACCTTCCTGAAGGACAACCATTTCTGCAGCACTCAGGCCTGTATGGTAGAGTGGCAAGGTGGAAGCCTAAAAGCAAGCCTGCCTGGAATTTGGCAAAAGGCACCTGAAGGACCAGATCATGAGAAACACAATTGTCTGGTCTGATGAAACAAAGATTGAACTCTTCCACCTGAATCATCATGTTTGGAAAAAAAACAGGCACTGCTCGTCACCTGGCGAATACCTTTTCTTACAGTGGGGCATGGTGGTGGAAGTGTCATGCAATAGGGATGGTTTTTGGCAGCAGGAACTGAGAGAGTAGTCAGGGTAGATGGAAAGATAAATGCAGCAGTGCACAAGGATATCCTTATTGATGACCTGCTTCAGCCTCTTCTCCCTGTGCTGGACCTCTGTAACAGAAACGAAGCATGTGAAATGCTGCATCCATTTCAATCCTACTATTACTTGACAACACCTTCAAAGAAAATGCCAATTTAGCAAGCTCAACTGACAGGCCAAAAGTGTCACCATGTAACCAAGCAGGAAGTTTGATGGCTAAAACCAAAAACACTTACAGTTGCTCAAATAGCCTTGTGAGGTCCAGCTGGTACAAAAATACTTTAGTATCTGTTTTAGTAAGTAATGTCTCAGTGGATAAACAAATAGCAGATTACATTTGAGTTGAAGCTTAATGTTAGGCCAGTTTGAAAGTGTGCTGACACAGGAGCTTTAGCCCATCACCGTGTGCTCGGCCTCACCTCAGTTAAGTTATTGTATTGAATCTCTGAACTGTATTCACAATTTGTTGCATTTTAAAACAGTTTTTAATGAATTTATCTGACACATATATTTATCTGACAGATAATATTCAAGGGTGTGGCTTGCTACCTATTTGCTAATGTTGGCTGACAACTTCAATCTCCAGTCTCTAAATATGCTAACTTATGTCTCCAGAAAGTAACAGTGACATTCAGTTCAATTCAATTCATTTTGATTTAATTCAAGTTTATTCCTTTAGCGCCAAATTACAACAACAGTTGCCTGGAGACACTTTATACTACAAGTTCAAGTGTTAAATTCAATTCTAGCTTTAACAGGGAGCCAGTGAAGAGAATCCAATACAGAGGAAACATGATCTCTCTTTCTCATCCTTGTCATTGCACCCGCTGATAATGTATTACAGTCGTCCAGCTTAGAAGTATTGAATGCATGAACTAGCCTTTACTCATCACTCTGAGACAGCATATTTCTGAGTCAAGTACTATAACCTCAGTTTCTACTTTCTTTTAGTCTGAATGTAGAAAAACAGCAAATTAGTTCATCCATTAGAGTTCATCCAGTCCTTTATCTTTTTAACACATGCCTATGATTTGACTAGTTAATTTGTGCCGTCTGGCTTTATAGATGAATATAGCTGGGTATCATCTGCATAACACTGAAAATATACGCAGTGTAAAAAGTATAATAATAATTATTGCTAACTTGCAGATGTAAATGGGTGGGTTTTAAGTTGGTATTTGAATTGTGTCAAAGAGTCTAGCTGATGATGCTGAAGTGCTAATAGCCCCTGAGATGAGGCGAGTAGAGCTAAAGGCTCTGGCACCCATGGTGTTAAATTTGAATTAAGGAACACTTAGAAGACCAGCTGAAACTGAGCGCAGGGCTGAGGTCTGAAAAATATTGGGGTAACAAGTCACTGTGAGCTTTAAAAGTGAAATTCAAAATCTTATACTGGATCCATTGAGGAATGGGGAAACAATGAAGCTGGATGAGAATAGGGGTAATAGTGTCATTAGACTCGGTGCGAGTGATGACTCTGTAGTATTTGGAGCTGATTAAGGATCAATGGTTCCAGCACAGAAGCCTCTGGAACTGTAACCAACCTTTGAGAAGACATGCACAACCTGAAATCTGCATTCTAGAGTTAAAATATTGTGATCAGCTGTATCGAATGCATGAGTCAAACAAGACAAACACGGAGCTGACTCTTGGGATTCTCACTAGTTCAGTTTCTGTGTTATGATGATCTCTGAATCCTGACTGAAACTCTTCAAACAGGAAATTCCTCTGCAAATCTTTAAAAAAAAAGAATTAAAAAAGAGAAAGGTTAAAAAAATCAGTCTATAATGACCTAAGACAGCTGGATTAAGTCTGGATTTTTTAAACAGTGGTTTAATTACAGCCACCTTGAAAGCCTGTGCTAACAGAGATAAAGAGGTCATGTTTAAAATGGAAGCATTAATTACTGGCAGGACGTCTTTGAAATGTGTCTGTTAGGAATGGAGTCTAACAGACACATTTCATCGTTTGGAGTAACTAATTATTGAAGGTAGTTTAGTGAGCCCCACAGCTCCCTTTTTTCACTTGTCACTTGGTTAGTCATTACATGCAACAGTCCCACAGCATGGGATTGAAAGTTCTAATGTAAAAGATGTGGGGTCAACTGCAAACTGATAAAGACAAGTAAACCTCTGATTAGACAGCTAGTTGATGTTCAAAGGCAAAAGAAGACTAGATTAGACAGAATCCTAAATAGCCATAATAACTAAAGACAGCTGAAGTTGTGAAAATCGCTCTCTACATCTGTAAAACAGGATGACCGTGGCTCAGGGGGTTGGGAAGCGCATCTGTAACCAGAAGGTCGCCAGCTTGATCCCTGGGCTCGCTGTTCTGGTCGTTGTGTCCTTGGGCAAGACACTCTGCCCTACTGGTGTTGGCCAGAGGGGCCGATGGCGCGATATGGCAGCCTCACTTCTGTCAGTCTGCCCCAGGGCAGCTGTGGCTACAACGGTAGCTGCCTCCACCAGTGTGTGAATGTGAGAGTGAATGAATAGTGGTATTGTAAAGCGCTTTGGGTGCCTTGAAAAGCGCTATATAAATCCAATCCATTATTATTAAAATAAGGGCATGTGTGGATCAATTAAAGTGTGCACAAGCACTTATTTTTTCCTTCAAGTATGAGCATATTGGCACCTGCCTGTTACATAATGCAGCAGTTCCTCTTGGTGTGCAGCAGATGGAGACATTCACTAAATTATCATTCACCTCACATCATCTTTGTACACCTTGGGGAGGATTTCTTTGTTATGTCTGGGAGAACGAAAATGGCTGAAATACAGTTGTTTTACACTAGTTTTGGCAGAGGTACCAAGCATCACATTAATATCATGGTTTAAAAAACATCACAGTTTCAAGGTTTTGGATTTAACATTCCTGCACACATCTTTTCATTTAAAAACCCAGTGATGACTTGCATTTGGACACACCCATCTCTGTCTCCCTCTCTCTGCAGAGAGAACCATGTAAAGCACATGTCTCTCCTATGTTATGTTAACTGATGCTGTGGTCCACAGATTATGTAAGGGAGGCACTGTTGGTTAAATACATAATAATCGCTACCATGCTAATGGGATATCCATGTATGTTTTTGATCAAGTAAAACAGAAGTGTTTAATAAATTTGAGATTTATTATCTCTGCTAAAAGTCTCCCCCTGCATTCTCAGACATCCCCCACTCCTCTGATGTGGCTCCCTCACCCAGACTGCTGGTACATAACATGTTGCTAGGGTAACCTAGCCTTGAGAGATGCTTGGACCTTATTTGATTTAAATGCAATTATGGAGGTTTTTCCCCTTTTTTTTAGAACACGAGAAAACGTGAAGAATTAATTTGAAAATGCATTTGTTTATGGAGCTGTGCTTGACCCTGTTATTTTCTTTATTATTATTATTTTAACCAAGTCATGAAATGTGGAAGCAATATCTAAAAATAGCTTTGGCTGCAGTGAACTGCCAACTCTGAATTCCATGATTAGCATTCATCTCTCTTAACACATCAGACTGTGCACACTTTTACAAATCATAAATTACTACAGAGTTTGTTTCTAAATCCACAGAACAGAAGAGCAGCACGCAGAAAAGCTCTCTGTTTTCTTACATAATTGAACAGCATGGTAGAGGCGGTTAGCTATTGGTTTTCCTCAAGGAAAATGTCGTGTAATTGCTCTACAGAAATGCATCGTGGTTCCTTTGACAAACAGATTAGAGCCAAACGCTGTGCTATCAGTCGAAGCTAAGTGAATGAACAGCAGTAGCAGCATCCTTTACGATACTCCACTTACTCTCCATTGCAATCTCCATAGCTCTTTGTGCTGTTTGCACCACCAGTGGACAGGCCAAAGAGAGAATGACAAAGCTGCTGTGGAGGACAGAGTAAGTGTTAAAGAGACATATAGAAAGAGATACTGTGAATTAAAGAAAGGGAGGGGATGAATAAGACTGACACTGAGGCCATGCAGACGTGGGTCACAGAGAGGATGCCAGACAGGCAGGGAAAAGAAAAGCCTTCACGTGGAAGTCAACGTGCTATTTCCAACGCCCAAGAGCCTCAAAAGGAAAGAGAGGAGAAGACATGAGAGAGGGTCAAAGACAAAAGGGATCCTAAAAACAAAAGGGACAAGAGGAGGAGTTACAAGTTAAGGAGTTACAGGAGCGTCGATTCAGTGTTTTCTTATTGCTTGGTAATTATTCCTTGCTTTTACTATCATTTATCATACAATCTAAAATAACTAAAAAATAAATAAATTCAAAAAATAAATGCTTCCACATTTTTATTGCTGCAAATCCCATAAAAAGATCAAAACCAACATCTTAGGATCAACATATACATATAAGGGTTGTTTTGCCATTACCCTCTGTTACAGCGAGCAACCAAAAAATAAATAAAGAATATTATAAAAACAGATCAATATCATGTGTATGCCCTCCTAGTTTTAGGCACAAAAACAACTTTGTTAGATTGAGGGAAAGATAAGGATAGTTTGGGGACATTAAGGAAATTTTGTTGTAGTGTTACAAAACACAGTGCACATTTCAGTCAGATCCACTGTTGTCAAAAAGAATAGCTACTTCCATCCATCCATCCATTCTCCTTCACCAATCCCTGTGTAACTGCATATCTTTGGACTTTGGGAGGAAGCCGGAGCACTCGGAGAGAACCCATGTAGACACACGGGGAGAACATGCCAACTATGTGGTGGCAAGGCTCTGTTCTGCAACCTCTCTGCCCTACCATACATATGTACCTCATACCACACATATGAGATCACGCACCGCTGCCTTCAATGAAGGGCTCGTCTCCGGTAATATGGACCTATACAAGGCTGCGTCTTACAACGTGCGCAGCGCGGTCAGAAAGGCAAAGTGGAGCTACGGGGAAAAGCTAGAGTCACAGCTACGACAGTGTGACTCTAGGAGCCTGTGGAAAGGACTGCGGACAATAACGGACTATAAACGACCAGCTTCTTCAATGATAAATGCCGACGCTTCACTGGCTGATGAGCTGAACACGTTTTACGCTCGCTTCAACGCCGCAGCAATTAAAACAACAAACGGCTGCGCGCGCTCGGAGTGCACCAGTGAAGACAATGCATTCATCATCACAGAGCATGCCGTGAGGAACACCTTCAGGAGGGTGAACATCCGGAAGGCAGCAGGACCAGATGCAATCCCTGGCCGGGTCCTGAGAGCCTGCCCTGACCACGGAGATCTTCAACCTCTCCCTGGCCCAAGCAGTGGTTCCCACGTGCTTCAAACAGTCCATCATTGTCCCTGTTCCAAAGAAACAACAGCCCGCTTGCCACAATGACTACCGTCCAGTAGCACTGACTTCAATTGTAATGAAGTGTTTTGAAAGACTGATGAGAGATCACATCACTTCTTCACTTCCTGCCACCATCGACTCACTTCAGTTTGCTTACCGGACTAATCGTTCCACAGACGATGCCATATCTCACCTGCTCCACACATCCCTGAGTCACCTGGACACTGGCAGAGGGAATTATGTTAGGATGCTGTTCGTGGACTACAGTTCAGCATTCAACACAATAATTCCCTCTAAGCTTTTCACCAAGTTGACGGATCTAGGACTCAGCTCATCATTGTGTCAGTGGATCCTCACCTTCCTCACAGACAGACCCCAATCAGTGAGGGTGGGAAAACAAGTCTCCCCCTCCATCTCACTCAGCACTGGAGCGCCTCAGGGCTGTGTTTTAAGCCCCCTGCTGTACTCACTGTACACTTATGACTGTGTAGACACATCAGACACCACCTCCATCGTCAAGTTTGCTGACGACACTGTTGTTGTGGGCCTGATCTCCGACAACATCGAGACGGCCTATCTGGAGGAGATTAGGAACCTGGAGACCTGGTGCCAGGAGAATAACCTCCTCCTAAACATCAGCAAGACTAAGGAGCTGATCGTGGACTTCACTACAAAGCAGGCGAGGAATTACAAACCCCTCATCATCAGTGGCACGCCAGTGGAGAGAGTAGACAGTTTCCGATACCTGGGTGTCCGCATCACTCAGGACCTGTCATGGTCCTGTCACATCAACATGCTGGCTATGAAAGTCCATCAGCGTCTCTTCTTCCTCAGAAGACTTAGAGACTTCCATCTGCCACTGAAGGTGCTCAAGAACTTCTACTCCTGCACCATCGAGAGCGTCCTGACGGGAAACATCTGCACCTGGTTTGGGGACAGCACCAAGCAGGACAGACGAGATCTGCAAAGAGTGGTGGGCTCAGCCGAACGCATCATTCAATCAGAGCTCCCTGACCTGCTGTCCATCTACACCAAGCGGTGCAAGACCAAAGCTAGGAAGATTATGATGGACCTCTCCCATCCCAACAATGGACTCTTCTCACTGTTAAGGTCTGGGAAGCGCTTCCGCTCCCTCAAGGCCAAAACAGAGAGAATGAGGAGGAGCTTCTTCCCCCAGGCTATTCGGGCCCTGAACCAGGTGTAGGACTGGACTCTCCCACACACATTACATCACTATAAGACTGGACTCTCACACACATCACCACACGCACTCTGGTTTTTCTTCATGCACACTTCCTATAATTTATAATCTCTTTCTGCTATTTGCACATTTTTTTACTGTAAATTTCTAAGTTAAATCTGTCAATTTTGTATAACCTGTAAATTGTAAATACTGTAAAGCCACTGTCATTTAATGGTCGGGCATTGCACAGCTACAAGCTACAAGCATTTCACCTCATGTCATACTCTGTATGGTTGTGTGTGTGACAAATAAAATTTGAATTTGAATTTGATATGTGGACAGCATGAGGTCAGGAGAGTATCCCTCACTATCCTCCCATGTGTAGACTCCAGTGGACAACAGAGCAGGCAACAATAAAAACAAATCAACTTAACAGAAATGATAGGAGGAGCTGGGGTTGTAGCGGTGGGTTGCCATGTGGCTGACAGGTGTACAGCAACTCTGGACTGGCTAGCCTATCTTAAAGAGCTCACCATATATGAATATATAGTTTGCCAGTCAGCTGAACCCTCAGGGTGGTGTGGGCTGTCATTAGCTAACCAATGTGATGCTCAATGTAAATGATGGAACAGCATCTATCCACAGTTACTTTGGTAATCCAATCAGTTAAATGCAGTTAACTGATTAAGTGCATTTAACTGCATTTCAATGCTCATGATCAAACATTAATGTTTTTGTGCACTTATAGACGCATGTAAAGAGAAGATTAAGGACGTCCTAGAATACGTCCTTGAGGAATGTCACAGATCAGTGGATACAAAGAGAATGTAAGAGCAGAAAAAACAAATATTTCTGTATCTTTTTTGGTAGAGGGCTTCAGCAAGAGGGCAAAATAAAACAGGCAAAATAATCTACTAAACATATTTAGTTGGAAACCATTAGGCAAACTGATAGATTACGCAGTGTGCAATCTATGAACATGCTGCTGATCCCTGCATCAGTTGAGTTAAGTAAGTGCAACCAAAACATCCATTTTAATCCCCCGTCCTCAGTGCATAGATGCTGCTATTAACAACTGTTTTTGCCATTTGCATCCAGTCTTCCTTAAAGTGTGTGTGAGCTTGCAAGTGACTTCATTCTTTGTCCAGGGACAGATCACAAGGCTGCAAACACACACATGCTCACACACACAAACATGACATCACCCAAACAGTGGTGGGGCGGAGACTGGCAGAGTAAGCCTGGCATCACTCACACACACACGCAGGACAGCACAACTCCTCGCCCTCCATAAGCTCTCTGTCAGACAGCTCAGCTTGGCATCACTCTCTCCCAATAAGATGAAACAAGCATTAGCCTGACCCCGTTCTCACGGCGACCAAGTCACTTTACAACAACATTATGCCCTGCTATCTCTAGCATGTTTGACCTTTTTTTTTTTTTTTTAAAAAGGCCCAATCTCCCTCCTCCCTCTTTCCAGAATTTTCTTTCTAAAGATATAGTCAGATAAAAAGGACAGACAGTCAAAATCCCCACATCTTGACCCCCTCTGCCGTCTTTCAGATAAAGTCCCATCTTAATTGGTCATGTTCAACGACAGATTCAAGGAGGATTACCCTTGTCCTTCTTCCATCTCTCATTTTTCCTCCACGCACTGGACTCAAATCTGTCGCAGTCTGCAGACTGCCTTTCACAGACTTCTAGAGAATCAGAATCAATATTAGAATCAGAAAGGGTTTTATTGCCAAATGTTGAGCAGGTTTACAACATTATGAAATTGTACGCAGGTGATCAGTGTGAACAAAACATATATAAACTATAATCTACAAGCACACAAGTTTGTTTCTCAACCTCGAAAAAGCTGTAATTGAATTGCAGTGCCTTCTCAAAGAAGCTACAAATACTACTCATTCTTTTTATCGATGAGGTGCTCAGTCAAATCCATTTTCAAAGAGAACTACACTGAATTGCTATTGTTAGTAACTGAACTCTTTTGGCAGCCATACACTGATTTAACAGTGCATTATGCAGTTGCTAAAAGAATATTAGAAGGAATTTCTACACATGAGAACAACAAAAACAGCCATGATTCATCACACTTAAATGTCAGGATCCTGAGCAGTTTCTTCTACAGCGCTTATATCGATCTGTCTTGACCTGAACATCACTTGGACAAAACAACAGACAAGACAAACTGCTGAACTGAAGACGACCTGATTTAGGACTGAATGCTGGGATTGCAGTTGCATGTAATTTTTGTAATTGTAATTTATGTCATATATTTATGTAAAACTTGTGTGGAGTTCGCACACATGTCATGCTCTGCGTCTGTGTAGGTTCTCTGTGGCTATTCCAGCTTTCACCCATAATCCACAGTCCAAGCACCTTGAGGCAACTGTTGTTGTGATTTGTCACCATATAAATAAAACCGAACTGAGCTGAGTTTCTTACATTGTTTACAGACAGCTGTGTGGGCCTTAGTTCAGTTCACAATGAGGTGAAAGATCAGTGTCATATCTAAGAGCTGAGAGTTAAGGGCCACTGAAACAGAGTGTGTGTAATGAAACTCTGAATTAAACTGGGCTGAGCTTCACATGCAAACATCTGTATGATATTATCAGGATAATCGCCCAGACTGGGATTATAACTGTTGCTCAGCAGCAAACTACGAAACCCCAGACTAATCTGACAGTGCAAATCAGTATCCAATGCTGAGGCACCAAATCTGGTCAATGGTTAAATAAATAAATAAATAAATGTGCAAGCCCCACCTCCTCAAGTTAATCAGTGTGATAAATCAATAACTATTATTTTACTTGTAAAAGTAATTTTATTACGGGAACTGAAATTAGATTGTAGTTCTGCAATGCATCTCCATTAACATCCAGTGTTTGCCTGCAGCTTTCAGCAGCCATCTCCTCTCTGCAAGTCTTCTTTGTCAATCCCCCTAAGATCTCCCTTACCACTTCACCTCCCTCCATCCTCCTTATTCCTTTGTTTGCCTCTCATTCGCTCTCTGTCCTGGGGCTGACATCACAGTCCCAGAGGAGGTAACAAGCCCTGATTCAGCACCAACTATTCCCATCTATGTCCCCACCCTGCATCACTTTGTAGTCAGTGGTGACTCCCCATGTTTCTCATCTTTCTTTTTTATCTTCCTCACCCCCCTCTCTTCCCCATTACCCCATAACCATGGCCTTAAGAGAGCTTAGGCTGTTTTTACAGTGCTGAAAACAAGCTCTCCCATGTGGCCTGGGCTCTTATTTCACTATAGGCTGTGTCAGGGAGGACAACAGGAACAGGGCAACACCAAAATAAAATATTTATCTAAGCCTTGAATATATAGAAGAAAACTAAAGTATTTTCTATATTTAAGATTCTGTTTAGACTTGATAGCTTTCCATTTTCAAGGGCCTGACTTCCAGTGATGGGAGAAAAGCTCATGTCCTACAAAACATTTAAAGTCTCATATAACATGATAACAGCCCAAACTACAATGTGTAAAGTTTTCAGCTACCAGGCTGATGATGCATTCTTCAAAAAGCTTTAAAAATATTATTTTGACCACAGCCAATAATAGCAGTTTTTGGGGTTCAAAAAATATCCAAGACATCCAACTTAAAAAACAAAGAAAAAAACCCAAAACACTAAAACTATGTTCCAAAAAATGTAAAAGGATTGTTACCGATCAATTTATCTTGAGATGTATCTTTGACAGCAAATTAAATGATCCTTTTGTGTGAAAGCCAGCAACATCCTCAGCCTATGAACTGTGTGATTACAGTAATGGACTGGGAAGGTTGAAGGTCGAACCTCACCTTGATAGTATGGCTGTAGGTTAGAAGCTTTGCACAAAGAGCCATAACCCTGAAAACCTGAAAGCCAGAATTTGGGACATTACACGGTCTGTTGTCACAAAAAACAATCTACTGGAGTTCACACACATATTTATGTTGACTAGAATAATTTTCCCAATTAGATTTTAAGGTTCCCCCACTTTTACATTTACTTGGTATTGTATTACTGGCAACAATTTATGTGAATAAACGGGAAAAATAATTGAAAGACTAGATTGCTTTTGATTACATATCCATGATAACAGTATGTAGTTGTGTTACAGCCAAATTATTACACTGAGACATGAATGTCTGCTTTCAAAACTTGCTGATGCGGCAAAGCCAATTCAATTCCATTATGCTGTGTGTCGCTGGCATGCATTATTAACAGCGAGTTAAAGGTAATATCAATCCCAGCTCTGTGTTTTGCTTCTGTTAGATGCTTACAGCATAACAAGTGACATACTGCTGAACAAAGACACAAACTACTGTGCTGTCCAGACTAGTGGAACAAAAAAGGTGATCACTTTCACATCTCTCCCCCTGCCTGTTATTTGAGTGGATGTGAGTCCCATCTGTTAGCCTTCATTAGGGACTGTTTTGTACACACTGAGGCAACAAGATAGTGGGAGGACAAGGCCACAGTGCAGGTGGCGTTGGGGTGTGAGATTAGGAGGAATAATGGGGAGTTAAATAATAGAAGGGATATATCTGAGGCATGGATTCAGAAGGTTACCAGTATTTTAAAAAAACATAATCACATGTTTTTTAAAATACTGGTTCCCATAGCCATGTTTCCATCTGCATCTTGTGCCATGTTTGTCACACCCAACAAGGACCAAGCTCAAAAAACATTTTGACATCCTATTGCTTTCCATTCATTGAGCATAACCAAGCTTATATTATAATATTTTACATTATTGTTGTGGGTGGCTGTGGCTCAGGTGGTAGAGCAGCTCAGCTACTGACTGGAAGGTTAGTGGTTCGATCCTTGGCTTCCCCAGTCTGCATGCCAAGTATCCTTGGGCAAGATACTAACCCCAAGTTGTTCTTTGATGTATCTATCGGAGTGTGAATGTGTGTGAATGCTTAGATTGCACTTAAGTATGGAAGGAAGTGAATGAGGCATGTTGTATACAACACTTTGAGTATTCTGGGAGAGTAGAAAAGTGCTATATAAGAATCAGTACATGTTATCTTATTGATTAGCTAAATATGGTCAGTTATGGCAAAATGCACCAGGGGGCAGCTATTCTTACTTGTGATGCTGTTGGCAATTCAACCAGTGGCAACAAAGTGAAGTTAGAACATACACCGACCAGGCATAACATTCTGACCACTGACAGATGATGTAAATAACACTTCATCACGGCACCTGTTAGTGGGTGGGATATATTAAGGAGCAAGTGTAGATTTTGTCCTCAAGGTTGATGTATTAAAAGATTTGACCGAGTCTGACAAGGGCTAAATTGTGATGGCAAGACAACTGGGTCACAACATCTGCAAAACTGCAGTACTTGTGGGTGTTCCTGTTCTGCAGTGGTCAGCATTCATTAAAAGTGGTCCAAGTAAGGTCCGAAGGCAGTTCTGTGTGGTCTGATCTAACAGGCAAGCTACTGTAGGTCAAACTGCTAAAAAAAACGTCATGCTGATAAAAAGGTGCCAGAATACACACAGCATCTCAGTCTGCTGTGTATGGAGCTGGATAGCTGCAGATCAGTCAGGGTGCCCATGCTAACTTGTGAACGAGGATGCACTATGGGAAGAAGGGAAACCAGTGAAGCAATGTGATGTTTTTGGGCATTTTTTTCTGGGAAACCTTGGGTCCTGCCATCCATGTGGATGCTACTTTGACACGTACCATCTACCCAAGCATTGTTGGAGACCTTGTATACTCTTTCACAGAAAAAGTATTCCATGATGGATGTGGCATCTTTTAGCACAATAATGTGCCCCGCCACAAAGCAGAAACAGTTCAGGAATGGATGAGGAGTACAACAATGACTTTGAGATGGTGACTTGGTGTCGGGGTACCCCAAATCACAAGCCAACTAAGCATCTGTGGGATATGCAGGACAAAAAAGACCAATCCACAGAGATCCCATCTCACAACTTACAGGACTTAAAAACAAAGATCTTGCAAACATCTTGGTGCAGATACCACAGCACACCTTCAGGGGTCTAGTGGAGTCCATGTCTCGACAGGTCAGGGCTGTTTTAGTATAAAATGGGGACCAACAAAACATTGGGCAGGTTATCAGAGTGCTATGCCTGATCAGTGTATAAAGAGTTTAGGTTTTACATGGGCTCTATGTAGGAACACATCTTAGCAAATAGACACAACATCCTGAAAAAATTACTTTGCTTTTAAGACCATAATATTGCTCACAGGTAATCCTGTGTGTTCTAAATAATAACTTTTATCCACATGGGCCACATTTCTTTCTCTTTTGGGCCACATGCTGGAAGGCTTTATTATTGCCCTAATGCCTCAGGGTATGGCCCTTCTCATTGCTCGCCTGTTAGACAATACTTTTAAGCTAGTGAATGGTCGTATTTGTCTATATAGCTATTTGTCTGTATCACGTCACTTTTCCTTTTTTCCAGACATTATCATGCTTAATGAAGAGAAATATGGAGTCTAGATATTCTGGAAATGACCAATAACGATTAATGGGATTAGTTTTAGGGAAAGAATACGGCCCTGATATGCCGAGCCTAATTGAAAACCATGTGAATATCACAGATAGATTTCATATACACAGTGATCTGTGTTTTCTATTACATTCACAGTGATTTTCTTTCTATTTGTGGTTATTCTGTCATATTTAAGACAAACATTAAGGCAAAGAATAAAATATATCAACAGTTTAATATTAACCAACAGGCCACAAATGCTTATCAATATTTTATTTTTAATTATTGTTTTTTTTTTAACTATTCACTTGTAGACAATGATCAAATCCCCTCCCTTGTTCTGAATTTAAAACACAACACATTTCTACGGTTCAATCTGCACGTGAGCAGCCATCACTCTGACATACACACAGCCTTGTGCACACATTTGCAGAGCAAGAATGGGGGTGGGGGCATGCATGCTGAAACCACTACTAGATAGCCTGCAGACTCCCAGAGAGGGAAACAGCTGAGATGGTTGTTATGTAACTCACAGTTACATAAAAGTTATCGCTACAGTTAAACACGTCCTATAGATTTAAAGCCATGGTAACAACAGGCAGACTGTATCGTCTTGCATGCAGTATTTACAAAAAGGGCTTTTGGGCTCTCTGTAAAGTAGCATTTGATTACTCTGAGATTTGAATCATCAGCTGCACTTTAGTCCTAAACAGCTACCCGCCAACAGTTAAACATCACTGGGATACATCTACCTGCAGCTGCACTTGCCTTACCATGCCCCAGAGGCACATTATACCTACCAGGCTTCCTGTCCACAATTAAAGCATTACCATTTTCAGATCAGCTAATGATTGGATCTCATCGTTTCTGTGACGGGAGGGAAAGAGGGGAGGAGGCAGGCTGGTGGTGCAGCACACTGTGTTTGTCTGGACTTAAAAAATGGGTCAGGCTTCCAGCTCCAGCCACAACACACACCAGCATGGCTGACTGCTTTTGAAAAGAAGGTTCCACTACTCCTACAACTAAAGAGGAATGCTTCCTGTGGATCAGCTGCTGGTGACACAGTGGCTGCCCAGTAGGAGATAATGCAACCCCCCCATCATGCAACCGCTTGTCTTCTGTTTCATCACAAGGCTTTGAAATGTCCATGTAGACATGGACAGTTTCTCTTCTTGTAAGCATATACCAGTATATTGAATCTTTTATGTACTTCTATATTAACATAGATTTTTTTCTGTTTTAATGAAAACTCATCAGAATATTTCAAATGAGTAATCAAGTCTCCTAATTCAAAGCAATGACCTGATTACAAAAACAGATTTTTTTTTCAGGCCCCAGTCTTAGCCACAAGGCTGAATGTATGAAAAGATAATCACAAACACACACACAAACAAAGTCTCGCCTCCCCAAATGAGACCAAATCCTCTAACACACACACACACACACACACACACACACACACACACACACACACACACACACACACACACACACTTTGGCTGGTGCTGCCTCTGGACAGTGCTGACAGACAGCCCTTCTGTGCCTCCCCTTGCCCTCCCCATCTCAATGTGTGTCTGTGTCTCACTCACCCGTCTTTGTCCTGCGAAGCACCAGAGATCCAGTTAGAGAGGGAGACTGATGCTGGCAGGCTGTGAACGCCATCTGCTCCTCCGCAGCCACACTCAGCTGACTGGGATTGAATACAGAGGACACTAAAGGCTCCTATTGATCCTATTGATCCTATTGATAGCTGAAAACTACGACAGACTGACTGTCATCTATCATGAGAACAAAAGAGCCAACAGCAAAGTCAGATTCAAAATATAGTTTGATATAAAGCATGCAGGGTCAGGGCTGTGATTTTTGAATCTAACATGCTAGCTAACATTCCACTTTGAGGTTTTGTCACATGTGGTGGAAAAGGTCTGCTGTGCATGTCTTTCAGTCGGATATCAGTTTGGTGCTCAGTCTGCCATCAGACTGTGCAAAACCAAACTGTTTGTGTGTCAGCTTACATTGCTGTCATGACTATTTCTCACTGCTACCTCTGACATTGTTTAAGAAACAGTAGAAGAAGCACAACCTGGGCCCTTTTCTCTTATATCATGCAAAATGAAATATTTGATTTGATCAGATTTCATTTATAATACTGTTCTGCACCCCAATATAAGCCTAGTAACTGTGGATCTGGAGAAAAAAAGCCAGTTGGCATAGCTTAAGTTTTCAAATGATGAGGAGACTGATAATACTTTCACACTAAAGCCAGCAGACAGTTAACTTAAACAAAGCCTTTGTCACACAGACTGACTAATAACCACCTGACAACAACTTACAACTACCAGTCCCTTGGGAAAAATGAGCATTCCATGACCAATTGTGAAAGGTTTTCTTCATATATGAAGGGAAATCAAACTTCATTTTGGCTTTACTTGGGTTATCTTTGTCTAATATTAACATTCTGAAACACTGAAGTGTGATAAACATAAAAAAAAGAGTAATCAGAAAGAGGCAAACTCTTTTCACAGCATAAGATCCTAAATCCCAAAAGGTTGATTCTGTTCATCTGGACGTAGCATTTTCAGTGGGAGAAACATTTCGTCACTCATCCAAGTGACTTCTTCAGTGTTAGCTGACTGCAGGCTTCCCCAGTCTTATAAACAGTACATTTGCACAATGACTGAAGAAGTCACTTGGATGACTGGCGAAATGTTTCTCCCACTGAAAATGCTACGTCCAGATGAACAGAATCAACCTTTACTGACTCGGATGATTGAGCATGCATCAAGACAAAGATAGATCTATGTGATGATAATAATGTGCATGCATGTGTGTGTCTTTATTTGTTTGTTTTTTCAGGAAAGTTCTAAAGAAGTTCTAAAAGTCACCCACACAGCTTCATCAGCTGTCATTTGCACAGATCATGCTCCAACAGTGGATATAGTACTCAAAGGCACCTTTCCTCTAATTGTTGTCATGGTCTGTGGTTTTGGACTCTGGATTTTGTGGTTTTTGAACTCTGAAATCTGCTTTATTATTTAGCATTCTCTGTTATTGACTAGAATCCAAGTTTTGATATTTCGCATTCTTAGTTTATAGCTGTTAGTGTTTTTCTTTATGTTTGTGGTTGCATCCATTTCTTTGTCCTCTTTAGTTCATCTTAATTTGCATTCTTATTTCTGCTGATGTTTAAAGTTATATTTGAATCTTAATGTTTTAGTTTATTTCAAGCCTTCCCAGTATCCCTTCTTGGCTTGTCAAATCTTCAGTTTTGTTAGTGTTAAGTTTCTTCCCGTTTAATTTGATAGTCATTTGTCTTATGTGCCTTCTGTTTAATTATTTTCCCTAACCTACTGTGAACTGAGCCACTTCTGAGGACTCATGAGTAATTCTGTTTTACTTCAGTGAAGCCATCCTGCCTGCTAGTGATTCTACTAATTTGTTAGTGACACTGGATCTGCGTTTATCCATCCAATTAGTATAACTAGGCACTGGTCAGAAGCCCGGTGGAGGAAAGAGTATTTCATGTGGATATAGGCTGAATTCTAGCTGATACATTTCACTGAAAGCAGCTTCAAAACCAACCTAAATCACTGCCCCAAATCAGAAGATGAAATGGAATACACGTGACAGCAATAAAAATAGATTAAACTGTAGGCCCTGTGGTTACAAATATTTCAGCAAAGCATCACTGTGACTGAAAAAACACTGATCTGCTCCTGCTGTCATCAGAATAACACAGAGCTAAAAATAGCTTAAAATCAAATAGTCTGAGAATGGTCGATAGAAGCCGAATTCAGCAGTAGCTCCTGGAATTTACATAATGCCTCACAGTGGTTTTATTGAAAAAAAAAAAAACCAGTGCCACATGAGAGAAAAAGATTCCGAGGTAGGACTTCAAAGCTACTGTTTATCACTAGATTGGATCTAATAAATAAATTAGATGGAAATATGCAGCACATGAGGCATTTTAACTGCTGAAAACAACATATTGGTATTTAATTGCATTAAAAGTGATTGACCATTTTAACCCAGTTTAGGGGCAACAATACAGAAGCATGAAGGGTTTAAACACGTAGAACTACTCAGTACGGCGACCCCTTGTAAATAAGCAAGCAGCTAAAACAGTCTTTTTAATGGCTGTGTTTGCTGACCCCACTAGTATGTATCAGCAGAAAAGACTGAATTCTGACACACTGGTCTGAAAAGATTCTTCAGTTCAAACATAGCAGGACAGGACAACCGACGCCCTTTTGTTCCTCAGAGAAATCTACAGAATCAAGTGTAAGATAACATTCATCAGAGGGATTGATGGTCAGAATGAGAGCTTATGTAGGATGGATGCTCGCTGTCTGAAGCTGCATTATTACCCTTGACTGTAGGTGAACTGGTGTCATAATGCAAGAACGGCTGGACTTACAAGGCAGACTTAACAGGGAGCATCTTAAGTTAAGTTAATTTTATGGTAGAAAAGTGATTAGATAAGAGAGTGGATGGGGGAATTAGAACGGCTTCAATGCTGAATGGGTCACAGAAACTCTGTCAGAGAGAATGAAAATGAATTTATTGTCCAGGAAGTGAATATAGCAGGTTGGTAAGTTAATTGAATCAGATTGAATCTTACTTGCAGAGAGGCAGAGTATGGAATAAGTACTGAGTCAGCAGGTGGGTATCCTCGGGTTGCAGGAGGTGAGCGGGCAGACAGGCTGAGTGTGGGTCGCAGATGTTCGGAGGACCAGGTATCGATGAGGAAGAACAAAACCAGATTGCAAGTTAGTTGATTCTTCTTCCAATAAGGCTCTCAGGTGAAAGATGAGAATGGTCTGGCCAAGAAGTATAGCAGCATCTGTCCTTATACCTGTACCCTGTTGATTCAATTGCCAACAGCTGAAGAATGGTTAACCCACACTGAGTAGCTGTGCCCTAAGGAGGGGACCAGAGACAAGCCAATCTCTCAACTCCACCTCAGAAAGAAAAATAATAAAAATTAGAGAGAAGTGGAAAATAAATAACAATGCAGAGGCATGTCAACCAAGACAGCCCCACAACATCCAGAGCCTTCAGGAACTCAGGGCAAACCTCTTCCAACCCAGGGTCCTTACCACTAAGGAGTTGTTTAACTGCCTCAGTGACCTCATCCCGGACGAGTTGACAAGTTGACCCCCTCATCCCCAGACTCTGCTTCCCCTACAGAAGACGTGCCAGTGGGATTAAGGAGGTTCTCAACGTATTCCTTCCACTTTCCATTTCTATTCATTCTTTAGTAAAGTTTGCAAACCCAAAGAAATGCTGGATTTCATTGCTGCTGGTGGGAGTGGTCATTCCACAACAGCTTTCCATCTTTACTGGACCACTCTCCAAGATGTAATAAGCTAATGAAGGAACCATGGAGCTTTCACATAAAATCCCTTTTCAAGGAGTCTCAGGAGGATCTTTTGAATGTTCCTGGTGTTGAGAAAGTGATTTGAGAAGATTAATATGTTATACAAATAGACAAAAAAAAGAAAAAGAAAAAAGAAGTTGAAGATATCTGAACATTATATTAGCCAGAGCTTGGCAAACTGCTGGAGCAAAATAACCAACCAGAGTGTTAAAAGCAGTTTTCCATTCATCACTCTCAGATGTGGACCAGATCATATGGATTTGAGACCTAGTTTGGAAAAGATGGTGGTGCTGTGTATACTTTAAAGGCAGGTATTATGATTTGGATAGTCGATGGTCTTAATGTCTTATCTTTCTTCTGTATGCTCCTCTGATGTTAACTCTGTGTGGCACTCTTTCAGGTAGAACCAGATCATCCTGACTCAAAAGCTCTTCCTTCTTAGACAGGGCTTCTTGTACTGCAGCTGACCCAGTGGGGTCCAAATTATGACCAGAGTGTTCTGTCATTGTGTGTGATGTGTGAGGCTGGACCCACAAAGCAGACACAACAAGGTCTGCTTTTAATGGAGGTCTGCCAGAGGAGAGAATGAGAATTAATTGACCGTTCATTAAGAAAATAGAACAGGTTGATGTGATAACTGAACAAGAGTGTTGATGAGGAGGAAAAACAAAACAGCTTGGGTTGTTATCATACTGCAAGTAAGTAGATTATTGTGCCAGCAAATTCCAAACAGGGCTTTCAGATGTACAGCAACAACACCAGTCTGGCAGAGAACTGTAGCACCACCTGTTCTCCATATACTAGTAGCCTGATGATTCAGTGCAGTCAACAAGGAGGAAGGGCTGGGCCACACTAAGAAGCTCCGCCCTCAGGAACAGACCAGAGACAAGCCCACGCCTAAGCTTGAGAATGTGTGAAAGACAGTGAAGAAAAGAGAGAGCGGGGGACAACCCACCAAGTTCTGATGAATCATAACAACTGGTCCAACGATGATATTAGTCATATTAAATTAAAATTTTTTTTTTTTAAAAAGTAGAAGAATGAAAAAAATGTCAGGTATCTGTGACGTCTACGTTATGGAGTTCTGTAGTTTTCTAGGCTTATACCAGCATACATTTACTACCATGTGTTAGTAACCTGTGGATATTGTTAGATGGAGCGCTAACATAAAGTCTTTAGTTTGCAGGTATTTGATGAATGAAGGGGGCAAGGGTGGTGTTTATTCTCACAGTCCAAATTGTGATTTAAAAGTTAACAAACAGTAGTCAAGTGGAGTGGTGGCTTTTTATTTAGTTTTTTAAAATTGTTTTCAAATGTACTGTTTTTATATGTATGGGCAGGGTCATAATTACGTTTAATATAGACCTGTGTAGTGGATAAATGTAGAGCCTATGATGTAGCATGTGCAAGTGGCCATTGCTGTTGCCAGTATTTGTACACATGCATAGTGTGTCTGTGTGGTTGTGCAGTTATGCTGCCAAAACACTAGTTGGCGGTCTCTGTTTAAGTTGATCTGTTCTCTTCTGATCAATTTGAAAAATGGTTGCAGAATAAGTACCTTTTTTTTTTTTTTTTTTTTTTTTTTTTTTTTTTTTAAGATGGCGCCGGTGAGGTCGGCTGCCGTCACGACTGCTCCGACCACTTTTTCTTTGTCTTTGTTTTTTAAGTTAGTTTTCAGCGTTTCTAAATCGGCAAAATCATCACCATTGGGTACATTAGGTATGACAGTGACACTCTTGTTTCTATTGGTATACAATGTACTCACAATTCGAAGTTTTTAACTCCGGATCCGAGCTGGCCGAGTGAGATCTCGAGGGAGAACAAAGGGAAGCGGCGGCGGCCTAGAGGGAAGCGAGCCGGCGTAAGGAACAGGCTGAGAGCTCGTGCACACCGCACACCTCTGCCTAGCATCCTGCTCGCCAACGTCCAGTCACTGGAGAACAAGCTTGACGACCTCAGGGCCAGGATAAAGTTCCAGAGAGACATTCGGGACTGCAATCTCCTCTGCTTCACCGAGACATGGCTGAACCCAGCGGTGCCGGACCACGCCATCCAGCCGGCCGAGTTCTTCTCGGTTCACCGCATGGACAGGACACGGGACTCGGGGAAGTCAAGGGGAGGCGGCGTGTGTTTAATGGTGAACAACAACTGGTGCAACAGTGCGAACGTTGTTCCTCTCACACGCTCCTGCACACCAAATCTGGAACTACTGTCCATCATGTGTCGTCCTTTTTATCTACCTCGGGAATTTACATCGGTCATTGTAAGTGCCGTTTATATTCCACCACAAGCGGACACGGTCACCGCCTTATGCGAGCTGCATGAGGCACTCACACAGCACCAGACACAACACCGGGACGCTGCGCTTATTGTGACGGGGGACTTTAATAGCGCCAACCTCAAACGCGCAGCGCCGAACTTTTATCAACACATCACCTGCCCCACCAGGGGTGAAAGGACACTGGACCACTGCTACACTACGGTCAAGGACGGCTACAAGGCACAATCCCGCCCTCCGTTTGGCAAATCTGATCACGCCGCCATCTTCCTCATGCCAAAATACAAACAAAGGCTGAAACAGGAAGTTCCGGTTCAGAGGAAGGTCGCGCGCTGGACGGATCAATCGGTGGCCGCGTTACAGGACGCACTCGATGACGCAGACTGGGGCATGTTCAGAAACAGCTCCGACGATGACGTCAACGTGTTTACGGAAGCGGTTGTGGGATTCATCGGGAAACTAGCGGATGATACCGTGGAGACAAAGACTATCACAACGTTTCCCAACCAGAAGCCGTGGGTGGATAAAACCATCCGCGACGCTCTGAGATCCCGCACCGCTGCCTACAACACGGGACTCAAGACGGGGGACATGGACCCGTACAAAGCCGCGTCATATAACGTGCGGAGGGCGGTGAAAGAGGCGAAGCAGCGCTACGGGAGGAAACTAGAGTCACAACTCCAACAGAGTGACTCTAGGAGCCTGTGGCGGGGACTAAGGACAATAACGGACTATAAAACACCAACAACCGGTATGACGAACGCGGCCGTGACTTTGGCAGACGAGCTGAACACTTTCTATGCTCGCTTCGAGGCTGCAGCTAAGGTCTCCAACAATGCTAGTGTTAGCGGCGCTAACGGCTGCAGACAGGAAGATACTGCCAGCACCGGAAACGTGCTCGTCATCTCCGAGCATGAAGTAAGGAGAGCCTTCAAAAGAGTGAACACCAGGAAAGCAGCAGGACCAGACGGCATCCCAGGTCGTATCCTAAGAGACTGCGCATACCAGCTAGCTCCTGTGTTCACTGAGATATTCAACATCTCTTTATCTCAGTCGGTGATCCCCACATGCTTCAAAGAGTCCATCATTGTTCCTGTCCCGAAGAAACCCCACCCTGCTTCTCTCAATGACTATCGCCCTGTAGCCCTCACCTCAGTAGTGATGAAGTGCTTTGAACGCCTGGTCAGAGACTTCATCATTTCTTCACTACCAGACACACTGGACCCACTACAGTTTGCTTACCGTCCAAATCGTTCCACAGACGATGCCATCTCTCATCTCCTCCACACATCACTCACTCACTTGGACACTAGAAGGGGGAATTATGTTAAAATGCTCTTCATAGACTACAGCTCTGCATTTAACACCATAATTCCCTCCACACTCACCACCAAGCTGGAGCATCTGGGACTCAGCTCATCTATGTGTCAGTGGATCTCCAACTTCCTAATTGGCAGACCACAGGCAGTAAGGATGGGCGGACATGTCTCAGCCTCCACCACTCTCAGCACTGGAGCCCCCCAGGGGTGTGTTCTGAGCCCCCTGCTGTACTCTTTGTACACATATGACTGTGTGGCCACTACCAGCTCCACCACCATCATCAAGTTTGCTGACGACACCGTCGTGGTGGGCCTGATCTCTGACAACAACGAGACGGCCTACCTGAAGGAGATTAGGAATCTGGAGAACTGGTGCCAGAGGAACAACCTCCTTCTAAACGTCAGTAAGACAAAGGAGCTGATAGTGGACTTCAGCACTAAGCAGGAGAGGAACTACCAGACCCCCGTCATCAACGAGTGCCCAGTGGAGAGAGTGGACAGCTTCAAATACCTCGGAGTTCACATCACGCAGGACCTGTCATGGTCCTGTCACATCAACACCGTGGTGAAAAAGGCCCGACAGCGTCTCTACCACCTCAGACGCTTGAGAGACTTCCAACTGCCCTCCAAGGTGCTCAGGAACTTTTACTCGTGCACCATAGAGAGCATCCTGGCGGGAAACATCTTAACCTGGTTCGGGAACAGCACCATGCAGGACAGACGAGCTCTACAGAGGGTTGCGCTATCAGCTGAGCGCACCATCCGCTCCGAGCTCCCTGACCTGCACTCAATCTACAGCAGGCGGTGCTGGACCAAGGCCAGGAAGATCGTGAAGGACCTCAGCCATCCCAACAACAGACTGTTCTCTCTGTTGAGGTCAGGAAAGCGATTCCGCTCCCTGAAGACCAACACAGAGAGACTGAGGAGGAGCTTCTTCCCGCAGGCGATACGGTCTCTCAATCACACCACCACACAGTACTGACCCACACATATGGTTCTTACACACACACACTGGACTTTCTGGACATTGTTTTTGCACAACACTGGTCACTATATTCTTCATTTCCAGTTAATACTTGTACAGCTGCTGTTATTGTGTATATATTTATTTATATTTAGATTTCTTCATACATTCTTATATAGTTCTATATTGTGTATTGTGTATTTTGTTGTACAGTTATTTTATTTTCAACTTTAATTTATATATTTTATCTTATTCTTCCCAGTTAAATTTACCCTTCATTCTAATTTGTGTTGTACAGTTATTTCATTTTTAACCTTAATTTATATTTTATTCCTTCCTAGTTAAATTTACCCTTTTTAATTTTTCATATTTATTTCCTATCTTATTCATAGCCTTTCCTTTTTTGTTTTCTTTAGGTCACGAGCAGTTGTCCAAGCATTTCACTACATATCGTACTGTGTATGACTGTGTACGTGACAAATAAAATTTGAATTTGAATTTGAAACTGGTAAGGGGGGAATGGTGGTACACAGTGAGTCAATTAGTTATTGCTGGCTGCATAGACATGATGCGTAGTTACATTTCTCAGGAAGTGCATTTCAGATTACACTGAAATTCACAGGGTATTGAATGGGTTAGCAAATAATGACTAGAAGAAGAAAGACAACTAAATCTCTACTATATATGTTTCAGGGCTGGTACAAACTGTGTTTCTCCATATAGGTTTTCCAGAAACATTACATGTATCAAAATGTGTATATTTGGTTGAATGAATACCTGATTTTATGTTTTTGTTTTGTTTTCCAAACAAAAACACTAGCACTTCCCACAAATGTATGTTAAACCACAACTAGCTTCCAAAATCAATTTGACCCCCCACCCCTCAAAAAAAAGCAAACAAACTGAAAACAAATACAAAAAACCCTTTTAGACATGAATTACTCTGTTAGGTGAAAAGCAAACTTTTAAAAAAAAATTATTTTATTTTGAGAGCGAGAGAGGAACGGGCTTTTAATTTACATTCAGCAGGCTATCGTATTTAAATAAATGGGTGGAGCCATGGTGAAAATCACTATTAGGGGAATGATCCTGTAAATATTGGTATTATATATGTTTCGAGTACACTACTATGGACTGTTGCTTCACATGGTTAGTTTAATGAAGCAAAAATGTGCATTAAATTGTTATATATTTAGCGATAACATAACTGTAACACAATGTCTACTGTCAGCCATAAAAAACTACAATCGCCAGAAGCACCCAGGAGAGCGGGGTAAGCCAATGAGTGGCCAGCAAACGGCGTGACGGCACTTGCTTTGGTCCATTTATGTGCGCGCTTGGTAAGCTCGCGCAGAGGGCTCGCGGTAAATTCTGTGAGAGCAGAGCAGAGCACAGCATCCGGAGGTTGTCGAAGGTGGGTGTGACTGACAGCATCTCTATAACCGAGAAAGTCCACAGGATTTATTTTTGTCGTCTGTAAGTAGGAATATGTCTGAATTTTAAACGTTATGAGGAGATGAGGGCAAAACGAGGTTAATCCTTGAGTGGAGTTGGTAATTTTTCGACAGTATGTTCAATTTTCTTTCAACGTTTTTCGTTGTTTGTCGCTTATGTTAAGGCAGCACGTGAGAAACTAACGTGACAAGCGGGGTTTTTTGTGGATGTTTTCGCCCTCGTGGGCATTTGCATTCATTTTGTAACATTTCAGGGACAAAATGAGACAGAAACGCCTATTGTTGTTGCTCTTTTTGTCTGCTGCTTGGCGGGTTGTTAGCCTATTGTATGGTAGGCGACACTGGCACAGTTGGCACCGACAGCGATGAGGGTGGACTTCGAAGACTTCTTTTTTTTATGTTCGTGAAACTTGTGGGCTGCAGAGACATTTACGAATTCCTTATTCACCGATTTATGCCGCCTGTGAGAAAATCTTTATTCGAGATTTTTCTTTTTTTTTTTTTCGTGGCAGTGACCTGCCTTCGGCTCCTCTTTGTTTGCAGCTGCTCGTCACTGTGCTGCCAAAAGCGCCTTTGTTTGAGGGTGCTTGTTAAAGCTTTGAGCTAATGACACCAGCAGCCTCACAGAAACAAGAAATTTACATGAATTATGGTAATGTCATTGGCAGAATAGCACATTTGTGCTCATTCAGTGAGAAGTTCTATAAAATGGCAACAGTGGGTGTCACAATGGATACCAAGGTGTGGGCTTTTTAAATTAAACCTCACTCAGATTAGATTGTGTCCAAGTAGGTGTTTTTTTTTTTCTTTTTTTTTTTCATGCTGCTTTCTAACGCCACACTTAGCTAGCTGATAGCCTTTTTGAATTATTAGGGGAGGGGTCTTTTCATTGAATAAGCCCAGCTGAATTTGGTCATGGTTCATCATTCACTCATCATTACGACTTGACTAAATGGAATGACAGATGTTTCTTACATTTAAGAGGAATTACTTTTTTATTTTTTTCCCCTGCAATTTTATTAGACAAGATGCCTGTTCAGTCGGCTGTTGTGTTACGTGTGTAGATGTGTGTCTGTGTTCCCCTCCCGCTGCTCCAACACATGGTGCAAGGAACAGGTGCTCCCTGATGATCATTTCCTCCCAGATATGCTCATCGCTCACTATTCTCATTTTTCTTGGTGCATATTTGCCTTCTAGCACAGGCCGAGTCCAGGCCCTGTCTGCACTCCCCCACTGCCTGCCGTTACCCAGCCCGATCACAGCCTTTTGTTTCAGCTAACTGTGACTTGTGTCATTAACAGCCCTCACTGATGGGCAGGCTATTGAAAAGCCCTCCTCATTCCTGAAGTGGCTCGATTGCTGGTGGCTTAATCAGAATGTCACTGCTTCCTCATATCTGGAGATAAACAATGGTGCGTGTACAACATGACCGCCCTGAATGCCAGTACCATTTTTTTCCCTTATTTTTTCTTTATGTGTGTGTGGATTGATGGGCGGTGGTTGCTTGCAGTTTTGCGTGTTGCCACAGGGCGTCGCCAGTGAGACCGGTTTTAATCTTGGATGATTTCTGTGATAATGGTGTAAATCATCCACTAGACGTCAGTAATTTTAAAATCATCTGCTAACATGACTCTCTGATGTTTCCCTCCTTTAGTTAAATTGACCTGAAGCAGTCTCTAAAGATGGCATCCGCTGAAGGTGAACTACGTCTTACACTTTAATGCACTATATTATTTCTTAATTATTATTTTTTTCACTGTACCTTGAAGTATTTAAACATCTTTTTAAATTTATTTTTTTCCTTGGATGAGTTCAGATATCCAGGTTAAGGAGCTCGACAAGCGGGCTTCCGGTCAGGCTTTTGAGGTCATCCTGGCTACTCCTGCCCCTGATGCCAAGGGTGACTTTCCACTGTCTCCTCCCAAGAAGAAGGATGTCTCACTGGAGGAGATTCAGAGGAAGCTGGACGCTGCAGAGGAGAGACGCAAGGTAAAAAGATGACATATTTTGCATGGGTTGGGATAATTAAAATCTGGTGGGCTATTTCAAGCATTTTATGTATTTTTAACCATCCTTTCCCAGAACCATGAAGCTGAGGTTCTGAAGCACTTAGCTGAGAAGCGTGAGCATGAAAAAGAAGTGCAACAGAAAGCCATGGAGGAGAACAACAACTTCAGCAAGATGGCAGAGGAGAAGCTCAACCAGAAGATGGAGGCTAACAAAGAGAACCGCACAGCAATTATGGCAGCGATGAATGAGAAATTCAAAGAGAAGGTCAGTAATTTCTTTTGACTGTATGGACATGATGTAGTACTATTAAGATGTTAATCTTGTACTGTTTAACAGGACAAGAAGTTGGAAGAGGTGCGAAAGAACAAGGAGACCAAAGACCCCAACTCGGAAGAAGGCACTTCGGAAGACTGAAGGTTACAAACGGGGGATTGTATAGGGTTTTTTACGTATCCAAAGATTGATTTATTTTTTGTTCAGTCAGTATTTTTGTTGTGTTCACTGCCCACCTTTTTGAAGTAAATACAAGTTTCACTTTGTGAAGATATCAATTCTTCTGCTAAGTGTATTTGCGCTGGTTTTACATGTGGATCATCCTGCCCTCCCCCTCTTGTCTAATTCATCTGATTATGTAGCTTGTCAGTGCAGCTTCTGCCCTTTTTGAAAATTAGCAGTGTGTAACATACCCTTTTTGAGGAAGCATGTTTCTATGCATAGGTCTTTATTCCTACAGATTTCATAGTGCGTTTTGAAAATGTCCCTGTGAACCACACCTGTTCTCGGCACTTACTGTGTATTTAAAAAAAAAAGAAAAATTTAATTAAAAAAAAAAAAAAATCTCAAAGTAGCACAAGGTTTGATTTTTGGCATCGGCTGTTATACATACAAGTGTTTAGTGCAGCTTTGCTACCCAGATTCTGCTTGTTTGCTCCTGCAAATCATGTTTCGTGCTGCTGCAGATTCTTTGCTTTTGTAAAAACACGGGGTTGTCCTCAAAGCACATGACTTCTTGCTGTATAGCTGTGAATTAACATGCCAGATATGGAGATGGATGTCATCTTGAACATTACTGATTAGGGTTCTACACATGGAATGCAGAAGAGCAATACACACTTTGGCATCTCAATAGATACAGTGACTAGTTGACTTGAACTGTTGTACTAAAACAAATAAAAATGGAACAAAGCACTCTTGCTGTTGAAACATTTTTGTCCTCTTCTCTGTTGTTTGACCTGCTGTGGGAAGTGGGTACAATATATGCACAATGAAACCCAGAAGATAACTATTGAGGCCAGCCCAGGCACTGGTGACCTGTCCAGGATTTACCTGCCTCTCGCCTTATGGTAGCAGGGATAGGCACCCTGATAAGGAAAAGCGGAGGAGAGTAGATGGATGTTTTGAGGCCTTAAATCAATGAAAGTACACGAAGCTTTAGCCTGTCTTCAAAATGACTTGTTTAGTGTGCCACGTTTTGATGAACCTTTCAGACTTTAACAAATATAAGATGCTTAAATGTTTGCTCTTTGCTGTGTAAATGGTGGTAGACTTGGCTAAGGTTGACATTTTCCAATTGTAGGCAGAAGTAAAAATGCCTGTCCTTTTACACAAAAATACTGAAGCTTTTGATTGCTTGAGAATCCAACGTAATGCCTGCCCATCTTCCTTACCACTACAGTTTACTGTTGTGGAGCCCGGACCCTATCTCTGCTGTTAAAGGGCAACATGTAGGGTACAATTTAGACTTCTTATCCTATTAACAAACCTAACCCTTCTCTCAACACAAATGAAGTAGAGTCCTAGACCATAAACTTTGTCTATATGAGATAATTATTGAATTTTTCTTCTAGACTGGGACTAGGTGTAGAGAGCTATAGATCAGTGTAAATTACATAAATGGCCACAATTGCAAATAGTCCATTACATGGTTTGGATTCAAACAAACCACAGTCTTTGTCTCCCTCTGCTGGTGGTTTGATTTAGTGTCTGGGTGTGTCAAATTAAATGTGACCTCGTCCATGCTCATTACAAAGCTTAGCTTTCATTGATACTTTCAACAGGTAGGCATGAGTTTGTTACTCTAATACTGAGTGTTCATCAGTATTACAGGTCTAAGAGTAGTGTAGCCCAAATAAGGGAAAAAAAGCTTTCTTTTTAATTATATTTTTTCAATGCGAATAATTCATCACCAGGCTAGTGGGTAATTAATTGAAATCTCAGTTCTAATGATATCTTTAACCCTCTGATGTCTAAGTCATCATGAATGCTAATGCTACCCTAAGCATGTGTTTTGGATGCTTTTGGAAAAAAATTACATTAAATAAAACTAAATAAAAAAATAAAATAAAAACAATTCCAGATTCTGATTGCCGAGGGTTATAGTTAGGATTAAGGTTAGAGATGCGGTTGTCAGCAGTGACAACCGTTGACAGTTTCTATAGGCCACCAACCGAAACTTAAAAACTAAAAAATAAATGCAATAGACATGTTAAAACAAACTGTAGTTAACAAATTAATTGAAATCAAGGCATGAATAAACCAAACAAACCACAATTGAAACTATTGCATACTTGCAAAAACTAACAGTCAGTTTTGCATAAAAATTAACAATCAAATCAACTAGTCAGAGGCAGCTTTGGTGCACATGTAATTATAATATATATATAATAATTCCTGCTCTGGACATGTTAAATATTACACCTGAATAATATAGCATATATTGTAAAAAAATAAAATCAATAAAACCTAAACATTTCCAAATAAGAAAAACTAAACTGGAAAAAAAAAATCCAAAAATAAATGAAAAGAAAATTACAAAAGTGTATTAACTGAGGAAATAATCATCCCAGTGTTAGGTTTAGGTTGAACACCCTGCTATGGAGGGGCCACAAGCCAGATAGGCGTAATGTTGATCACAATAAATAAGGAGGGTTGTGTCACGAAGAGCGGGACCCTCCTTCTAAATTAAATTTCTTTGCAAAATTAAACATTAGGATCATCAAGAATAGGATTTACATATTGGATCAGCCTGGGTGAACAACAAACACCTCCAGTGCTGGTAGAAACTGTGCCACTGTTGAGTGATGACAAAGCACGAGGAGAGGAGGAAGGCATGCTTGGAGACAGCGAGAGAGAAGAAAGGCAGTTCAGAGGTGAGAACGGGGACGTTAAATGGGGGGAGTATGACAGGTGAAGGGAGAGAGCAAAGGAAGGCAGATATATTGTGTGTAGAGAGACTAGGCAGAAAGAAGCAAGCCCAGGAGCGTTGGAGGTGGATTTAAACAGTTCTACCATGACGTAGATAAGAAGCGGCATAAAATAGGGGCAATCTTGAAGTAAGATTATGTGAATAGTGATGTGGAGGTGAAGAGAGTATCACACAGAATCATGATTTTAAAGCTGGAAATTGAAGGTTTGATGTCGCATGTTATCAGTGCCCCACAAATTGAATTTCAGTTAAAGAGAAAGATGAATTCAGGAGTAAGCTGGATGAAGTGGCAGAAAGTGTCCCCAGGCAGGAGAGACAGGAGTGGACTCTAATGGAGGTCTACGTGAAGGGAAAAGAGGTGATGAAGGGGTGTTGGGTAGGTGTTAAGAAGATAAATGTAGACAGGTGGTAGTGGAGTATGCAAAAATGATGGAAATGGATCAGATGAATAGCTACTAGATATCATCAGTGACAGCTTATTCACTCATGTTTACATGAGTAAATACAAAATTGGATTTTGTATTGAGTTGGGTAAAAGCAATCTCAAGAAACTCAAGAACAAATAAAAAAACAAACTCACTGACATCTATCAGTCTGGAAAGGGTTACAAAGCCAAATCTAAGACTTTGAGACTCCAGGCAACCACAGTGAGAGCCATTATCCACAAATGGAGGAAATTTGGACAAGTGGTGAACCTTTCCAGGAGTGATCGGCCTACAAATTTATACCTCATCGATGAGGTCACAAAAGAACCCAGAACATCTTAACAACTATAAGCCTCACTTGTCTCTGTAAAGGCAATTGAGGTTCAAGAAAGCCACTGGGCAAAAGTGGAATCCATGGGAGAGTTCCAAGGAGAAAAAGTGATGCTGACCAAAGAGAACACAAAGACCGATCTCACATTTGCCAAAAAACAATGATCCCCAAGACTACTTGACAACTTGCTGCAAGGAAAATGTCCAGCCATTAGATTATGCATCAGGACAATCATCTGAAACATACCAGCAGGTCCACCTCTGAATGAAAAGAACAAAACAAACCAAGACAAAATGGAGGTTTTGGAGTTTACTAGTCAAAGTCTGCACTTAACTCTGATTGAGAAGCTCCGGCCTGTTGGTTCTTGGAACAATGGTGCCGTGATGATTAGCACTGTTACTGCACAGCAAGAAGTTCCTGAGGTTGAATCCACCATATGGCTGTGGTCTATCTGTGTTTGCATGTCCTCCTCGGGTACCCCAGCTTCCTCCTACAGTCCAAAGACATGCAGTTAGTGGGGTTAGTTTAACTGGGGATTCTTAATTGCCCATAGGTGTGAGTTGTTGTCTGTTGTTCCTGCGACAGACCACCTCTCGCCCAATGCCAGCTGGAATAGTCCACCCAAACTGGGAATCCTGAATAATGCAATGTCCATCCATCCATCCACTCTCTTCTGCTTATCCGTACCACAGGGCGAGAGGCAGGGTACACCCTAGATAGGTCTCCAGTCTGTTGCAGGGCTAAAACACAGAGACAGACAATCATTTGCACTCACATTCACACCTGTGGAACAGTGCTAACCATTGTGCCAGTATGCTGCAGCAATAATGCAATGTAAAAAAAAAAAAAAAAATAAGAGACTAAAATTAAAACATTTTTAATGTCTGGAATCAGCAAGTAAATAAAAATGAGTAAAGTGTGTTTGTTCACAGTTCACGTGTACTTTAATTTGCACCAATAAAAACTGTATAACAAATGCTGTATAATATTCTGGCTGTATCTAAATATAAGATCATTTTACAAGTGCAAAGCCTATAATTTCAATAATTGAGAAAAGTAAACCTCTTAAAGTTATTTGAATACAATACTTGAATTATTGTAAAATATCATAATATCATAATATCTATATAAACATAAAATAAACTCCAATAAATCTGACTGGCATGCTCTTGTGACTGAGAGTAAAGTTCTTAATAAGTTTGCAGTTTCAGTAACCAGCCAAAGAGACCGCTAGATGGCAATGTTGTTCTTTTACTGTGCTTCTTTTCTCTCCCCCGCAAGTCCCCAAGCACTTGTTAAAATTAGGACTTCTTTCAAAATCTAACAATACATTAATTTTGTTTTCTTTAAAAGCGTGCTATGGTTGTAAAATTGCATCAGGAAATGTTCCAGGCACCTCAATAAAATGTAATCAGCACTATTTAGTTGCACCTCTTACTCATTTCAGGAGCATGTGACTACTTATTTCTCTACATATACTCAATGAATTTTAGCTTCTTTTACCCTGATGTGGAAGAATCTTTCTGTTTATTACTTAAGTAGACAAGACCCATGTAGACATCAGCTGGCCAAGATCAACTGAGTAAAATGATATGGTGTGTGTCAGAAAGAATGATATAATTCTCTTAATAAAAAGTGATGCCAACTGGCAAACCATCTGCCGAGCGAGGATTTTGAAATACAGCCCTAATCATTAAGAAAAGCACAGAGCAGACATTTTTATTTTTAAATTTTGCATTCCTTTTTGTATCAGCTGGACTGTTTCAAAGCTCAACAATGATTCATGCTTGTATATATAGCAATATTGTATTTGCTTGGCCTTCAGTATGTAACAGAAATAAAAGCCTTTACGTATGTGAGGCTATCTTGCCAGGCCCACTACCATTTTAGATAATCCTGATGTAAATAACTCATCATCATTTATATCAGGACTGGGTGTGGGGTAGGTTTGGTCCACGTGCAGCTTGCGGGCACTGCATAACAAAAATTTTTTGACTTTAAAACACAATGATGTACTGTAATTACAGCCAACTTATGGCAGCTGTAACATTTATTTAAGTAAAAATCATCTTGCTATAAAACAGTAATATCTCTTTAATGCTGTCGTTTGCCTGTTTCACAACAATTCTGTAGAAAGTTTCATTTAAAAAAAGAATAAATGAAAGCTCGTCAGTCAGCAAGTATACTTTACCTACAGCCAAGCCTCCTGCGATATAACTAGCTACATATGAAAATTAAATTTGTCTTTACAGCTCCATCACTTTTCTTTTTCAAAACATTGGCTCAGCACAGGCTGAGGTTACACACCTCATTTTGGTTCACTGGCTTTCTGAAGCCTTTGTTCGGTGTCTGAGTCCGCATCTTTGCTTGTGTGTGGATTCAAAAACCAAAATTACTATGCAAATTAAGCTCTTTGAACAGAAACAGTCTCCAATGTTGAGTTCTGTGTTAGCTAGCTTGTTAGCTTGCAAATAGCGTGGAAGGAGTCACGTGTATATGAACATTAGCTACAATTATGACTTCATTTAAAATCTAACAATAAAAGGATCTTTATTCCGCTCCGAAAGCCTACTTCGTGTGAAAACTGCTTCATGACTGTTTGTGCTTGCAGTGCAGAACAAAAGCTCTAACAAGGTGGGCCAAAAGTTAACAACCTGGCGTGATATGCAGCCCGGATTCAAAGTTGCAAAGGGTCCCCCAGCCTTGATTGTGAGAGGAGTGCTGAGTGGTGAATACCTGTCACTCCCTGATCAAAAATATAGCAGTAGTATGATAGAAATGTTGATTTTTCACAATGGATCCACAAAAAAACAAAACAAAAAGAAAAAAAATCAAAAAGCCTTCTTTTTTATCATTACAGCACAGTCTGGGCAATGGGCTAGCAGACCTTTTTTTAACACATTGATTTCATAAAATTTAAGCCCAAAGAGTTGTCCTGATACATAAAATGTTTTATAATGTAGAAAAATACTGACAACCACTGCTACCTCCCATTCTCCTAGTAGATACACCTACATCCCACATTGTCTTCTTTTCAAGTTATCGCTTTCACAATAATTCCAGAAAACGTACTCTGACCTTGAGGTTGAGGTCACCGAGATTCAGACTTGTCCTAGAAATTTAGAAGATACACACCAACCGCCTACCCACCTGGCGGGTGACGACAATACGCCGTTAGCCTTTTGCAGGAATACTATTGAAATTACATTTTCTTATATTAAGACATCTTAACTAAATATGTAGTTAAGCTTTTTTTCATTGACAGAAAGAGCAGCTTGACTGGTCCAGCCCATTGAAGATCAAAATGGGCTGAGTTTGACATCCCTACTCTAGATTATCAACAAACTATTGGGCTGCCAGTTTAAAGCTGCTGCCTCTGCTGACATATGACCTCACTTAAATGCTGGTCAAGATCTGTACAATTCCCATCAAACTAACGAAAATGACCCCCTGTTGAGTCCTCAGACAGTAACCAGCTAAGCACACGCTGGGCGTAATGTTGGTGACAATCAAGGTGTCACCACGAAACTTGGCAGTTGGCTGCAATTTGCCTCTGCTGTTCCCGACAGCACTAAGGGGTGACAAATTAAATATCATGTCTGTTAAAAGTCCTTGTAGGAGAACTCATTCTCCATGCTTGATTTATTCCGCTGTATCACTCAGAAAAGAATGATTACAGAAAACTCTATTGAGGCTCGTCAGTGTTCAAGAAAGGCGAAGTGTGTGTGGGTTAAAAAGTGAAATGAACCATTAACATTTCCAACTGTGGCGTTTTAACATGACTAGCCCACTCTGTAGCCAAATGCCCTGTTATAACCCTCCGTGATCCAACTTTGCTATCACAGCAGGAGCGACCTAAGAAAACCTGCTGCACAACAGCTCAGTAATGCTCTGTGTGCACAAGAGAGCTTGGATAATTACACAGCATGAACGCACTGCTCTTAATGTTAAATACACACATTGTTAGCTCCACAAACCTTGTGTAAAAAATTGGCTTTAATTGGCAAAACACTCCAGGCCTATATTTTTAATGATTTTACTCTTTTAAACAGTTTTGACTTTTTATGACTCACTGCTTATTGAACAGAGCCTGAAGAGAAGTAATCACATATATTTACTGCAAACAACCCTTGCTTTACTTTTCCCTGCTCATCTAAAAGTAAGTACCTAACAATTGTCTATCTTTGGTTGTTATTTGCTTTAGCTCTGGGTTCCTGTCAGGTCTGGCTTATGACCCCTGTGTTGGGTTTCTTTCTTTTTTTTTTTTTTTTACACCTAATAGTCAGGTAGTCATATTCTATGAAAATGTCTTCTGTGTTCTGAAAAACCAGCGTCAAATGCAGCTTTGTTATAAAGGACTCCATATAGTCCTGCTTCTATAGTAATTATGAGGATAAGTAGCATTTAGTGTGTGTTAACACAATGCCACAGTCCTTCCATGAGTGGATGCAAAGAATTAAGGTACAGCGGTCCCTTGCTATAACGCGGCTCAAACTGTATGTTTGCAAGCTTTCTCCCGAACAAACACAACAATGTTGACAAAACGTTTTGCACCGCCAAAGTTTAGGCAGAGGAAGATGCTAACCATCGCACAAAAAGTTGGACTTCTGGACATGGTAAAGGAAGGTAGAAGTTACCGCATTTTTCGGACCATAAGGCACATTAAGTGAAACAAAACAGTCAGATAAGTCAAACTTCACGCAAATCATTCTTCTTGCTTCCTCTACTTCTGTAGCATTGATTAATTAATGATGAATTCACTCGCAGCGCTCTATTCCCATGTTCTGGACCTGAAAACAGGGTTTGATCTTTGCTTCATTCGATAATACTGGACTTATTTTTCTACGAAGGTTTGAACTTTGAGAGTGTTTAAACAAGAGAGTAAAGTGTGAAAATGTTCATGCCTGTCTTAGAAAAGTCTATAGTCACTCACTAAGTGTGTAGTGAGGGGTTTTACAGCCTTAAAACATCTATAATAATTGTAAAAAATAAAGCTAAAGCTGGCTACTTGGCGGATGTCACCTATCGCAGGTTATTTTTAGAGCGTAACTCCTACGATAAACGAGGGACCACTGTTTTGCAATGGTCCAGTCAAAGTCCAGACCGTAACGCAGCTGGAATGCTGTGATGGGACTTTAGGGCTAGTGTGCCACAAATCCTAATAAGGAACTGAAGTAACATCTGAAAGAGGAGTGGCCAAAATTACTCCGCAATGATCTGATAGAGTGATACTTGAAACTAAGTCATACAGAAAACAATTATTTCCAGTTATTGCTGCTAGAGTCAGTTCTACAAGGTGTAGTAGAACCTGTGAAAACCTGGTTTACCTACTATGCTGAATAACTTTCTGGATAGGGGTGAAATGTTAACACTTTGAGCAATGGCTTGAACCCGCACCACTTAGCTTCTAGCTTCATGATATTGCTGGTGTGCATGGCTTTAAAGCATTTGGCTGACTAGCATTCTGAATCACAGCTCAGAAGCATTGAGAAGACTGCAGCCAAGCCAGTGGGCATTGTGAGGATCTGCTTTGAGCTAAGTACCAGTCAGCATGCCAGCTTGTTCACAGTCACAATCCTAATCTCGGCTGGCTTTAGCTATTGGCTCAGACCACCCATGTAGGCGTCTTGCTCACCCAATCAGAAGAAAAATCTGTTTTGCCTTTTTTGAACTGATGGAAAAAGTAGCACAGAAAACATAGCATCATTTTTATCTTCTGATTGGATTTATTTGCCAATTAAAGTTTTTCAAACTAATCAAACGGTTATAATTGTTCTTCACAAGATCATATAAATATATTTATATAAATAAAAACACTTAGACTGTGCACTTTTATTAACTATTCCACAAGTGTTGTGTTACGGTGTTGAACTATTCATAATATTGTGGTGTACTTATTTGACAGGGGCTGCAACAAATGAGATAATAAGCTCGTCATCTTATGAGCAATTTTATGTTTCTTCTGGAAATACTCTTAGATTTACTTGTGAACTAGAGGGTGAGATATTTGTTGAAGACGTTACATTTTGTTTCATTAAATATCAGTTTTACTCATTGTTTATTTTCATCTTGGTGTTCATGCAAGTAGTCTAAAGACATTGATTGTCAGTATTTGTTACAGCTCACTGCTCTTCTCCAACTGGTAGCTGTACGTTGAAGATAAATACATATTTTGTTTGATTAAAAGATGCTTCTGCTTGCTGAATTTAGAAGCTAGATATATATGCTGAACTAAAACAGATGGTTGCTTTAGTTAAAGCCGGGTTGCTACATGTATATAAATATTTAACAGCAGAACTGGGTTAATTGTTTAGTTAGTAGTTTAGTGAAATACTCTAAACTACATATACGCTATTTACCTTAAACTTTCAAATACTGCAGTATCTGTATGTGAAAGAGAATGTAATGATGTTAGAAAATGCCATATTGATGGCTGGAAACAGTCTTCCAGCAGTCAACACTACCTGTACAAACCAGATAAAGTTCAAATACAACAATTAACTAATAAGAAAGATTAAAGTGTTGCATAAAATATTAATAAAAAATAAAAGAAATAAAATAAAAATAATGTTATCTGCCACTGATTTTTAGTCTCCTGGGAGTACTTTTTTTTTTTTAAATCACTGAAGTGACTTCTAAGTGTGTTATCTAATGATAGTTATGACCTCACATTTTTACATTCAAATTTTGAGGAAGTACACTGATGTGTGATTTACCCTGCATAAGGAGATCCAAAGAGACCGTCCCTATTATTTCAGAAACTACAACAAATCCTTCCAAAAGATATTCCCTAATTTAGTGCTGGAAAGTGCTACCTCCCAAAGCTATCCAACTAAATTTAGAACTGGTTACTGAAAAGGGCATTGTGTGTGATTCATATCATTTTGTAAGGTACCCCCAAGCTATGTGTAAGGAGGAACTGTTATCCTGGCAGAGATCAGTGCCATCAATATAGAAATGTTTCATCACAGAATAAAGGCGATTGCTCAAATGAACTTTGTACTGATTTGAAATGATTCGTCCCTCTAAGGACGCACATGGAGCCAAGGCTTTGACCCCTGTATTTAAATCACATTTCATGCAAAATTTAACAACTTGTTTTTTCCATTGAATGAAGCCGATAATTACCTCTGCCATGTGAAAGTCTTATCTTTTTTTCCCCATTTGATCCCCGCCCCCTCATCCCAATCATTTGTATTTATTCAAATGGATCCACACTGAGATCACAGCAGAGGAGAGAGATGTTCTGGCCAGTATCTCCATGAGTAAACATAATGCAGAATGAGTTTGAGTTTATCCTGACATCATCTTAATGAAAATGTCTGCGGGGAAACAACAAATAGGGTTAGGTTGAGGCTGGAACTGCAGGGAGTGTGAGGCAGCAGGGGATAAGGTGAGTGGAGCTTAGGGGGTCAGTAGAGACCCATTAAGGAGGGGAAACACAGATCTGCAGAGGTGATGGGTAAGAATGAGATAAAGCCAGGCTGGGGTGAAATGATGATGATCTCAGATGTGAAAAAACTATTACAAGGCTGACTGAATTTTTAATATAGCAAAGAGTTGTTGTTAATATAAAGCGATAGGTGGTTGACCATGTGTAGTGATAACAGAGGGGAGGTTAGGCTGCTTGGTGATATCAGCTGGGGGTTGAGTGATGTTAGGTTTTTAAGGGAGATACTGACACAGATTTGAACACTTCACTAAGTGAAGTGATGTTCTGGCTGTAATTCCACATTAAGGAATTTTTCCTCTTTCATGTAATGGTTCCAGGGAACCGGTTTGTTCTCAAGGTGTTACAGATTCAGATAAAGAAGCAATTATATGTGGGGCCATTGAACATTCAGTTACAATCAGAAATTTGGACACATTCATTTACAGGGTTTACCTTCTAGGAAATAATGAAACAACGTGTGAAACAAGCCAAAAACATCATTCCCATTTCAGATGAGCTTGTCACATGGAATGGCTTTCAGCTAATAGAATATCCTGGCCTTATTCAAATTTAACTGCAGGGGCATCTTGTGTTCTTGATTCATCTGAGATCCTCATCTGTGTACCTAAAATGAAAACTACTGATCTCAAAAACAAAGAAATGCTGAAGTGCCAAAACTTGCACTTCCTGGAGCACCCAGTCCAAGGCTGGCTCCGAAAGTGAGTAACTTCCCATAGATTCCCATGTTAACAAGTTTTCCAAGTTAACAATATTGGAATAACCTGGTACAAAACTGTTTTAGTTCCTATGGATATTTTTTGGAGGCATTTGGATACCAGTAAGACCAATTGACAAGTATGCCAACAGTAGCAGCTATTGACAGCAATTACTTGAAGACACAATCATCAGTCAAGTTTCTTCAAATACACTCGCGCAAATCAGCTGGAGCCTATCCCAGCTGCCTTCGGGCGAGAGGTACACCCTGGACAGGTCGCCAGTCTGTCGCAGGGCTAACACATAGACAGAGGCAACCAATTGGACTCACATTCACTCCTTTGGGCAATTTAGTGTTTCCAATTAACCTATCCCGACTAAGTGCATGCCTTTGGACTGTGGGAGGAAGCCGGAGTACCCGGGGAGAACCCATGCAAACATGGGGAGAACATGCAAACTCAACACAGAAAGACCCCGACCTGATGGTGGAATTGATCTCAGGACCTTCTTGCTATGAGCACGTGCCACCATGCTGCTGATAATTTTCTACCTTTATGTAATGGTACAAAAATGCCTACTGTTATTTAACTCTCAAATCTATGAGAAAAATTTATACGTTATATAAGTACTTTAAATACTAGTATATTTACTAATGCTAATGAAAAGAAGACACTGGCTTCCCTTTAACCCCTGTTGTTCTATCACTTTCTGTAAAACTTATACAGTTTACTAGGTCAATCTTAGTGCATGGCTTGCCTCAGCATTGTAGCCACAGGGGTGACTACAACCTCTGACTGAGTTTTAGTCAATATAAATGTAATTTTAGCACAATCCAAACTTCACTCTTACCAAGTAGTTAACATTTTCTTCTCTCCAGGCATTGGAAAGGGCAGTGCCAAATTATTTGAAATGACTAAATATTCATTTTGCACAGGCGAATGGTTCAGTGTTCATTTGAACTTCCTCCAATTTCTTTTGTTGTGTAGAAACAGAAAAGCTTAGAAATGTTTGGACTGCTTTACACTCATTGCTTTTGAAACACCTGTATTTTGGAATTTGAACCAAGGTATCTTTCATAGTGAACACTGATTACTGAGTCAAAAAAGAGTGGCTGTAAATCATTGAGGTGTTGTGAGTCTAAAACAGAATGAAACATAATGCAAATGCCACTTCTTTTAATAAAACATATAAATACTCTGTGAAAAAGCATAAAATCATTTTAATACCAGATGCTCCTTTTTACAATCAAAGCTGTCGCTGTTACTGTCTGTAAAATATTAATAACTCAGGATCTGGCCATTTTCATGTCAAAAGTTTCAGTTATTCAGCTTTCCCTCTCACAATGTTCTTCTTGTCAAGATTATAAAAGCCTTTAGAAGCGTGGTCTGACATCTGTGCTGACAGATTAATGAAATTGTTTTCTCATAGTTAACTGTCCTCATTGGGTAAATCAAAGGACCTCTGCACTGCTCTCTATGGGCATTTTCAGGCATGTTTTACCTGTGTACACTGCCCCAGTCAGCAAAGTAACAACAAGCAAGCAGTTGTCAGGCCACTCACTCTGACTTTGCTTTGTGTTGTCAGCTCTGTGTTCAAACATATACGTATAAAATAAAGATCATATGTGTCTAAATTAGCATAGGTATTTGTGTCAGTGTGTGCGACTGTAGCTTAAGGTTTACATTGTTCACTGGTAATCGTGGGACAAGGAATTTCAGGCCATGTTATGCAAAAGTAATGTAACAATTTTTTCAATTAAGTACATTAGTGCATTACTTTAGAAAAAAGTAAAAAGTAACATGCAAAACATTTATTTTTGAGTAATCGATGGGAAAGTCCTCATGGAACGGAAACTCCCTGCTGGTAGGAAGAGAGAAACATAAATTACTCAGGAACAGTTTGAGGAAGGAAGACCCTAAGATGTAAAGCCTGATCCACACAGAGGTGTCTCTCCACCACCTACAGGATCCAGACATCTGCCACAGCTCACGTGTCTACGCCCTGAGGGTTGGAGCTGTCTTGGTGGCATATGGGGGAACTAAACAATTGTTTGTGGTGATTTGTTGAGCTTGTGTTGAGCTTTCAGTAGCATGTATTAAATTCCTTTTGACTTTACTGGTTTGTGATGAGCAGTTACAAAAGGTTTTGATGAAGTGATCCTTTAACCTCCTAAGACCTGAACTCTCCCACGGCATGCATTTTTGATTTCTCTTTGATATTTGGGCATATTGGGGCCCAATGAATGTAAAAACAAAGAATTACCAGATTTTTTTTTTTTTTACCTGATTTTTGTTTCTAAGAAAAATGAGAGCCACATATGAGGATATTCATTTAAAATTTCGGTAGAACAGTAGCAGTATAATGTCCCCGTAAGTGGATCTCAGGCCCTTGTAGAGCAAAATTGAGTATTTTGGTCTAAATAACCCAAAATGTGATGTCCACATATGTGGACGCCAGGTCCTAGGAGGTTAAAATAGGAATGTCAAACTCATTTTACATCGTGCGTCACATACGTGCCACTTTGTCAGCAGGACAAGGTCCATTGGGCAGTCTCTGCTGGATTGATTCTGGCCCCCGGGCCTTATCTTTAATATCCCTGCTTTAAAACATGCTTGTAATAGTCATTTTAACGCTTGCTTGGGGAGTTTTTGTAATGACTTCACTGTTAAAGACTTGTAAACCGTAAGTATTGTTGCCATTACTACCTGCAGCTTAATGTCTGTTGTCAACAATTAAAAATACCAGCATGATAACAGTGTAGCCGTTGAACCCACAAAATGCCTCTCAGGTTTTTCCATGCTGTACACGCTCCAGCAGAGCTGCTTGGTAAAGCGTTGATATAAATGTTAAATAAGTGATGTCAAGCAGAGGAGGATGTTTTAGTGTCACATCTCTGCAAATACTGGTTTTTGCGTAGGTGTCAGCAAGCACAGTATCACTTCACTTGAAGTTGCATCACACATATTGATCAACAGTGCTGTGTCCAAAGAGGCCTACAGTGAGTACGTGTGTGTGTGTTAATGCACCATCGCCAAGTTATGCATCCTTTTTTCCTCCCAGGCAGCAGTCCCACAGTAGAGCAGTGTAGGAGTAGCTAATCCAAACGCCTCAGTGCTTATAGATGACCTACAGTTAAGCAGCTAAAATCACACTCACTTTTTTGGCACAGTGCTACAATTTGCTCCCACTATGAAGATAAAAACTGATTGTTGGGTTTTTATCATGGTTTAGCCTCTATGATAAGCCCACCTACCCCTTTCTTTTAGGGATCACTTCCAGAGTTGATTTATGCAAAGCCACTGTGAAAAGTCGACTAAATAGTGACTAGTAAATGTGGAGATGTTTTTACCAAGAGGTGTAGCATGTTCCCGGTGTCAAGGCGCGGCAGCTCTGAGCCTCTGATAGAGGGAGTCTGCAAGAAAAGAGGATAAACACACATGTGAATGCAAAGGGGAAGTTTACAGGGAGAACCACTGCTTGATGTCGCTGCCTGAAAATTGAGTTGCTTTCAAACAGTGAGGTAGTGAGTATATGTGTTCATCTGGTGCTGGAGTTACTTGATTAAACTGGAAGAATGCCTAATTAAATCAAGCATGGTTTGCTTGGGTGAATGTTTGTGTATCCAAGTACACTCAGGCAACATCTGTGAGTGTGAGATAAAGAGTTATCTGAAGAAATATGAAAAGTAAATGTAATTCCAATTACCACTGGAAGTGGGACACTCACATAGAGTTTGCAGTTTTTGGATTCTATATGTATCCAAAAACTTTGCAAAAGTACTGTACAATTACACATGTACAGTACTTTTTCCTTACCTGCAAGGTTCAGCACAGAAGCCAGAGACATTACACGAGCGAGACCTATAGGATATCCAAAAAATAAGGAAGGGTTGAACATTATCGTCAACCTAATCTGAGGATCAGCACCTAGCACAGAACAGAGGAGAACATGAGAAATGAACAGTCCAAAGAAACTAACGACAGGAAAATGGGAGGTACACATGTTGACCTGCTGGTTACTGGAAATATCTAATGAGCCAATCACATGTCAGCAACCCAGTGCATTTAGGCATGTCGAGATGACCTGTTGAAGTTCAAACTGTGCATCAGACTGGAGAGAAAAGCTGATTTAAGTCACTTTGAAAAAAGGCCATGGCTCAAAGTTTTGGTGCTAGATGGGATTTTTTAAAACAACCATCACTAAGATAAAATGCATGTTATCTGGAAAGGGCCTTGAGATTTCAAACCACAGGAAAATCACAACCATACACACCATGTGTATGCTGTTGCTATTTATTGTGGTTTAACCTGTCAAGGACTAAAACATGAAGAAAATTCTGCATCACAGCTTTCGTTAAGTCTGGGTTGACAGCTCAATGGCATGGTGGTTAGCACTGTCCACAATCCACAATCTGGCCAAGTTTGCAAAGGGTTCACTCTGGGTACTCTGGTTACCTCCACAGTTAAAAGTAATGCAGTTATTAGGTTTAGAGTAACTGGTGATTCTAGATTACCCAAAGGTGTTAATGTGAGTGCAAATGGTTGTTTGTCTCTATGTGATAGACTGGCGACCTGTCCAGGATGAACCCTGCCCCTCTTACCCTATCACTTCTGGGTTATGCCCCGTCCGCAGCCCAGATAAAGATAAGAAGATGGATGGATTAGAGGCTGTTGTGAATCCGTTGAATTTTTTGTTGAACATTATGTAATATGAACAGAACATGTACTACAGACATAAGTTACATTTGTTTATTCAACAAGATTAACATTGGTGTAACAAACAAATATTTTACTAGTTCATGTAACAAGACTGACTTTTGATGTGCCAAAGTGTTTAAACAGTATAACATGGATTCATTTAATTAGACTAACTTGGTACAAACATGTTGACTGAATAAAAGTAAAATTAACTGAATGTTAATGTTAATATTATGTTACAAACATATATCGTGTTGAAACAACAGAATCAAGATGGATTAATATAACATGATTTGTTTAGATGGAATAAAAGTGGAAAGATAAAATTACGTTCATCCAATGAATTATTTTTTGAGTGTGCCAGGTGTCAGCTAAAAACAGGAAACTGAGGCTACAATTTTGCACGAGGTCACCAAAATTGAACAATAGAAGACTGGAAAAACAATCGCCTGGTCGGGTGAGTCTTTTTTGTGACTTTTAACAGTGCTGTGAGAGTGCACACATTCTACTTAAGTGTTTTCTATCTTACATTCACAGACATTCATACTCAACTCGGGGTTAGCATCTTGCCTAAGGATTTTGGGCATGCAGACTGTAGTTGCCAGGCATTGAACCACCAACCTTCTAATTACAGAGGACCTCTGTTACTTGAACATGATAGTAAGCTCACTGAACTCAAATGTAGTGAAATTCTTGGGGAGGCTGCAAGTCAGAAGGTTGAGCAGGCCAATTAATTGCGGAGTTAGCATGTTAGCCAATCCCTGGCTGTTTAAGTCTGCATTCTAAAGACTCATTGGGCAAGATAGCCATGAGTTGGTCTCCGATGCATCCAGTGGAGTATAATTGTTAGACATAAAGCTTGTATGAATGTATGCGAATGAGGAATGTTCTATAAAGTGCTTTGAGTGTTCAAGAAGAAAAGCATTATATAAGAACAAGTCAATTTACCATTTACCAAGTGGTCTCCACAGTCACCAGATCTCAGTCCACTGAAACATGACAGATGTGGTGGAACAGGAGATTCATATCATGGATGTCTAATTAATAAAATAACCTTGTATGACAGCTTTAAAAATGGCTGTCAAAACGTTTGACCAAAGAGCAATAGTGTTGCAAGTCACAGCTTGAAAGTCCCTTTACTTTAAGATAGTACTCCAGAAGTTGAGACTTTGGGAGATGTAAAGCAGTCTCCTTGAAACTATAATGAAATTGCAGGTTGTGCAACTTCCTTGAAAGTTTCTTGGTCCCAGGGGAATGTTCCTGTGTTGTACATGGGGCTAATGAGGTCACCCAACCAGCCTGCATCACTATACTCATCTTCTTTTCTTAATAAACAGGAAAAAAATAACTGAGAGGTTCCCATAATATTTGTCCTCTGAGAAAATGTAGACCGTACAGTCTAGTCAAGGTTATGTGAATAGAAGATATGGAAAGCTTATCTTTTGTGCTGTAGCAGAGAATGATATACAGACTCATGCCCGCATTAACGGGTGACATCACCAGTTATTTTGAATAAATTACACACGGGGTGTGTATGTGCTTCATATTCTGTCAGAGATGAAAAGAGATTCTGTCCTCTAAAAAGAGATTACTGCAGGGTCCAGGAGAAAACCAAGGGTCACAGCTGCTCCCCAGAATGGATTTCCCAGGTTATTATCTGTGTTTACATTCATTCTAGTCAAGATTCAAAGTCTTAAATCCCATCAGAGACACAGAATCCATACCAGGAAAGAGCGACAGAGATTTTTCTTTCCATCAGAAAGCACTTCAGTCAATTAATGTCTTTGATGTCACATAGCATGAGCTTCTTGTTATGCAAATTTGCCTCTCTTAGAAACACTGATGCGTATTTATCTGCAGAGATGTGGATGTCTGCAGTGAATATGTGAAATGATTAGGAAGAAAACAGACAAATAAAAAGGCGAGAATGAGTGAAAGTGTGAGATTAGGGAGAGGATAAATTTAGGAGAATATAAGGCACTATATTCTCCCACAGAATGGAAGGCTGTGAAACATTCAACAATTTATCACTGAAATGATTTCCACTTCTTCTGGATATGTTCCCAGTTAGTCACAGATACTTCATAGCTCTACAGGGGTAAAGTGGTGGCAGCAGATATTTTTAAATACTGTATTTTCTCTCTATTCTCATTCCTTTCAGAAAGTGCTGGAAATTGAAAATGGAGTTCAGGTGCCATAGATCCGCAAGTAGACTGATCAGCTGAATGGTCGGCACACATTGTGCCTTCTATAACAAGTCTGAGTTTGCTCAGACAGCCATTGAAATTCTCTAAACGCTTAGAAGGGGAACTAAATGGGAGACTTAACTCCTGAACCTCAGGCATCCTTTCTTTTTAATGACAAGGAGCAGTGAATTCAGCTTTTGGAAAGGCTGAACCAAAACTTTCACCACAGAGCTTCTTTGGTACTGTTGAAACAGCTAAACCGTAAGACTTTTGAAATCCAGCCCAGCGGTTTATTACAAATTTGATCACTATTAGTCTGTTTAACCCTAACCTAATTTACCCTTTAAACCAGGGGTGGGCAACTCCAGGGCTCAGGGGCCGGTTTCCTGCAGGTTTTAGATTTATCCCTGATCCAACACGACTGATTTAAATGGCTAAATTACCTCCTTAACATGTCTTGAAGTTCTCCAGAGGCCTGGTACTAATCATTTGATTCAGGTGTGTGTTGACCCAGGGTGATATCTAAAACCTGCAGGACACCGGCCTTTGAGGCCTGGAGTTGCCCACCCCTGCTTTAAATCCTAATCCATCGCTGCCGACGGATTAGGGTTTGAGATAAGATAAGATAAGATAAGACTTTATTGATCCCACAACGGGGAAATTTTTGCGTCACCTCAGCTCAAGTACAGATATATGAAGGAAATACAAAAATACAATTAAGTACAATCAATGAAAAAAAGTAAGATAATACACTATATACAATGGTAGCATACACAGTATGTGATTATGGATATAGTTGGAAATATGGAAGACATAAACTATATAGCTTGGAAGGTCATGGAAGGTCCATTATGCATGAAGTGGTGACCGTGGATGTTCAGTGTCCAGTGACTTATGACATCGTGATTGAGGAGTTATAGAGTCTAACTGCTGTTGGGATGAATGATCTGCGAAAGCGCTCCTTCCTGCAGCGAGGGTGTTTCAGTCTCTGACTAAAGGAGCTGCTCAGCCCACTCACATACTCATGCAGTGGGTGATGTGGGTTGTTCATGATGGATGTCAGCTTTACTAACATCCTCCCCTCACCAACCACCTCCACAGACTCCAGGGGACATCCCAGCACGGAGCTAGACCTCCGCACCAGTTTGTCAATCCTGGTCCTGTCCCTTTCCGTGCATCCACTCCCCCAGCAGGCCACTGCATAGAAAAGGGCAGATGCTACCACAGTGTCATAGAATGTCCTTAACAGAGTCCTGCAGACTCCGAAGGACCTCAGTCTCCTCAGCAGGTGGCGTCGACTCTGGCCCTTCTTATACAGGACGTCTGTATTTGTAGTCCAGTCCAGTTTATTGTTGAGGTGAACACCCAGGTACTTATAAGAGTCCACTATCTCAATGTCTTTCCCTTGGATGTTCACCGGTGTTGTAGGGGGTGACTTCCTCCTGAAGTCTATGATCATCTCCTTTGTCTTGCCGGCGTTGATTTGGAGTACGTTGGTCTCACACCAGCCAACAAAGTCACTGATGACCCCCCTGTATTCCTGATCATTCCCGTCTGATACGCATCCAATGATGGCTGTATCATCTGAGAACTTCTGTATATGGCAATCGTCCGAATTATAACAGAAGTCTGAAGTGTAAAGGCTGAACAGGAAAGGTGAGAGAACCGTGCCCTGTGGTGCCCCTGTGCTGCAGATTACCACCTCGGACACACAGTCATGGAGCCTCACATACTGTGGTCTGTTGGTAAGGTAGTTGATGGTCCATGCAGTCAGCTGTTTGCCTACTCCGGCTCCCTCCAGCTTCCCTCTCAGTAGTGCGGGTTGGATGGTGTTGAAAGCACTGGAGAAGTCAAAAAACATGATCCTCACAGTGCTCCCCGCCTGCTCTAAGTGAGAGAGGGATCGGTGTACCAGGTATATGACAGCGTCATCCACCCCAATTCCAGAACGGTAGGCGAACTGCAGGGGGTCCAACACTGAGCCCACCAGTGGCTGAAGGTGGTGCAGGATGAGCCTTTCCATGGTCTTCATCAGATGAGAAGTCAAGGCAACAGGCCTGAAGTGGTTGGGCTCCCTGGGGTGTGCGATTTTTGGCACCGGAACCACACAGGAAGTCTTCCACAGTTCAGGAACCCTCTCCAGGCTCAGGCTCAGGTTGAAGATGTACAGGGCCACCTGACAGAGCTGGTCTGCACAGTCCCTGAGCAGTCTGGAGCAGATTCCATCCGGACCTGCTGCCTTCCTTGCCTTCGTCCTCTTGAGCTGATTTCTCACCTGATCAGCTGTGAAGTAGATGTGAGGCTGGGCTAGAGTGGGGGGTGGGGCTCGCTTTGTTGTGGATAGATGTGTGGATAGGGGTGAAGCAGGGTTGTGGTGAGAGGAGAGCTCAGGTGACAATGTGTCTGTGAAGGTTCTCAGTCATCCAGGTCATCGTAGTCAAAGGAGCTTGCAAAGAAAAGCGTCTGGACTTCTTTAAGTTGCTTGAAGATGTTTCACCTCTCATCCGAGAAGCTTCTTCAGTTCTAAGGTCAAATGGTGGAGAGTCCCAGATATAAACCTAGTGGGAGTGACCCCCCACAGAGGGACAAAAGGACCCCCTGATGATCCTCTGACAATGGCATTGCACCCGGAGGGAGGGGGGGGGGGGGGCAAATGGAGGGGGGTTAATGGAACCTGGGGGGTGGGAGAGGTGATAAGTGGGCCATTGTCAAATCTGTTAAAAAACAGATTCAAGTCGTTAGCCCACCCCCGGCCAGCAGACACTGTGGCTCCTCCATTGTCCTGTAAATGTCCGGAGATTTGTTTCATGTTCCTGCAGACTTCTCTGACGTTTTTCTGTTGGAGTTGGTTTTCCATCTTCCTCCTGAAGCACTCCTTGCCTTCTCGGATCTTGTATTTAAGATCCTTTTGGACTTTCTTAAGTTCCTCCTTGTCTCCCGACCAGAAAGCACTCTTCTTCTTGTTCAGCAGGGCCTTCAGTTCTGGGGTGACCCACGGTTTATTGTTTGAGAAACACTGTATCTTCTTGGTAGGCACAGTGTTCTCAACACAGTTTAAAGGGTTAAGTCGTAATGTAAAGTATTACTGTATGTCCAATCTGACAGATTTTACACTGTCGATCATCCAAAATTTCCCCAAATCCAGGACAAATGTGAAAGGTAACTGGTTTTGGAAAACTTCCTTGTACATACTCCTTATTCAGCACTGCTATAGCTTTCCTGCCCAGTTGCAAATTATTACTACTAGCAGAGTTATGCTCGCTTTTAGATTTATAAACAGAGAATTGTATTAACTTAATTACACACCAGACCTCACAGAAATGACCTCAAACCTTTATGAACATATCTCATTTGTGGCACAGAGCACAGGAAGTTAAAAGAAGCAGATGTCTTTTTTCTTTTTTACTCAGAAAATATTATTAAATTGTGAGTTCCTACCACAGCTGCATCTTTTGTGGTTAGCATAATATAACACACAAACATGGTTGTGATCACAGTCCAGTCAGAAGGGCCTGAGTTTAAAAAATAACTCTTCCAAGGTGGAGATGGAGGTCGATGATCCCCTGTGGCACCCCCATACAGGGGTGTGCTGTCCTAATGTGGTTTCCAGTCTATGTGCAAAGGTGCTAAAGTTCTGTGATTATGAAAGCAGCCAATCAGGGGAGATCGATGTACTGGCACTCATAAATGTTGCAGGCAGGGCTGTCATAGCCGGAGAGATGTGCTCACCTGGGGATGTTCCTGCCTCCTTGCAGATGCAATGCTGACACTGGAAATGAAGAGCTGTTCAACTTGACATGTTCAACTCCACTTACACAGTCTGGCTTTCTTTCTCTGAGGCTAATGTACAAGCCAGACCTTACACATAGTGTGACATACAGTACAGGTGGAAAAAACTTTTTTTTTCCCTGCAGAGAGAGCATGATTTATTCTGGAGTGGAGTTTTGAAGTGCTCCAAATGTTATTTCTGCTGAGTTATCACCTACAGCCATCAGCACAGATATTTTATCAGCTAGGCACTCTGCACACTATAAACTTAGTATTCATTTTACAAGAGCAAGATGTATGTTATGCTAACACATGGCATGAAACATATGCTGTGCTAGGCATTCCAGCGCCTTCTGACTTCACTTTGTGGGCTCTCTTGCTCCACATTTGACTTTAAATCACGCAGCAGCCCTTCTGCTTATTCCCATTTTATTTTCTGACTCTGAACTTTTGGGTTGTGACAAATTGATGGGGTTGCAGCGAAAGGCTTTCACAACGCTATAAGTTACGTCAGGCGAAGGCCTTAAAACAATAGGCCATTAGCATACTTTCCCCCCCATCCATCAGCAAGCAGTGCCAGCCTCTGGCAGCCATTCATCACATCCGTGCCACAGAGCAAGCAGGCCTCAGGCCCCCGCTGCACGGCTTACAAAGAGATGTATGAATACAACATGAACACGGCGGTCTTGGATAAAGACTAATATAGCCCAATTCAACTGTGACCATGAAGATGAATGTGTTAAAAGAAAACAGTGACAATATGACTGATAGTTTTAATACCAGCAGTGAATAAGCAATTTGTGTTGAGGTTAGCTTAGCGTGTTTATTTTCATGAACTGTGCTACAGTAGCACCAGTAAAAGCAGCGCCGTGGCTTCCCCCGGGCCATAAAGTCTTGAGAGGCTCCGTCAGGCTGCTCTGATGAACCGTTCGATGCAGATTAAGTTTCTTTGTGCTGGAGCCCAGTTTGCTTTGGTTTGGGACTCTGAGCCAGCAGCCGCTTGAGCTCCTGTCCATTAAGCCAACTCTGGGGAGAGACTAAAAATTAACCTTAATGGACACTTTTCTCTCTGAATACTAACTAGGGGCTCTTTACTAAGTAGTGCTGTGTCTTTCCTACTGTCTTTTTGGCTACTCTTACTTATTTATTTCACCACTCAGGAGTTAATGTGTGAGAGTCACAGTGCTGACAGACACCCTAAATGAGTGTAGCGGCTCTGCTGAGGCCGTTCTTTCACAACCTTGCCTCTCCCGATCATCCCTCTTTTTCTGGCGAGCAGCACTCCATAAATGCCAATTACCAAAAATTTAAAGCCAATTAGAGTTGCTTTGTGCTCAGTAAATCTGATTATTAAAAGCCATGTACATCTTCCATGCAATCATCGTTCGATTCTGTACTACAGACTCCCATGCCAAATGTACCAGTCTGCCATCCACGCCAACTATTGCTTCACTACCCTCGGCCGCTCTCCCCTTCTAATCTGACTATAATGACATTTATGTAAGGCAATGAACGGTGCTGTGACACACTTTTTCAAGGCTCCACCACCCACCTCACACATCGCCGACGTGTTTATGACTCCTGGGTGTAATATTTCCTTCATTTGCATAATGACGTCCCCTGTTTATAATAAACCCGTGCATCCATCTCACTAAGGCCCATTGAACAAACAGTGGATTTGTGCAAAATTAGAATGCAAATGGAATGTAATACCAATAAACTGCTTGACCCCCCAACCCCCTTTCCCTTAGCACCTCAAAGCAATATGCACCTCAGTCAAACACCTACACCACACGTTAAGCAGCAAAGATGCTATCAATCAAATTTCTGGGATAGAATTTTTTGCCGATGAGGCTGTAAGCAGGTGACATTAAGTCTGCAGGTTAAACTGTGATTTGACATTGTTGTTGAATGGGTGATGTGACCCAAGGTGGTGGATGACTTGTTTCGGGGATAAAAACCCTGCCTGTCTCTGGTAGTCTTTCATAACTAAACCAAAAGATGAATTTATCATGTGGATGAATAATCCATCTTAAATTTGCCTCTCAGAGGACCAGTGAAGCCCCTGACCATTCAAGGACACTCCTTTTTGGCTACGGATCACAGTCTATCACTAAATATGGGCAATGTTGTAATATATTCATACTTTAATTACAATGCACACAGGAGACATATATTTTTAAGTATGGCTGTTGCAGTTTTGATAATGCTTCATCAAATGCTGCCGCGAAATAAGAACACTTTTGATTATATAAAGAAAATCGTATTCCCTCATGAAATATTAATGCCACTGTTCTATCTTTGTCCCTTTAGCTGGCTTTGAATATCAACTTTTTGGCACTCAGGCCATGATAGTATGCACTACAGGGCCTACTCCCTCTCCTCCAACGGCATTCAAATTAGATTACTGGCAGGATAAATTCGACCGGGTGCGTAATGAAATGCGCTGTGACAAATGCTGACTCAGGTGGCCACAAGCAAATCAAGACATTGCAGTTCAAACCCAACGCTCTTCTTTTATTCTATTTTTCTTTCTTTGCCAGCGTACTCTGAAGCTGCCTGCTTATGGGAATGAGAATGCAGCAGTCTGATTGCTTTGCGTTGGGCCCACTCTGGCCATTTAGCGTTCTTGCTACCTAAAACTTTTTTTGCACACTGTCAACTTCTACCTTCTTCTGAGGGAAGAACACCTCAGGGAAGGTTTGTCACAGCAAGAATTTGTTGAAGTTTGGCACACAGAGCCAGAAAGTATCCCTGAAACAACAATGTAATATAAAAATCTGAGATGTTGAAGAAAAAATTCTGAACCCTTGCCCATTGTAAAATTTAGTAAGTTCATGAAGCTGCAGAGATATGTATGCAAAACACAAAAGACCGTTGGCGGAACTGAGGCCATCTGTCTTAAAATGATAGGGGTCTTACATTTGATGCTCCTATTCATTTAAATATTGAAACAATAATAGGAGATGCTTCAAGCAAATAAAATTCAGTTTTCAGTTTTCATTTATATAGCGCCATCCCACTAAACATTGGACGTTGGATAGACATGCAGATCTGGTCTATACTGGGTCCATTAACAATTCTGAACATCTATAAGCCGTCAAAACTAGATCTACAATCGTCCAACCATGACCCAACTTGGACATCATTTTGACGTTCAACATTTGAGCTTTGACTGGGTAATTTTTTTGGATGTCATGTGGACGTCTATAACAGGTGCAGAAAACACATGATTAATAAATGTAATATATATTTTGTTTTTTAACCAATATCAAGATTGCTGTTATCAAAATGATAAATACAGATTAGTTTTTGTTTTGTTTGTTATTTACATTTTCCTGTTTTTCTTTAACAGGCTTATTTATTTCAAGTAATCGTCTTCTTTGTGTGTATCCAGGTTAAACTGGCCATTTATTAAAATGTGTTCAAATATTAAAAACATTGAAATTGATTTTAAAATGTTAAATAGTAATGGTTAAAATATTTACAAACATATTGGAATTCCCTTTAAAACAGAATAATAGAATAAAATAATAATAAATAATAAAATACCAAATTTCCCCTTGTGGGACAATTAAAGGTTTATTCTATTCTATTCTAAAAGGAGTACCATGTGTTTAATAATCTTAAAAGAGTATTTGCATTATATATGGTTCATTTTTTACAAGTTTCCTGTTTTTTTTGAAGAGCTCTTGATTTTAGGAGAAAGTGAACAGGGTGGTGATTAGCAGGCAGGTGGACTGAGAGAGGTTGTGATGGAAAGTACGAGAAGTTGTGCAAGTGTGTATGCATGAACTGGACTATCTGCTCATCTTTATCGATACGCTGAGTCTGTGAGAAGCTGGAGACATTTGTGCTCCAAATTAACCATGCAACTGCTCACTTTTGTTTCAGCATCAGGAGCCTGCACCATGTTTGATATGTCTACTAATCACTCTGCATTCTTTCACATATAACTGTTTCTGTACAGAAAACATGCCCTGCACCCTCTGGAAACATGGGACTACAGAGCCTATAGACTCATTTTAGACATCATTTTTATACTGCTTCTAAGTTTGACATATCACACCTGGACCATAAATATCCAGAGTTCCTAAGGACATCAACACTAGACGTTCAGTAGATGTTGAAAAAAAGGCATTGCCTGCCATTACAAAACAACCTCACTAATTCACAGACATGTTAAGATACACAGTGTTGAGGTTGTTGGCATAGCTGGTACTAGTACTGATTGTGGCAATGCAGCTACAGGTGGTGCTGGTGAAGACAAATGTATAAAAAGTTGAAAGAGTTTCATGAACAAAATAAAAATGTCAGCACTTTGAAACATAACAGTGAGCTGAGGCATATCTGTGAGCAGGGATTGGAACTGAGAACCGGTTCAATTCAAGAACTGGTTCTTAATTCCCATCTCTGCTTACCCAGTACTTCAGATCCACTTATCACTTACACTTCACACACATATATGGACATTACTTTTGTTTTTATTGCACAAAAGGATGAGAGCGCGATGGTAAAGTGCAAACTGTATGCAGCTGCATTATACTGCTAACAAAACTTCACACAGGCAGCATGCTAACGCTAAGCTAGCCCAGAACCCTGTGTGAGTTAAAGCTGAGTGAATGCTGACGCTAGCCCAGCAGCCCCACCCTAAACTTCAACAGGTAATCAAATGATCAGCAGTCAGGCTGCATCTTCTGTCTCTACCTGTTCATGTTTCTAAAGTAGAATCACTGTAATAATTGATTTAAAGCCTCTTTGTGCTTTTATTAAAAAAATCTTTTTACATTTTTGATTTGTGGAGGTGGTTTTGTGTTCATACCTAAATACTGAGATGAAGATCATAAATGTGTTTTTACTCCTCCACATTGAAAGGAGACAGCTAAGGCTGTCGCCTCCATGGGTAAGGTGTTCAGCTGAGCATGTACTACCAGGAGGAGGACCCAGTGTAAATACACTGGAGAGATTACATCTATCAGCTGGCCCGGGAAAAGCTTGATATTTCCCCAGAGGAGGACATGGAGAGAGGGAGGTCTGGGCTTACCTGCAAAATAACTGAAAATAACTGGATGATTCATTGTTTTGTTATTTTAGATTTGAACTTTTATTGAAGTGTTTGTCATGAACTTTTGACCAGTGTGTGTCATTTATAATCAGTGTTGGGTAAGTTACTTTAAAATAGTAACTTAGTTACATTACTAGTTACTTCTCTCAAAAGTAACTCAGTTACTTCAAGTTACTCGTTACTTTCAAAGTAACTAGTTACTGTCACGGGTCTGGGTCCGTTGGACCCAGTATGTGGAGTTTCATATTTTTGTTATTCCATGTTTGAGGTTATTATGTTTTGGATTTGGTTTGCATCAGGGATTGTTTTCTTGTTCTCTTGTTGTGTTTATGATGATGGTTATGATGTTTATTATTTGAGGTTCATGTTTAAGGATTTGTTCTCGGTTGTATCTCATGTTTAGTTTAGTTCAGGTTCCATGTGTCATTCTGTCTGTCTCTCAGTGTCAGGTCTGCGTCTTGGTGTGGTGTTCTCATTTCCTGTTCTATTGTGAAGGTCTGGGTCTCATGTAAGTGTGTTCGGTTTTACCTTTGTCTCGTCTTGTTGATTATTCCCAGCTGTGTCCACCACCTGTGTGTAATTCCCCTGTGATTCTCTGTGTATTCCACCCTGCCTCATCTGCGTTTCTACCATGTCTCACCCGTGTGTTCTCCCTGCTGTCCGCCGTTAGTCTCTTCTGGTCGTTCTCGTTAAGGTTTGTGCTCTGTAGTTTAGTTGATCCCAGTATAGTTTAGTTCTAGCTCCATTTGCTGTTTGTATTTACTTTCATGTTCAATAAACCACCTTTACACCTTCACGACTGCCTGCATTTGGATCCTCCTTAATTTCCTCCACACGGCTCAGTTACTAGGGAAAGTAACTTTGGTTTTACTCAGAATTCTCTTGTTAATGTGTTGCTTCCATAACTTTGCCAGTCTTCTAACTTGCTTACTTGCCACAAGTGCACTGTGCCACCTGCCAATAGAAAGGAAAATATAATGTGCATATTTCCACGAGAGAAATCCCACGCCTGGACCGTCATTGACTGCTGCCATGATTCTAGCCTACGTCACAGAGTCATGTGCGCCTTTTACATCTAACACAAAAACTGCAGTCGTGGTGCTTTCGATTGTACTCAGAACTCAGAAATTCTGCCTTCTGAATAGGAAGATGTAGACAACACCAGACTGCAGATGAGCTGCATACAGGGCTGGACTGGGACAGAAAATTGGCCCGGGCATTTTGACTAGAGACCGGCCCACCATTATAGGAAAAATCATAAAGCCTTTGAATGAAAATAAACACTGTTGTGACAGTGATGTACACAGTTCTGATGGTATATATGCATCAATCTATCAATCGTTTGTTGTAAGATTCAGATAATTATTTTTTAAAAGCTAGACATTTGAAATGAGAATAAGAAAGAAAAGTATTTCTTTGTGCCCCCCTCTCCCTGTTAATGCCCTACCTGCCCCCCTGGCAACACTTTGCTAGATCCGCACCTGCACAGTTACCAGCTGTCAGCTACATAAAAAAGGATCCTGGGGTTATTTGTCTCTCAGAAACAGTTCATAACTTCCCTTCAACTCATTCATGTCACCTAAAAGGTAAACCTGTTTCTCCATCACCTGTTCAGCTCTGATGATTCAGTAAGGACATCTCCTGGTTTCATCTTCATGTTTCCCTCTCATCACATATCCAAACCGATATCATGACCAGCAGGTTTACAGCTCCAGCAAACATCAGCTGATACTAGAAATTAATATTAAATAAATTCTAACAACAGCTGATCAAGCTTAAACGTGCTGCTGTTGTTTAACGTGAACTCCGCTGGTTTCCTCTGTCTGGCGCAAAGTGAGCGATAAACAAACAAGAGAGCCGATCAGCTGATCATTGATCAGTTTCATGATTGAAGTAGAAACAGGAGGGGGAGGGGGAGAGGATGAGAGAAGAAGAAGCAGCTGTGCAGCAAAGACACAGAATAACTCCAGCTTTGTGTCTTTTCCATTGTAGCTGAATTACGGGACAAACTGTTCCTTTTCACCTCAATAAGAAACGCGTAATATTTTCTCTGAATACCAGACGGGACGGTTGGCAACTCTAATAACTTATGAACAAAATAAAGTTCAACATCATTAACTTCATAGCACCCACCCAGCTGTATAGAAACTCCATCATGCTAGCTAGCACGCAGTACGGAAAAAGTCAGCATAACGAAAATAAACTCCACCTAAACTTGGTTTATATCTGACCCAGAGAGACTGCAGGTCATAACTTCTTACCTGAAGTTCAGTTCACACTTGGACCGGCGGCCGCCTCGGGTCTCTTTTCCTTCTGCGTCCCTTTTCCTTCATCCACCTGCTGGCCTCCACCACTTGCTAATGTTACTGAATCTGTGGAAGCTCCACGATAGCCACCACACGAAGTAACGAGTAACGAGCCTATCTAAATCCCAGTAACGACTAACGCGTTCCTGATTTTGGCATAATAACTAGTTACCGTGCTCGTTACCACAATAATAACGTAGTTACTGTAACGCGTTACTTAATAACGCGTTAGTCCCAACACTGTTTATAATGTACATAATGCGCCACACTTTTAAGTCACATTTTATTTGTTTTATTGATGTTAATCTGTCGTATTTTATTAATATCTGAACATCTTTTGTAGTGACACGTTTTCATATCATATTTAACATTGAGTTGTTTGAAGTGGTTTTCTTCTTCGTTGTCTGTCTGGAGCATAACGTATAATGTTCATAATGCACGATGTGAGGTACTGCACAGTTAAGTGACATGATTCATTATTGAAGAATGTGATAAATGGTTTAAAATGCCTTTCTTATTCGTTTTCGACCTTTTCCATTGAATGGTTCTCAAATTTAGCTTAATACCTGATTTTTTAGTTTCAGACTAGTCGGTTATTTTTTCCAAGTTTTTTTTCCTTGTTTAGTTGACTAAGAAATTAGTTGCCAGGAATATCCCTAGTTTCAGGTGATTTTACGGAGCAAAGGAAAAGTAATGTAAAAAGCAGTGTAACAAATTACTTTCTCCTGGGAGTAATGTAGAGCATTACGTGGGGAAATACCTCCAACATGCACAAACATTTCACCACAGAGCATACAAATAATTGTCTTTGATATGTTGCTTAGCAATGGTGATGACGCACAAAGTGGAGCCAATGAGACCCAATGACAGGAAAATTGATACGGAATCAAATTGAAAAGCGGTATCGTTAACAGAATCGCTAAATTCGTATGAATTCCCATCTGTGAGTGAGTTATGATAACAAGGAGCACTTACCAAAGATTAGGACCAGGAGCTCCTCCCTCACCTCACAGTAGATGGCTGCCCCTTCCTGAGCCTAGATCTGCAGGAGGTTTCTTCCTGCTAAAAGGGAGTTTTTACTTCCCACTGTTGCCAAGTTCTTGCTCATAGGGGGTCATATAATTGTTAGGGTTTTCTCTGTAGGATCTTTACCTTTCAATATAAAGTGCTGCTGTTGTGATTTATAAATATAACTGAATAAAATTGAACTACATTCATAAAGGTTTGACTTGTGTTCCATTAAGACCCATTGTTTGATTGCCACATTTTTTTTTTCGCTTCTTCGCTTTTAAAAGCCTGTGATTCTGTTACAGAAAACATAATTCATTTAGTTTTAGTGTTTACAGTCTGGATGGATAGTAAAAGCAGGTGGTGTTAAGAAAAAATAGTTCAGAGCAGCTGATGTTAATAAGGAAGATGGAATAAAAATAGATGCATGTTCATATTTGAAGTTGTTAAATGTTATAAATATGAAATATGAACATATGAAGTTATTTTTAATCTGCGCAAGCTAAACTTTGACATAGCTCTTACAAGATGTGAGCCTGAACAACGCTGCAATCTACAGTGGCTTGCAAAAGTATTCGGCCCCCTTGAACTTTCCCACATTTTGTCACATTACAGCCACAAACATGAATCAATTTCATTGGAATTCCACATGAAAGACCAACACAAAGTGGTGTACACATGAGAAGTGGAACGAAAATCATACATGATTCCAAACATTTTTTTACAAATAAATAACTGCAAAGAGTGGTGTGTGTAATTATTCAGCCCCCTTTGGTCTGAGTGCAGTCATTTGTCCATAGACATTGCCTGATGAGTGCTAATGACTAAATAGAGTGCACCTGTGTGTAGTCTAATGTCAGTACAAATACAGCTGCTCTGTGACGACCTCAGAGGTTGTCTAAGAGAATAATAGGAGCAACAACACCATGAAGTCCAAAGAACACACCAGACAGGTCGGGGATAAAGTTATTGAGAAATTTAAAGCAGGCTTAGGCTACAAAAAGATTTCCCAAGCTTTTAACATCCCACGGAGCACTGTTCAAGCGATCATTCAGAAATGGAAGGAGTATGGCACAACTGTAAACCTGCCAAGATAAGGCAGTCCACCTAAACTCACAGGCCGAACAAGGAGAGCGCTGATCGGAAACGCAGCCAAGAGGCCCATGGTGACTCTGGACGAGCTGCAGAGATCTACAGCTCAGGTGGGGGAATCTGTCCATAGGACAACTATTAGTCGTGCACTGCACAAAGTTGGCCTTTATGGAAGAGTGGCAAGAAGAAAACCATTGTTAACAGAAAACCATAAGAAGTCCCGTTTGCAGTTTGCCACAAGCCATGTGGGGGACACAGCAAACATGTGGAAGAAGGTGCTCTGGTCAGATGAGACCAAAATGGAACTTTTTGGCCAAAATGCAAAATGCTATGTGTGGCAGAAAACTAACACTGCACATCACTCTGAACACACCATCCCCACTGTCAAATATGGTGGTGGCAGCATCATGCTCTGGGGGTGCTTCTCTTCAGCAGGGACAGGAAAGCTGGTCAGAGTTGATGGGAAGATGGATGCAGCCAAATACAGGGCAACCTTGGAAGAAAACCTCTTGGAGTCTGCAAAAGACTTGAGACTGGGGCGGAGGTTCACCTTCCAGCAGGACAACGACCCTAAACATAAAGCCAGGGCAACAATAGAATGGTTTAAAACAAAACATATCCATGTGTTCGAATGGCCCAGTCAAAGTCCAGATCTAAATCCAATCGAGAATCTGTGGCAAGATCTGAAAACTGCTGTTCACAAACGCTGTCCATCTAATCTGAGCTGGAGCTGTTTTGCAAAGAAGAATGGGCAAGGATTTCAGTCTCTAGATGTGCAAAGCTGGTAGAGACAGACCCTAAAAGACTGGCTGCTGTAATTGCAGCAAAAGGTGGTTCTACAAAGTATTGACTCAGGGGACTGAATAATTATGCACACCCCACTTTGCAGTTATTTATTTGTAAAAAATGTTTGGTATCATGTATAATTTTCGTTCCACTTCTCACGTGTACACCACTTTGTATTGGTCTTTCACGTGGAATAAAATTGATTCATGTTTGTGGCTGTAATGTGGCAAAATGTGGAAAAGTTCAAGGGGGCCGAATACTTTTGCAAGCCACTGTAAATACTGTTTTTCTTGTATAGTTTAATTTATGTGCAGATAAAAAAGAAACAAAGAACAACAACCAGGAATTTTTTTTATATGTCCAAAAGGAAATTGGAGACCTTCAAAATGCTCATAGCATCTTGGTTAGTATAAGACAACTCAGTCCTATAGAATTCTTACATTTTCTAGGCTTTTTGAACTTTTTAGACACTAAAATATCGGTATTTGTAATTAATGTGATATTGAACAATGATGCCTAGAGCCTGTAAGATTCTTCCACCAACCACATGAATGAAAAAACAAACAAACAAACCAAAACTAATGAAAAGGCAAAAGAGAAAAAAATACAAAACATAATTATTTAAAAATTCCTGTTAATGCTGCAGGGGGCAGTAGTTGGACATGGATGCACTGCTGTGCCCTGCTATTCATCTCCAGTACACTCTAAATGCATCAGAGTCAAAGCTTTCTCGTCGGAAGGGAAGATGAGATCCCATGATTCAATCACAACACATTAATATCCATCGCAAACTACTTACTTTGCTCCTTGTTTGCTGCACGTATTCACACTTGTTTACATGTCACAGGCGCATAAAGCCATTAGTGTCACCACCCCCAGTGTGACAGACACCATGTTAGCCTCAGTCCCAGACATCCATGTAAGAAGATTTCTGTGTTTATTGATTTATTAGCCTTTTATAGGATTGTTATACTACAGGGGGATAATACACATGGAGATGAAAACCGTAATTAGGATGATGCAGGGATTTCTTCAGACTGTTTTTATGGGATAATTTCCTGTAAATTACACTAACACAACCAGTCTCACCAGGCTATAGGTCCCACTCGAGTCCTCTCAAGGACTGAAAGAAACCCCTGACTGAGTATTAAATGATTCGCTGAAACATGCTTGTGAGGAGGAGGAGGAGGAGGAGGAGGAAGCTTCACAAACAAATTTTGCATGTAGTACGAGCAAATCCACTGCCATATTGGCTTTATGTTCTGCTGTGAGACTGACCAAAAATAATACAATAAAAGATGTCACACCAGTGTCCACTGGTCCAAACCATCACACAAAATTGTTTGTTCTGTTTCTTTTTCAACTTCACTGCCTTTTGTTTGCATCTGCATGCAAACATCCACTGATCAGCTCATTCAAATGAACAGTCCACATGCTCAACTTGCTGAGCTTGTTAGAAAATTTCTGCAACTTTCTGTCCGATCAAACAGCATCTGAATCCTCTCAGTCCCTCAGCTGTCTTTGTGCTTTTGCTTGCTCACCACAGCTGCTGCAGATTCTTTTTCTCATGCTCTCTGGCTTCTTGTCGCTGCTGTTTCCCGACGGTTATGATCATTGTTTTAATTTTGGTGGGTCCTCTCTGCAGTGGGGTGTAAATAAAGAAGACTACAACATGCCAAAAAAAAAACAGCTGAACTGTGTTTCTATTCCGGGTGTTTGTGAGTATACCTTCACCAAGCTGTACAGCAGTGTACTGCTGCCTCTGCCAGCTAGTCAACACCACCCACTGAGGTGTAACTTGAGTGCTCAAGGGAGCTCATCCTATCAGTCATCTCGCGACCACAACCCTGCCAGCCCATCATGAGACTCTCGACTCTGCTCCATGCTTGGTTCCCCCATCAATGCAAAGTTGCCCATGTAGAAAAGTCTGCTGATAGAGGGGATCTGCAGGGTGGCTCCTGATTTATTACCCTATCCCATAAGAGCTGTTGTCAAAGATTCACCAGAAATACAATCTTCTGTTTCCCCTTATCTCTTTCTTTATATTTGATCACATTTCAGTGCATTCTTCTTCTCCTCTCTCTCCTCCTTTTCTTTTCATCATACAATTCTCCTGCTGTAATCTGGTGCCGCCATAGTACATGTTACTCTTAAGTACGCATCCCTCCGCATTGAAATAAGAATGTATGCATGCTCTGCATAGCATAGTGTTGACAGCACTAGCTGTTGGAGAAGTGAATGGAAGCTGGAATAGCTAGCACTTAGGCCTATAATTATGCAGCGGACAGTGATATTTTATGGTTTAAGTGTAGAGGGGGGTACAGGTCATTGAGCTGGGTGCTGTCCCTACCCTAAGATGAATGTGCTACAATGTCCTGATAAAGCATTAGATTCATGTCTCTATTCTTTGCACCGCTTTCTCGATTTGTAATTTACAGAGCATGCAGGTTGGAGATAATGCTCTGTATATAAAGACAGTAAAGCCCATATCTATGGAATTTTATTTTTCTATTAGAGGCCTGTGTGGTATAAAAGCACTGTAGCAGTATAACCACTGTAGCTGTCTGTTACATAGGAATCTAATTGTACTAGAGATTTTACATGTACTTTCCAAGGGAGCTTTGCTCCTCTCTCAGGATCACGGAAATGAATGTTTCAGGTGGTTTCATAGATTATAGTTAAACTAATAAAGAATGTAAGGCTTAGGTGCATTTGTCCAAATCACATCCTCAGGAAAGTCTTTTCCGAAATGCCCCCCCGTGTTAAAATGTTTATTATTTTGTTTGTTTGTGCTGATGAGCTGCATTAAAACCAGTAACTTTCAACGCATTGTGCCTATAACAACATAGGTTCAAGAGAAGAAGAAGTCAAACCTAACAATAAATGCCAGATTCCTGCATTTATTTGATGTTTCCCATCACTACGACTACATTCACTGCCTGACCAAGTTATTCCATGACTTTTTGCTTAGACTAACAATGCTTAAACTATACCTTTCTAATGCAAATTAAGATCTGAAGTGTGATGTATTTGGTCATCTGGAGTCTGATTCAAATAAGATTAGAAATAAAATCCTTGCATTGGGACATACAAAGAGAGAGATGTCATGTCTGCCTCTCTAAGAACAATGTATAACTACATGTAGGATTTAAACTCAAACCATAGTCAGTGTAATAAACCATCTAACACTGAATTGATGTATTAGAAGTCGCTGAAAAGAGCTCCTTCATCAGATCAATTCCTATATAAAAGGAATACATTTTCTTCAGAAAATCAAGAAAAAGTCTTAATGTAAGATCTTTCCATTCTATGCCCGACTGCTGAAGCATCACTCTCCTTTCAACATACTGAAATTGATTAAAAAAAATATTAATGGATACGACAATGGATTCACTGTGATGGTTGGCCAGCATTAATTAGGCTTCAACAGGAAAAAAAATAGCAAAAAAAGTTGATAATCCATCAACGATGCAGCCTGAGAGAACAGAAAACCTTTTATTGATATGAATGATTTTCCAGCAGAGACACAGATGAGAAATATTACACCACCATTGTGCCTTCTTTTGTAATATTCCGTCATACCCTTAACAAATACGAAACAAACATCTACACACGACACATACACCAATCATCCACAACATTAACATTAGCACTCACAGGTGAATAACATTTATCATCTTGTTTCTTTTCGTTCATTCATCTGGATGTAATTTTGATGCCTTCATAAATATTGTTGCAGCCTAGGGACTCCACCATGTGATCCCCCTCTGACTGATCTGATCTGCCTGCACTACCAGTGTCCCAGTGTTAGATGCAAGAGAGGGCTCAAGGACCCCCTACACCTCTATAGGTAAGAGCAGTTTTGGCAGCATGATTGGAACCTACTTCTATATAGTATAATTAAAATAGAATTGTAATTGCCCCAAAGCCTTTGTTCTTTGTCATACTTTTTGTTTCATGATGTATTCATTATCTTCAGGTAAGGAAAGTTCAGGCTGCTTCAGCAGCGAAGCCTTGCTGTTTTAATAGCAGCAACATGTGGTTTAGCATTGTGTTGCTGAAATAAGGAAGGCCTTCCCTGACAAAATGTTGTCTGGAGGGGAGCATACGTTGCCCTACCTGTCAAAAGGGAGTTTTTCCTTCCCACTGTCACCAAAGTGCTTGGTCATAGGGGGTCATATTGGGTTTTTCTCTGTATGTATTATTGTAGAGTCTACCTTACAATATAAAGCATCTTGATGCGACTGTTGTTGTGATTTGGCGCTGTATAAATAAATTGAATAGAACCGTACATATTTTTCAGCACTGATGGTGCAAGCTGGCAGTTTATTTGCATCCTCATATCATCAGAGATAAACGCTTTTTGAAATGAGCAGTGATAACACACTTGCTGGTTCATGTCCTCTTTTACGTTGTGGTTCTCCATAACTTTAGGTGTTTGCTTATATTTGACCTGTGTCGTGTGTGTGTGTGTGTCTGACTCTTTGGCTGTGTGCTGAGTAGGTGTGGTTTCTTTTGTACTCCATGTGGCACACCTGTTATTCATTACCATTTAACAACTATGTTTAACTTTGGCTCTGGTCAGAAGGTTTACATACTCTGAATCTGGTTACTTACCTGTTACCTCACTGTGTACCCTCATCCTATGAAAACTACCTTGCCACTCTGCCTATACTTGCTGTTTATTGTCTGCCTGCTGCAGGCAGTCAGATTAAATATGAAAAAAATAATAATCAAGAATTAAAACTTTGAAACTTGGCAACTTGGAATCCTTGTTTTGCCACTTGTTCTAGTAATAATAGTAATAGTACTAAACATATTAATGTTTTTCATATTAGACCTTGTCAAAGTGGGTCACAGCAATCAGTTCTATTCAGTTCTGCTCCATAGTAAACCGCCATGTTGACAATCAGAGTGAGCAAACAGGCACAAAAAAGACAAAAACTTACATCCAATAATTAAATTCACGAGTAAACGAGTTTATTCAAGTGTGTAGCTATTATATAATTGTCTCAAAACACCTTGTTTTTCTTATGTTGTCATCATTGTAGGTGTGAAACAAATATTATTAAAAAACTGTCTTTGAAGAGCAGCTCCTGAGTTTATGTAACCTACTTGTGAATAAAAGCCGATTTTTATTCAGATTCTGAAATAGCAGTGACAGGAACCTGCGCTGGTGATCAGAAAGTGTTAATATGCACCAGACAGCGACCAGTAGGCCGAGAGGAGCGGATTAACTTCACTTTGGAGAGGAGGAGTAAGCGTCATTTAAGGATTTGCAGAGGGATATCTCTATTTCCACTGCTAATCTCTCAGGGAAGTATCAAAAAGAAAATATACCTTCTTGAGTGACTCTGGGCTGTGTGTGTGTGTGACAAAGCACAGCACATTCCCCCCAAAAAACAGCAGAGGCCAAACTGAAATCAGTCATTTAGCTTTCACCACTTCTAAGGACAAATCTGCTATTTTGAGGAGTCTCCCAGCAGTATGTCAGCAATCAGTCACAACTGGATTGACAGGGTTTGATTTATGTCTGCATTTAATTGATGCTTTCACTCCGCATCCAAGCTCATCTTTGGAGTTTGGTGTGTACATGGGGTGTTAAAATAAAAACATTTAGTGCAGCGAGGTGCTGTTTATGGCTTTCCTTGACAGTTTTCTGTGGTCATAAAGTGCTCCTTCTAAATTGAAAAGCAGAAAATTACATTGTTAGGACTATCAAGCGCTCTGGGCCCCATTTTAAATCGACGATTACATAATGTTTCCTTTGAGGCAAACAGATGACTTCACAGAATGACAGAGTGCCACTTAAGTGACAGCTCTCAGTGTACCTTTTGAAAGCTAATGAGGGCTTACTTTGTTTTTATATATATGTGTGTGTGCTGTGAGAGGGCTTGGGATTGTTTAATTATGTATTGTTTATTATATATATAGTCATGCAATCATGCCAACAAACCTATAGCACACCACTGCAGATGGAGTCAGAAACCCTTTTCTCCAGGGCTCATCAGACCATTTGCTGGCTCCTCTCGGAGGGCAAACATGTATGAAATTGATCTAATTACATTCATCAGCATCATCTTCATTTGTACTTCATTAGCATGGTGCTAATGCCTGTGAATGTCTCACACACATCTGCGATGGCTATTTAAGTTTTAGCCCGGCGCACTCCATCAGGTCTGCTGGCTGCAGAGCCCGGTGCTTGCTGAATACCATAATGAGCTAATCAGAGAGCAAATGCCAACTGACCAGAAAATGAAGTGTGAAGAATGGACAGTCGAGCATCTCTTTCAGAGCCTCGGCCAGAGTGACCTTCATGACTTGCACTTATAGACCACCAACAGGTTGGCGTGTCACTTCTATCACAAGCTTAGCTCTATTCATGCATGCGGGCTAAAGGTCACTGATGAATTAGAGCCCTGGCAGTTGTCGTAATCAGTCTCAGCTGTCCTCTGGTGCCTCTCCACATTCGGAGTACTCTTTTTCTGTTTTTCTCACCACCTCATCAAAGGTGTCAAGGGTCCAGGCTGTCTATATCCTCTTAGGTTTTTTTTTTTTCATGAAACCATCTGTGAAGACGTACAGGTGGAGCCAGGTGGAGCCTTAAGCTTCTCCAGCACAAAGATTTACTCATTTCCCATGTGGCTCTGAGAGGCCATGGCACCGAGATCACTGAGGTTTCCCAGGAAACCACAGAGCCACATTGTTAAGTCAGTGAAGAAGCCTTGTTCCTTTAAATAACCTGTATTCATGCAGCCTTTTGGCCTTGCTGAGTTTATGGAGCTTGTTTTGATGCTATAGATCAGTAGATTAATACTGCAGAAAAACAGCTTTTCTGCACAGCGTGGAGCTTTTCCTTGTCTCTATACTGGCAGCAAATGAACACCCACCCTTCCCCCCCAGAGTCTATGGAGCTGTGCGACTGTCAAAACTCTCCCCTGTGAAACACATGTTCTTCTTCAGCTGCTGCTTTGCCATATGTTGAAGCAAAATGGAAGCAATTTGCTGCTGAGTTTAGGATGATTTGAGCCCAAGGGAAAGGAAGGCGGCAAAGTTGGCGTCCTGTTGTCACAAGCATATGGCTCCTGTAGCTTTGTCTGATGGCTTCTATTGTTGTTGAGTTTCCCTGTACAAGCCTAGACTCCAAAGGATGAGGCGTTCATTTGTTTTGAGGGCCAGCAGCTTCTTTAGCGAAAGTGATTAAAAAGACCTAATGATCCTTTTCAACATAATCCCTTTATCTCCACTGTGCTCGAAGTTATTCTCGTGTGATCGCTATTGAGATGTCTGTGGTTTTAGACTTCAAACAGTTACTGTGAATCAAAGGATCAGTAAATAACTTCTGCTAGATAACTTGCTATTTAGTGTGATGGCAAAATAGGACATCTAACACTGTTATAAGATGCTCTTGTTTATGCTTAAACTATTATTAACACTGAGAAGATTGCCATCACGCTAGTGTTCTGCTCTTTGTATTCTTGTGTCTGCCACATTTTGCAGAAAAGTGCTTGCTGGCTAATAAAATCCTGGATGACCACTCCTATTAATCATTTCCTCCTGAGAAAGACGGTTCATTAGCAAGTGATTCTGTTAATGGAGCTTGGAATGGCCCGTAGTTTAAGTGGTGGAGAGTCAGGGCAGGAGAGCTAAATCTATCCGCTCGGTGTCAGGTCTGAGCAGGAGTGGATGGGCCGCTCCCCTGAGTCCCGCTAAGTGACGCTATCTCTGAGTGCAGGGACCACTCACATAAATAAGCTTGAAGGCGGGCCGCTTTGCAAAAAAAAGGCACTTCAAGTATGTAGATAAAAAGAAGGCCCCGTGTCACCGTACTTTGCTGAGCTATGAGGATTAGATCAGTTACAGGAAGGAAAAGTATTCAACACAAGAAATATGACAAATTAATCTCATTGGGTAATGCGGGTGTCTTGGTGACAAATGTCAACGGAATACCTGAGTGGGGCAAGTAATTATACTCAAATGAACTTGTCAGGGCTTGCAGGGAAAGTATCACTTGAGTTAGTATCATCTTTACATGACTTGTCTGCTGTAAGATGACGGCTCCTGGCCCGGAGACAAACGAGTTCCTAGAGTGCTCGTGCACTGACAAAATGATAATATGTTGCCTCTCCTGCAGCATTGCTTTCTCTTGTGGCACTTGGTCTTGACACCACTTCAGATATCATTGAATGAAATTTTAGAGGAGGTGAGAAAGAAACCTTCTGCTGCTTAGCGGTGATGGAAAGAAGTTGTGCTTTTGATCCATCTCATCCCAAAGCGAATAGCGGTAATCGGTGTGCCGTATGTACTACCTCATCTGTTTTCCTCTAAGCTGTCAAATAAACCTTGATTATGTTGTAGAGTACTTAATTCTCTCAAAGGGTGCAAGGGGTAGAGCCCTATAAATATTTACTGTAAAGTCACAGCTTTGTCACCCTTTAAATCTCGATGTTACTGTTTACTCTGTTGTTTGTTTGGATGACTGTTGGTTAATTTAACAGTCTGTGTATGTACATACAGACTTTAAAGATCTGTCATGTTAACTGACTTTGAATGAAAACATAAATCAATAACATCTGAAAATGTGTCACGCCACTTAGCTCCTAATTAATAAAACTTTGCTGTACCAAATGTTGATTTTAGTTGCTTGACCTGGTACATCAGAGTCAGGACAAAGCATTTTGTATTTGGTAACGATAATTAGGCAGCAACATCATAGACGTAACATAAAGATATCACATTTCTGTACATGCTGATGCTAACAGTCACTTTTTTTTACATAACAGATAGCTGTGAAATCACAGCAAAATACCATAGTGTGTTGGCTACGACTGCTAGCAGATGGCTCGCAGGACCTGTGAGCTGTCTGCTAGGTGTCAGTTGAGCTAATTCAAGTTCCTGAGCTGTGTCTTTCAAGCTGCTTGTAGTGGTAATGCTTTGTAATATAATTACCTGACAAATTTGTTTATTCATTGTTTTATAAGTACCTATACGTTATGGGATAGTTCAGGAACATTTCAGCCTCTTAAGTGCAAAGCAGATATTGAACTATTAGCTTTTTTTGTTACAAACTACTTGGTCATAAACAGCCATGCACAGCCCTGAACACCAGCAGATGCTTATACTAAAGTTTTACTTTCAATTCAATTCATCCATCCATCTTCTTCTGCTTATCTGGGGCCGGGTTGTGGGCAGTAGCCCAAGCAGAGAATCCCAGACCTCCCTCTCCCCAGCCACCTCCTCCAGCGTGTCGTTGGTCTGCCCCGGGGCTTCCTCCTGGTGTGTCCCAGGGATCCCAGGGGCTGTGTTGTCAGGTGCCTTTTACCCTCTGGCAGGGTCTCCCATGGCAAAATTGGTGATGGGTGAGGGACCAGACAAATAGCCATTCAAAAGACCGCTATGAGACCATTAAGGGAACAGTTTACTCTGCCTGTGATAGGATAGGGTTACCCCAGCCCTGCCCTGGAGCCAGGCCCGGGGAGGGTGCCTGAGGAAGAGTGTCTGGTGGCTGGGCCTGGCCATAGGCCCATCTCTGTGCAGGCCCACCACAGGCAGGAGGCACCGTAGGGGTTGGGTGCATTGTGAGCCGGGCAGCGGCCAGGAGTGGAGGTCCTGGCGGACCGATCCCTGGCTATTAAGACTGAAACCTCTGGGAGAACCACGCTTAGGAACCGGTTGTGGGTCAACGTTGTGTGTCAAGACTTACTTGTAACTCTTTAGGAGATGCCTGGATCACCTAGTGAAATAGAACCACAACTATGCCATATATGACACAATTTATGGACAACAATATTATGCCACACCTCTTGAGGTATTTTAGTCCACAGGTGCATAAAACCAAGCATCTTTGCAACAATTCAGTTCTAGAAATTCCTTCTCTCCTAGATATTCCACATGCATATATAAGTGTAACATGTAAAGCTGTAATCACCAGTGCTCTGCTGACTTGGTAACTGAACTAAACCTTCTATGGCAATAACATCAATGCCAAAACTATGTGTCAGGAGCTTCATGGTATGAGCGTTCATGGCCAAACAGCTCATGCAGGTGATGTGCAAGTGGCTCAGTATTTTATGTCAGTATGGATTATTATTTAAATATGTCTACACACAGACTCCATCAAACTCGCATATTAGAGGTAGTAGCCAGAAACAGGTGCTTAGAAAATCTGTTTTATGACTTTTTTCAGAATTGTATCATTATTTTATTTTCTAAAATATCTTTCTCTGATTTACTGCTTGTTGCTAATTTCTCCACTGTATTAACTAACAGAAATTTTTCAGCTGCTACATAAACCTTCTTTTGTATCCCTCCGCACATTATTTGCTGTTTACCTTGCACTACCTTTGTGTGCGATTACACTGGATGTCAGAGCCTGTTCAACTCAAATCTCTTCTCAGTCAATACAAGCAAATACTAATGATGTTTTCCTCTTAGGTGTTCACAGGCGTGGGACAGAATAAACAAGCACTGGAACAAAAACTCACCAAGGCTGCAAAGCACAGAATAGCTTCTTCTGTACTTCTGAAACACTGAAGGCAGGATTTGGCTGTGTCCTCTACTCTGTCCATAACCTCATCAGGCTGAATAATTGTTACAGTGAGAAGATTACCTGGAGGTGAAAAATGTCCTTTCTCTCTTCCTGTGCTCTCCTTTTAGTCTATCTGCTCTATGTTTTTTCAAAGAATGTCCTTTTCTAACTAATTAGACATAACTGAAACAAAAAACTTTTCTTTTCGATCGTCTCTCATGCCAGAGGCCTTCTTATTTTAAGTCAGTACTACGGTTGGAAAATAACTTAAATTACTGCACGTGAGATTGAAAATAGATCCTAACTGGCTTTTAGATGTGACTTCATTTTATTTTGAAGGAAACAAGGTAAAGCGTGTCATGATTATTGATGGTGTAACTTTGATCTTAATACATTTGATGAGTTTCTCACAAGGCACACAGTTATGCTCATTTACTTCTGCAGATTTGAGCAGTTTTCTCATCCAGCATATTTCAGTACTGATTCCATGATAAACAGATAGTCAAAATTAGATGTGCAGTCAGCTTTTCAATCTCCTGGGTAACATTTACTCACTAAATTTAATCTGCCTGTTTAGGTTTAATATTAAATACTTTCAATAGTGTATAATTAGGCCGTATTATGATGTGAGAAATGTGTAAGTCAACAAAATAAATGAAGACTTATCCATTGGGAGGGCCATGAAAATACAAGGCTGAATAGCTGTTAATGTGATCTCTGACTATGAGTAAAATTATACCCCACTAAATGTTATAATTAAATCTACACTAATTGCAACTTTATATTAACTATGAATCAACTGTGTAATGTGAAGTCATCAGAGTAAAATGCATGATAACCTCACACTGCACTATTTGTTTTTCTGTACTGACCACACGTTTATTGTTTTGGTTCCGTCCTTCATCACCAGCATTCACCACCATTACCAGCATGGAGCTGTTTTGACTGACAAACATCTCATTGATTGATTATTTATGGTTATGTAAAAAGAAACTACATCTTCTTTCTGTTTTAAGGTTTCATTTATCAGGACTAGTTCGGGACAAGATGCAATCTTTGGAATTTAAAAAAATTGGTTAAGAAGTCCACGTGGGAGGAAGTCGGGTACTCCGGCTTCCTCCCACCGTCCAAAGACATGCAGCTTGAGGGGATAGGTTAATTGGATAATCCAAATTGTCACTAGGTGTGAATGTGCGAGTGAATGTGAGTGCGAATGGTTGTTTGTCCCTGTGTGTTGGCCCTGCGACAGACTGGCGACCTGTCCAGGGTGTACCCCGCCTCTCGCCCTATGACAGCTGGGATAGGCTCCAGCGCCCCCCGCGACCCTGAAAAGGATAAGCGGAAGCGAATGGATGGATGGATGGATGGATGGTTAAGAAGTCTCAAAAACTGCAGACAGACTACTCGTCACACTACTTACACATTACTCTGTAAATTTTAAGATCATTACCATTTAACAGTTAAAGATCCTTATGTGGGTTCATGTGGTCACCAATTCTACTTTTTCTAGTGATGACGTCCCATTGACTTTGAGGGAAAGCTCTCTCTCGCCTCTCCCTTGTATGTTGACGGCTGTGAGTTCGACATGGGGTATTTTTCATGCTGACATTTTTTCGTCTGTGTTAAATATCACACATGAACACATTTTTCATAAATATTTTTTTTCCCTTCCAATCTCAGAAAGAAAACTTGGAACATTTTCCGGTTTACAAGCTCATTCCATACTGTAGGGGGACAGTTTTACTACAAGGTAAATACTGAGGGTGACCACACTGTGAATACAAAAATCTGAAAGAAGTCATTACAACTACTTGGAGCGATTCCATTAGGTAAACAGTAGCTACTGTCTCAGGTATAGTTGTCATGGTCCTGGGTCGGTGACCCAGCGTTTTGTGTTTTTGGGTTAAGTTGTACTCTTTGAATTATGTTTTATTTATTTTATATTATATTTACTGTTCCTGGTTTTTAGGTTTCTGTTCTGTTTCTGCTCTCTGTGTGTTGTATGCTTAGTTTTAGTTTCTGTCTTTATGTGTTTCCTATGTTCCAGGTCTAGTTACTTTTCTCTCTGTGCTTCATGTTCTCTCTGTTCCAGAGTCTGTCATGTTTCCACGTCTCAGTGTCTAGTCTGCGTCTATGTGAATTGTCTCATACTTCCTGTTTTCCTTTGGTAGTCTGTGTCCCATGTCAATATATCCTGCTTTGCTTCCTGTGTCTTGTGATGTCAGGTAAGTCCCAGTCGTGTCTCCCTTCTGTTGTGCATTCCCCCCTCGTTACCTGGTGTGTATTCATAGTGTGTGCTGTCCTGTATCACTTGTCAGTCCGTCTGCGTGTTCTCATCCATGTTGCCTCTGTGATTCATCCCCTGCGTTCCTTTGTGTTTCCTTTGGATTTCCTCTGCTCTCCGTTCCCTCGTTTTTCCAGGTTTTCTCATTTCTAGTTTTAGGTTCATGTTATGTTTATGCCTTCCCCAGTTCCCCCCAGTTTAGGTTAGTTTTCTCTGTTCCACCTGTTTGTAGTCTCGTTCAGCTGTCAATAAAGGCTTGCTTTTTGCTTCATCTCCATTTACCTGCACTTGGGTCCTCAGTCTCATTCCTTCCACACCGTCTGCCCATCAGACGTGACAATAGTACACTTGTGGTAAATTAAAGTTGCAGGCCATCCATTTATGAGCAATTGCTCTTCAACTATGTTAACCAACTTCTTTACTTCCAACTTCTGAGCTGCACCAGAGGCAAGCTACAGACTGAGTCTGCCAGTAGCAACAATTCCACCACAATTTCTCCAGAAATTACATAATCTAGATGCAAAACTCGATGCTGCAAAATTGGGGACATGGTGAAAGCTTTGATTGGCAGCTGTAATAATGGGGAAACTTGTGTATCTCATTTTTGGAATTGTAGCTAGGGTAGGGACACTGTGAAGGGGCTCCATGTTTACTTTCCATAACCACATTTGCCCCGTTTCAAACTGAGAGTTAGAGGCAGTAAACTGGACTAACTTGAGGCATCATCACACTTTTTAAAAATGTGATTTCTAAGCTTGATGTCTGTGTTTATGATACACTGCAGTGTCAAAAGGTTAAGTGGAAACAATATGAGGTAAGGACCATCATGTGAATGTGGTTGTGTTACTGGGGACAACATGCGACACATAAAATTGTATAAAGTACCCCTTCACAGGGCACAAATGAAGCTGTGGTACTGAGAAAAGCAAGAACAAATTTATATACGTTGGGATTTTTTTCTGTTATGGGCGGTTGTGATGATGAGGAAGCGGTAACTCTTCCACTGGTTTGAAGAAAAACAGCACTTTCAGAAGTGGGCATCTGCTGCTTATTGAGGCTAACGAAGAAGAGGAGAGAAGAAAGAAAATTATTTTTAAACCTGGGTGTCTCAGTGACATGATGCTCACTGACTGCAAAGTATATAGGCTCTTCATTAATGGTCTTCTCAGACTCTCAGCTGTTCCTGTGCTCTCTAGAGTCTGGACAATTCCCATGCACTGGAACAATTCCTGCTCCGGTGCATGGTGTTGCACTGATAAAAGGGAAATGACTTTTGAGCATGACACCCTCGTCTCCTCTGACAGCTCACCTGTGGAATCATTAAATGGGGACATTCTGCATTAATTTCATACTGTTCTGATGAGAGTGGGTCAATGTATAAGCGCAATGGAGCATATGCTATGTGCTTTTCCAACATGTGTCCACCTCTTGAAATCACTTCAGTGCTGGCTTCATACGTGTCATCCTCTCCTACAAAATTAGCCAAGAAAAAATTATTAATTCAAGTGCCACTTCGGTAGCAGCACCTTAAACAAAACGGCATTATTTAGAATATTTCAAATAAACAAAGTAAAGGACCCTTGCAGTGATGCTGCTCATGAAATAGCCCACTGACTTCCTACAGTTAGTCTGGATGTCAGATAACAATTTGATTTGATCAAGAGCCTTTTTATGACTAAAAAATTGGTAATACAAACAAAGCTTCTTTGCACAAGCACCCATATTTGCTGCTGCATCAGTCACAAGGCAAGTAAGTGTGTGTGTGTAATGCCCCAAACTAACTAGTTAAGCTATTGCACATGCTTTTGACACAATGTTTTTGGCTTGTTCCTTATATCTGTCCTTCACCAAAGCTTAAATGGCAAATTTGAGGAAATGGGAAAATGTTTCATATTTGCTCAAATGTGCACCTGCTCTGTGGGGAGAACTTAGGTAGGGTTCAATACTTTAACGTTATTAGGAACCCGTTGTCCTCCACAATAGTGAATGGCTGGGAATCACGATATTGACCAGGGGCTAATTCACATTATTCTTCTCTCTGATGAAAAATAAAGCCAGCATGCAATAACAGATGTCATTAATTAGTCACATTTAAGATTTAAATGATTGTTGCCTAATACAAATGTAATGTGTAATTGTTTGTATGCTGCTTATTGTTGCATCCTTGCTTGGTCTTGGTCTACGTTGGCTGGTTTCCTAGTTTTCATGCAGGGCTTGAAATGGCTCAGCATAGATGATTTGTTATTGCTGAAGCCAAGTTCTTCTGAACACAACAAACACTTCATCTTCGCTGTGTTGTGTTTTATTTATATAAGGCTAGTTATTATTATTATTAATCATCAGTGTTGGGTAAGTTACTTTAAATTAGTAACTTAGTTACATTACTAGTTACTTCAATCAAAAATAACTCCGTTACTTCAAGTTACTCGTTACTTTCAGATAGACTTGTAGTCAAGACCGCCTAATCCGAGACCAAGACAAGACCAAGACCAGAGGGTATCGAGACCAAGACAAGACCAAGACCAGAGGGTATCGAGACCAAGACAAGACCAAGACCAAGACCAAGTTCAGACGAGACCAAGACCGAGACCAAGTTCAGACGAGACCAAGACCGAGACCGAGACAAAAAAAGTCTTTAAACTGCAGCCAGATGCTATTCTATATACATATGCAGCACACCTTAAACTAGTTTTTTAATTAAGCAGCAAGGCACAGGGACTGAACCCCAATTCAACCAGACCCAGAACTGATCCGGAATTAAAACAGGACTACAACAGTAACCAAGATAGAACCAGAATCAGAACTAGATGATAGTAGCACTAAAAATCATCATAGACCTGCACTACACTTATTTTTTAATTCTACCAAAGTAGATTGAGAAAAGTTTATATAATTATTTAGCCTTGTTGTGCAAACAAGCCTGCATAACTTAATAAATATAGAATTTGAAAAGTAACAAATGGTATCTAAAAAGAAACACTAGGTACTAGATACATGTTCTGATGAGTTTTGGCAAACAACCATTTGACTAACATGTGTGTCTCACCTGCTCTTGTTCCATCTCTGTTCTGTCGTCATTCTCTCTCTCTCCCTCTCTGTTCCTCTCTCTCCCTCTTTGTGCTGACAATCAAGCCAAACACCAACATCATCAAATATACAGTTGAAACCAGATATTTATGTACTCTTCAGATAAAAACAAACACTTTTTTAATTGTAACATCAAATCAGACTAAATGTTTATTTTTTTAGATTGATAAATATAAAAAACATATTTGTTAACTTTAAGAGTAAAGAGAGAAACTATCTGTATTTCTTAATTGCAAATGGCACCAAATTGTATTCAAAATTGAGCCACACTTATGGAGCTCCACAATTCTTTTCCTGGTGTTTTGGTTGACATCTCTTGATTTTTCCCATGTCAAAGAAACAGGCTCTGTGTTTTGCCTTATATGCATCCACAGGTGTGCCACCAATTTACTCACATGGACTCTACTAACCTATCAGAAGCTTCTTCAGCTCAGAATGGAATCGTCTGGAGTTTTCTTATTAATTAACAATAAACTTAGTGTATATGTACTCCTAAATTTGATGAAAGTGATTAAAATAGACAGCTCTCTCTCTTTTTATTCTGAAATTTCACTAATTCAAAAGATATTTCAACATTTATTTATCAAAAACAAAAGTTTACTCGAAATTGATGTTTAACAGTAAAAAAACTGTTTTTATATTTTTTCCATAAAGTGTATGTAAATATCTGGTTTCAAATGTGAATATACGGCTGTGTATTGAAATTCCTCTTGTTTTGCATAGATATACTGAACAACATCCAAAGCATAATATATAAAATAACATCTACCTGAGTTTTTTCTTTGAAAGAAGCTCCTTATGTCCATTGTTGTGTACATCAGTACACAACTGAAACCGATTTAGAGAGTTTGTTTAGCCGTGGAGGGTAACAACTGAAAATATGAAATGTAAGCTAAGACTCTCTAAAAAAACCAGCATTGCTGTTCGGCTTTTTATTTATTCATTTGTTGATTCACTCGAAGAGCAAGTAACGCAACCAAGTGATCAGTTTGATATCAATCTTTTGTGATACACCGTCATATTGACATTATTATGATTTTCTTTGGTACCTGGTCAAACTTAAGCTCTCCTCTGTCTGCAGCAAACTCGCAGGCAGCAGCTTCTCCCCCCTCGCTCACATGGGTGCTGCGCTCAGTCGCCTAGTGCCTGAGCTCGGATCATACCAAAATTAGGGGGAATTTACGACGGTGCGCTCTGTGCTTTGTGTGTTGTTTTTGTTTTATACAGTTGTCAGTCAGGCATCTAACAAACAAATTACACTCCAAAAGACCCCATGCTTCTGAAAAAATGACCCGGGCTTAAGCCCAGTAAGCCACCCCCTCGCTCCGCTGATGGTTGACTCCAAATCTCCCGAACACTATGTCGATTTGAGAACGCAGGACTGAAACAGCGAGACCAAGACCGAGACCAAGACAAAAGTCCGTCGAGACCAAGACAAGACCAAGACAAAAGTCCGTCGAGACCAAGACCGAGACCAAGACAAAAGTCCGTCGAGACCAAGACCACGTAAAAGTGGTCTCGAGACCGGTCTCGAGACCAAGACCGGTCTCGAGACATCCAACTCTACTTTCAGAGTAATTAGTTACTAGGGAAAGTAACTTTGGTTTAACTCAGAATTCTCTTGTTAATGTGTTTCTTCCGTAACTGGATACCCAGCAAGATTGCCAGTCTTCTAGCTTGCTTACTTGCCACAAGTGCACTGTGCCACCTACCAATAGAGAGGAAAAAATAATGTGCACATTTCCACGAGAGAAATCCCACGCCTGATTCTATCCTCGCCTGCTTTTTACATCCAACACAAAAACTGCAGTCGTGGTGCTTTCGATTGTACTCAGAACTAGGAAATTCTGCCTTCTGAATAGGAAGATGTAGGTAACACCAGACTGCAGATGAGCTGCATACAGACCTGGACTGGGACAAAAAAATTGTCCCGGGCATTTTGACTATTATAGGAAAAATCATAAAGCCTTTGAATGAAAACAAACACTGTTGTGACAGTGATGTTCACTGTTCTGATGGTATATATGTATCAATCTATCAATTGTTTGTTGCAAGACTCAGATAATGAGAATAAGAAAGTATTTCCTTGTGCCCCCCTTTCCCTGTTAATGCCCTACATCAGGGGTGTCAAACTCAAATACACAGTGGGCCAAAATTCAAAACTGGAACAAAGTCGTGGTCTAACTTTAATATTTATTGAAATATATTTATTCCTCCAGATATAAGAATGAATCTTTTCTTATGGACTCAAACACATTTTGCTAAAAAACTGAATATGGAACAAGCAAAGCTTAATACTAAACAATATATATATTAGCTGTATAATACCAGTAGGCCAGCTCTGATAGTAATTTGGTATGGCTTCGCGGGCCAAATGTAATTAGGCTGCGGGCCAAATTTGACACCTATGCCCTACATGGACCCCTGGCAACACTTTGCTAGACCCTCCCCTGCACAGTTATCAGCTGTCAGCTACTTAGAAAAGGATCCTGGTGTTATTTGTCTCTCAGAAACAGTTCATAACTTCTCTTCAACTCATTCATGTCACCTAAGAGGTAAACCTGTTTCTCCATCACCTGTTCAGCTCTGATGATTCAGTAAGGACATCTCCTGGTTTCATCTTCATGTTTCCCTCTCACCACATATCCAAACCATCCTGACCAGCAGCTTTACAGCTGTGGCTCCAGCAAACATCAGCTGATACTAGAAATTAATATTAAATAAATTCTAACAACAGCTGATCAAGCTTAAACGTGCTGCTGTTGTTTAGCGCGACATCCGCTGGTTTCCTCTTTCTGGTGCAAAGTGGGCGATAAACAAACAAGAGAGAAAAGCCAATCAGCTGATCATTGATCAGTTTCATGATTGAAGTAGAAACAGGAGGGGGAGGGGGAGAGGATGAGAGAAGAAGAAGCAGCTGTGCAGCAAAGACACAGAATAACTCCAGCTTTGTGTCTTTTTCATTGTAGCTGAAATCCGGGACAAACTGTGTTTCTTTTCACCTAAATACGAAACGCGTAATATTTTCTCTGAATACGAGACGATTCCGTCTTTTACAGGACGGTTGGCAACTCTAATAATTAACCTTATGAACAAAATAAAGTTCAACATCAGTAACATAGCACTAGGGTTGCCAACCGTCCCTTAAAAAACGGAATCGTCCCGTATTTAGAAACAAAAGCACACGTCCCGTATTGAGCTAATAAGGGACGCACTTTGTCCCGTATTGAGCTAATAAGGGACGCACTTTGTCCCGTAATACAGTGAGAATCAAAAGTAGTCTATAAATGTTAATGGAATTAACGCTTTGTTGGAAAACATAATTCCCAGCCCCTCTCCTGCTTTGTGACCAATGAGCTGACAGCACACTTATGACAATTCGAGTATGACAATTCAGATTACCGCTCGTCTCATTGGTCGAGGAAAGGTCGCTTGCGGAGAAAATACCGGAAGACAACAGATGACCACAACAAGAAGCATGGCCAACAGGGAAACAAACGCCGACACTGCGGTGCAAGTCTCGGACGACAGTACACCTAAAGCTGGGCAGACACTGTGCGATTTTTTCAGTCACGTTATTCAGCTCCTGCTCAAACTGCACGATTGACTCACAGGGGTTAGAAGTTCGTATGCCACGATGTACTCTCACACTATACCGCCCGATGCTCTGATGCGACCTGAGTGCTCACACTGTGCCTCCATAACATGAAGGTTATAACAGAAAATCTGTCGCTCTCCCTGTCTTTCACTCACACAGACACACACACCACCACCATCAACTTTGCTAAATTGCTAATGAAAAACATTGATCAGGCAGCTGTGATTGAGCAGCAGTGTAAATCCAACTATTTTCACGTTTGTTGTGGTCGTGATAATTTTGTGATGCCACATCGAAAAGGCTCGGATGAGCTTTCCAAAGTTCTACAAGTTGTGCCTCCATCGCTTGTGTCCAGATCACACGCTGCACAGCCGTGCTGCTCCGTCTTTTTCACCGACGTTTACGTGTTTGCGCGTGAGCAGTGTGAGCGGCTCACGAGCGATTGATGATCGGGAGCTGCTCAAGGTGTTAATCGCTTCTCGTTACCCCACGTATACTACACGATGCACGATGAAGGCCAAAATCGGGCCGATCACCAAATCGGTCGCACGACTCAAAAATCGTCTCAAAATGTGCCAAAAATCGCACAGTGTGAGCCCAGCATTAGAGCAGCAATGTTTGTTTGCTCAGAGAAAGAAAAAAAAAGGCTGCAAAAGCACAGGGAGGAATGGGAAAAGGGAAACACCTGGCTGGAAAAGGTCACCATAACACCTATAAAGCGCACTGCACTGTGTGCCGGCGCACTTTTTCCATAGGCATGCTTCTAATGGTGGGCACATGAAGAACATGAGGGGCGTGAAAGCTCTGGGAACCCTTAACCAATTTCTTGTCCACCAGGCCACGGCAGAAGCAGATATGGTATGTAAACACTGGTTTGCCTTTTTAAACCCTCTGGTTAAGGTTAATATGGACATGTGCAGTGAATATCAGCGCTATGTGGCCAGAAGTGTGATAATATAATTTATTTTGTGTAATAAACAACTGCAAGGATAGATGATTACAACAAATAGATCACTAATACATAAAAGTAATACATAGATGAATAATGATGATGAGTTATGATGCGTAATCATGGGAACAAGTGGGTTTACAAACAGGAGCAGCTGATTAGCTTTAGAAAAGCTGAAATAATACCTCAACTGAAGCCAAATGTACTAAATGTGCATAGTTACAAGAATATTTTTCGTTCTATTGCTTTCTATTAATTTATATAATTTTAAGTTAAGCAGGACAGTTCTTTTAAAGAAAGATTTACTTATATTCTCAAAAGTTAAGCATGACAGGCTTCTGTTTAAGAAAGAGACCTGTTTTACTGTGTTAATGTTGTCATTTTGAGCTAAAAATAAATGGCTAAATGATCATTTGTTTCCCATATGGTCATATCACAAAGAATATGCATCTGCTTAAATCAAATTCAAGTCAAATGGTTAAAAAATAATTTCACACACACAAAAAAGAGCTACCACACTGGGAAGGGTGAAGACAACTGGGTTGCCCGGCCCTGGCCACGAGGTGTCCCTTATTTATTTTTCAGGGAGTTGGCAACCCTACATAGCACCCACCCAGCTGTATAGAAACTCCGTCATGCTAGCTAGTACGCAGTACGAAAAAGTCAGCACAACGAAAATAAACTCCAACTAAACTTGGTTCATATCTGACCCAGATGGACTGCAGATTATAACTTCTTACCTGAAGTTCAGTTCACCTGACACTCTCGGACCAGCGGCCGCTTCGGGTCTCTCCTCTTGCCTCCCTTTTCCTTCATCCACCTGCTGGTTTCCACCACTTGCTAATGTTATTGAATCTGTGGAAGCTCCGTGATAGCCACCACACGAAGTAACGAATAACGAGCCTATCTAAATCCCAGTAACGAGTTACGCGTTCCCGGTTTTGGCATAATAACTAGTTACTGTGCTCGTTACCACAATAATAACGTAGTTACTGTAACGCGTTACTTAATAACGCGTTAGTCCCAACACTGTTAATCATTTATAGCTATGTACATTCCAAATTAGGAAAGATCAGCTCAAAATGTTCTCAGACAGCGAAAAATCTCCTGTTTCTTGCTGGTTGCATCGCAAAAAAAGAAGCTTAAAAAGATTGTGAAAAAATGCTTAAAAAAGTCCAAAGTTCACAAAATGTGAGGATTAATCCATTGTGTTTTGCTGACCGGTGTATTTTGAATCACAGCCCAAACCCACAAACCATTCCTTGAATCACTTATGTGGTACAAACAACTTTTATTTCTAAATAAGGCTTTATTTGAAGAAGGAACAACTCCATTGCTACTCCCCCAGTGGTACTGGTGAGGCTTCGAATGTCAGCAATACATCATTAACACAAGCCACACGTGCTTTATAATATTTGATCAAAGCCTTGACACATACGGAAACCTTACTAGCTACGAAAAACAGGCACCTGTCAGGGGAACAGCTGATCTGTGCATGTGAATGAGACTGACTAAAGAAATCACTGTTGTGTTTGAATGTTCATGAAATTGCACCTTCCCTGCTTAGTATTACTGTACTTTTATTATGAATATTATGATGGACTCCTTTTCAGCTTTTCAAATACCTTTAGTTAGCAGACACATCATTCATCTGTAATTCCTGATCAGAGAGTAGCAAACAGAGATGGGCAGTAACGCGTTACTGTAATCCGATTACTTTTTTCAAGTAACGAGTAAAGTAAGGGATTACTATTGCAAAAACGGTAATTAGATTACCGTTACTTTCCCGTAGGAACGCTGCGTTACTGCGTTACTAAAACCGTGATTTTTTTGCAAGAATGTCTCATGACAGTGACGTAAGCAAGTGCGACGTTCGTGACAACAGCTGTGTGCAGATCAACAATAAGGTTAAAGGTTAAAGGCCTTTGACCATTTTACTGGACTTGTAAAATCTGCGCTAACATTTTGTGCCTTAAAAATATTTTTCGGACTTACCCATTCGTGATGTAGCCTTTCACACCAAGGAAGTAATTTCTACAGTAGTGCGGATCGATACTGAAATATCGATTCTTCCGATACCAGATATTTATTATATTTATGTCCTAGAATCGATTGTCACATTAAAATGTTGATATTATTATAATACCTGTGTCGATATCAGTCATGTGTGGAGCTATTCAAGCTCCACAAACAGCCAAGATGCAGTTTATGAGACATGTGGCCATTGTCAAACACAAACAAACGTAAATTATAGCACAGAATCTGATGATAAGCTTAATGTAAGGCGAACCATCATAAACAAGTTTTTGTACAAAATATCAGTATTGGATCAGTATAAGGACAAACTTGCTGCATTTATTTTTTTGAGCCAAATTTGATTTTTCGAATCAAAATAAAGAGATTTTACCAATCATATCACTTCATTTGGCAACAAGTGTGCTTGTAGCTAATAGTAAGATGATGCTATTTTACCTCAGACAGAGCTAGACGACGCTTCAGGTCAGTCGGCTCTCTGAAATGATTTCTCTGCTTCCTCAGATGTGGTTCAAACGGCCCCACTGACATCCTGAAATATGTATGAAAGTGATCATGATACAGCTTCAACTCCAGGATCAAACCATGATATCCTCCCTCCTGCTGGCTTCACCTGAGAATAAGATTTGACCCAGAATCTCATTTTCTTCCTTTTCTTGTTTAGAAACATCAGGACCAGCTCACCATTGCTTGATTCAACTTTGGTCCCATAATTTAAAACAATAATGGACCAATACAGTATATCGACAGTCTACCTTTTTGTTTCTAAATCTAAAAATTCAGTCTTAAAATCTCTTGTTTCTTGTGTTAAATGCGACCAGTGCTGTCGGGGTAAACAGGTTTCTGGATTCTTTTGTTTTTCATAGCGATCTTGTTGCACGTCTTTATACACCACTCTACCTTTTAATAATTAGTTATTATTCATCTCTGGCTCTACTCCACACTATGTCTTTGTCCTGTCTTCCTCCCCTCACCTTAAACCAGTAAACAGCCATCTCTCCCTGAGACTGGTTCTGCCAGAGGATTCTTCCTGTTAAAAGGGACTTTACCCTCCCCACTGTCGCCACAGCGCTTGCTCATAGAGGGTCATCTGATTGTGGGCACCAAAACACAGGTATTCTTCCATTATCTCACTTTTGGACAGATGACCACTGAAACAAATTATCCCACAGAGGAACCTGGAGGTGATAAATTGTTGAATTCTGTTCATCATTTCATAAAGCAGCGTGCCCAGCTGCCAGATTACAGTAGGAGCAGCCCATGTGTGAAATACTCTGGAGGGGCATAGGCTCTGGTTCCTCCAATGCACAGCCAGTATGAAAGGATGAGGAGCAGACTCAGACTGAAACCAAAATCATCACATAACAGAGTAACAGAAGACCAGACATCACATTTCACACCAGAGAAGTAGGAGTGTGGTTCTTCCTATATTATGCAGCCACATTCAAAGTATACAACTTGCACTTGAGGATCACTGGAGCTGGTTTTAATAAGCAGCTGTGAACAGCTGTTTATGTGTCCTATAAACAGAAAAGGAATGATTAGACAGGTAGACGTGGCTTGTCGTTTCTGAATACGCCAACATGATTTATTCAACGTCACACTTATGCACTCTCTTGTTACTTTACAGCAGGGTTCACCGACTCCAGGCCTCGAGGGCCGGTGTCCTGCAGGTTTTACGGTGTGTTCACACCGAACGCGATGGACGCGAATAGAGCGTCAGGTTTACATGTAAAGTCAATGGAAAGGCGCGATGACACGCGATTGCGGGTCCCGCGAAAATTCGGAAGCAGATTTGCGTCGCGTCGCGAACAGGGCCTATTTGGAATGCAGGCTTGGGCCACAGGATCATCCCTTTTCTATACGGCAACATCTGCAGCATCTGCAGCATCTGTGCACTGATAGCTAATCCTCTTGGCAGATATCATGGCCTTTTTGAATGAGGGCCATTCTGGGGCCATTTTAGATTAGCATCCTTGAGTGGCTCAGCACTCTGAGAGCCAGAGAAATGTCAAGAGGAAGGATTCAGGACCCAAATACCTTCCCTTTGAACACGAACCTCAGCAGCCGCCAGTGACTCTGCCAGATATGTATCTGGAAATAGGCATAGGTATGCCTGAGGTCGATATTGGCAAAACAATCCCTGGCGTTGATGGCCTGTCACACTCTCCAGGAGGGCAGAGAGTTCTTCCAGCAGTATCTGTGCATGCTGGAGGTTGCTTACTGAGGTAAAGTTGTAGTTGGTCGTCACAGGGGTCTGCGAAGGAACTCTGGGTCATGGTGGATAATACCCATGGATCCACCCCCAGAGCCAACTAAGCTACCATGCACTGGGTGGGCAGTGAATGGGACCAGCCTGGCAGGAGGAAAGGTCAGAAGGAGGTGGGTGTTCCCGTTTCCTCTGTGGCTGGTTGCTATGCTTACAAAAGGCCTACAGCTGAGGCCTGCGGTCTCTGGGGCCCCATACTGGGATCCCAGGAGCCACCTGATGCACTGAAGCCCTGAGCCTCCTAGCACTTGCAGAGTGACTGGACAGGCCCCTCTACACCTGAACACATCAATGACTGTCTCCCAGTGGGCTAAAGGCCAAAGAGATAGTTATAGAGATAGACAGTTGAGCTGTCAGCAGCTTGTAGTGGATACAGGATGCTGGATTCCTCAGAACCTGACTGCACCTGGTGAGATACGTGACGCATATACAGGGACATAATGCCCCCTGTATTAGCTAGACAGGCCTGGGTGGACATGGCGCCGTGTAGCCTGGCCAGCAGGGAGTTGATGATCCTGGAATTTTTGCTAGGGCACATGACCTTGCAAAGAAAGGAGCTAGAAGGAGAGATGTGATTTGTTCCCGACTATGCACATGAAAGAACCTCTTATAGGACCACCTGTGCAGAGCAGCAGAAGAGTCAAACTGTCAGCTCATCAGGTTCCTAGAGACAAGCATCAGTGGCATTTACATTTCTGAAGGCTGTGGCTACCCAATGTCCCCTTGCCACAGGGCTCTCAGGGAGGGTGATATCCAGAGTCGTAGACGTCCTGCCATTAGTCCTGTCCCCGAGGATCTAGCTGGAGGCTGTCAACAGGACAGGTTATATTAAATAGAGGAGAGAACGGTCTCTATGTCGACATCTTCCTCCTGATAGCTGCCCTACACTGGCTCCCTCCTGGGGTTGGAGCCACAGGGGGCTGCTGAAGGGTGGGGCTTTAACTGGTCTTGCAACAGGGGGAGCCAGAGATACCTGGCAAGGGCCTGGGCACTCCCCCTTGGCCTTGGGAATATTGGGAAGTGAAGATCCTGCATGCTTGAAGCCAGAATAATGAGCACGGGCTTCTCTGGTACATGCAAGCAATATAAAACAGTCAACAGAGGACTAGAGGCTGGCGAGCACTTTTCCTGGCCAGCATGGAATGTTGGTGATCCAGCCACAGCACACACTTATCATGCTTATCCTCCACGGGCATAGAGATGCCATATGCACACTTTGTTTGCCATACTCACTTGAAAGTGGAGGCAGTCTTAACCCAGAAACAGGAAGACAAACAGTGATTATTTCTAAGCAAAGCTAAGCAGCTTCTCTTTCTCTTTGTGTTACCCCTTCTGACTGCCTTTCACACAATCTGGTTTATTCTTATCTTTGTGAAGGATGCTTTGCAATAGATTCTACTAAGCCAGATGCAGAGTTTGCCATAGAGTGAAGCTCACAAGACTGTGAGAAACAGCCAGGGCCCTCCTAGCAGGCCAGAGAGGACGTCTTGCTCACTTAGCCAACAGAAACCAGCCACAGCAAAGTCCCATTGGATGTGTAAGTTTTTTTTAAAAAAAAACTAACAATAATCCTGGGAGGCTGCCAACAGACAGGTGAGCCACTACAAAGGTAACAGACACACGCTGTACCACACACTCTTTCAAAGCACACACACACACTGCACCTGATAGTAAGTGGAGATCAAATAATCAGTGATTTCACATCTGCACACCTGTTTTATAGATAACCCGTGGAGCATGAACGGGGAGCCGGAGTGTTTTAAGGTATCCATGCACCCTGACAAATGGAGGCCATTCCCCGTACATATGGAAGATGTATCAAAGTGGAGAGATAGTCTTGTTGTGATAGAGAACAACCATAACCAAAATAAAACAGAAGACACCTAATCAGGGAACAGGAATTTGATACAGGGGAGGGTGGAAGAACTAGACAATTCAATTCAATTTTATTTATATACCGCCAAATCACAACAACAGTCGCCTTTAGACAGTGGAACTGTGACAGTGGAACATAGACACACAAAAGACAAATGCAGATGACAGCAGGACACAAACTAACACAAAAAGTGAACTAACTCAAAGCAAAAGGCAACCTCAACAGTAACTAAAAGTAACAATAACTGAAAACTCGACAAACAATGGAATATACAAAAGATCAAACTTCACTAATGAGGCTAGAAAAACAAACCATAAAAATCTGTACATAATAAAAAAAAACTTAATGCAAGGGAGAATAAAACAACGTAATAACCATATAAACTGGATAACCAAGAAATATAGAAATTCAAACCCAAGGATAACAAAAAATGAATGATTTGAAACAAAAAACAAAACACAACTAGGCCACTGGAAAAAGGTGATGATAAATAAAGAAGTTGACAAACCTATTCACCCACGAGACAAGGAACAAAACTTAAACATAAAACAGTTTCACAATCTAAAAAGAAATATGAACTCAAAAACACGAAACCCAGGGTCCACAACCGGTTTAGGTACCTCTGGACTCATGGGCTGTAATAGCACCATTAAACTCAGTGAGGAGATCCACTGGCAGTGAACATGGTCTCAAGTTATCTGGAGGAAATCAGTGGCCGGCAGGGAGGAAATAACAGTTTCTTGGAATTACTTGGACTGAGAGGTAGAGAAAGGTCTCGTATTAGCAGACAAACAGAGGCTGCGTTTCTGTTGTCCTTTCTGCAGAGGTTAGCGTGGAACTAGCACCTAGCCAACTTTGTTTTTAACGCTTGGACTGGAGGGGAGCTGGCCCATATTCCAGCCAGCAAGATTCCTGTTGAGCCAGCCCACTGCATTTTCTAATTGAAATTTTAATACATTTCTACAACTGGTAACTTGCCAACCTAATCATTTGGACTGTAGGTCTCTAAAGCACCACCTTTATCTTTTATGGCCAAGAAAACCATCTTACCTTTCTATACAAGGTGTGCGTGTGTGTTGTTCTCTGGTGAGAATTAGAGCTTGAGATGAAGTTTGTTGTGCGTCTGATAAAACCAGTCTATTATCTCTAGGAAACTTTGATCAACATTTCACCACCCAAAAGATTGACAGAGAGAAAATGATCAAAGCATCCACTGTCTAGTCCTTATCAATGAATGTAATGAACAAAATAATTAGTTGAATCTCTCATTAGAATAAAAATTGTAGCAGCTAGCATTACATCCATGTGTTAAAACATCAACATGTTGAAACAGCGCATGTGAAAGTCATTCTCTCTCAAGTAATTTATTTTGGGTTCTGACTGAGAGAAACTAATATTGAATGAGCAGAAATGAATTATTTTCATTCAGTTAATAAGAACTATGAATTCCTGTCCTATGTACAGGTGAAAATGCAAAGGAGCGCTGAGAGACTAAAGGCTGAAATAGACCCATATAGCCCATCTATACACTTTTTACACTTTAGGCAAACGTGGAAATAAAGTTGCAAAGTGAGAAGTAGCAAGATGAGCTCAAACTATTATCTATAATTGTGGGTTGATCAAGAAAAATATTTTCTGCTCAATACATTTATGTGAAAAATATACATGTGAATTTCACACTGGTCCTCAGAGAGTTCATTAAAAAAAAGGTTGGGATGATGTGTTTGAAAATAAGAAAAGAAGTGTGGTCTAAGAATAATTTACAAGTTTAATTATTAATGTGAAATCCTGTAATCACATAATCTTGCCTTTTATATCTGTCTTATAATTTTTAATTAGTTTGTTGCTCATTCCACTTTGGTAGATGAATACATTAAAGGCTCAGGTTGGTGGGGCAAAATAATTTCAGAGAAATTACAGCTGTACTAAGGTTCCTGAATTCTCTTTTTTCAAGTTAGACCCAACGTCATAGAATGCATTGCAGCAGTGTTAGCACCTTTAATAAGTCTTTTGTATAAATTAAATTTACACAAAGTGTATAAAAACACAAATTCTTCTAGGTAGTTTTACTTAGTTCTTTAAGCTACATGTAAGGCAGGCTGATTCTGAGCATCACAGACTGCTTTCCACAGTTGTTCTCCTGGATTAATGTTGCGACATGATGTTAAGATCAGGAACATGTGGAAGCAAAACAATTGTAGGTTGCTTCTTGTTGGAGGTAGTTTGTAATGACTCTTGCTGAATGTTTTGGCTTATTGTAATTATGATATGATGGCATGATCCCTTTGGGGACTGTGTGACAGTACTGTAAATTAGCTTGACACTGCTGGATAGATAGCACTCATAAAGACACATTTCCTGAAAGAAAAAAAAACACATTAGATACAAATCAATGTACCTGCAAGAAAATGTGATTGATAAGCACGAATCAGAGGATGGATACGGGCATTGAAAAAAAAAATACATATGACAGGATGTTCTCAGAAACAGGACTTGCAAAAAATGACACACTTATACCGGCTCTGTGAAGAATATAAATGTGATAAAAATTCTGATGTACAGAGCTGATAAAGACATGTTCTACCCAAATGAAGGCAGAAGAGAGTAACTGAAGTTTCTCTTGTTCACCATTTTCCAATAGCCATAAAAATCTACTTTGATGTCAGAAATGGAAAAATATGAGCAGTTCCACAGATGGAGGTGGTGGTGGTTGGGGAGGATTCAGGTTGAAGAGATATTCAGAATCCTCAAAACTATTTTCATGTTTTTTGTTTACTTGAAGGTGTTTGAAGCAGCTTCAAAAATAAGTAAAATAAGTTGGAATTAGTCTAATATAACTGCTATTGCCTCTTGCATAAAATGATGACAGCTCTGCTTTAAGCTTACTTAGCACCATAGTGTGGCTATAGTTTAATCTGCCAGTCTTTTCTGATATTTCGCGATTGATGGAACAGATGGGATATCACACAGCTTAGCTCATTTAAAGTGCATTCATCTGAAAATGACAAATACAATTATAATTAATAATATTATTGCATTATTGAAAGGAGGCCCAAATCCTGAAGTGGCCTTTTGTAAAGTCAACAAGATGTACAGCTTTGCAATAGGTAAAATCAAGTACATGAAAAAGGTGAGGTGTTTTTGATGAAGTTTGCATGAGCTATATTATTTTTACAGGGCAAATGGGGTAAACAGTTGATTGCAAGGTGATGCACTGTAGCAGCACGAGTATTGTACATGCATATTGGAGCACAATAATTCATATCATACAGATGTTATGTTTTAGAGCTTACTTGCAGGGTAGTAGTTCAATTTTTGTGTATTTGCAGATTAATGTGTAAATATAAGTTGAAAAATTGCTTTGGTTAAGGCGCACCTGTACTGATATGTTAATAAAGCTCATTCGGGAGTGTGAATTGGGAATACTTCACAATTTTGTCACTGTATCTATCATGAATGATTGAATGTTATAATAACAAATGAGTCTAATTTAATGTGACAATGAAGTGAGGTAATCATTTTAACTACACACTATTGAATCTGTAGTATATTACAGTTGTGATGTCCTAGAAATACTTGAAAACTGCTTGAATTTGACTTTGCTACAAATATAGCTAGCCTGGGCGTGTGTTAGCAACTACGCCTCTGTACTAAACTGTACACTTTATGTATGACTAAGAGTCACTTGCGTTATGGCCTCAGTTTGGGTAGACCAAAGACTCAGTTAACAAATATTTAATTTGTCTATTAGAATTACAGTGAACTGCTGCTCTGCAAATAACTTGGGTGATAGCTTGGGATGAGCAATTTAATTTGTTTTGAAATCTCTAGAATCCTTTTGCTCTTTATTTCTAATTTAATGAAGTAAATTAATTTCAGTCAGGCATTCAGACGCTCTGTGTTCTATTGACTCTGTCTAGAGTCAATAGAGCTTGGAGAAGAGCAGATAAAAGTTGAGACAGTTTCAATGACATGTTCAAATGAAGGCGCAGAATCTGTGCAATATTTTTACAACCTGCTTGACTGTATTGAATGAAAGTTGGTCTGGTTGCTATTGGTATATCAGAGATATATTGGCATGTGTGTTCAAGTGTCAGGAAAAGAAAAAGAGTGACAGGAAAGTGGAGGGAGAGAGAGGAAGACATGCAGCAAAGGAACGCAGGTCGGATTTGAATCCAGGCACAGGAACAGTTTCTTTCCCCTCGCCATCTCCCTCCTAAATAGTTGAACTGTCACATTGCTTCACACAGCCAGACTGCAACTTCACTCTATGTACGTTCTGTGGTATTCATTTTTGTAATCCTGTATTTTTGGTTTATAAGGATTTAGATTGTTTTTATATTGTAGTATATTGTATATATAGTGTTACATTGTGTCGCTCATATGGTTTTTACATTGTTGTTGTAACCCTGGTAAGATTTACAGCAATCAGAAGTACAGGGTTCTTTGAATGCATCGTAGTTTTTGTTTGATAGTTTAATTTCTGGGCTTGCCCTGAAGGCATCACCTGCAGCTCGGTGCGCGTGAAGGTGTGGTGTGTCACTACCCGATCCGTACCGGAAACCCGATCTCCAAATACCAACAGATATTTGGAGATGGAAGAGAACTGATTTCAGCTCATCTCACAGCTGCTATCCAGGCTAGACGCCTTCGTTTGGTAACATCGATACACGAGCTGCCTCATGTTGCTTCCAGGTTGGGAAAGAATGAAAAGACAAACCCTTTTCAAGCTTATTCTCTTGCCGGTCGTGCGATCGAACATTGCAGCCGACCACACAGCAAGAACGAACCATGGCTATGCTTTCGCTCCTTTTTCACTTAGACCCCCAAAATGGCGGATCGGGCCAAAATCCGTTCCACGCCCACCCCCGTGACATCACGCTCCAAAGCCCTATTGAACATTTGAAGAACCAGCAAAAGAAAAAAAAAACTCTTGTAGAGGACATAAAGTCAGAGATAGAAAAGACAAGGAGCAGGTGCATCTAGTACAGGTAGAGCTGCTGCAAAAACCCACAGAGCCCAGCAGCCAGCGTAACAAATTCTGGATCCTTTGCTTTTAGTTAGCAATTAACATTAGCAGCACATCCTGCGTCCGATGTGAAAGGACTTTTATGCTGCGCACTGTGACTCACAGCAATGGTCCTGGGTCAGCCCTGACTTTGTGTTAAACTAATCCTAAAGTAATAATGGTATTTCTAACCACTGATATACCACAACTTTTTCCTTTCAACAGCTACTGAAAGTTAAGGGACCTAGCTGCTATCGGATATTTATATAGCGATCCTCCAGCTTCAAACTGTATCACCCTTCAAGGACCTGCAGTTCAAAAAAGCGCCCCTCGACAGCCAAACCCATCTGTTCTCTGATTGGATTGTTACATTTGTGATTGACATGATATTGACCAATCAGATGAAAGGAAGAAAAATAGGGTCAAAATTCGTACTTGTAACTTGCAGGGTTTTTTTTCTAAGTCCACACACAAATCTTTTTTACGCACACACTAGAGCTGGGCGATAGAACGATAACGATATGTATCGCGATATAACTTTTACTCGATAGAGAAATTAAGCTATCGCGATAGACCTCGCCGCTCTTGTCCTCAAAAAAAAAAAAAAAGGTCAGCCAATCCAAATTAAGTAGCGCAGAGCCGAACCAATCACAGCCGCAGCAGCACGTCACGTGACTTGTTACGTACAGCACAAGTGCCAAGCCGCATGTGTGTTTGTTTGGGAAGCAGCCAGCGGGTAATGGAGAGAGCGCGTAATGGAGGAAATGAGTGTGCCGACTAGAAAAATCAACCGAGCGTGACCGAAGAGAAAACAGATGATGGTTCCAATGGCGGAGAGATTGTCAAACGGAAGAGCCATAGAAGTTCCGTAGTGTGAAGGTCCATCCATCCATCCTCATCCGCTTTGTCCGGGGCCGGGTCGCGGGGGCAGCAGCCTAAGCAAAGAGGCCCAGACCTCCCTCTCCCCAGCCACCTCCTCCAGCTTATCCGGGGGAATACCAAGGCGTTCCCAGGCCAGCCGAGAGATATAATCTCTCCAGCGTGTCCTGGGTCTGCCCCGGGGCCTCCTCCCAGTGGGACATGCCTGGAACACCTCACCCAGGAGGCGCCCAGGGGGCATCCTTGTCAGATGCCCGAACCACCTCAGCTGGCTCCTTTCGATGTGGAGCAGCAGCTGCTCTACTCTGAGCCCCTCCCGGATGGCCGAACTTCTCACCCTATCTCTAAGGGAGAGGCCAGCCACCCTTCGGAGGAAGCTCATTTCTGCCGCTTGTATCCGCAATCTCGTTCTTTCGGTCACTACCCACAGCTCGTGGCCATAGGTGAGGGTAGGGACGTAGATCGACCGGTAAATTGAGAGCTTCGCTTTTACACTCAGCTCCCTCTTCACCACGACGGACCGGTGCAGCGTCCGCATTACTGCAGCTGCAGCCCCAATCCGTCTGTCGATCTCTGGCTCCCTTCTCCCATCACTCGCGAACAAGACCCCGAGATACTTGAACTCCTCCACTTGGGGCAGGAACTCATCCCCGACCCGGAGTGGGCACTCCACCCTTTTCCGGCTGAGAACCATGGCCTCAGATTTGGAGGTGCTGATCCTCATCCCCGCTGCTTCACACTCGGCTGCGAACCGTTCCAGTGCGAGCTGGAGGCCCTCACCCGATGAAGCCAACAGAACCACATCATCTGCAAAAATCAGAGATGAGATTCTGAGGCCACCAAAGCGAAAGCCCTCCGCCACTTGGCTGCACCTAGAAATCCTGTCCATAAAAATTATGAACAGAACCGGAGACAAAGGGCAGCCCTGGCGGAGCCCATCACCCACCGGGAACGAGTCCGACTTATTGCCGGCAATGCGAACCAAGCTCTTGCAACGGTTGTATAGGGATCGAATGGCCCGTAGCAATGGGCCAGACACCCCATATTCCCGCAACACCTCCCACAGGACACCCCGAGGGACACGGTCGAATGCCTTCTCCAAGTCCACAAAACACATGTAGACTGGTTGGGCAAACTCCCATGCACCCTCAAGTATCCTGGAGAGGATAAAGAGCTGGTCCAGTGTTCCGCGACCAGGACGAAAACCGCATTGTTCCTCCTGTATCCGAGGTTCGACTAACGGACGAACTCTCCTTTCCAGCACCCTGGCATAGACTTTCCCAGGGAGGCTGAGGAGTGTGATCCCCCTGTAGTTGGAACACACCCTCCGGTCCCCTTTCTTAAAGATGGGGACCACCACCCCAGTCTGCCAGTCCACAGGTACTGCCCCTGATCTCCACGCAACATTGCAGAGGCGTGTCAACCAGGACAGCCCTACAACGTCCAGAGCCTTCAGGAACTCGGGGCGGACCTCATCAACACCAGGGGCTCTGCCACCAAGGAGTTGTTTAACTGCCTCAGTGGCCTCGCCCCCGGAAATTGGCGGGTCATTCCCCTCATCCCCAGACTCTGCTTCCTCCTCGGAAGACGTGTCAGTGGGATTAAGGAGGTCCTCGAAGTATTCCTTCCACCGCCTGACAATTTTCTCAGTCGACATCAGCAGCGCTCCGCCAGCACTATACACAGTGCAGGTAGAGCACCGCTTTCCCCTCCTGAGACGTCTGACGGTTTGCCAGAATCTCTTCGAGGCAGTCCGAAAGTCTTTTTCCATGGCCTCTCCGAACTCCTCCCACACCCGAGTTTTTGCTTCAGCCACTGCCCGAGCCGCATTCCGCTTGGCCTGTCGATACCTGTCGGCTGCCTCCGGAGTCCCACAGGCTAATGCCAGTCTTGGCAGCCGGGGGTCAGTCCGCCAGGGCCTCCGCTCCTGGCCGCCACCCGGCACACAATGCACCCGACCCCTATGGCGCCTCCTGCGGGTGGTGGGCCTGCGGGAGGATGGGCCCATGTCTCCTCTTCGGGCTGTGCCCGGCCGGGCCCCATGGACTAAGGCCCGGCCACCAGACGCTTGCCCTCGGGCACCCTCCCCGGGCCTGGCTCCAGGGCGAGGCCCCGGTAACCCTATCCCGGGCAGGGTAAACTGTTCCCTCGGTGTCCTTTTCATAAGGGTCTTATGAATCGCTCTTTGTCTGGTCCCTCACCCAGGGCCAATTTGCCATGGGAGACCCTACCAGGGGGCAAAAGCCCCCAGACAACATAGCCCCTGGGATCCCTGTGACACACAAACCCCTCCACCACGATAAGGTAGCGATTCAAGGAGGAGTAGTGTGAAGGTATTTCGGCTATTTCAAGTCTGACAAAAAACAGAGTAGCGTGCACTGTAAATTGTGCCGAAAGCAAGTCTGGAAATACAATAAGCTGGTGCATGCGTCACACTGTGCGCCACGTTATTGTTTTGGTGAAATGAATTTCTACAATACTGTTACTGTTAATTCTACTCTCTGCAGTGTTTAAATGCTTACATATACACACAGTTACTGTCCCTCCACACATACGACTCGGTTCTGCTTCTATGCCCCAGCTTTGTTTACTTTTTCTCACCGAGGCTTCTAGACTTCTGATTGGCCAACATTTCTGCACGGTTAGGAATCTAGCGCCACCTGCTGCTTTGGCATGTTCATAGCAGCGTTTTCCTTCATTTCTGCCTTTATGTGTGGACGGGATTATTTTTTAAAACGAAAACGGAAAATCTCAGTTTTCAAAAATACCCGTGTACGTGTGGACGTAGCCTCAGTCTCTGACTGGAAGCGCTAATTCGTCATTCGGCTTTTGTCAGACTAAAGTAACCGTTAAAACTGTTTGAAAAGCTCACCTATACAACAAGGAGAGATTGAGAATTTCCTTTTAGTTCTCAGTTTATTTGATATTGACAAAAGTTAGTCAGTTTTGTCTGTTCTTCTGTAAAACAAACTAAGATTTATTTTTAGAATTAATATTTTGTTTCTAAGTGGAATTGACAATTTAGTCTGTTTTGTTTGTTCGTTCTATTTTGAAACTTAAACGCTTTAGTGGCTGCCTTTTGTGTAGTTTGCAATATTTGCCTTTATTTATCTGAAAAAGTCTCATGTTCCTTAAGTACATCTACCCTGTTGAACTTATTATGGGAAATAAATATTTAAATAAAAACAAGCTGCTGATTATTTCACATTTTACTTGTGAGCAACGGCACATTTAAATCTTACAAATATAGTTATTTGGCTTATATCGTGATAGATATCGTTATCGCCTGAAATGAAAAAAACATATCGTGATATGAAAAAATCTCATATCGCCCAGCTCTAGCACACACAAATCTTTTTTACACATACAAATCTTTTTTACAAGTACAAAATATTTATGACCACATTTTGAGCCCATAACTGTCCCCTAGCATGAAGAACCTGTACAGCAGCCATTTTTGCTTTGTGTTTCATCAGTGGCCTTCTCTTTCTACAGTATGTGAAGGCTTTGCCATTTAAAATGTCTTGAGTTGACTGAGTTATATAAATTCAAATATTATTTAATAAAACCAAAAACACGTTTTTATTTATTATTAATATTTTTTCTTTTTCTTTAGGATGTTGATCAAAAGCCTCACTGTGAAAGAGTGGCTGCTATGGCAACCCTTGTTGCACTGACAGGCTTCTAGTAACATATTAGCACACACATTTTTTTCACTTCTGCCAAGAATGATGACACGGCCATCATGGGGTGTATCTGGGATGATCAGGAAGAGGAGTACAGAAGTCTGGTGAGGAACTTTGTCGCATGGAGTCACACAAACCACCTGCAACTCAACACCTCAAAGACTAAGGAACTGGTTGTGGACTTCGGGAGGTCCAGAGAAGGTCCACTGCCGGTTCAGATAGAGGGGGAGGAGGTGGAGGTGGTCAACAAGTACAAGTACCTCGGGCTGTGGGTGGACAATAAACTGGACTGGTCATGCAACACAGAGCACCTGTATAAAAAAGCCCAAAGCCGACTGTACTTCCTCAGGAGGCTGAGGTCTTTTAACATCTGCAGGAAGCTCCTGAGGATGTTTTACCAGTCAGTGGTTGCTGGAGTCCTTTTCTATGCTGTGGTGTGCTGGGGGAGCAGCACAGCAAAGAAGGACTCATGCAGGCTGGAGAAACTGATCAGGAAGGCTAGCTCTGTGGTCGGCATGAAGCTGGACACTCTGGTGACAGTGGCAGAGAAAAGGACACTAAAGAAACTGATGGACATTATGAACAATGCTGGGCATCCTCTGCACACGGCCATTAACAACCAGAAGAGTCTGTTCAGTGACAGGTTGCTTCTCCCCAAGACAAGAACTAACAGACTTAAAAACTCCTTTGTCCCACACGCCATCAGACTGTTTAACTCCTCTCTGGAGGGGAGAGGGAGGGGTAACAGGAGGACAAAGGAGGGGGGAACAACTAAGCTGTAGTGCCTCTTCACCTCACTGTGCAATACCTTGTGCAATACTTTTTGTAAATAGTCAATGGTGCAATAGACTCCATACTTGAAATGTGCAATTCACTTGTATTTTTATTTTTTATTCCTATTTATTCTATTTATCCCCTTCGTATATTTTATTTATATTTGTCTCTGTATTTATGTGTGTGTGTGTGTGTGTGTGTGTGTGTGTGTGTGTGTGTGTGTGTGTGTGTGTGTGTGTGTGTGTGTGTATATATATATATAATATTCTGTAACTGTAACTTCTGTCGGTGCTGTGCTTTTGGAAACCGAATTTCCCAGAGGAACCCACCCGAGGGATTAATAAAGTTCTATCTTATCTTATCTTATCTTAGAACTTTAAAAAACATCTTGTAAGCCATTGTTTTTGCTTTCATTACTATGTTTACGCAAAGAGCCAACCAGTGTAAACTATAAAACAATTGTTTTCCTTTCAGTATGACTAAAAAGGCTGTCTTACACTGTGGGGGCATGCTTTCTGAGATGTCTTGGGGCAGCTTGTCTCCTTAGAGCCAGTCTGATGAGTATCCAAATGATCAGAATTATATGCTGTGGCTTTCATAGTCATAAGCTCTCACAACAGAGTGCATATCTTTTGATAGTGTCATTTTGTCCGTCAAATACAGTTGCACAGTTTTGACAACAGAAGATTCAGTCTTTGTTTTCATTATTAAATTAATGTGAGCTCGTCTATGATAATGCTGAAAATATTTGAATTGATTGTAAAGCAGCTTGGTTTCATCTTGCTGTTGCATATATTTTATTTGATATTATCTTTGTTCTTACAATGCTGATGTTAAATGAGGGAAACCTAATGAAGATTTTTGATTTCTTTGAGCCATATCCGATGGCCATATTGTGATGTTGTCATATCAAGATGTTATCTAATAGGTTAATCAAGATTGATTAATAAGTTAGTAGCCTCAATTTCATTAAACATGTTCAATATTCTTTCCCTGTGTTATGATTCCTTATTTCACACGATCTAATTTATGGACACACTGTGGTTTGATTCTTTTGATTCCTGGGTTGTTACCTGCATCTGGGGAGAAGTTTGTGTCAATAACACCTTTACAAATATATTTACTTAGAAAATGAATGACATATTTAATACTTTTTTTGAGGGAGAATGTTCTGAAAAACTACCATGTGCACACTTTTCTTAAGGTTAAACAAAAGTCAGTTATCTTTCTAATGCTGTAGTAAATTGCTCTGCTACATAAAGTCATGGTGACTTGGGATTTAGGAAATCTTCTGTGTCTAGCTGGAGCTCATTCATAACAGCATCGCCATGATGAATAATGACTGCTAATATCATGCTCGCGAAAGAAGCCAGCCATCCACAGGCTTTTACAGTGGCTCACTATGGATAATAACCTGCTTGTTATTGTGAGAGTAATTCCACCAACTACATTCCTCAGTCATTTTTTTCCACTTCACCTATAAATCCAGTGCTTTGTATAACACATTCAATCAGTGGTTTATTCCCCGTCTTTAGCAAGGCATGCTCTTTGCTATTAAAAGCCATTCCCATTAAAAGTCATTCAGGGTGTAATTTTGTGAAATTATGTCGAAAATTCTTCCCAGCAACTGTAATGCTATCTCCTGTGAAGAAGCATGCTCAGAATTCTATTTAATTTACTCCCTGTACTTTTAGTGGAGCACAGATGTAGCAAAAAATGCTTAAATTCCCAAGTATAAGTTACTCTAAAGAATGTAGTGGAGGTGATCTGCCAGAACTACTGTGGTCGTGTGCAACTGTAAAAGTATAAATGTTATGGTTAAAACAAATCATATCAAAATCAATAAAACCACATCTCAAATTTGACCTAAATTGATACTTAAATTCAAAAATTAAAACTTTATCACTGAATAATTTGTCAAAATGAAAGTGGTATCCAAGCCCTAAATTAACACCTTATACTTGCAAAGACCGTCATGCACTCAAGTGCAATACATAACATTAGAGTTTTAAAATATAATTTCATATTTATTTATGCAGTTAGCAGAAGGATCTGTCTGCTGGTGATGTTTTAGTCTCCTACTTTATATATCCATATAGTGGCTCACACTTACAGAGTCAACGAACAACCTGTAGAAAAAATAACACCCATTAAAATTACTTATCATATTTCTTTACCACCCATCATCAAATTTGTCAGAAACATTTGTGAACTAAAAATTATATTGTTGTTTTATTAGGCAAACAACCAACTGAATTCACATTTTGCACACAAATTTTACCCGGTGCTCTAGACTTCTCTAAGAAGTCAGAAATTAATGAAGCATAACAAAGCCTGAAAAACTGCTTAAGAATACACCAATCACGTGTAGAGGAGAAGGCATCTGGCTTGCAGAGAGAGACAGAGAAGAGCGGCTCTTTGGGTGAACTAAGCTCATCCTTGTCCACAGCTGGCACCATGCTGTCATTGTATTTTTTAATTGTGCCCTTTTAATTGTGCTCTCTGCCCAGATTTGTCTAGCCTTTGTACCAACATTACACTTGCCTGGCTTGTGTATAAAGCCTCTGTGCTTCCCATGTCACGTTGTCTTGTCTGTTTTAGTCCTCCTCTTATTGGTTTTATTTCTGTAGGGTGCATTATAAAGCCGGTTCAACATAGTCATGCTTTCTTTTAGTTTAGAAGAAAATTAGAGTCAGAGATGGCATATATCACAACAGTGGCTATAAGCTTCGTTTTCAGTCCAGGCTTCCTACATCAGGATCTCCTGTGCTCTACATAAAAGGAGCTGCTGATGCTTCTTCCACACAAAATGAACACATCAAGTGCCTCCTACTTCAGTCAAGTGGAACAACTCAACTCGCCTATGAGGAAGTTAAACAAATAGTTACACTGCTGATGCAAATAAGGTGAGAGAGGAATCCTGTCAGATATTGTTAATCTTATAAATTTTGAAGTGCAAATTTATTTTACCACTCAATCCACTCCCGATGCTGCTATTCATTTCTAACATGACAGCTGCACAGTAGAACTCTTAAACTTTAAACTCGGTCCATTTAGACATAATGGCTTTCTATCTAATATTGTCTCATAATGAAGGCAGTGTGGAAATCACTTTAGCGTTTGTCCAATTCAAATTCAGTCATTTCAATAACTGAATATTCAATTACTGAAATTACTTGCAAGACTGACAAGACTTCCTGTTTTTTTTTTTTTTTTAAATGCAAACAGTTGCACCCTTCAGGTGGTCACCAACCAGTCTTTAGGCCCATGTGACTGAGACCAAGATCTAAAAGCACAAAATTAGACAGTGTGTTGCCCCATGATCGGAAGGTCAGGGGTTTGAATCCACTGAATAGCTACCCTGAGGTACTACCGAGCATGGTACCGTCCCTACACACTGCTCCCCGTGCGCCTGCTTAATGGCTGCCCACTGCTTCACTGAGTGAATGGGTCAAATGCAGAGAAAGTAATTTCCCCACAGGGATCAATAAAGTATACATTATTATTCGCATGTCCTTACATTTTGTTGTTAGTAAATTCAAAAATTGTAAATAAAAATAAATGAGACTACAGGAATAGAAAACTAAAAATCGACTAAAAGTCAGTTAATCATACAAGAAACAGTTTTCTATTGAACACAACCGCACAAGCATAACTGTACCAGCAGCAAGTTGTTGAAGCAGTGTGGGAAGAGCAACCACCTGCTGTCATTTAACCATCATCCACCCTGTGTCCTTCTAATTGGTGTTTGTTGAGTTTCTGCTTGTTAGCGCTTTCACGGGTATCTGCTGATTGCCACCAAGTGGTTTGTTTGTCAGGTTTGTTTTCTGTATGAAACAGACAGTTACGTATAGCTCATGGGAAGTCTAATAAGTAGCATTTGTCGTAAGTACATAAACCAACACACACATTTATGAAGACACCTGAGCACAGTATAGTTGCTCTTTATATATATATACAGTATATATAGGATGAATCTTTGATCTTCTGTGGTTTTATTCTTTATTAATTTTTGGAAATGAACATGTTTAAGGCATTGCTTGTCCTTTACACTGACTTAAAGTTCTTAAATTGATTATGAAAGTACAAAAATAAATCAGATTTAAGTTATCATTACTACCTGTGGTTAAATGCATATAGTTATTGTGAGAAAGAAAATGAATCACTTAACACTTCTTGAACTAATGGTCAAACAGCTAACAAGGCAAGCTCATTTTCTCCATCACGTTATCTGTTTGCTCCTTGTTTTAAACATATTAAGCTCATTAACATTTCACAAATTTATAGTGCTGTGTTAATTTTACCTTACCTTTCATTTGTTTGTAAAACAACCTTAGATATCTAACTGATTTCACAGTACAACCACCTAGACTTTACACTGTAGATCACAAAAAATGTATATACATATATATATATATAGATAGATATATTAAGCAAGCTAGAAAATCAGCGCTAATTTGAGGTTATTTTAATTCTTGTGCGGATTCCAAGATAAAAAAAAATGCAAGAAAAGATGCATGCACACATTTAAAAGGTTTATGTGTAAAAAAAAAAGAAAAAAAAGAGAGGAATAACTGAAGGTGGAAGCACTGTAGGAGCTGATGAATAAAGAAAATGAGAGAGAACGGAGGACAGATTGATATACAGAGGAGGAAAGTCACTGAACTACTCAGGAACTACAGAGAATTAGTGAGGAGGAACTGAGGGCAGCTATAAAGAATATGGGATTATCAGAGTCGAAAGGTGATTGGTCCAGATGAGAAACCTGTGGAGGTATAGACATGTCTAGGGTCTAGGAGCAACCAGAAGAGGGGGGAGTACACTTTAACCAGATTGTTTAACCCTCTCAGGCTCAAATTAAACTTTTTGTTGCTAATGCACAACCAGGTCCTGCAGTGGTACTTCTGAGTAAAAAAAACCTCATAAAATATGTATGTGGGGTAATCAGGCTGTTAGTTTTTAACTGTTGCAAATCGGCAACGCCTGCCTCGAGAGGGTTAAGATAATCTTGGACAGTGAGAGGGTGCCTGAGGGTTGGAAAACAAGTGTACAAACACAGATTGAGACTGTGAAAGCTTTGGTGTGCTCTCAGCCTCACTAACAGATTGTCATCAGTGTCAGGCTGTGAAAAAGAGTGAAAAGGCTCTTTGGTTGTTGTACTATCATATGGAACACATGTCAGGCTTAGTGAGCTTCTTTTCTTAATCCTAAACAAGAAGCACAACACTTTGACTCCGTACACTTTCTGAAACCTTCCTTGGTCATTAGTTTTCTACTGAAGTACAACAAGTTATTTATAACACTCCTTCTTCTGGCCACTACCGTTGCAAACTAAATGAAAACTAAATGTCTACATCATGACCAGAATTTAGATATCAGAGGAGAAGTTACAGTGACCCCTTTTGTTGTAAAGTTTTTTTGCCAGAAGACCAGAAAAAAAAATCACTCTGTTTATAAAACATCCTGAACAAACAGGTTTCATCAAAGGTAGACTAGAATCTACAGCTATCTCTTTAGATGCAGAGAAATCATTTGAAAATGGATATTAGTAAAATGGATATTCATATATGCAATTTGCCTTGATTTTTGTGATTTGGCGCTTTATAAATACAATTGAATTGAATTGAAGTTCTACAAAAATTTGGATTTGGTTTATCATTCATCTCCAAGTGCATGTGTTAGGATAACTGATTGTGCTTCTCAGAGCTTCAATCTGGAGCACCAGGCAGGTCTGCCTGCTCATGCACTCCCTTTTTTATCTTCACTGAGACATTAGCAGCAGTGATCCAATGAAATAAAGATCTTAAAGGAATTCAAGCTGAAGATAGATCTTATGCATGACTATGAAAATGATCTTTATGAACTGAAAATCCAAAAATGATTTGTGTTTTTCTCAGTTTGGAAATTTAGATCATATTTGTTTGGAGACAGTGTCTTCTTCCACACAAAGCGAACAAAAAGCCCAAAACGAATTGGTGCCCACTGATCTCGGGTGGTCAGCTGTGGTGTGGTCTCGTCTCCTAGTGTGCTCTGCAGGTGGCTGGGGGTGTTCGCGTGGGCTGAAGGCATCTGGCAGCTTCTTGGGGAGGGAGGCTATGACCGGTGTCAGTTGTAGATCTTGTTGGTGGGGGACTTAACTGCCTTGTGGTGTTGGGGTTTTGAGCCTGGGGTGCTTGCCTTAGGGAGGGCGATGGTTACATTTTTACTTGCCCTGTGGTGGGATATTGGAAGCAAATATATTTTAGTATTTTAGTATTTATTTAGTATTTATTTATTTATTGTCATTGTCAAGAACAATGAAATTGCGTTTGGGGCTTCCATACAACCCCAAAAAAAAGAAGAAAATAATAAATACCCCTTAAAACCCAAGTGTACATATTTAACCCAGTGTGACTCCAATGCAATAAGACAATCCTTAGCAATAATGTTCGTAGAAATTCAGACAAAGACCTGAGAAACATGACAAAATACAACAATGCAACCCATTCAATATTATTGTACTGTGAGATATGATATCAGATATGATAGTTATCTATTTAAGAAAGAGGGGGGGGGGGGGGGCAGGAGGGGGAAGAGAATAAAGATATGATGCACCAATGCAGACCAGTTCATTGCTATTAAGAAGTTGGATATGGTTATTGTCCGTGAGAGGGGGGCAGAGAGTTCAGGAGCCTCACAGCCTGTGGATACAGGCTGTTGGCCAGTCTGGATGTTCTGGCCTGTATAGACCTGTACCTTCTCCCTGAGGGCAGCAGATGGAAAAGGTGGCGCACAGGGTGATGTTGGTCCCGCAGGATACTGTGCACCCTCCTCAGACAGCGAGTGGGGAAGATATTACTGATCTCTGGCAGACTTGTTCCAATAATTCTGCCAGCTTCTTTCACCACCCGCTGGAGTGCTTGCTGATCGGCCTTGGTGCAGCTGGGGAACCACACTAGAAATCCATACGTCAGAACGCTGCTGATGGCACAGTTGTAGAAGTTCAACATCAGAGATCTGGGAATGTGTGCGCTCCGCAGTCTCCTCAGGTAGTAGAGGCGCTGTTGGGCCTTCCGTACAACTGAGGTGATATGGTTGCCCCAGGACAGGTCCTCGGTCACAGTTACCCCCAAGAATTTAAAACTGCTCACCCTCTCCACCGCCTCACTGCCAATGAAGAGAGGCAGATGGTTGTTATGACCCCTCTTCCGGAAATCTACAATGATCTCCTTGGTCTTTTTGGTGTTTAAGACCAAGTTATTGTCGTGGCACCATGACTCTAGTTGTTGCACCTCTGTCCTATAGTTTGTCTCATCATTGTTGGATATAAGTCCGAGCACTGTAGTGTCATCTGCAAACTTAACAATGAGATTGGACGCGCAGGAGGAAATACAGTCATGGGTGAAGAGAGTGTATAGCAGAGGGCTCAGAACACACCCCTGAGGGGCACCGGTGTTGACCACAAGGGTGGAAGAGGTGTTCTTACCCACTCTGACACTCTGTCTACGGTTAGTGAGGAAGTCCACAATCCAGTTGCACAGAGAGGAGTTAAGTCCCAGTTGGTGGAGTTTGGGACGGAGTTTGTATGGCCGGATGGTATTAAAAGCCGAGCTGTAGTCTACAAAGAGGAGCCGTGCATAGGTGTTCCTGTGTTCCAAGTGCTTCAGTAATGTGTGCAGCACTGTGGCGATCGCATCCTCGGTTGACCGGTTCTCCCTGTATGCAAACTGGTGCGAGTCCAGGGATGGTGGAAAAGCAGCTCTGATGTGTTTAATGACCAGTCTCTCCAGGCATTTGGCGGGAATGGGGGTGAGTGCCACAGGTCTGAAATCGTTCAGACATGTGACATTTGACTGTTTTGGAATGGGAACGATGGTTGCTGCTTTGAAACAGGATGGTACCAGTGAACAGGACAACGAGGTGTTATATATAGAGGTGAAGACGTCCGCCAGGTCCGCAGCACAGTCTTTTAGCACCCGGCCCAGCACTCCATCCGGCCCGGCCGCCTTCCTGGTGTTAATGCTCCGGAACACACGCCTCAGCTCATGAGTGCTCAGGACCGGAGCAGGGTCGGTTGAGGGGAGAGGGGACAGGACAGGGTCGGTGTTCTCCCTATCAAAACGGGCATAAAAGAGATTTAGATCCTCAGCCAGAGTAGAACTGTCGGCTGAGGGTGATGGTGTTCTTCTTTTGTAGTCCGTGATAGCCCTGATGCCCTCCCAGACCTGCCTTGGGTTTGTGTTGTTCTCAAACCTGGCCTCGATACGCCTCCTGTGCTGCTGCTTGGCAGTCTTGATGCCTCTTCTCAGGTTGGCCCTGGCAGCACTGTATGCCTCCTGGTCCCCGGATTTGAAAGCGTTGTTCCTTGTTCGAATAAGTTGTTGAACTCCGTGTGTCATCCAGGGTGGATTATTAGGGAACACACGGAATCGTTTCCAAGTTGTTACATTGTCCACACAGAAACAGATGTAGTCCAAGACAGTGGAGGTGTAACTGTCCAATGCGACACGATTGTCAGTGTCCTGCACCTTGAATACATCCCAGTCTGTGCAGTGGAAACAGTCCTGAAGCATCGGAATAGCATCCTGCGGCCATGTTCGCACGGTTTTGGTTGTAATCCCAGTGCTCTTGATCTTTTGTGTGTATATTGGGTGTAGCAGAAGGGAGAGATGGTCTGACAGACCCAGGTGGGGATAAGCCTGGGCTCTGTACGCATTCGCCATGTTGGTGTACACCTGGTCCAACGTTCTATCTCCTCTGGTAGCACACTTATACAATATATACAATTGGAGCAGGTTTTCCCCTTCTGAGGTGTGTGTGTGGCCAGTATGTGTAATGCTGTGGCGGACTCTGGGGCTAGCTATGTCATGTGACCTGCAGGACATGGTCATGGAGGGGAAGGGGTGGGGTTTTCCACCTCCTGGTAGATGTGGGTACTTCGTGTCTCCAGGGCAAATGCTAGATGTTCATGACCGATGTCTGGCTCATGCCGGGGTGGTTGGCCTCTGGCGAGGACGGCTGCCCATTGCCTCTGGCCCTTTCAGGCTCTTGAACTTTGATTGCGGTATCCCTTTTCCTTCTGCTGGGGTAGGCATGCATTTATCATTGAGGCGTGTAGTGTCTCAGTGCTCAGGAGAGGCTGTGGATGACCAGGGTCTCCTGGGCCCTTTCTCTGGTTGCCTCTGACTCCCAGAGGTATTGTTGCAGCTTTTGCTCATTATTAATTACATGTCATGACAAATACATGCAATCACACTCAGACATACACATTATAGGAACATCCTGTGTGTTTGTGCATCAGTTTATTGTTTTTCATTCAGGTGCTGGTTCAGATGCAGCAGTTGATATGCTTTAATTTGTGCTTTGTCCTTTATTCTCATCTCTTTTCTGTTCTTTTTTCTAACAAGAGAAACCTATAGAGAGTTTAGAAAGATCCTGCTGGCAAAACAAATGTGTTTGACACAGCAGTACATTGAGATCACGTTTCTGCTTGCCAAAGCTGCTGGACAGGAAAGGTTATAATACATGAATAAATTAAATATAATACATACGATAGGTAACAAATAAAGCAAACCATGTTTTAGCTGTTTTTATTATACTCTGGCATGTCAGAGTGGCCAATGTAGAGCTGTCTGCAGATTTTAGAAGATACAATAAAATACAATAAATCACATATTAAAACAAACAAACAAACAAACTAGGATATGTGGGGGAAAATTTTAATTTTATCACTGTGTGAAGGCATTTACTCGGTTCTGCTTTACAAAAGATGGGAGAGTTAAATTATTTTGACATTGCATCAAAGAAAATTTATATATCTGGACAGAACATTCCCATGTAACTAGTCATACTGTCTCTTCAATAAGACTAGAATTATTATGATTAAGCGAAAGAGGGGAACTGTTGGTGATACATTGCTTCAAGGTGATCCTCCATAAGTATGTTTTTTATGTAGAATAGTATACTGAGCTAAGAATCTATATTCTTTTTTCAAACTCTGACAGGGACTTGGTTGGCCTTGACTGAGCTGTGGAGACATCATGCTTCAGACTGCCTGTCCATTCTAAATATGACACTCTGTCAGAGATATACAGACACGCTTTCTTCGATTAATTGGCTTTCCAGTCTCTGTGTGCAGAGACAAGGCGACAGTAGAAAGCTAATACCTGAAAAATGTGCCTAGGGAGGTTAACATATACTTTGTATGTTGGGTTTGCTGACAGGCAAGACAAATATAGTTTATGTTCATGTTTTCTCAACTACAAAGGCAGTTGTAAATTAAGCAGGCTGTAAATTAAACCAGCAGAAAAAGTACATACATCTTGTTATCCTAGTTTCCTCTAGCCTCCCAGTGTTGTTGGCACACAAGTCAATCAATTCTGCTGCATAGCAAAGAGTATTTACAGTTCATTAATGAGGCAGCTGGGGACAGGAATGTCAGGATGTGGTGCTGTGGGGACGAAGCAGACATTTGAAGGAGAACCAGTAAAATGACAGAATTACAAAATGTACATCTAAGAGGGGACTTGTTCGGGAGGTGGAGAAGGGTGGTGGAGTGAGAACACAGGGTGAATGTAGGAAATAAAAATGCTTTTTGCTTGCCGTTGAGGTGGTGTCTTCATTATGCAAATGTCTGTGAAGAAAATGCAGTTAACAGTTAGGGTGGGGATGTCCGCTGACATTTAGCATTATCAGTGTTTTTCTTCACTTTGGAATCCATTTTTTATAACTTTCTTTCTGAAAGGCAGAAAAGCATTTGAATCATATTCACATGCTCACAAATTAGTAGCTTGGTCAGAAAGTCTGTCAAGAATCCCAAAAGGGAAGATGTGCGGATCCTCAAAAGAAATACTCTTTCAGTGCATCCTCAAACACCCTGAAGTCGACAAGTACTTGTCATTTTGCCCCACCTAACAAAAGCCAAGTCTGTCAGAAACAATATGAGTCCTCATCAATTTAAATATCCCTTCTGTTTTCATCTGAGCCAACAACACGGGAGATTAGGAACATGGTTGCAGCTATCAGAGCGATGGATCTGGACACACCATCAGTTATTTCCAAATAATTTGATTTAGTGAGTGACAAGAAGGCCCTACTGAGTCTTGCCAGGAGGGGAGTGTAGCAGCAATGGAAGACATGATGTTGATATGAGGGGTCATAATGGATTAATAGCTGTAATTGACAAGTGGCCAAGTTGCTAGCACAGGTGAGCAAAGCCCCCTAAGCTTGATGGATGTAATTTATCTGCACAATAAATCAGGGGTTTTGGTTGGCTGGAATTCACTGATGCAAGGTGGGCTGCTTTGGCTACTTTGCATCTCTTCTGTTTGAGATTTTCTTTCAAAGTACAAGTGGAGTCTTGGAGCCACATCTATCAAGTAGCCGTGGCCCTCAAATTCACTTCTTCTAGTCAATCACTATAGGTGTTGTCTATCCATCTCCAACAGTTCCAGCGTGTTAAGACTGTCTGTTACACATTTTGTGGTTGCATATTTGTGAAGGTAGGCAGGATACATTCTGTGAAAAGCCAAAGTAGACTTATTTCAGTATAACTAGCTAGGTAACTATGGAAACAAATTTATTATAGCAACTGTATTATCATATATGTGTATTTAGGATTCTAAGAGTGACTGCTGATAACTCAGTATATTAGCTCAGTCTAGCTAATATATATATATAACAGATATGAGTTCCATTGGCAGAGTTTCCAATCCATGGTTCTGGAATCACATTGACTCTGCAGTATCCACTGCTGACCCTTCAAGCTCTCCCAGTGTCGAAAATCATAGGCCTGTATTAGCTCTGTATAAATGGGTTGCCTGATTATGCAATGGCTTCCTTGGCTTGGTAGAAGTCAGTGGAATATTACAGAATAAGCAAAAATATCTTAGAAGATGGAAGTACCATACTTATTTAGATTTTAAAATATGCATAGTAGATGGGATCAAGCCTTTGCAGCAATTATTTCAAATCATATGATATGTACATGCATAATTGAATTCTGCATATATGTTGGAACCAGTTTAATAAAGTAATACCACCTTCATAATGTAAAAAGCATCTAAAGCCCAGTGTAATTTCCCAAGGCTGCACAAACAAATGAATAATAATTCAACGCGTTAAATTGAACAATGCTTTGCCAAATTTAATTATGTTAAAAAATACTACACACAAGCAAACACAAACTGACAATAAACCATGAGATTCATCAAATAATCATAAATTATCTCACTGGGACTTTCCTTATTATTTCCTAATAAGGAAATAGCTTAAAGGTAAACTGTATCTTTCACTTGTGGCACAATCAAAAGAGTTATGGAGATAACAAACTTATATGAGTTAATCCTTAGGACATGATCATTTTAATATTCACTTTTATGAAATTCCCCAGCAGTGTGGCTGCTGGTCATCAAGACATCTGTTCCGTACCTTGTACAGAGCTTAAAGTGGGATTTGCCAAGTGGGGACACCTGCAGTTGTGTTCAGAATAATAGCAGTCTAACATGACTAACCAGAACAGTCAGTGTTTTTGGTATAAGTCATAATATTACATGGCAAATAATTTACCACTAGGTGTAGTAGAGTCAGAGAAATCAACAGACCCAACATTCATGAGATGAATGCACCTGAGTCGGTGTGTTAATTGAATAATTAAGTGAAAGGGGCATGTTCAAAATAATAGCAGTGTGGAGTCCAATCAGTGAGGTCATTCGTTATGTGAAGAGACAGGTGTCGTTCATGTGGTCCTTATTTAAGGATGAAGCCAGCACATGTTGTACATGAAATTCTCTCTGAAAACCTGAGAAAGATGCCTCGTGCCAGACATTGTTCAGAAGAACAGTGTGCTTTAATCAAAACGTTGATTGGAGAGGGGGAAACATACAATGAAGTGCAGAAAATGATAGGCTGCTCAACTAAAATGATGCTTTAAAATGTAAAGCCAAACTGGAGACACATGGAAGAAAACGGAAGACTACCTCAAATGGATGAAAAAATAGCCAGAATGTCAAAGACTCTGCCAACGATCAGCTCTGGGGAGATCAGAGACGGTCTGAAGTTACCTCTGAGTACTGTGACAATTAGAAGATGCGTGTGTGAGGCTAATCTATCTGCAAGAAGCCCCCGCAAAGTCCCACTGTTAACAAAAGACATGTGCTGAAGAGGATACAATTTGCCAAAAAACATATCGACTGGCCTAAAGAGAAATGGAGAAACATTTTGTGTACTGATGTAAGTAAGATTGTTCTTTTTGGGTCCAAGGGCCACAGACAGTTTATCAGACGAGCCCCAAACACTGACTTTAAGCCACAGTACACTCTGAAGATCGTGAAGCATGGTGGCGCAAGCATCATGATATGGGGCTGTTTCTCTTACTATGGTGGCGGGCCTATTTATCGCATACCAGGAATCATGGATCAATTTGCTTTTATCAAAAATACTCAGTGTTGGGCAAGTAACTTTGAAAAAGTAATTAATTATAGTTACTATTTACTTCTTCAAAAAAGTAACTGAGTTAGTAACTGAATTACAAGATTCTAAAAGTAATTAATTACTTGAAAAGTACTGTTAGCCATGTTACCCATCATCTTGATTGGATGGAGATGTGTTTCCAGCAAGCTGCAACTTCACTGTGTGTGAAGGGCTTTTGAGGAGACTGTCTGAGTTGACATTTGCCACGTTTGGAGTGGAATGGCAATGAAAGAGACAGTGGGGGATTGCACAGGACAAAGCTGAAGAGAAGAACTGCCACTGGACTGCTGAAGGGGGAGAGGAGACCACAGTGGAAGTAGGAACAGGTGAGGACACAGATGAATACTGTTATTTAGTGTGGGAAATCAAATTTGGGTTAGCGAATCTGGGAAAAAGGAAAACTGACTTAAGTGGGAAAATTGAGAAGGAGTCTGAAGCACTGCAAAAAGAGAAATGTATAGAACATCACACACACAAACAGAAAATGCATTAACCATACTAACACATACACATACAATGAAGCTCATGAAGACCAAACAGCATCTTAAGCATGTGTTTCTGTTTATCATCTTGTCCGGTTGACTTAGAGAGATGAAACGTGATACATAGACTAGTGAACTAGTATTATTTTGGGGGAAAGATGATTGAATTATAGTTGGGGAAAACAGAATGCTGATGAGGGGTCTTGAATGAGCGAGACTAATAGATTGTTACCCTCCTGAGATTAAGAGCATGCTTCATGATTTAACTAGGCCTTTCTTATTTTTTTACTTTCACAGTGCTATGAAAGTTTTGTTTGATAATCTCTGTCATTTAAGCAGATCTGCACGATTAGAACGGAAAGCGCTATACAACATGTTGTCGGGAAAACGGTCTCAAGTGAGCTTCTCCACATTAAAATGGGCTCTGGAGAAATCCACTTATTTGGGACACAATCAGATAGCGAGTCCCGGTCTAAAAGGATTCAGTGAGGTAACCCAGTCTAAATTCTTTCTTTTTCTTTTTCAAATGGCGTCATATTGCTGGCAGTAGAAACTTAAAGATTCCACTATCAACAATAAATAATAATAAAAATGGGGAACTGACTGGACTGACAAAGATGACTGAGTTGACTGACTTAACAAGTATGAAAGATTGCACCTACCTCCACCCAGGTGTGACAAAGGGGTGGATGTATGTATGTGTGTGGAGGGGGAGATTTTAGGGTCACATTAGAGTTTGTGGGCCCTGCAGATTTAACCTTTGACTGCTACTTTTCTGGTTTACTGTTTTTTGTGTGAAGGAAACTGTGTTTTACTGGCTATGTGTTGGTTATACTATCACACTGTGCGTTGTTGGGAAAATGTTGAATGTTACAGTGGAGAAAATGTGTATACAGTGTGAGGCACATACTGTGTTAAAATCAGTGTTACTCCTTTTATGGCAGATTGTTAACTTTATGACCTTTTACAGCACCTCTGGAATCTGTTGACCTAGGCATGACCTCCAGGACGCTCCACGGCTAATGTTTTGTTTCTCTCTAAGAGTGCTTGTGGAGGATTCAGCACAGAAGAAGTGACAATAGAGCAGATGTGCAGTGATTATAGAACATGTTGATGCTGGGCTCATTATCAGACCACCATTGAGCTCATATGGGTAAAAGAAGTGAGTGACAATACTTCAGGAAAGTCACTGATTACAGTAGTGTGGAATAAATACATGGGATGATCCATGATATGGGGCAAAATTATCAATAAGATGCCACAGAAATTATTTGTGCCACTCCAAAAAAATAATTTCTGTCCACTATAAAGGAGAACATCACAGCTTGATACCTGCAGGCCTGACCTGTTCTCTACCTGGAGACAGCAGTCACCTCATTGTTCTGACACACAACACAAAACTATCCACAACACTACACACTCCAAATATGCTAAACGTCACAAATCTCTCACATCTCAAAACTTGCTCTCTCTCTTTTTCTGCTGTCTTTCTTTCTCTTTCTCTCTCTCTCTCTCTCTCTCACTCCTAAAACTTTCCCCTCTTCCTAAACAACTGAAGAGGAAATGCCCTTGAAATGGGTGTTTCAACAAGACAGCGACCCCAAACAAGTGAGCAGCATCTTTGTTTCAGACCAACAAAATTAATGTTATGCAGTGGCCAGCCCAATCCTCGGACCTTAATCCAGTAGAAAACTTGTGAGGTGACATCAAAAATGCTGTTTCTGAGGCAAAACCAAGAAATGCAGAGGAATTGTGGAAGGTTGTCAAATCATCCTGGGCTGGCATACGTGTTTACAGGTGCCAGCATGGTCGACTCCATGCTGCACAAATGTGAAGCAGTTCTCAAAAACAATGGTTATACAACTAAATATTAGTTTAGCAATTTACAGGAATGCTAAATCTTAACATTTTTTCAGTTTATTGAGTAAATATTTGAGTTTGTAATGAAAAATGCAGACATTGCTATTTTTTACAGCCCAATATCATGTTTTCCTTCATTTTCTGTAAATTAATTAAAATATTGATACCCTTTTTCTTCATGTTTTGATGTAAAATATAATGTGCTGTGTTCCCAATGAATAAATATTATAAGGATTTTGAGCTTTACTCACATTTTAAAACCACTGCTATTATTTTGAACACAACTGTAACTGCAGGACTATACTTATCTACTGCTTTAACTTCATGTTCTAGCTGCGATGCAGTCCAGCTACTGGAGGTGGCAATGGATGAGTTACAAAAGCGTACCAGAAACATCCCAGAAGCAGCTCTCTGGTCACGTCAAGCTGCAAGGAGCAGCTAAGGAAGGTCAGCAGTCAAAATGTTAAAGTTTCAAATTCTGTCAGATTTCGAAATGGAAAGCCCAAAGCACACTACACTGCTTTTGTGATTTGAAAATGTGCAAAAGACAGAAAAAAAATTCCTTCAGGGATGAGTTATGCAACCAATGTATTCCTTGAGTAATGGAGGTCTTCTAGTTTTGTATTTGAAAATATGCAAGGATCCACTTGGGTCAGAGTGATGTAAATTTTATCAGAAGTCGGTAAATGCAAGGATGTGTCTGTATACTTGCTGATTTTTTGTTAGCTTGCAGAGACATTACACTATAACGAGACAAATATATATGTACCCTCTTTTAATATCTTTGCTTCAAATAGCAAAACTATCACAGGAATGACTACTTTATCTGTGGTGTCTGCAGCTGTCTGTTTGACCTTGTGCACAACTGAATGTAATACCACAACACTTTTCACTTTTACCCTTGATTGAACCTTATAGTTATGGTGCATACTGTATTCAGCTCTGTGCCATTTGAAATTACAAAGTGACTCCAGTTGTGCTCACTCCCCCTTTTTACTCATAGTTTTTTTTCATCATAAATTCACAGAAAAAAGCTCAGAAACAATGTGTTAATAGTTAGCTAGTAGGGTTGAGATGAGAAGGTAATAATATTTAAAAAGTAAGACAAAGTAATCCATGTAAGGATTTCTGTTAACAGTTATCACAATAAGATAAGATAAGATAAGATAGATAAGATAGAACTTTATTAATCCCTCGGGTGGGTTCCTCTGGGAAATTCGATTTCCAAAAAAGCACAGCACCGACAGAAGTTACAGAGTTATACACACACACATATATATAAATACAGAGACAATATAAATAAAATATACGAAGGGGATAAATAGAATAAATAGGAATAAAAATAAAAATAAAAATAAAAATAAAAATAAAAAAAATGATAAGATCATTATCATTATTACAAACTAATAGGAAAAGCAGTAATTATTGTTATTAAATACGAGAGCAGAAAATAAACTCTGAAGGATTATATTATGTAAATGATGTTTGAACAATTTGTATTTGTTTTTTTAATGTTCCATTGGTGAATTCTCATGCTTTTATTTTGAAAAGGAAAGTGGCAGTAAAAAATACAATTTTTAATTAATTAATTGTAAATTGTATACTTGACATTATTCAGCCTGCATAGCTATGTATCCATTTTTAACTTCCCAGTAGTGTAATTTAAAGCAACTATAACATCTGATATTTGATTACAATAGTTGCATTTAGGAAATACAGGCATGTTTTTTTCTGGTAGAAGGTTTTCAGTCAAAGGAAATATGAAATGTACAGGAATGTTTAGTTTTGCCTTTGAATTCAGGATTACACATTATGTTAAGTGCAGAAGTAAATTTATATGTCATTTGATACACAAAGAGGTGTTTATGAGGTTTATAGAGCTAGTTATGTCCCCGTTTGGTGGTTACATGTTTTGATATTTACATGTTTACACATCTGAATGTTTACACATCCACTTTCAAAGCAGTAATAAGTATGTGTTGAATCTACTAGTGATGTGTCGGTCGAGAACAAAACGGCTCTTAGAGCCGGATCTTTGAAGTGAACAACGGAAGCCGGTTCCTTATTGGCAGTGTTTCTTTTTTCTTTCTCTCACTTTTTTCTGCTGCACGCCACACGTGAGCCTTGTGTTTGCACTGAGCAAAACAGGGAGGGGCTGTAGTTACACTCGCAGTAGCACAGGAACAGAGCAGGAGAGAAAGAGAGCCAAGGGCAACAACAAGAGACATCATCATCACATTAGAAAGGTAATGAAAATGAGTAACACCAAGACAGCAGCAAAATCTGGAACCATTTCAATTTTATTGACAATACAAAGGCAGAGTGTAGAGGCTGCAAGAGAAGGATATCATATAGAGCTGGCTCCACAAACTACCTGCACAAGCACCTGAGAACTGTCCACCCATCAGTGCAATGGGAAGATAAAATGCAGTCAATTGAGTGTGATATTAACCCTTTAAAACCGGTCGGAGCGGGCACGATCCGATTTGCGTAATTATTTTTAAATCCCTGTAGAACTGGAACCATGTAAGCTAGTGCAATAAAGGTTTTTTTGCACATGAAACCGGAGGAGTAGTACTTACATCTTGTGCCATCAGCTTGCCCTAGGTCATGGCTTCCTTCCACTATAGCTTTGCAAAAATTGCATAAAAAGCACTTGCAGCAACAAAAACACAATATTCCAGAAACACGCTTTGCTGATTCGATCAGCTGTTCGTAACACTTCCTACGCTGGAATAAACGTCAGCGTGAACCATGGCCGCCATTACCTGCCCGAAGCCGGAAGTGAGTCATTTTCACAGAAAATGTAGTTTGTTAGTTTTTTTTTTTTACCTTGAGGACCTTGTAAGCCTATACTGGTGTTTTTAAAAGTTATGTTTGACTTCATGCTTTTCTGTATCGTTTGTTTCACTTTAAATTTGTTTAAAAGGAAAAAGCTAAAAATTGAAATAGTTAAAAGTAGAATTGTACACAGTTGGTTTTTGTATTTTATAATTTATTATAAAAATTTTTATTTGGAGTGAATAAATAAAAGCATATTTATACAATAAACATATTTAAATAAAAACACATTTTTTACATTAGTAATTCATTTTGTACATAATTTTATACTGTTGCTGATAATAAATTTATTAAAGCAACAAAACAACCTGAAGAGCCAGCTCTTTTTAGTGAGCCAAGCCGAAAGAGCCGGCTCTCTAAAAAGAACCGGAATCCCCATCACTAGAATCACTAGAATCTCCCTGCATTTATCCCAGTATAGGATTTCCTGACTTCTGAGTGGCCAGTGAAGTATCGTGAGGGCTGTGTACAGGAAGTGTTTTGTTGTTGTTGAGGTGTGCTGAGAGTAAAGGTGCTGCTAAGAAGGTTATCCGTCTCCATCTTGCTGTTATAATACTTTAGAGAGATTCCAAACCACAGCGAACCCCACAGTTATAACATATAAACTAACCATGTTTCAAGGTTGATTTAATGTAATGTAATGTAATTGAATTAGCTAAAAAGGCAGTATTTTTGCAGGCCTGATCTGTGGTTAATATAAAGAAACTACCAAGATTCCACGTAACAACCTTAAACACAATATTTACAATGTTACCTTCAAACAAAGAAGAATTCTGGGGGTATAGTAGGATTAATTCCGGCATCATAATATGGTAATAGCATCCTTATATGTTAAAGTAACAGCTAATATTACCTTATTATTATGAGGTTACCTCCAGAAGTCTGTTTATAAAAATTCTAATGCACAGATTTTCTTCTTCTTCTTTCAGCTGCTTCCTTTAGGTGTCATCACAGTGGATTATTTGCCTCCATCTCACTCTATCCCTAGCATCCTCTTCTGAAACACCCTCTGAATGTCACTAGCTTTACGGATGTTCACTACATCTGTAAAGCTCCTTTGAGGTATTTTTCCTTTTTTCCTCCTCACGGGCACCTCCATATTTCTTTGTCCAAGATAACCACTATCTGTCATCTGCACATATCCAAACCATCTTAATCTTGACTCTTTAAATTTATCTCCAAACCGCTATATGTATTTTTAACCCTGTCCATTCTGGTCACTGAAAATTTTAACATCTTCATAACATCCTGTTCTTTCAGCTGGTCCCGTCATCTCCAAATCCAACATCATTGCAGGGCTCACAGGCATCCTAAACCTTCCCTTCCGTTCTTGCTGCGTACTTTCAATCACACAGCATCCCTCAGTCTCATCATCACAATCTCTAATTCTTGCACTTAACCTTCCCAGTCAGGTTCTTCTCATTAACATATATGTATTGTTTCTACTGACTTTCATTACTCTCTTCTGATCATACCTCCACCATCTCAAAGCTCTCTTCTACCTGTTCATTGCTTTCACTGTAAATCATAGTCCACAGAAACATCTGCCTGACTTCATCTGATAGCCTGTCCATCACTATTACAAACAAGAAGGGGCTCAGAGATTCCCTGATGTAATTCAAGACCACCTTGAAACCATCAGTCTTTCAAACCCTACACCTCGCTGCTGTCATATCCTCATACAAGTCCAGCAACATCCTCACATAAATCTCTGCCACTCCCGACTTCCTCACTTTATCTCTTGGCACTCTATTATATGCCACAAAGACACAGCACAAGTCTTTCTGATATTCTTTATACTTCTCCATTAACTTTCAACAACTTGTTTCCTTATCCTAATGGTACGACTCATCAACTCATCAGTTGCTACAGCTATGTATATGATTAATTCTATTATTTTTAATGAAGAGCTATTCAAGTAACTACTTCTGCTATTGCAACTTGCTAATCTGCCACAAACCATAAAGCATTTAAAGAAAATCTTTGATATTAACCATTAAAATTAGGGGTGGGTTTTTATAATCGATTTATCGATTAAAATCGATTCTTTAAAATCCTGAATCGATTTTTTAATATAAATTTATTTAGCCCGAAATGTCAGAATCTCAGGTGAAATCTCACAAAATTTCAACCACCACCAAACAGCTAAGACAGTAAATGAGAGCAGGAACACGCATTCTGCACAAAGACTTAAACACACAGCGCGACCCGCGGATCAGAATCAGTTAGATGTCGCCTTTCTCACGGTCGGGGCTGAAAGCCGACAGCTTGCTGATTCTGATCTGTCGGCGGGTCCGCGCTTTATGTTTACGCCGTTTATGCGCTGATTCTAAAGCTGTTAGTTTGATGTCTCTCCAAACAATATTGACCGAACCAGCAGCAAAAGAAGATCCAAACTATGCTTCACATAAACATTGTCATGTATTCACTCTGACTTTTACTGTTTTGCTTCGACCACGATGCACAGCTCTCTCTCTCTCTCTCTCTCTCTCTCTCTGTACTTCAAGAACAGTTTCCCGTCTAAAAATCTGTTTTCTTCATTATTCGCTTACTTGTTACGCACAAGTCTACCGTTGTTTACAGCGCTGTCGGCCGACGTTTTTTTTTCTTTTTCGTTTTATATACTTCCGAAAAGAAAATCTAATTTCTGCTGTTCAATACTGAACAAATTTAAACTTTTTAAAATTATGCAAAATGCAAAATGCTTAGCCATGTCTCTAATAAAACCGCTGTAACTTCAGATTACAATCATGTGTTGATTAATGGTTTTCTTTCGTTTTTGATGTACTGCAGAATATTTTTATAAAATCCCAGGCCAGGAAAATCACCTTCATGTTTTTCTGTGTTTTATCCTCAGCTACTTTGACACAAAGGCATCTGCTGTGATGCTCACACCTTTGATAAAGTCTTGCGTGTGTCAGCTTCCTTTTTATAGATACAAAAATATGTAAATGTACTGATCTGAATTATAATATTTCTGTCAAAATTTCCCAGATTCAAATTGAATAGAATCGAATTAAATCGAATCGTGGATCGAATCGATTCGGGACTTTGTGAATCGGAATTGAATCGATTCTAGAAATCAGTGACGATACCCAGCCCTAATTAAAATATATAAACCTAATTTTAGCATTAAGCCTAAATCAAACATTCCATAAACATACCACGTATAGGAGAGTATTCTGCAGAACATGCACATTGACACAGGCAGAGCATAAACAAAATGACAGCTTAGTAGAAATGGTGATGAAAGCTCTAATATAAACAGAAGCAGAGAAAATCTCTTAAGATGTGGGCTTAGGTGGGATGAGGACTGTTGGAAATGAGAGCAGACATTACAAAACCATGAGCTGATGGAGATGAAAATGTATTGATTGTTTTGACTGCAGACCAGATTAAATCTAGTGCTTGTGTATCGAAATTATTAAAAGAGTCTGTACTTATTTCACATGAGCATAAAATCAATAACCATTTCAGGCAAGCTCTGTTAACATATCCTTTCTTTTGAAGCCAAAATTTCCCTGGAGAATTTCTTTAATGCCATAATGTTGGCTCTCTTTCAAGTAAAGTGTTTTGAGGGTCTGGATGCATCAAAACATAAAACTTTGTAGTGCTGATAATATCAGAGGTGTTTTCTATAGAGCTATCTCTCTTCTTGAATTTCAGTCTGTGTGAAAAATTATGAATTAACAAGTTGGTTTGAATGTAATAAAGCCGTGAAGGATATATAATGCACCTCTCATTACATGCAATAGGAACATTACAAAGATAGCAAAGATAATATAAGAAAGAAGATTGTCTGTCAATGAAAGATGACAGGCTTACAGCTCTCTTTGAAGTGGCTGCTTCCGCTACTCATTACAAAAAGATGGACAGGCAGACAGACACAAAGACAAAAGTCCTGTAGACAGTGGATGTGTCTATATTATTAAGGCAGGTCTAGTAGTAGTCGGGTGCATTATAGACTTTTGCCTTACTGCATCTTCAATTCAAGCTGGGGGGATTGGAAATGTTCTATTCATACACACTAGTGTGATAATGCCACTCATCTCCCACAGCACACTGAAGCAGCGAACATCGTGTCCTATAAAAATCACTGTAAAGTCACTGTCCTCTTGGAATCATTTTTAAATGTGGGAACTTCATCTTGTTAGAAACATTCCTTTGCAAAAGGTAGACAGTGTCAAGGAAGGGATCCTTTCAGTTGGATGAAATGTTAAGCCTGATTTAACTGTCAGCGGTGTATATTTGGCACTATGGGTCTTAACTGGATAACAAAATAGATTCACACTGCCACCAGCAGCCTAGCTAATTGTGCAAGCAAAGTGAATAAGTTGAATTTTAAGGGAGAAAAAAGATTCTTGTGTAACCTTTCTAAATTAAAGGACCCAATGCCATGTATGCATTTTATATTTTCCAAGGGTTTACATGTTCTACTCTGTGCCTCTGTGGTCCATTTTAGGTCTTATGTTGGTCACAGGTGCTCAGGGTGAACCTGCTCTCCCCTGTGAAAAAACCTGCCATTCATGGTGCCAGACAGACCACCCTCATGAAGTCTGCTACAGATTGTTTGGTCAGACATATGCACACCAGTGGCCTGCTGGAGGTCATTTTGTAGGCTGCTGGAAGTGCTCATTCTGTTTCTACTTGCACAAAGGAGCATATCCCTACTGATGGGATAAGGGCCTTCCACCACCTTGTCCAGCTCTCCTAGAGTAACGGCTTGTCTCTTAGAATCTCCTCCATGATGACTATGCTAGAGACACAATACACCTTCAGTGGCATTGGCAGATATTGATCCACCATCTTGAAGAAGTTGGAATACCCGTGCAGCCTCTGTTGCAGTCAGTTGTTCGTAGTTCCCATTGACGCCCCTCTAGTGCAACCGTTGTTAATTTCATGGCAGCACAAGAACAAGCTACAACCAGGTGAAAATATGTCATTGAGACAATCGAGCACAGAACAGCTTGGTGCAAGATGCCAGCAGGCATGGCATACATGGATCAAGATAACCAAGAGGCTGGCATAGTGAACATCTGTGCCAAAAGAGGATGAAGGGGTGTAGTGACAGATACCAAGTGATAGCAATATCAGGAAAAACGAGCACAGGAACCTCAAGAAATAACAAGAAAAGAGAGAGGAGGGAGAGAAGATGCAGAAGGTGAAGGCAGCAGTGGTCCACGTGGTAATCTGAACACTCGGGGTACTGATGACTGACTGGGTGAGTGGCTCCAGCAAATTATCAGGGCTGTCCTTTGTTACAGATTCTATTCATAGTTTTCATGGACAGAATTTTTAGCCATAGGCAGGTTAAACTTTTGTACTCTCAGAATCTTATCTCTGCTTTTTGCAGAGGATATTGTTCTGTTGGTTTCATCAGGTTTCATCAGGTTTTTCACATTAGTTTTAGATGAGACCCAAATGACAGAAAATAGGTTCAGTCTACCAAGCTGGCATTTTTCACACGACATCATTTAAATTGTTACATTTTACATGTTGTTGGGTCTACCTTACTATATAAAGAGCCTTGAGGTGACTGTTGTTGTGATTTGGTGCTGTATAAATAAAGTTGAATTGAATTGAATAGATAAGCTATAGTCAGTTAACCTAACTTAAAAAAAAAACACTGAATAATGTGAATGCACTGAGAAACAAGTTTTCACACACATGTTTGACAAGTTAGATAATTGATCCTGAAAGAAGAAAATGAGCCCCCAAAATGATCAAAATCTCAGGACTCTGATATTCTTCACTGACTGCCCCAAGTCTTTCCCTGAGAACAGGGACCAGTTCAGATCTGAAGTTTCTTTTGTTGTTGTTTCCATTGTTGTTACTCAACTGCTTGCAGTTACATCACTTAAAAACAACACGTAAACTATTATTTTTATCATGCAGTCAAGTAAGTTAATAAAAGCTAGTAAAAGAATCTAATCTAACGTTTGCAATTAATGTTAACTTGTTAGCCTAGCTGCTAACTACAGATGCTTAATGTGTTATCACAGTCCCTGGAAGCATTTCTTTTTTGTAATTACCATCTAACATAATATTCAAGTCCCTAAAAACACTATGAAAAAATACATTTTACGTTTGTCAATGTTTAACCAAAGGAACTGGTTAAACATTGTACCTGTCTGTAAGCTTTATGCTTTATTTTTATATGACTCACCATCTGAAGTAGTACACATGTCCCTGGGGTAATGCATATGTTGAGAGCTTAACAAGTGATCCAGAACAAAGGCAAGACTTCTTCGTCACAAGAGACAAATGTGGTGTTTTACTTGCAGAGCTGTCTGCTTATGCGGACAGAGGAATGCTTAGCACTAAGGATCCACTAATGCACAGTCAGTCCCCCAGGAGCTTCTATCAGACGGTCGCTGTCTGCTCAGTGCGCTGTTGTCATTGGCTCATCACATCCCATCACAGCCCATTTGCCTCTCAGTTAATCCAGTGCTCCAAACCCTTCTAAGTCTTTACATTCTCAGCATGGGAAAATAGATGCATTGGCTAAACATGCCAGCACAGTCTTCTGTAACAGAGGTAATCATCCAGAACATTAAACAGCACTGCACAAAAAGACATTAGTATTTATTGTCTTCTACCTCAAAAAAGCTTTGAATGCTCATAAAAAAAGCCACTGTGCAGTAGCAAAAAAATTGCTGGATATGGAAAGAGTTTCAAGACACAAGCCTGAGGAAGGAGGTGCATGCTGGGAATGTAAATGCATTACAGTCCGTACATCTTAGAAGCTTCTTGGGTTACATTTCAGGGAAACTTTAGCGAAATACTGTCTGAATTTGTTGCCTCAGTCAGATTTGAATTTCTATACCATAGATCCCACTTTACATGGTTAGTGAGTTTCCTGAACTTAAAGATTTAAATCCCCATACTGTCATCATTTTAACAACCTTGGCTCACCTGACTTTCCAATTGATTCCTACTGGTGCAGTTTAAAACAGATTGGCAAGGGAAATTGCAACGCAAACATGAGAAATGTACTCTGTTCAAGCTGCCTGGCTGTCATCCATTCCACTCCACCTATAAAAATCACCTCAGCATAAACAAATTTGCCCAAATATCCTCTGGCCACTACTTTCATACATCTAGACAATCTAATTATCAGTGCCATTACCTCCACTTTATTGTAATGGAGCTAATGTTGTGACAAGTTGTTTAAAATGCCAGTTTTCATGTACCCGGCAATAGCTGTGTCTCATCAGTCTGTTTGTTGTCTCCATCAACTGTTTTCCTTCTGTCCACACCTAAAGTGGGCCCACTGCTTTTGTTTCAGCTCATTAGCTACTATAGTTTCCATATATTTCACAGTGGAATGTATACCTTAAGTGCATACTTCAGCACAGAATTGCCAGTGTGAAGGCACTAACTTTTGCTGTTTCTGCTGATGAGTCACAAGTCATGGCTCCTATTGCCCATTATGGCAGTTGTGAATGTGAGCAGTGGGGATCATAAAAAGATAAAAGATAATGTGAAAAAGCTGAAATGAGTGTTGTGCCTCAAACTTGTTTAAACAATAATGCATACTGTGATGTTGTTGTGCCACATAAATGAGTCAAACGCTCTTAAAATTCTCTGTAAGCACCTACTAATTTGTAATTATATATAATTTAGTCGCTTATGAGTCCCTATTTCTTTTAGTAGAAATTGAATAGTCTTTTTTATTCTTTTTCCCTTATGTGATGTAATACAGCTGTGTATTGCATCACACAGGTGTTGCCTTGAACTGTGATTCACATTTACTAAAGTCCTGTTGCACTACTGATGGCCACGTCCATCAGGGTATCTTAATAAAGGTATGTGTCAAGAGTGGGAGTAGAGGATATATCTTGCTTTTGGAAGCTATCCAATCCCAATGATGAGTCCAGTGACGGACAGTCAGTATTACTGCAGGAAAGAAGCATTTTTTTTTTTTATCCATCTCATGCCAAGACTAGTAGAGCCTCTACTCCTCCATATTCAAAAGGAGCCAGGTGAGATGATTCAGACAATCAGGTTTTAACAATCAGGTTTTTTCCCCCAGATTGTTCCCCCTAAACGTGCATGCTCCTGGGGGGATACCAAGGCATTCCGAAGCCAGGTTAGAATTATAGTTTCCAGGTTATACTGGGTCTTCCCCTGGGCCTTCTCTTGGTTGGATATGCCTGGAACACCTCATCTAGAAGGTGCCTTGGAGCCATCATGGTCTGCCTTGGACCATGATGGCTCCAAGGCACCTTCTAGATGAGGTGTTCCAGGCATATCCAACCAGGGGAAGACCCAGTATAACCTGGAAACTATAATTCTAACCTGGCTTCGGAATGCCTTGGTGTCCCCCCAGGAGCATGCACGTTTAGGGGGAACAATCTGGGGGGAAAAACTGATTGTTAATAGTAGGGTTATATTGAGGATAATGATTATATTAAGGTTTTGATGACGAAGAAGAATTCATATCTTAGTTCTATTAGTTCTGCTAAGGTATGATTTTGTGTGTCAAACAAGTATTGCTTTGAACATCCGATATTTTGCTTTCATCAGGAGATATTTATTTGTTACCAGACCTAAGTGAAGCTACTGTTTCACTCATCTTATTCCTTTGCTGATACAGCTCTCTGTGCTGCTGCCATTTCATAACCAACCTGTAGCCCCACCTATACAATACGTGCAGACTTTCTGCAACTCCCAAAGAGGAATTATCAATATGTGTATCCAGCCTTTACATTACTGCCATCTTACGACCGCAATTGACTATTGTCGCTAAAAGCTGCGCTTATTTCAATCTCTTAGAAAAGTGTAGTCTCTGTCTCTGAAAGGGTGTCCATCTCTTGCTAACAATGACTGGAAATGGGAAAGCTGGGAGGCCAGCAGCTTTCTTCTGGTTGTTGATGCTTGTGCATTCTGGATAAAACTCTGGTCTTTGACTGTAAACTGATACTGCAAAGTAAGCTGTTGCTGGTCTGCTTTCACTACTCTGAGATCAGTTACTAGCCACACTTCATGTGGAAACACATTAGCATGTAAACAAGCGTCTGGAATTCAGCATCGTAACAGATGAGTTTCCTTTTGCTAAGAACCTTAGCCAACATGTGTGATGTATAGGAGATGGAAATTGAGAAAGTTGTTAATAACTGCTTTAGAACATTAGCAAGGAATGTGCTGACAAAAGTGGTGACGGGAGCTCTTACCAGCTCCAGTCTAATAAAACAGACAAGTTGAGCAGGTCCAAGCTCAGCAGCACTTTTGAATTTGCATCTATAGGAACCTCTAAATGCTATTTTCTCTCTGTAGAGTTTGACCATTAACCATGTCTGTTCAATCCTTTAAATTCAGCTACTTTTCATTTTGTTTTAAATTATTAGTATATTTCAAAATACATATTACACACATACATACATAATATATTTTTTATCATCAACATACAGAACAACTGATTTTGTAATAGATATTTCCTCCTCACAAGACTCCCACTACAAAATTGGTGATTTTTCATGCTGGTGCCTACTTTATTTGTTACTCTGCGACATTTTATGTAAAAACATGTTTGTATTTATGCCTGATTCTAGTTTCAGTATATTTGCCAATGGTGTGCTTACGCTTGATTCATAAATCTTGAAGATCCTAAAACCTTTCCATGCTCTTGAGGCTGGAACACACAGCAAACTGTCTGGCAAGTTTTCATGTGCGGTATTGATGTGCCAGCTTACAGGAGTAAGACAAACTGTGCAACTGCTGTAGGGTTCAGATATCAGCTCATGCTACCAGTAGTAACACTGAACCCAGACAAATGCAAATAGTGAAAAAACAGTCAGGAAAAGATGAGGATGGAACAATTGTTAAACCGTTCCCTGTTTTGAGGGTTGTCTTGTCGTTGCCCCCTAGTACACCTGTGGTTAATTTCATTACCAAAGCAGCTGAAACTGATTAAAAACCTCGTTTGCTACTTAACTGACCAGATCAATATCCTGAAAGTTTAATTGACTTTTTCTTTTCAGCACTGCAGTAATATCAATAATAGAACAACACAGAAAGACAGTCATATGAAGGTCTTCTGTAAAACTGGCATGAGCTACAGTGTATGAATTCTAATCATTAGTGTCATCTTCATCCCGACTAACCCTTGTAATTATCTTTTCACAGACAGTGTTGCTAACTGTACAGCTCAAAATGGATTCATCCGGAAATATAATTTCACACATGGGCCCAAAGGTATACAGTCTCTTTAAATGTTATTTCTAATGTATATCTTTTTAAAGATCTGGGAGCCTCTAAGGATATCTGATGTAAAACATTTCTGCTGAATATTCAGTCTATTTGTCTAGAACTGAGATGACCTGCGGCACCAATAGTTAATAGTTACTTAAGTATTGAGGTACTGAGCAATTCAGTGTAAAATAAGGAGAGAAGCAGGTGTGGTTAACTACATTTAAATATGTGGAAAATTCACAGATGGAAAGTTTCTACTGAGCATATCAGGAATCCTTGTGGCATTCAGCAGAAATAAAATAACCGGAGACAGCCTATCAGCTGATCCTTTCAGGAAAGTAAAGTAAGGACATGAGAGGCCGCGGTATTAAAAGTACCAATAGATTGATTCTCGCAAAGCGTTAATGTTCTGAACATACCTTATATTTTGCTTCAAATTGTCTTAGTCAAAGCAGGAAATGGGTTATTCAAAGTACATCAGAGGCAGAATGGGGGACGATATCACTGTGAGTGGGGACACATATGGCAATGCTGAATATCATTTCTTGTTATCTGAGACGCTCTGTCATTCCTTATCATTTAAAGGGCTGCTCTAATCATGTGACACCCTGGTGGAGAAGCTTTTCCAGTCACCTGTCTGTTTTTCCATCATCATCCACCATACACTGTACTATCTCAGCTTCTCACAATGCATTCAAATCAAATGCTAGTATGTATTTGTAGCTCAGGTGCTCCACGTCCACTACTAATTAGCAGGTTGGTGGTTTGATCCCTGGCTGCGCCAGTCTACATGTCAAGTTATCTTGGGGGAGATACTAACCCCTAGTTGCGTTTTGATGCATCCATCGGAGCATGAATGTGTGGCAATGTTAAAGAGAAAGCACTTAAGCACAGAAAAAGGTGCCTATGTGAATGGGTGAATGAGGCATGTTGTATAAAGTGCTTTAAGTGATCTGAGAAAGTAGAAAAGGGCTATAGAGGAATCAGGTGATTTACCATTTGCATCTCCAAAAATTTTAATATTCTGAAAAATGTTTCATAACCTAATTTAAAAAGGCAAACTTTCAGATATTACATATTAAATACATTTTTATTTTATTGTCAGTGGGAGAAACAGTTTGTCACTTATCAAAGTGACTTCTTCCGTCTCAGCTAATTGCAGGTTTCCCCTAACCTTATAAACTGGCACCACTGACTAAAAATGGGCTGTGAGGTCAGCTTGACGATTAGTGCAAATGCAAATTGTCATGACCATCAATCAATGGCTCTGTGTTTTTTCAAAAACGCTCTTTTACTGAAGGAAAATTTTTTCACAACTTTTTTTTATTTAGTATTGTGTTTTGAGGAGAATATCAACTGTAAGTGAAAAATAGTTTCCAAAAACTAACTGTGTGGGAGCATCTGAGAACCTTTAGGCCTTTACTTCAGGCTGTACATAGTCCCCACTCAGGACTGGATTCTATCTCAATATAAGAGAAGTGGCAATATATAGAACAGTAGAATATGATTCACAGTGGTGGTTAGGTTAGGCCTCTTGCCTCATAGCAAAAGCCCTAGCTTCAAATCCAGCCTCGGGCCTTTCTGTGTGTTGTTCTGTAGTGTTTTCTCTAAGTATTCCAGCTTCCTCCCACAGTTCCAAAGTCATGCATGGGGTTAGCTTCATTTGTTACTGTAAATGAAGAATTAAGAGCCTGCAGCCACCAAACCAGTCACCTTCAACCACTTGACTGTGCCTAGAAATTCTGTTCATTAAAAGTCAACATCAGTGAGTCTGATTCATTGCCAGTAATGCAGACTTAGCTCTCACAATGGTACAGGAACCAGATAACTTGTAACAACAGGCCCGATATCCTGTACTACCCCGGGGGATGCAGGAGGGACCAGATCCAAATATCGCAAACTGTAAACTGGCAAACTCCCATGTACCCTGAAATATCCTCAACAGGATAAAGAGCTGATCCTGGAACACCACAACTAGGGTGAAAACACCATAGTTCATCCAGAAGCTAAAGTTTGAATGACAGATGAACTCCTCACCAGCACTTTGGAATAGACCTTTTGAGAGAGGCTGAGAAGAGTGATTCCACTGAAGTTGGAACACCTTTAATTCAATTCAATTCAATTTTATCAGAGGCAAGTGAACCATGACAACCCTAAAACATCTAGAACCTTGGAATCTCATCCACCCCAGGAACCTTTCCTCTAAGGAGCCAGCTTGATGACCACCCCCAGTGATGCGTAAATCATTCCCTTCATCCCCAGACTCTGCTTCCACTACAGAAGCTGTGTCATTGATTGAGGAAATCTGCAGAGTTGGCATCAACAATTATGAAAATGTAGTATTTAATAATAATAACATGTATTTAAGTGTGCAATAGTTGCATGCATTGCAATAAACTCTAAATTTAATTGAAACTCTAAGTGTTTTCCCACATTCTTCACAACTAATATGTTTTAGGCAATACTTTTTTCCACTTGATATCAAATCAAATCATTGATATTGACCAGTAATACATGAAAAATAGGTAAAACTATTCAATAACACTTCATTTAAATATCATTAAATTGGAAGTAGGGTACACAGAAGAGTGCCTCACTATTGGTGGTGGTAAAACCTAATTTTAAAATATAATTAGTTGCTAGATTCATTTGAATAGGCATCAAACACAGAGCCATGCCAGTCTCTCATAAACAAGTCCAGATGACAGACTTTTTAGTATTTTGTTGACTGTCAGCTTCTCTTTCTCTGTTCTTGTGCACTTGTTTGTTTTGAGGTCTGACACGCGCCCCGGCTTTTGCAGTGTGTTATGGAATGTAATTCTGTTTAATTAGAGATACCGGGCTGTGTGCCCTCGTGCAGAGAGAAGTGATTAACCACTGTCTTTGTTTAAATATAATCCTGTCAATCACCACATCCATTTTCTGGGTGCTAATATGTATTTCATTGTTCAGCAAACACGATTTCCCCAAAAAGTAAGATGAAGGATTAAAAATAATGAACTGTTTGCCTGTTCATCTGCATCTTGTGTTACGTTGAAGTGAATGGCTTAAGGAAAAACACTGATCAGTGCTTTGTGTCTATTAAGATGTCTTGAGTAGGACAGTGTGCGTGTAGGACAGATTTAATAAAAAATTGAGTGATAGATCACCACATTTGTTCCAAAACTGTTTCCATGTATAAATGCAGCTTTATGCGTCTGTGAATTCAATAATTTTCTGTAGCAGTCAAATCCATCCATATTCCCTGTATTTATTATATAGTTATGTTTATATCCTTTTACATCTATTGATTGATCCATTTTCTCAGCATCTATTAATTAAGTGTCTGTTAAATTCAGCAATTTTCCAAAACATTTCTATTTCATACATCCATTTCTCTATAAATCTTTTAGCCTTGTTATACTTACATGTAAATGGTAAGGGGGCTGTTTCTTATATAACACATTTCTACTCAAGCTGAGTAAGTGCTTTCAACTGTAAGTTGTATTCACACACATTCACTGTCTTCCTCACAGATACGATGATATGCAGTCTGGAGGAGTCAGGAATGGATGCATCAACCTTCTGATTGGTAGACAAATGAGACAAAAGCCAAAGCAGCCTCACGGTATTTACACTGGATGCTTTATTTCCCTTTCTGCTCCATCCATTCAACATTTTCCATTAATCTATATGTCCCTTCAACAATATTCTATAACAATATACTAATGTTATGCACATTTTAAGAGATGGGACATAACGCATAATCCGATTTCGTTTTTTCAAGTACGAGTAAAGGGTAAAGTAAGGTATTACACTTGCAAAAAAGTAATTAGATTACTTTTACTTTCCTGTAAGCATGCTGCATTACTACCAGTGATGGAAATAACTTCGTCACAAGTAACGCCTTACTTACATGCGTTACTTTTTTCAGAAACGAATAATCTAATTAATTACTATTTCTATCGTTACAACGCTGTTACCGTTACTAACAAGAAAATGCGGTGCGGCTGCGTTACTATTTTTCAACAAACAGACGGTTGAAGCTGTGTTCAGCTTATCGCATCTTATATCAGTTGCATGGAAGTAGCTGTAAGTAATCTGGGCGCTACATGTTTAAGCAGCTGCGCGCGTTCCCGCGGGTGGCAATCACTTTCTGGCAGACGATCGTTTTTTGGCACAACACCTGTAGCTAGGTGGCAAAACAATCACATGAGTGCTGCTGTTTGACTGAGGAAGAATAAAGTAGTTGTGATAAGCTAATCACATGACCACTTCAAGATGACAAAGCAACAAGGTGACATATACCAGTTTTTAAATTGTGTTGATTGGCCACGTAAAACCAGAGTCATGATAAACAATATATATGCAGCGTTTTTTCGTGAATAGTTTCATCACGTTTAATGTCTGGGGACAGCGCTAGCAAGCACTCTCTGCTTATGACCAACAATAAAAAAACAAAGCAAAAAAAACAGCACTTTCGTGTTGGTGGAAAAATACACCATGTCGACGAATCAAAAATGATATGGCAACACAACATTTAGTTGTTTAGGGAAGAGGGGAAGTTTTAGGAGTGATGGCGATTTTATTTGATGGATTATTCATAAAAAATAGAATTGGGCTGAAAAGTCTATTGCTTTATTACCTATTCAGGTTGTGTATCATGTTTTTAAAAGTAATTAAGTAAGAAAGTAACTAATTACCTTTGAAAACAAGTAAAGTAATAGGATTACTTTCTTGGAGAAGTAATAAGTAATTAGTAAGTAATTACTATTTTCAAGTAACTTGACCAACACTGCTATCGAGTCATCCATCCGTTTGTCTATAACAAACCGTATACCTATGCATACATTTCTAAAAGAAATCTTACAATTCCATTAAAGATTGTGTCACAAAACGATAACAAGAGAGAATGTGTGTCAGTATACACACTTTTTTTTTTTTTTGTAATTTGTGTAACATGCAGATTGAACTAATTTGAACTGGTAAATGTTCAAATTTGCGGAATGTCTTTATTGAAGGCTTTGTTAAGATTGTGTCTGTAAACGTTGGTTCCTTAAGCACCACCTTGTAAGAGTAGTGCTCAAAGAACAAACTCCTCTCTGAGCCTGATCCATCTCCTAATCAGTGTAATCAATGCAGTATAATTAGTTTATGATTGTATTGGTTTTTTTTCATATGAAATTACAAAAATGCATGTGAAGAAATATGGCGTAATAAGCACACATACTGATATCGCTACTGTAGTGGTATCAATCAGATGTTCTGAATCAATACACAGGATTTGCTCACTTCTGTCAGCTTCACTTTATAACATAAATTCCAGGAAGGCATTCTGACAATTTAAGGATTTTTAGTAGGAGTTAAAATATAATTTGGCTTTGGTCTTTTTCATTTTGTTCTTTGTGTTGTTTCTGAATACATTTTGCAGTGTGGTTGGACACACTGTCCTGCTTCAAGAGGCTCTGCAGTTAGAGAATGCCAGGGTACTTAATTTGAATAAGTTTATCCGAGTGTTATTCATGTCACCTGTGAGGAATTTTGATGTTGTGGCTACTTAGTTCATTGTGAATGTAAAAGCAAAAGTTGCATTTAGAGTGCCTTGCTTGACGTTTAATTGCAAATTAAGTATTCATGTTACGTATTTTCAAAGATTACAAGGTACTGCAAAAGGTTTGTGGTGAAAGGCATAAACAATATTACAAGGACATGACATGTTAGTACGTTGTATTTATTCTTGTTATTCCACACTGTTTGTGAAGCACCACAGTTTATTCAGAAGTCAGACAGTGATTTTTGCTTGTAATTTCTTCCTCTTTATAAGTGGAGAGGCCCACCGCAGGCTACAGTTATTTGACCTCTGCTATGATCTCTTAAAAATCAAACATCTTAGCTTTTAAAAACTGTCTGTGCGCCTTCCTCAACCTCAAGATGACTTTGTCTTGTGTGTACAAAGTGTTGTTAGATTTTCAAAGTCACCCAAGGGAATAGCTCAAATAACTCCTTTTACTACCTATAATTGATGGCTTGTTGCACCTCTTGCTGACCTAAAGCATTAGCTGGCCTTTAAAAACTAGCTTCAGGACCTACCATTTCAGATCAAAAATGGTACTTTTTAGCCTCTCAAAGATATGGAAAAACTTTTCTGCTGTATTCTGGAAAACCCAAGTCACGTTTGAAACACCTTAACTGAGGCAGGTTTATCTGTATGTTTAGGCTGACCAATTTTTACCATAAGCAGCTGTGAAGGAAGACGACAAAACCACAGACATGCTTTATTTATTTATTTATTTTTTACCTTTGAGAGCTGAATACCTGCATTAATGAGAAATGTTCATAGCAAACGGTCTTGATCTGAGGATACACATGTGAGCTCCAGTCCCATTGAACCTTCATCACGATGCCAAAGCGGGCATCATTGGAGCTGACACCTGCTTTCAAAGCTCAGTTTTTCAAAGGCTGCCTGTATCACTGCAAAATCCATGAAATGCTGTACCAAGGAATTGATGTCTTTGTAGGTGAAATTCATCTATAGTAACAATCTCAGAGAAATGGCAGCAATGCTCCCCTGACCAATGTCTGAGAGATGACATTTTGTTGAACAGTATTTCATTCCTCATTATCTTCTCATGTTCAATCTATCATCTTTCCCTTTCCTGTCAGTGATGCACGCCTTTGCTCTTCTCTCACCTCCCTGCTTAAAATATATTTCGTGCACCCTCTCTCCCTTTTTCTTGTATTGTTCCACATGTGATTTCATTCCATGTGATTAGATATGACTAAGTCAAACATGCTATGAAAAAGCTTTTCTAAGGAAAAAAATCCAGTGTAATCTCAGAGATAAGTCAGCACCATTGTGACTCACAGTATAATGGGTTTTTGATAGGTTGGTTTATTTTTCAAATGACATATTAATTTACAATTTTGGGGGGAAAGAAACCCCAAACAAACAAAAAATGGGTGATCTATTTCTAAAATCAGTAATGCAGGTGAATGAAGGTAAGCAGGTAAATGTCAGCTGCGTGTGGTCAAGATCTCATCAAAGGTCTGGAATGCAGGCTCAAGATGAAAGAAAATGCCAATAAATGGCATACTCCTGGCTTCCTAATGCTCAGAAAGGGTGGATTCTTGATGATAAAGTTGGTTTATATCATAGCTGGAAGGCAGACATATAGAGGCAGAGAAATTATATTGTATTGGGAGGCTAAGGTGAGATCAGAGTTTTAAAAGTATTAGTTGGAGTAAATAAACCAATACTAAATCTCTTAATAAGTCATATTTATTCGGTGTACACTGAAGCCACACCTATATTTACATCATTACTTCACTTAATATCTATTTTTTATTTAACTTGTCATCTGTTCATAATTAACATCTTTCATTCATTAAAAGGATATGAGCTCAGATAGTTTTTTTGTCTAGTTTTTACTAAAATGACTGGTTGATTTAAGGTATGTGTACTGCCTTTTGTTCCTGAAGAAGGTATTTAACTGAGAGCCATGCTAGGCTCAGGGAGACTCTGCTGACCGTCTTCCCCGTGGTCATGTAGGCTCTCCACAAGCTTGGTTGTCTGCTCTTTGTGTGTTTTGATTAAAGAATGTTAGCTACCGCTCACCGCTCATCTGCAGGCTTTATTTAAATGGAAAACTTCCACAACACTATCAAGCCTCTAATAGACTTAAAAATACATATACTGGCCTACATGTGCCAGTGTTTCTTACACACGAGTTAACTCACTCTTGGTACAACGCTAGTGTTAATATGTGCCATACTTGGGTGTTAATATGGCTATGATAATTACAAAATTATCAAGGCTTTTTACAAAACCGTTTTAAACAGTGTCACTTCAGGAACACAACTCTACTACTCAAAACGTGCATGAGCTCAGTGAAAGCTCATCAGCATATCAAAACTGTAGAGCAGATAACAAGATTTTAAACACATGGAGTGTCAGCAGAGATCCTAGTCACCCTTTGTACTGTGAACCTGATCCATAAGCAGAGGATGTTGAGGAAATGATTGCTCTGCGGTATTGTTTTCACCTTCTCCTTTCTCTCTCTTATGCTTCTGTTCTCCGCGGCACTTGCATGTTTCTCTCCTTCCTCCTTCAGTCACATCAAAAGTAGCCTTTTCTGCTTAATGGCCCATTAGCTCTGCTCTGAGTCTTTGTCAAAAATCTCCCCAGGCTTCTCATCTTGCCATTTCACTCATATGTTTTAAGGGCAACAAAATAAAAAGAAGATAGAGTTGTGCTTCTTTTTCAGATAAAAAAAAAGCATGTTCATCCATTAGTGCAACATAGCATATAGGAGTCATTAAAGTACAGTACAGTACTGTACAACTAAAGTCTGTTATCTCTGTTATGGCCTTATTACTCCTAACAGATGTTTCAGCTGAACCCTTGTAAATTTGATTAGCATTTTTCCCTTGTAGTTATCTATTCCATTTCCTTGAATTTGAATTTGTCAGTTTTTACCTGCATGTATCACAGCAGCATATGTTTCAAAATCTTGTCTTGTCTTCCAATATATGTATAAATGTATATACATAAAAATGTTATTCACAGTGTCATAGCATTGTGTTTATTATTGAAGCAGTCTTTAAATAATCTCACAAGTGCAATTTTAGCGATCCTCCATGTTAAATAAAAAACAATCATGCAGCACATTCTCTTTTTTGGAGAGGACCTACTTCCACTTAAAGCTAAATAGTTTAGAAGAGCACCTAATATGAAATATCTTCTGTGTAGTGTGCAGGGACACAGTTAGACTGAAATGAAGGCACATTTGCATCCCTATAGGTACAATTTACATAGATGAACCGCGCCATCCACACCTACCAATCCCCTAGGGCTGTCTGTGGGTCAAAAACATATTTCACCACTTCTCCTGGATTATAATGACCAATATGCAGGATGATTTGTGTTGATCATACACAAAATTTATTTTGAACTATTTCCTTTGAATGGAATGAAACCAGACAGCACAGTGGCACGGTGGTTAGCACTGTTGCCTCATAGCAAGAACGTCCTGAGTTCAATTCATCAGGCAGGTGTCTGGGGCTGGAGTCATTTTCTCGCTGGGTCCTCTGGCCTTCTGCGTCCTCCCATAGTCCAAAGACCCTGAAAAAGGATAAGCGGAAGCAAATGGATGAATGAAATGAAATTTAATTCACTGAAATGAACTCTATCTGTCTTGAGTTTCAACCTGTTGGTTCACATTAATAACACTTCGAGTTGTCATAAAGATTACAAAAGACAGACAGATACAGTGCATTAGTGAATGATAAAAGAATAGATACTCTGTACCTTTATACATTACATAAAGAAAGATTTGGGACTGAATCTTGTGTATATGTGTGTGTTCGTCTAGATAGACAGATATTTACCTTATCCTTGTGATGCACTGTAATGCATGCATCCAGCAACTCTTCCTAGTGTTGTTGCCACACTAAGATGATCTAGAGACCTCTGCACTCCCCCCATTGTGAGCACTGAAAATCAAAAATGACGTGGACACTGAACTCATATGTGACTACATAATCAACTAGGTACACACTGTCAATGTCAGATAGAAACCTTTAATGCATGGATGAGTGGTCCATTTCATGCATGGATACACAGGAGGGATTATTTTCTGAACTGATGACTGGCTGAGATGCCCCCTATTTGATTCGAAGTGACACAGCTCTGTCCGCTCAGATATCAAGTTGTTGGAGTGAAGTTGTGTCTCTAGCACAACCTTTATTTTCAAGATTCTACCTTGAAAATAAAACAAACAACAGTAGGAAAGATCTTTATTTTAAACATGTATTTTAGCTCCCATTTAAATTTTCTCAAAAATTATAATCCATCTCATGTGGTCAAAGGAAATTGTGTGTCTATAAACTTGCCTGTGAAAGATGCATCAGTATAAACGTTCTGTTGAACAGAATGACTGGCTATGAACAGATGACTAGTTTAACCAGAGCTTGTAAACAGCAAGCAGCTCTGATTATTACACTTCTTTTCTCACTTATCATAACACCATTTATCTTTGACCTGCTGTACTGTAGAAGCACGGATGGCTGCTCTCCGGGAGTTTAAGTGTTATTAAAAAGTAGGGAAGAGTTGGCCAGATGGGCACATCGGTGTCAAACACAACAAAATCCAGTTCAGTTAACATTTAACGCTGTGATTTTTGTGATCTTTGATGCCAAGTCAGATCTGATGAGTTGAAAACAGGGTGTAAGTTTTACTGTGTATAAAAGGAAACATTAGCAGACCTTTGCTGTCCGAGCCTCATACCTGCTTGAGGCTACATTAGCTGCTAACAATGTAACACATCTAATGATTTTCTGATCTCTGATCTGAAGGAAAAATATATGAATCAAAAAGAAAATATTTCTGGCACTTAAATGTTTTGGGTTTTTTTCAACCCTAAACACCTAAGCAGAGAGCACTTTTTACTTAATCATTGTAATTAATAATATTTACTGATGAATGTAAGCACAAATGCCTCTCTGTTAAATCCACAATCTGATTCAAAATCCTTCTCCGCACATACAAGGTCTCGAATATTTATCTTATCTCATAGTACCGCATCACCTGAATAAGGAAAACTTCACTTTTGGACTCCAGGCTGTGGTGGGGCGTGGTTTGCGGTGCCGTGCAGGTGCGTCTGCACGGAATCCACAGTCACACCCGCTGTGTTAAAACACGGGGACTCGGGGGTTGTTGTGGTGTGGTGTGATGCAAGTCAATAAAAAATGGCTCAAAACTGTGACCCGTGGACTCATTCACACCACACAGGCTTACTTGTTGCTTCTAAAGTTTTTAAAAATAAGAGTACTTGCTTGTAGAGGTTGTCTGATTGTTGGGGTTTTAAATGGTTAATGAATAACCATCAATATGAAAATACATATAAATTGTTAGATATATTCTTGAGTATTGTTCTGATTTGGCACTATAGAAATAAAACTGAATACAACTTAATTGTGTTGTGCATGTACAAACATTATGTGGATCCCCTATTTAAAAGTAAAACCTGGTAGCTAAGCTTTTTTTTACTTGCACTCGGGTTTTGTTTTCACCTTTTCGTTCATTTTTTGTCATTTGTGTTGAGCGTTTGGACATGAGGAGAAACTGTTATTCACAGAAATATAGCCAGTGTGTTCTCATTGTGTATATGCAGGTGGATTCAAAGAGGAGTTGTACAAACACGTAAACCAGCAGTCATTACAATTTTTTTTTCAATGCACTCTGGCCATTTATTACCACAACCTTATAGGACTATAAACTGTTTGTGTATGCATTTGATAAACATTATATCCTGATGCTCTTTAGGTGGAAAGTTTAGGGAAGCTGCTAAATAATAAATAGAGTGAGAAAGTTATCTGTGTAAAATGGCTTGACTGTTTTCAAGACTTTTTTTTTTGTGCATTATTATATACAATACATTTAATTAGATACGTCCTTTCAAAAGGCACGTTACATTAGTGATTACTCCTCTGCAAATATAAACAGCAAACAGACTGTTGCTCGAAATATTACAGAGGACCCAATTAAAATGTTGACCTTAAAATATTGATGTGAAAGGCTTCAGAGGTTTACAATCAGCAGACATTAGTTTGCCCTCCATACAAGTAAAGGTTGAACCACTAAACTGTTAAAATGGTGGGTCATCAATTCTTACACGTACACTGCACAGTCTAGAAAATGAGCCTTGGGTAGTGACTGAAAGAACAAGTCTACATTTTGAACAAAAACAACAAAAAGAAAATATAAAAAAAATACAATACTATTCCCTGAAAAAGTAAATGCTGCCCAGCGTGTGAGCTGCGTTGGCAGAGGTTTGCACTCGTTCTTTTGAGATATGTTATCAGTACGTGAGCCATTTAAATATATTTCCTCACCATTTTGAAATATGTCGTGACTTTTTGTAGCTATTTATAACTTATTTATAATAACATAGAATTTCATTAAAGCAGTGAAAAAATACATAATTCTGACTTTTCCCCTGTTTTAGATTTAAAAGTATCGGAAAATTGCCACATTATAGCACAAAGATAATAATGCAGGTAATGTTTTGTGATATCACTGTGCTGTCAGCTCTTCTTGCATTTCCACCACTGTAAACAAGCTGGGTGATGAACAAATTCTCATAAAGACTGTCTTGCAGTTCAGATTATGAGGAAGCATATTGTTTTGTTTTACACAAAATACCTGACATAATCAGATCAAAGTATGAAGAGCTCACTCGAGACAGTGGCCCTGCCATTCATCTTATGGGAGACAGCTGGGCACATGAAGCTTGAATTCTCACAGTCACTCTGTATTAAACCCACATTTTTCACATTTTGAGATCAATGTTATGGCTGCCAAATGAACCTTCAGTAATAAAGATGCTTACATTACACATAAATATGGTTTTCTGCTGAGCTGACCACACATTATGTTTCAGGTCCGTTTAAAATTTGTTTTCAACAAGCACAGAATTAAAATCCTTGTAACTTTGCTCTGTCATGCATTTACTATTTCCCTGATCAAACCTCAATAAGCGTTTTGATAAAGTAATTGGGTTCAGAGGTGAATGTGCTCCCTGAGATAGCAACACTGAAAACAGCTTTGCTCCAGCCTCGCATCCTTTTAGTTTGCTTCTGATTAAGTTGTGTAAGACCAAAGAATGCAAATAAATCCATTCACTGTGCCAAAAAGGAGCCTTTGAATAAAATGTCTTCACTAATAAAGTCAGAATGCAGAAAGAGCATAACCAAAACACACATCTTTGTTATTAAAAGGGAGATGAGAGCTGAATTTTAATTTGTTCTAAATCCACTCATCAATCAATAAAAAGACTCAGAGGTCAATGAAATAGTTTTGCTTGCTTAAAGTTATGGCATTCCTCTGAGGGATATAATTGTACAGTGTTTTTTTTATCATTAGCCAACTTTCACTTTGGTTGTTTAATTACTCAAAACATCCCCTTTGCTGTACTTGGTAATGCAGGGCATTGTCGCTATGGAAAATCAAAATTAAATATTTCTCATCTCATGATGCCTAAAGCTTTGTGGCTTCAGCAACAAAAAGCTGTAGGCAGTTTGCATCTATTAACACATTTTATTGCAGACTTATTCATATGTATTCTGGAATAGGATTGGATTTGAGTCTGGCGCACACAGATGACTGCTGCACATTTTCTGGCATCATTTATGTAGAATGGCGAGGGCTTATAAATGATTCATGACTCTTGATCAAGCCTTTGAAGTTATAATATGATTTGTGTATCTCTAAAGGTCATTCTCACAACTGTTGATAAAGTGTAGATTTGTGTTGCCTTATTTGTGACTTTAGCATATTGTGTGCTTTTACCAACGAGGTCTTATAGTGCCACAGCTGATGGACGCACAGGTTGTACACTGTTGCAATTAAAGAGAAATATGTTCTTCATTGGGGCATGCTTTTATGCATGTAGACCAAAAATAGTGGGAAACACCATGTGATTTCTTTTCATAGTTCTCTTGCAAAAACCTTTTAAGCTCTGGAAGCTTTTAACTTCGAGAGGGGAATCAGATCAAACACATTACAGTCACCAATAAATGATAAATTAGTGCATTTCACAGAAGGAAAAGGGGAACAACAGCTCTTTGCCAAACACACTATAGACTCTGTTATGAAACATCAAACTGATTTACAGCATGGAGCAGCTCTGGTAAATGGGTGACTGGCTCTCTGGATTTAAATAATGTTTTACTGAAGTTTAGCATCCAAATGGGTTTCCTAAAGCATGAGATCGATCCATTTCTGATTCAGTAAATACTCCAACATGAGATTCTCTTAATTACCTCTTTCATCCTTTTGATGTAAAGCTGTACATAGCCGTTGTGGAAATGATTAATACTCAGTTTCCTTCCCATTAGCTACCACTCCAATGGTCTTTGTTGTTGTGCTTCATGGCTACAAGCAGCAAGTTTTTTTATTGTCTGTTAATCACACTCTTTTTATTAATCAGGGCAGGTTGATGCCACAATCACAAAAACGCACAGATGGGAGTTTACAGTTTCGCAGGGGAGCAGTTGAGTTTACTAATCAGATCATTTCAGTAATGACCGATGCAATCGACAAAATGCAACACAAATTAGTGAGTAAAATAATACAGGCTAAATACAGGTTTTACACGTTTCATTCTGGAAACAGAACGATAATTCAGATCAATGAGAGGCAGCTGCAGAAGAATTAACATTTTTGACTTATAGGCAAACTCTTCTGTTAAAAATAAATGTGGACTGTGTGTGGACTTTTGGGATGAGGCAGCTATTCTCTCAGTAAATCTGACAACTTGGGTGGAGTGCAGACTCCAGGATGGTTTTATCTCAGACTACTCCTATCTACAAATCTGAAATTTGTGCGTAACAGCTGACCTGTAGAATGTGCACAAGACACAAAATTATTATAGCTTCGGTGAAGTGTGTTCATATTACCTTTTGTACAAAATGACAATAACAAAAACTAAAGACTAATTATTTAAACATATTGACTTATTAGGTCAACACAGTTTCATATGATTGCTAACTAGCAAACAATCTTCTAGCAGTGTGCGTGCTCTTACTGTGTAGCTCCTCCATTAACATTAGGAGCATCTTGTTGAAGTGCAAAACCCACAGTGTTTTTGACAACTTGGGGCAGCAAAAGAATAAAAATGTGCCGTAAACGCAGCACTCACTTAGTATTAATACAGCTGAGGTAAATTTACAATCTGTTACATATTTACACCTGAAGCAGACAGAGGACAACCTGAGCATTCGTCATGTTTATGGCTCCATTGGTACAAGTTCAACAACTATTTTTCTTTTATCTTTTTCGGCAAGTCCACTGAGACTCACTTTGCTCTTTAGCTGCCAAATATGTTATATATTAATGTTTGACATCAAAGACCCAGTAAAAAGGAACAAAATTAAAATGAAAAATTAAGTGCCTCCACAGCACCACACATGGTTGTTGAACTACATGCAAAATGTAGTTTTTAAATGATGTTTTAATGTACATGCTCGACAGCATGTCATTCACCTTTTTTAAAAAAAAAATAAGACGAAAATTAGAAGGTTGGCGGATCAATCCCTGACTCATCCACTCCATGTCCTAAAGTATTCCTGGGCAGGATACCAAACACCATTTCCCCCCCTTAGTCTACAGTCCCACAAAAACAATATCTCTTCTGTAGTGAGCATAAAGCTGACAGAAATTCTTAAAACCAGCGTAAAGACACTTCAGAGCGATCGCCACTGTAATTCTTTGGTGAAGGTAGCATAATTTTCCTGCATTTGTGCTACTCGCACTTTAACCTCACATTTGTGTCCTTTCATGCAATAGAAATAAAGGTAATATGCATATTACTCTTCCCAAACATTGTAGAATGTCAGTATTTTACCCCTCCTTGCAAACAAACTAAAATCAGCTGTTTGAGAGAAACAAAAAAGCATTTTTAATGTACTTTTTCTTTCTAACAGCTTCTTGTGCAGATAAAAGCACATTCACAATGGAATTCACAGCATAATTGTAATTGCAATATTATTATTTATTACTTAAATGCATTATGTAAAAGTGTTGCCAAAAAATGTAATGTGCTAACAATACAACATTACATTCAACTCTTGTATGTGGATAGAAATGTTGACTGCTATTAGCATTTCTGTTTAAATCAGAAAGAATAATGTATTAATATGCATAATATTAATGCCTGTTGCCATGGCATTAATTTTGCTGCACTGACCAAAGGAAATATGGATGCAGAAATGAGAATTTATTACAATCTTCTGAAGACCTTTTAGACATATATATTACTTGACTTGGGTGCACTGCTATTCTAAAATGCACTCACACCTCATTCAAAATGACATGCTATTGTTTGGATTTTATATTTTCCCCTGAACCAACAAACCTCATTTCTGTTTTGTTTTGTTTCTGACACTCGTGACACACCATGGCAAGTTATCACTGCTGGACCGAGGAAACATTTATAACTTGTCACTTCTTTTCAGAGAAAACAAATGAGGAAGCCACGGTTTGTCGAACGCCACTAAGCTTGCAAGACAAATTCAGGAGATAGGAGAGATATGATTGGGCTTCTCATAGTGGCAGCTGGACTTTGGCTCCAGTTGTGGATTTACAACAGCAGCTGCAGAGAGAAAGCCTCATATAGAAACTGGGAAGAAAGGCCTAGAGATTTACATGCACCGTCTTGAAAGAGCTTTATTAGATTTTGCCCTTCCTTTACTGTGTTTTATGGCTTTTTTTTATGCTAATACGATCTGCAAAATCACAAAACCCACAGCACCTGAACTTACTGACGTACTTTGCTGGCAATTCAGCCTTATCTTCAGTGGCTTTTCTATGCCACCATGTAACACATTTTCATTTTGCCCACCCAGGAAGGATCAGCTGTCGAACATTTTTTATTTATTCACAACAACTTCTACTTCAAGGCCCAAGGTTACACTTAATTTAACATCTGTCGATCATTTGAGGCGCATATGCATATATATCTTTTTAGTAGCTACATTTGGAAAACACATTTCGCATGGGACTGTGTGAGTCAAAGGAAAAGCAGACAGCATCATTTTGGGATGGTATTTGTGGGCTTTTGAATCCATCATAACTTCATCAGATCTTAAGTTTGCAGTAGTGTGCTGTTAAAAAAAATTCTTTAATGATTTTACTGATTATTTTGTAAGCATAAAATGCAGCATTTGCATTGAGTAGAAGGCAAATTTAAAATATTTGTTTCCTCTTTGAGGGAATAAAGAATTTCTAATGGTCTGTGGTTGGCTGGCAGCGTGAACACAACAGTCTCCATTTATCTAAGTTAGACATTTAGCAGATCACTGAGCGTTTTTCTTTTTTTCCCTTAACTGTGATTTTTAACCTCATGTTTTTGCTTAAAATGTGTTGATGCTTTGTCAGATATTCCAGATAAGGCATACTATGTTGAAATTATCCTTCCATTCTCTATTAAACACCTTTACAACATGCAAATCTCTCTTGTTTGCTTATGTAGTCATTCCCTAAAAGGACAAAAAAAAAACCTTGAATGTGCATTATAAAAAATGTTTTTTGAACATTAAAGCATAGGATAGTCCACGCACAAAATAAAATACCACACCTTTAAAAGAGCCTAAAATGGGTTCTTAAACTGATTACATATTGATGATTCTCTGGTTGCTGTTGAGTTATTTTCATTTAAGAAAACATTTAAGTTATCTACAGTATTTGTCAGTATTCTTAGTGACACTGGCTCTTATTTTGGTGCTATACTTTTACCACGTTCTTTCACTGCAAGTGCATTTATCCTTGAAATCCTGTTCAGAAGGTGTTTTTGTCTTTTGCAGCTGGACCTATAAAAAGATTCTTCTGATCCTTATCACAGAAAACATTTGTTCCCACAATTAGTCTCTGCACGGGAAGAGCTGTGGCATCATGCAGGGGGATGAAAGAAGAAGGCTCTGGCTCTGAAATGTAATTCATTCAGCTCTTCCTGTCAGTACGCTTGCAGACTCTACACATCAACTGCAAATGAATGTGTAAAAAATTTAAAAATTGAATTCCTCAACCTTGAGGGGAGAGTTGGGATGGTGTGCACATTTGCCACAGGCTGACAAAATGGAAGCTGAGTAAAGTTTTTGACATTGCATTTGGCATTCCTGGAAACTGCTTTCACATTCAAAGCTTTCACGGCATCATGCATAATCATGTTGTGTATTGCATCTATGTGCAGTAAATTGGGAAACATAAAAGCCTGTCGCATAACAGATTTTCTCTCACACGGCGAGTTCTTCTTTGCTTTATAGAATCTGCTTAGACTGCAAACCTGTGAACATGGCACACCATCAAATTCAGAAAGGTCTAATAGCAAATGAGACACACTGGGCAGTGTTTAAAGTATTCAATTTCCCAGCGCTTTTGAAATTGTCTGTCTTGAGCAGAGATTTTCTTTTTTATTCATTCTGAGATAGCTCAGATTTGCTTAACCCTTGGATAATAATTCAAACACAATTGAGCCCACGGTCCTGGAGATTGCCACGTAACACTTTATAACACAACCATGGAACCAACGGAAACAATGGAACAAGTACACTATAGGTTCGCTGTTCTTCCTGGGGTGCCAGTCGTTTTATGGAGTGACTAAAGTATAAGTACCCTGCACTTACGTGTAATTTGCAGGCAACAAGTCAGGTTTTTGCAGGAAACTATGAAAGAAGCACACTGTAAGTTCCCTGTACTTTCTGGGGCGCAGGTCGTGTTATGGAGTGACTAAGGTGCAAGTACCCTGAACTTGCATGCAATTTCCAGGGAAGTACAGGGTACATAGGATGTAAGATGGGGAAATATTGGTTTGTTTGTTTTTTCAGAAATTTACCATGAAATAACCCAGTACTTAAAATTACTTAGTTTAATTATATGTTATTATTTTATTGTTTCCTCTACAAAACTTACTACACGAAATTATATGTAATTACAGACTACTTGTGCCTTAGTTGTGGGTGCTACAGTGTAATCTTTTCATTGTTTCACTGGTCTTGCAGGTGACTCCATATTATAGCTTGCATCCCAGAAAGTACATGGTACTTACTGTGTACTTGTTTCACTGTTTCCTGCAAAAACCTGACTAGTTCTCGCAAAATGCATGTAAGCACCGAGTACTTGTGCCCCATTTTTGGGTCGTGTTATAAAGTGTTACCCATAACTTTAGTTTGACAGTATAGAGCAAACTGCAGTTCATTTAGTTTTTTGTTTTGGTTGTTTGCAGTTTTTCTGGTGTTTTCATGGTGGTTAGCACTGTTCCCTCAAAACAAGAATATCCTGGGTTCAAATTCACCAGCTGGCCGGGTCATTTCTGTGTGGCGTGTGCATGTTCTCCCAGTGTCTGCGTGGGTACACTGGCTTCCTCCCACAGGCCAAAAACAAGCTGTTAGTAGAGTTATGTTAATTGGTGACAGTGTTGGGACTAACGCGTTATTAAGTAACGCGTTACAGTAACTACATTATTATTGTGGTAACGAGCACGGTAACTAGTTATCATGCCAAAACCAGGAACGCGTTACTCGTTACTGGGATTTAAATAGGCTCGTTATTCGTTACTTCGTGTGGTGGCTATCACGGAGCTTCCACAGATTCAATAACATTAGCAAGTGGTGGAGGCCAGCAGGTGGATGAAGGAAAAGGGAGGCAAGAGGAGAGGCCCGAAGCGGCCGCTGGTCCGAGAGTGTCAGGTGAACTGAACTTCAGGTAAGAAGTTATAACCTGCAGTCCGTCTGGGTCAGATATGAACCAAGTTTAGGTGGAGTTTATTTTCGTTATGCTGACTTTTTCCGTACTGCGTACTAGCTAGCATGACGGAGTTTCTATACAGCTGGGTGGGTGCTATGTTACTGATGTTGAACTTTATTTTGTTCATAAGGTTAATTATTAGAGTTTCCAACCGTCCTGTAAAAAACAGAATCATCTTGTATTCAGAGAAATTAGGCGTTTTGTATTGAGGTGAAAAGGAACAGTTTGTCCCGGACTTCAGCTACAATGAAAAAGACACAAAGCTGGAGTTATTCTGTGTTTACGCTGCACATCTGCCTCTTCTTCTCTCATCCTCTCACCCTCCCTCTCCTGTTTCTACTTCAATCATGAAACTGATCAATGATCAGCTGATCGTCTTTTCTCTCTTGTTTATTTATCGCCCACTTTGCACCAGAAAGAGGAAACCAGCGGATGTCGCGGTAAACAACAGCAGCACGTTTGATCAGCTGTTGTTAGAATTTATTTAATATTAATTTCTAGTATCAGCTGATGTTTGCTGGAGCCACAGCTGTAAACCTGCTGGTCATGATATCAGTTTGGATATGTGATGAGAGGGAAACATGAAGATGAAACCAGGAGATGTCCTTACTGAATCATCAGAGCTGAACAGGTGATGGAGAAACAGGTTTACCTCTTAGGTGACATGAATGAGTTGAAGATAAGTTATGAACTGTTTCTGAGAGACAAATAACACCAGGATCCTTTTCTAAGTAGCTGACAGCTGGTAACTGTGCAGGGGAGGGTCTAGCAAAGTGTTGCCAGGGGTCCATGTAGGGAATTAAAAGGGAAAGGGGGGCACAAGGAAATACTTTCTTATTCTCATTTAAAATGTCTCACTTTTAAAAAAATAATTATCTGAGTCTTGCAACAAACAATTGAGAGATTGATACATATATACCATCAGAACAGTGTACATCACTGTCACAACAGTGTTTGTTTTCATTCAAAGGCTTTATGATTTTTCCTATAATGGTGGGCCGGTCTCTAGTCAAAATGCCCGGGCCAATTTTCTGTCCCAGTCCAGCCCTGTATGCAGCTCATCTGCAGTCTGGTGTTACCTACATCTTCCTATTCAGAAGGCAGAATTTCCGAGTTCTGAGTACAATCGAAAGCACCACGACTGCAGTTTTTGTGTTGGATGTAAAAAGCAGGCTAGGATAGAATCAGGTGTGGGATTTCTCTCGTGGAAATGTGCACATTATTTTTTCCTTTCTATTGGTAGGTGGCACAGTGCACTTGTGGCAAGTAAGCAAGTTAGAAGACTGGCAATCTTGCTGGGTATCCAGTTACGGAAGCAACACATTAACTAGAGAATTCTGAGTAAAACCAAAGTTACTTTCCCTAGTAACTAGTTACTCTGAAAGTAACGAGTAACTTGAAGTAACGAGTTACTTTTGATAGAAGTAACTAGTAATGTAACTAAGTTACTAATTTAAAGTAACTTACCCAACACTGATTGGTGACTCTAAATTACCGTGAATTTGAGTGAGAATGTTTTGTCTGTCTCTCTGTGTTAGACCAGTGACAGGCTGGTGATTTGTTCAGGGGTGTACATATTCCCACTGGGAAATGCTTCAGGATCCCAGTGGGGTACATATCTCACGCATATAGGCATTACCCTGATTTGGATAAGCAGAAGACAATGGGTGGATGGAGGATGCAACTCAACCTTTTTCTTGTTTTGGTGATTGTTGCTCAGATTTCTATGTTTCTACAGCAATACAATGTGTAGTTTGAACTCTTGATTGAACACAGAAATGCTTTTGTTGTGTTTTGTTTGTTATCCATGATCAGTAAAGTCTTATTTTAAACTGAGAGATTTGTTCAAGAGATGAGAGAGTGAGGCCGTTTTAGTTGTTTTGTGAGTTTTTGGTTATTGATATCAGATGTACCATCTACTTTGTAGAAAAATGGAAAATTGTTGATGACTTTGGTCCTTCAGATTTGCACAATGAATCCAAAGTACTTAATTCCACTTTGGAAATATCTGAAAATATCAGTGACCCCTGGCAACCACCAGTTGCTAGGTGAAATTGTGTATGGTTAGGAGTTGTGGTGAGGGTTTGAGGTAGGTTGCTTGTGCTGGTAGGTTACTGATGAAATTGGTCACAAAGAGGTACTGCACCAAAAATCTCCTTGTAGTTGCTTTCGTCAGTGCTTTGGGGTTATGCAGAGTTCCTTCAACCTGCACACAAACTTAACAGTTTAATACCTATTTGCAGTTTTTCTGCCATCACTAATTCCTTATCTGGAATTGCTCCCTAAATTGCAGTTAAAACAAAGACATTGTCATACTCTTGAATTAGGGCTGCTCAATTAATCGAATTTTAATCACGATTACGATCTGGGCTTTCAACGATCATTAAAAATGACTGAGCCGATTATTAGCCCCTCCCTCATTTATCCTCCACACCTTAAAGGCCGGTCCTTGAAAATATTGTCGGCCATAAACCGGTTCGTGGCGCAAAAAAGGTTGGAGACCGCTGATTAAGAGGACCCGAGGGAAGCTCGGAAAGCTCGGAAAGCTAAGCAGAAGTTATTTGGAGAGGAGAGTGACTGCCGTTGGTTGAAAAGAGAGGTAAAAAAAAAAAAACTTCAGTGGTGTTGCACACTATTTTATATTATTTTTTAAAGTCATTATTCAATACATTGTTATTGTTAACCCTTTAAATCCGGTCAGAGCAGCACGCTCCGTTTTGCGTAACTATTTTTAAATCCCTGTAGAACCTGAACCGTGTAAGCTAGCGCAATAATTTGTTTTGCATATGAAACCAGAGGAGTTGTACTTACATCTTATGCCATCAGCTTGTCCTCAGTCACGGTTTCCTTCCACATATAGCTTTGCAAAAATTGCATAAAAAGCGCTTGCAGGAACAAAACATAATATTCCAGAAACACGCTTTGCCGATTCGATCAGCTGTTCATAACACTTCCCACTTTGAAAAAGACGTCAGCGCGAACTATCACATGTCCGCCATTTCCTGGCCGAAACCGGAAGTGATGTCATTTTCGCGGAAATGTAGTTTTTTACTTGTAGGCTTTAAAAACCTATACTGGAGTTTTTATAAGTAATGTTTGACTTTTCTGAAAAGTTTCTGGGATGCTTAGAACTCGAATTGCACCGCTGGAAATAGTTTATTTTGATGCACCTGCTGTTTTCTTTGCAAATTTGCATCATAGGATTGTTTTTTTGTTTTTCCTGCAGTGTATATAAAAATTGGTGTATCTCCAAAATAAAACTATGAAGACACTCAAAATAAATTTCCTGTTGTTGTAAACTAATTTGTGCAACTTTTTTGTATTTAAAGCTTTGAGGAATAAGTATGGGCAGAAATCTGTGCCATCAGAAACTGAATTTGAATAAGTTAAATTTGAATTTGAATTGCTCTGATTGAATCTGAATTGTAACTTGAATAAATGCTTTTGAAAACTGAATTTGAATTAGTCCAATTTGAAATTGAATTTATGGTTTGAAAATGATCATCACTAAATTGAAATTGAATTTTATATTTTGAAAGTGAATTGATTTGCTTTGAAACTGCATTTTATTCTTTAAAAATTCAGCTCTCGAATAATTTCAGTTTCACTTCTCACTATTCAGTTTCAGGTCTACGATTCAATTTCAGTTCCAAAATTCAGTTTTTTGGAACTTACATCCGGTTCCGGTTCAAGCGCAGATTAATAGAACTACGTTTTACTAGCGGACCGAAAGTGTTACCGACGGGAATCTACAGCGTCTTGAGCTGAATTAAGACTTCAGAAGTCATTCGTCATGTCGAATGACCAGCGGATAAACTCTCAGGTTGGTAATAAATGTATTAAGTGTATAAGAACAAGCGTCATGTTAACAAATGATAGCCGTAAGGTAACTTTTATGCTTATTGTAGCTGCTAGCTAAAAACGCTAATTTAGCGTAGTTTGCCCTGAATTCAGCTTTGACAAACAAATATGATCGACTGTTTCTAGTAGAATTCCAAAGTTGCCATCTTGTACCCTCTCAGAGTACCCCCTCTGTATGCTTGCAGAGACCCCTACAGTAGGGAAAGATGCAAAACAGTGTCCAAACCTTTGTGTTTTAGCTTTATTTATGTCTTACACAGCATCCCAACTCTTTAGCTAACTATTCACTTTAGCTAAAGTGAATAGTTAGTCTAATTCATTAGTGCAGCATTACTGGATCATCTCTGTTTGAAGTTATATAATATGATATACAACTATCACTGTGTTTAACTACCATAATAATTCTTAGGGTACTGAGTGCATGCTTAATTAGATTTTTTTTTTAAACATACTGCTCCATTACTATGTTTGACAGGCTGAAGTTGTCGGGTCACCTCCTAAATCGACCATCTTTTACAGGTGTTTTGTGCCAGAAATGGAGTGTCCACTGAAGACTGAAGATACTGAATCTCTACGCCTTGCCATTGATCCCTCTTGTGCCTTCATCTAGACAAGAGACATTAACTTAACCACTCTCACATGCTCTGTACCTACATCACCTTCCCTGACAGCCGTAGCTTGGCTCATCTGAGGGTGAAATTATAAGAATGTGTTATTTTGCAAAGTGCTCTCTAGGGTTCCTAAATAAAATATGGCATTGAGGTAATTTCTTTTGAATTAATCCCTTCTTCTGAAATATAAGAACCTCTCCTGGTTTTAATGGCACTTTGGATTTCCTTACTTTCTGTTCCACTTCCAAACCCAAATAGATGCTGACAAGCTGACACAGTGACATGGAAGAGGGAAAGAAGTTGGAAAGGACTACTACAAATAAACCCAATGCCTAACAATGAAAAATGTAAAATAAGAACAATAATAATAATATGAAAAAAAGATAAAAGATGAAGTAACAAGTTTTTAGTATTTTATTTATTCCAAATGATCATCCAGATGTCTGTGACATGTGATGACAAACACCATAATGGAAGGCCTTAGTCATCACATGCTTAAACTCATATATTTTTGCATATGCTGAACAGGCAGTCAGACATACTGTAACTGTGGGGTAGAAAACAGCATGAACACCATACGGCAGGGGTCTCAAACTCCAGTCCTCGAGGGCATGGCAAAGTTGAATGACACTGGCCCTTGAGGACTGGAGTTTGAGACCCCTGTCATACGGAATATGACAGGTGTGGTTGAACTGCATGAAGACTCTGAAGTTTGTCCTCTCTTCTGGCAGGACAGGAATGTGGCCTTGTCCTGTGAGCCACTGTAAGGATGTACTTAGAGTAGAACTGGACTGTCACCGGCCTCAGGCTCTTCACCCTTTTCAAAGATAAAGCAGTCATTTAGATAAAATATTAGATATTGTTTACCTGTAAATGCACAAAGTAAATTTTGAAATGTAATTATTGTCAAGAGTGAACAAGCACTGATAGTGTAATCTACAGCTGTGGCCAAACGTTTAGAGAATGAGAAGTGTTGTTTGCTTATTTACAAAGTTTGCTGTTTCAGTGATAGTTGTATATCATATTATATCACTTCAAACAGAGATGATCCAGTAATGCTGCACTAATGAATTAGACTAACTATTCACTTTAGCTAAAGTTATTAAGTTAGCTAAAGAGTTGGGATGCTGTGTAAGACATAAATAAAGCTAAAATACTGTAGAACTGAAACTGAATGGTGAGAAGTGAAACTGAAATTATTCGAGAGCTGAATTTTTAAAGGATAAAATGCAGTTTCAAAGCAAATCAATTCATTTTCAAAATATAAAATTCAATTTCAGTTTAGTGATGATCATTTTCAAACCATAAATTCAATTTCAAATTGGACTAATTCAAATTCAGTTTTCAAAAGCATTTATTCAAGTTACAATTCAGATTCAATCAGAGCAATTCAAATTCAAATTTAACTTATTCAAATTCAGTTTCTGATGGCACAGATTTCTGCCCATAAATAAGCCTCTTAAATTTCTCCAAGTAGAAATATATGTAAAAAATACAAAAAACGATTTTCAATTTATTTGTAGTTTATTGCACTTTTTTGCAATTAATGTAGTTACTATGGACTTAATGCATACATATTATTAAAATATGGGCTATAACAGTTGTATAGCAACTTGAAATGCTCCCACAAATGGCACTACAACATGTAAAAAAAATAATATAAGCTCTGGCGGACTTGGTTCTATAGTAGGTCTTAAAGGGTTAAATAAATATCGTCAAATAATCGAGATCTCAATTTCAGTGAAAATAATCGTGATTATCATTTTTGCTATAATCGAGCAGCCCTATCTTGAATCTCTGGTAACTCAGAAATCTTTACAGCATGTCCACCACCTGGAGCATTCTGAAGTCATTTCAGGTTGAAAGGAATATATGGTGTTTGGCACAGCATTCGTCAAAGGTGTACAGTATAGGCTGCCTTTATGAATTCAAAATAAACAGAGTTCGGTCAGGTTTCCCATTCATCTTTAATATTGGTTTTGTCGGAGTCTACGCTGCAGGACTGTTTTGATCACGCGGACTGGGAAATGTTTCACGTGGCTGGTAGCAGTGTTGGTCAAGTTACTTGAAAAAAGTAATCAGTAACTGATTACTGATTACTTCCCCAAAAAAGTAATCCCGTTACTTTACTGATTACTTATTTTCAAAAGTAATTAATTACTTAGTTACTTAGTTACTTTTAAAAACACGATTTACAACCTGAATAGGTAAAGTGATAGATCTTTCAGCCCAATTCTACTTTTTCTACATAATCCATCATACAAAATGTAATCAAATGGAAAAGTCTCTTTTTTTAACTTGTTTTATTAGTTTTAATCTTTTAACTTTATGCATCAAGCAAAAATTTAATTATATGCAACATTCTCTGACTTGAATAAATTAGTTTAACATTTAAACCTATTTTCTGCACATTCCAGCACATAAAATAAAATATTTTTTTGTGTTTACACTCACTCTTTCAAAAAGATGCAAGTAAAACACAGCAGAAAATAAATAAAATCAAAGACTCAGCGGTCCTGTTGCTCTATTTTCACCTGTAAAGCAGGAGTAGGGTAGACGGAGGTGTGCTCTGGTGCAGGTGTGCCGCAGTGGTCAGTGGAAGGATACGGCAGCTTCTCTGTGAATTTCCCATTACGTGGTAGCGCACTCGGTGCTTGTTTAGGGGTTTTTTTCACTGTAAAAATAAGTTTTCTTCCCACGCACAACGGACGTTAATGTTTTTGTCACTTTTTATGGAATCAAACTCAAAGTAAGGTCAGTACTTCCACGCTTTAAATGCTGCACGCTCATACTCTCTCCGCACTCGATATATGATCCATTGTTGATCTGCACACAGCTGTTGTCACGAACGTCGCATTCGCTTACGTCATTGTCATGAGACATTCTCGCAAAAAAATCACGGTTTTAGTAACGCATTAACGCAGCGTTCCTACAGGAAAGTAACGGTAATCTAATTACCGGTTTTGCAATAGTAATCCCTTACTTTACTCGTTACTTGAAAAAAGTAATCAGATTACAGAAACGCGGAAAAGAAAACCTCATTTCTGCCGTTCAATATTGAACAAATTTAAACTTTTTAAAATTAAGCAAAATGCAAAACGCTTAGCCGTGTCTCTAATAAAACCGCTGTAACTTCAGAGGTAATGTTCATGTGTTGATTAATGGTTTTCTTTCGTTTTTGATGTACTGCAGATTATTTTTATAAAATTCCAGGCCAGGAAAATCACCTTCATGTTTTTCTGTGTTTTATCTTCAGCTACTTTGACACAAAGGCCTCTGCTGTGACGCTCACACCTTTGATAAAGTCTTGCGTGTGTCAGCTTCCTTTTAATAGATACAAAAATATGTAAATGTACTGATCTGAATTATAATATTTCTGACTGTCAAAATTTCCCAGATTCAAATCGAATCGAACTAATTTTAAGGTAGGGCAGCGTCACGTCATCATTGTTGAGACCTAGATGATTATTAAAGGTCATCCCAAAAGAGATATTTGTGATATTCTTTTCAAGACACAGAGAGTTTGGGTTAATGCAGAAATCTTGCATTAACACTTCTCAGCTCCTGAAGTCCAGGAAATGCAAAATTATTGAAAATAAATGAATTTATCGTTAGCGTGTCACCAACATTATTATAGAAATGCATCAAACAAAAAACACAAAATCAAGTGTCTGATGGCCCAGATTTTACCTGATTCATCCTGTTTTGGACAAAATGTTAATTTTGTCAACAAAAACTATGAGATATTTTTGGGAGGCACTTATATTTTACTACTAGATGATGCAAACTAAACTAAAAATATCCTATAACAAAAACTATGAGTAAATATTTAACATTACATCATGGATTATATTACAAAAGATGGACAAATATCTAAATCTAAGGTTCACTGCATCTGTGGAATCACAGTAATCTCTGCCATAATATATATATATATATATATATATATATATATATATATAGTGCCAAAGAACAATGTGTGCTAATGGCCAATGTATTTGTTGTGTGGCCATTTAAGTTGAAGCAGTTCCAAGTTCCTTTGGAAAAAGATGTCTGAAGTGAGTCATCTTATATACGAGTTACTAATGGTAATGCTAGTGCTTACTGTAGGAGCAAAAAGAGAGAGCTTCACTGCAGAGCGAAGGCACATGGATGCTATGCCTTTTCCATGACGCTATGGATAGACAAAAATAACTCTTATAAACATACATATGTACAACACCAGCTAAAGCATCAAAATGCTTATAAGATATACGGTACTGTGGAAAATGTCCGTTTTTCTATAATACCACAACCAGCTTTGATCAGGTGGATGATGTCTGGGTTACTGGGAAATGTCTTATAAATAAAGAGCATATAGTGCTACACGAAAATGTCTTGGGCCATGCCTATTTCTATTTGTTGGCTTAGTTCACTGCTTTCTTTTACATATTGGAAGATGGAATAGACAGTTCCAGTAACGCTGTTGTCCGGCATGGAGGCCAATCCATGATTGATAAGCATCCTATTGTGTGTTTTTCTATCAAGGTAAATGGTAAATGGACTGATTCTTGAATAGCACTTTTCTACTCTCCCAGAGTACTCAAAGCACTTAATACAATATACCACAGTCACCCATTCACACCCATTCACACAAGCACTTTCTTCTATGATTTTAAGTAAACACACATTCATACTCCAATGGATGCATCAGAGAGCAACTTCAGGTTAATATCTTGGCCAAGGATATTTGGCATGCAGACTAGGGGGAGTCAGAGATTGAACCACCAACCAGGTATGATTTCATTGCATTGGTCTGTTTGGTATAATGCAGTAAAACTGAACCTTTGTCAATTTGACACTTTCTCAATGGCATTGCATGGTGGATCAAAATCTAACAGTACTTTTCTGTATCCATAATTTCTTAAATTTTGACACATTCTCCCACACTGCTCCATGAAATACTGGTTCAAACCACGACACAAACCTGCAGACACTCACTGCTACACCTCTCTCCTGACCTCCTCTACACATAATGACCATTTGAACCAAAGATTTCTATTTGGATTCATCAGTCCGTAAGACCTGTCGCAACTTATTTTTGTGTCTTTTGGCAAAGCTCAGCTGTTTATCCTTAAGAGTTGCTTCTTGGCAGCAAGCAATACCAACCTCAGGAAATAAGACATGCCTTTTTTCATTAAATATCAGGACAAATTGCAGTAAACTGTGTGTTGCAGACTTTAGTTAATCAAAAAGAATCTCCCAAAAGTACACATGCAGCAAGTCCAGTAAAAATATCTGAGTTCCTACCTCTTACACAAAATCTTGTCACTGCACTCTTTGTAAATACAGGCATTTTTTTTCTATCCCAAAACGCATTAGAAAAGCTGGCCCTGAGATATGTTTGGATGATGCTTTCTACAAACTAAGTGGTTAAAGCTTCTATAGGTGGCTTTAACCAGGTAACTTTAACCTTCTGGTGGAAATAAATTACCCCTTCTCTACTTTCAGAACCTCTTCACAAAGTGTAGTGAAATACCATTTGCTCTGGAGCAAATACAATACACAGTGTAGGTAGACAATAATGCAGTCTGAGCACACTGCAGTAATTGCAGAGGAGGGAAACACTGCGAGAGACCCTTTAGCTATTAATTGGAGTTTTTTTTCTCTCTTTATTTTCTCCTGCAGCTGTTCGGGCATGTCAGTGGATAAAGGAGAGCAAATATCTTCCTTTCAAAAGGCACTTCAAAGCCATGCAAAGACCGTGATGCTGATATTTATGAATAATTTTTTTGACAGTGCCTGAGTTTGGTTGAGTTTTTTATTTTCCCTGCCCCCTCCGCCTCTTACTAGATAAGCCAACTGAATATTGCATCGAAAAAATGTTTTATACCATGCCCGGGGGTTCTGTGAACAGAGATGACACATCTCAATGATTGATGTGCCTTCATTGTGAGCGTCTTCGATTGGAAAAATAAATGAGTGAGGAGGAAGGCTGAGTTGGTAACGGATGAATTTTGCCTGCAGTGTTGACTAGCCTGTTCCAGTTTGTGGAGGCAAAGGTTGAACAATGACAAAAAGTTCATTATTTAAAACACATTACTTTATAAATATGAAACCTTTATAGCAGTTTCATTAAAGCCCGCTCTCTCTGTTATTGTTACCACTTAACTTTGTGCTAATTGAACAGTAAAAGACAGATTTGAGTTTTTGAAATGATGATGTCAAAGTGAGTACATTATATTTTTGTAACCACACACACATACACACTAAAAACCCTTTAAATTATGTGTGAAAAATTCTTTCAACCGAACTAACAGCTCTTTTAAATTCACTGACACATCAGATAAACATGCTGGAAGGTCACTGTAGACCTCCCTCTTTGCACAGTTTACTGTATGTACCCTGTTACCTTAAGGGTCCTATTAATAGCGGTGCAAACAGCAGTCTATACATGGCTGCACCATTATATGCCCAAAAGGAACCAACTATTATGTCTGTGCCACAATGCTTAAGGGACACAGCTTTTTTTTTATTGTTTAATTTGTTGACTTTATTTTATTATACTGAAAAACTCATTTGTTGACTATCTAAGTACAATTTAAACTTCAAAAGAACTCTAAGAACTTAGGCCAATTTTCTATCTAGATCAAGGGTTCCCGAGCCGCACCAAAATTTAATGAGATCGTCCTTTGGCCTTGCTCTTTGCCAAGTTTCAGTAACTCTACAACAAACAGAAAGTCCTGGCTTTTGCATCAGCTGATGACTGAAAGAGCATTCAGGCTGCTATTAATGGCATTTTGCAGTTTTGCACAGCAGTCACACTTAGTACTGCAACATGACAAACGCCACATCAGCCATAACATTACACACCCTTAGAGTTTCTGTGTCCATGCCTCAGTGAGTGGTAATAAACCTTTATCAGGCCAGATGCTAATGTTGTGGTTGATCAGCGTACGTTTACAATTATGCCACTCTTATTGTATTTATTACTACTGCTAATGTGGCAATTAAGAACTTTAATTAAGTCCAGAGCTTAAAAATATAATCGCAGAATTTTACAAAAAATATTTTTTTTACATGAAATTCACTCTCACTCGCGCTTTTTCCTCTTTAGATGCTTATAATCAAATGCAACAATACAAGTTTTTTGTTTTGTGTTGTTTTTTTGCCATTTTAACCTCGTGTAGCCTAACTACAAATTCCTGCACAAGGGAGGAACATGCAAAATGTAATGTGTTATAACATTGTGAACTGCAGGTACTAGCTGTGAACAATACAGTGAATGACGGTCAGATTAGTGTTGATGTTTTTTACACAGGAGAACAGCTGATCCTCTCCATTGGCCGATCACTTGCAAAACCAACAAACCCTGCTCGTAACATTTCTTTAGAGATACCCTTCATAGCAAGGCTTCCAAACTGCAGGGTGTCAGAGACAGCAGCACGGATGTATAACAGCAATTCAACAAGTTGAAATAAGAAACTTGATAACTCTTGATGTAGATGATCACATGGTTAATATTCAGTAGAGGTATTTCTAGTATTTTTTATGGCAACCTGTATTGTTTGTAGACTGTTTTAAGACCTAGCACTAAAAATCCGGCCTACATATACGTCGGGCAGAACTTAATGGGATGATTACAATTTCTCTGCTCTAATATCCCAACTGGCTGTATTAGTTTTACATATCCTGGATAAGCCAAAAATGCTTCACAGTTTGGGGTTAGGATGTTAGCTTTAGGGGCACAATCACAAGCTTAGTCAAATCCAATTTAATTCAATACAGTTTTATTTATATAGCGTCAAATCACAACAACAGTCCCCTCACGGCTCTTTAATAGACATGTGATAAAAGAGAGAACAACTCTCATGGTGTTAATTTAAAACTGTGATTTCTTTTCACATGGTATTGCAAGTATCTGAGCATGTTCAGATGTAACCACATTAACATATTGGTCATATACATATATATCTACAAAACAATTTATTTGCAGAAAACCTAAAAGTTTACATTTTAGGGTTCAAAAGCAACTCTACAAATTATTAAGCATTGAATGTGTTCAAAGAATCTACATCACAGTTTATAAACATATATTTATAGTACAAACATGTAGTCTGAAGTAGTTTCTGTTTGCATGGTAAGCATCACTTATGACATTTTGTGTTGCCATAACCACCACAGTATGTGGAAAGAAATATACTAAATTTAAATCCCTCATCCCCGGTGGTCAGGGCTGTTTTTCCTCAGACATCGAGCTACTGCTTTTTTTTGACTGGGTTTTAAATTAGTATAATATGTTAGAGTCCAAACAGGCTGGGGGCACAAGCTGCTTATTTTGCAGTTAAAGAGCAACAGAGTGGACTTTAGATCTCAATGTCTTGCAGTTTGTCATTTTTGTTTTTGTGCACAGATTGCAGCATTTGCATATTTCATCATACATATTTCCTTTCTCATTGGTCTTTTGCTGCTTTGTTCTGCTGCTGTTGCTGTAGCTCATATGTTTTCAGAGATTTCTGCTCCTAGTTCGATAGCACTGATAACCTTCATATGCATAAATAAACTTAAAATACCTATTTTCAGCATATATAGCACATATAGATCGTGCATACAGTGGCATGTTAGGCTCATTGCTGAGGCCACTCTGTCTGTGTGTGTGTGTGTGTGTGTGTGTGTGTGTGTGTGTGTGTGTGTGTGTGTGTGTGTGTGTGTGTGTGTGTGTGCCCCCAAGACCCCAAAAAGTATACAGTGTTGTGAAAACTGATGGTGATCACTGATTACATACTGTACAGTACCTATTACTATTTTTTATTACAGTGTATCTATGAGGACATATTTTATATGTTTTATATTTTGTATGGTATGTCATCTATCTATCCATCCATTTATCTCCTTCTGCTTATCCGGGGTGCTTAAACAGAGAAGCCCAAACCTCCCTCTCCCCGGTCACGTCCTCCAACTTGTCCAGGGGAACACCAAGGCATTCCCATAATCTGTCCAGGATGTCCTGGGTCTGTCCAGGGGCCTGCTCTTGGTGGGACATGCCCAGAACACATCACCTCACCCAGGAGGCGCCCAGGAGTCATCCTTGTCAGATGCCCGAACCACCTCAACTGGCTCCTTTCAATGTGGAGGAGCAGCAGCTCTACTCTGAGCCCCTCCTGGATGGTTGAACTCTTCACCCTATCTCTAAGGGAGAGGCCAGCCAGCTTTCATAGAAAGCTCATTTCCGCCGCTTGTATCTGCAATCTTGTTCTTTGGTCACTACCCAAAGCTCGTCATTTATATCACTCAATTTATCTTGTTTATTTAATTTAATAAAATTGAATAAACTAATAAAGTAATTTAATAAAAGAAATTATTCATTAACCAATAGGTGAATTTAGTGTAAAGATGTTCTTTAAAATGCACTAATAAACTCTGGTCACCTAATTTTCTGATTATCTTTAGCTGCACTGGCCATTGCCATCTTCACAGCCTTATAAACAAACCTTTGCCATGATGCAACCAAAAAGCAGTCTCAGGGATTGAGCACATTAAGCACAATGAATACCTGTGCCTTCCACTGGGATGACTGTGAATTTGTGATTTGCTGTAGACAGTTCCTGAGAGCGAAGAGGCAGCTTGTTAAATGAGGGTAAGCCTGGTTGAGCAGGCAGTCCCACACAGCTCTGAACTGACATTATTGAACAGATGGCATGAGAGGTCCGCACTCATAGAACAGGACACCGCAAGTGCTAAATAAACCAGAATACCAAGAAATAATACTGCAGCTGGCCTGCTCTGTATTTTTCTGCGAGGGATGGAATAATCCTGCAGCACTAGGATGAAAATAAAAGCCTCTGCTTTGCTGGAGGCTGATTAAGATTAAATTGTGTGCTCGAAGACATTTTAGGACCAATTCAAGAACACAGGTGGTCCGTGTAGCCAAAAAACAATACTCACAGTCAGGTCCATAAGAAATTGGGCAGTGACACAATTTTAATAGCTTTGCCTCTATATTCCACTATAATGGATTTTCAATGAGGCAATCACAATGTGGCTAAAGTGCATGCTTTCAGCTTTAATTTGAGACATTTAATGAACATATTGCATTAATTGTTAGGAAATAAGCAATTGATTTTAGTCCGTCAATTTTTACAGGCTCAAAAATAATGGACTGATGTCAGACCAACATGTTGGCAAACCTGCTAGCTTTAAAAGTCAGAGGAGGGTGTGGCAGAGGAGCATGGCTTTGTGAAAACAGAGAGACACGGCTGGCTTAGGATCAGCAGACCAAATCAAGCTGGTGTATTAAATTGAGCAAAAGTTTTGACCTACCTCCCTAAATGACATGAAAGTATGCTGCATTAAAATCTGTCAAACAATTAAGTAAATGTAACCCCATGCTAGCAAGAACAAAGGTGTCCGATTACATAAATGCTAAACTATATACATGTATAAACTAAAAAGTCCAATTTATGGCTTTTTGGTTTAAAATAAGCTTGCTCAACCAGAATCCACCTGCTATCAGTTGCGTGAGGCCACATTTTCTGCAAACAAATCAGCAACTTTGCTCCACTGCTTGGGTGTTGTTTCTTTCCCCCTTTTTTTTCATAATACCACATGAGTAAAGACAAGAGCAAAAATAGGCCCCCAAGGACCAATAAAAACAAACTCTTGCCTGTAACTGAATTACCTCCCACCTCCCCTAAGCCATGTCCCTCAGCCCTGATGGTTGAGCTTCTAATGCATTTTCCACTGGTGATGAGGAAAAGGCACACTGACAGGAGAATCAGCTTTCTCAGAGATGGTAATGGGGGGAAAGAGGAGCCTCCAGCCCAGTTCCAAATCCTAATGTGTAGAGCAGAGCTGCCAGAAAGGAGGGAGTCGTGGTGAGAGGCTGTGGGATTGGTGGGATTATAATGGCTTTTGGAGCGGATGAGAGGTGCAGATGGGCTGTGGGAGGAAGCTGGGTCCAAAACCCAGTCCCGATCGCAGACGTCACTCATGTAGATGGCACCGTTTCGCTCAGCACCACATCATAAATCCAATTAGACACTCAAATCCATATTAACACATGCATAAAGATGCAGGCAGGCACACACAGACAGTCAGGACCATACTGCAAGTACAAAATATTTGTTTTGAGAGGAAATTCATCACAGAAATTGGAATCTGCATTTCTACAGCATTAAAAATCCAACTGCCAGCAAATGTTTTCTTCTGTCTTCGTGCCCTTCCTCAAAGAAGGACAGAGCTGTTGCTCTTCATAAAGTCAAAACAAACTCCACTTCTAAATCATAAAGACAAGCAGAGAGCAGCCTTCAGACTGACTCATAAAAGGTGTTTTCTTCCCCTCTGGCACGAGGCCTAAACAGTCTAACCTCAACAATTTCATATTATCTGAGATCATAAAACCTCACAAAATCGATTCTTGACATTTTTCCATCATTGACCCAACCGCTGCAATTTCATACATTAGGTGGCAAGAATCAATCTTTAGTGAAACTCAGTCAGTGACTTGTGGCAGCTGAAGGAGCTGTTCTTAACCTTTAAAGATCTAAACATTTGTGATGTGTGTTGTGTCGGATATCCATTCTCTCCTCCATACTAAAACTGTGTACTCATGAAATAAAAGCTATTCACTGTGAGTTCTGTGAACACAGTTTTGTTTTTAGAGCTCATAATTTTCTCTTGACTGTGCAAGTTGATATATGAAGTTGGATGTAGCAAGGTGGAGCTATATATATAGACACTGCTGGTGGCTATAGACACTAGTTAGCAGGCATGTTTGTGTTGCACCAGCACAGTTTATGGATTGATCTTGCTATCTAAACCGTTAACAATTAGCCGATAACTTAGCGCTTTTAAATAATTTCAATAATTTGGTTGCAAAAAGACAGTTTAAGCGCTAAAGTTGAGGTTTCAAAATGTTTACAGACCATGGTGGCTACCGTTAAACTGGTGAGTCCAATGAAAATGTGCTTCTACTTCATTGTTAGAAATTGCGTAGGGATCAGATCCATTTTTTGCACCATGTTGTAATCGTGTTTATTCCTGCTGTAAAGTTTTTGTTTGTTTGTTTGTTTGTTTGTTTGTTTGCTTGTTTGTATTTCCACACTTCCATCCATCCATCCATCTTCATCCGCTTTATCCGGGCCCGTGTCGCGGGGGCAGCAGAGAACCCAGACCTCCCTCTCCCCAGCCACCTCCTCCAGCTTATCCGGGGGAACACGAAGGCGTTCCCAGGACAGCCGAGAGATATAATCTCTCCAGCGTGTCCTGGGTCTGCCCCGGGGCCTCCTCCTGGTGTGACATGCCCGGAACACCTCACCCAGGAGGCGCCCAGGAGGCATCCTTGTCAGATGCCCGAACCACCACAGCTGGCTCCTTTCGATGTGGAGCAGCAGCGGCTCTACTCTGAACCCCTCCCGGATGGCTGAACTTCTCACCCTATCTCTAAGGGAGAGGTCAGCCACCCTTCAGAGGAAGCTCATTTCCGCCGCTTGTATCCGCGATCTCGTTCTTTCGGTCACTACCCACAGCTCGTGGCCATAGGTGAGGGTAGGGACATAGATCGACCAGTAAATTGAGAGCTTCGCTTTTACACTCAGCTCCCTCTTCACCACGACGGACCGGTGCAGCGTCCACATCACTGCAGCTGCAGCACCAATCCGTCTGTCGATCTCCGGCTCCCTTCTCCCATCACTCGCGAACAAGACCCCGAGATACTTGAACTCCTCCACTTGGGGCAGGAACTCATCCCCGACCCGGAGTGGGCACTCCACCCTTTTCCGCCTGAGAACCATGGCCTCAGATTTGGAGGTGCTGATCCTCATTCCTGCTGCTTCACACTCGGCTGCGAACCATTCCAGTGTGAGCTGGAGGCTATCACCCGATGAAGCCAACAGAACCACATCATCCGGGAAAAGCAGAGATGAGATTCTGAGGCCACCGAAGTGAAAGCCCTCCGCCACTTGGCTGCGCCTAGAAATCCTGTCCATAAAAATTATGAACAGAATTGGTGACAAAGGGCAGCCCTGGTGGAGCCCATCACCCACCGGGAACGAGTCCGACTTATTGCCGGCAATGCGAACCAAGCTCTTGCAATGGTTGTATAGGGATCGAATGGTCTGTAGCAATGGGCCAGACACCCCATACTCCCGCAGCACCTCCCACAGGACACCCCGAGGGACACGGTCGAATGCCTTCTCCAAGTCCACAAAACACATGTAGACTGGTTGGGCAAACTCCCATGCACCCTCAAGTATCCTCGAGAGGATAAAGAGCTGGTCCAGTGTTCCGCGACCAGGACAAAAACCGCATTGTTCCTCCTGTATCCCTGTTCGACTAGCGGACAAACTCTCCTCTCCAGCACCCTGGCATAGACTTTCCCAGGGAGGCTGAGGAGTGTGACCCCCCTGTAGTTGGAACAAACCCTCCGGTCCCCCTTCTTAAAGATGGGGACCACCACCCCAGTCTGCCAGTCCAGGGGTACTGCCCCTGATCTCCACGCAACATTGTAGAGGCGTGTCAACCAGGACAGCCCTACAATGTCCAGAGCCTTCAGGAACTCGGGGTGGACCTCATCAACACCAGGGGCACTGTTGAACACCACAATCTCAGTCTTCTTATCATTTCTTATCACCTCCCACATGTAGTTTGTAATGTATTCCGTTAAGTTACTCAGTGTGAGTAACGTATTCTGAATTCTTTGGCTTACTTAATATATTGTCTTGCTTTTTACAACTACATGAATGTAGCAATCACATCCTGCAAATTCTTGTTTGTTTTTCTCAACCAATTGGCTGTTAAGCCCAAATCTAGCTGAACAGACAACATATTTACTGTTAATTATGTTAACATAAGTTTCTTTGGGTTGGATGGAGGTGAAGTCTTTTGATGCTGAGAGCAGCTTAGTTGCTGGCAAAGTGTGCATTACATGGTCAGATTTCAGCTATCCCATTCTTCTTTAAATGTGCTGTTGTTCCAAGTAAGAAATGCATTCCTGCCTGTACACTGCTGGCTCTGGTGTGCTGGCTTTAGGTCCATTGTGTGTCTGACACCACCAACATTAACAGGACGCTTATGTTAGATCCTCTTATTTGTTTGGGTTTCTGGCAAAGCGTTTAATTACCAGCATTAGAGAGGGGATAGCCTTACATATGAAACAGGAAAAGATCACCGTGTAATCCATTTATTTCAACAAAGTAACTGTATTCTAATTATCACCTTTTTAAATAGTAACTGTAACGAAATACAGTTACTCATATTTTGTATTTTAAATGTGTAACACGTATTCTGTTACTCCCCAACTGGTTGTATTAGAGAGTGCTAACATTAAAGAAACACAAATATAATGCAAAAATGGTGTGTGTCAGTTAGGGTTTTATGTACATGTTTGCCCACATTCCTTCTCCTGAGCTGTTTGCTGCTTTTCCTAGCTATTAAAAATGTTTTTTTACTCTCATATACCATTTCATCTTGTCACATATGCATGCTTACTTCCATATCTTACGTACTGCTCCTTTGTGCCAAATGTTACCAGCACGCCAGTGTTCAGGCATCTTTGTTCAAGTTTGGTGTATTTTACTAGTAGCAGCCTCAAGCCATGAGCCAGAGAGGTGTGTTATAGAGGTCTCGCTTCCGTCTGACATCATAGACTTTTTTTTTCTTTTAGTCTTCAACTCCAAACGATGTTGACATTTGAGGCCATTTATCAAACTTCACACAGCTTTCACTGGAACCACAAAAAAGTCATTACATACAACCTTTCCACATATAGAGCAAGCTCAGAATATAGACCCACGTTGTTCTGTGTAAAATTGGTTTCCATTTATTAACAGTGTTATTCCTCAGATGAAAAACATTGAATAACCTTGCCAATTGATTTAAACAAAGAGGTGATTTGTAAATGTGTGATTCCAAAAACATCATGAAGCCCTGAAAGCATATAAATGTCATGTAAACATATGTAAATGCAGAAGAAATTGCATTAAACTAGATGACAAGTTGCTTCACATATTTCTTCACATATTTTGTTCATTTCCACATTACGTACAACATTACTGTGAATAAAACACCAAATTTCACATTAAACACTCGTTATTTGTCTTGCATAAGAGTGCATTGATGTCAAGCCTCAGTTTCTTAAAAGAGCATCTAAAAAGACGTCTGAAAACTCCGCCTCGGCTTCTCTCAGGCTTTGAAATAACAATAGCAATAATGTCTTGTGCGTGTGAACATGTAAAAAAAAAAAACAACCCAAAAAAACATAAGAAATGCAGCATCTCATTTTCACATTAATTCTCCCGAGTCGTGTGCTGCTCTTTCCTGCACTTATGGTCATTGGTTTGATAAGTGATGACAAATGGTGTGGTATTTGTTGAGATCAACTGAACATTCTGCTAAATTGTGGGGAGGAAAAGCATCACCGGTCTTTATAGCCAGCATCCAGCTATTCTCCCATGTCTCACATGTCTGTCAGATTCACTCAATTGGATGTTTGTGTGCCAGGAAAAAATGCTCAACATTATTGCCTTTTCAACATTGATTTAATGTCTCTCTCTTCTTCTAAAAAAATGGCAGGGATTGAGGGCTGAAAAATCTCTGCAATATAAAATGCAAAATACATTCATGGTTAATCTTCCTGTCTCTTGAGTGCTGTGTATAGTCCTGTTTTACATTTTTAAACAGAAAAAGGGAAAAAACAAAACAAAACGGCACTTTATCTGTGATAATGTGTTGCTAGATTGATTGCACATACAGGAATAATGCATTGTTAGGTAAACAACAGCACCCTATGATGTTTTGCCAGCACTGTAATTTAATCACATGAGCAAATATATGAATTCCTGGCCCTGAACACTCATTAAGGATGCTCACCATACGGCTCCTTCCTGGAATGAGGCATTTGCAGCTTCGGTGGTGAGAGTAATGACCATCATTCATACTGCCAGCTTGCATTGCCTGGTGGTGTGTTTAGCTACACATAATTGAGATTTGAAGGAAGGAAAAGCAATAGTATTTAATCATCCCCAGGGGGAGATTTGGCTTGAAACCTGTGCAGAAATGATCAATGGCTCATGCAGACAAGCAAAACACTCCATCCAGGCACCACTTACTTTACATCTCTGCCCAGTCCTTCTGACACCTGCTTTCATGCGTGCATATTGCAAGTATGAGATAACTGTGCAACATAACGTTATTTCAGAACACCACCAATTTCCCATGTGAAAAAAACAGCATTTGCAGTTGAGAAAAACAGGAAATGTAATTTAAGAAGACTTAGACTCATTTATAGTGATTGCATATCAACGTAATACAGCTGCATCTACCGTGACTCAGCAATTAGTGTCCAAAATTACACCGTGTTCTCTCTTGTACACAAGTGTGACGTATGGCCTTTTCACTTGAATTTTGTGTCACATGTCTTCTTGAGTTCTTCCTTGCAGTGATACAGATGTGCAGTAAACTTTTTTTAAATTGTTAACAGCAATTAAATAATAAAAATGTCTAATTGGTTAATAATTGGTCTGATTGATGCATCCGAGCAATGTACATCTTATCCAACAACCCTTCAACATTTAGGAACTAAAATCTTCTGATAAGTAGGCAGCTCATTCTATCTCCTGTATAACAGTTATTTGGATGGCTGTGATAAGGCTGTAACTGAACTGACTCATATAAATAGGCAGGTTGGGGTTGACTGCAGTTTGGGCTCATGTCTGCTGTTTAGTCACTAAACAGTATAATTTCCTTGGATAGGTTTAGTAAAAGATGGTAGCTTGAGTTAAGCTGAACTGGTTGGTATTGCAAAAATGCCAATACATGGACCTTTGACAGTATTTTAAGTCCTGGGAATGAGGACGAGCTAACTTAAAAGTAACAAAACCTTTGTTAAAATGACAAACAAAATCTGGTAATTACTAAACAGTGTATATCTGTGAAGGTTCTCAGTCATCCAGGTCATCGTAGTCAAAGGAGATTTCAAAGAAAAGCGTCTGGACTTCTTTAAGTTGCTTGAAGACGTTTCACCTCTCATCCGAGAAGCTTCTTCAGTTCTAAGGTCAAATGGTGGAGAGTCCCAGATATAAACCTAGTGGGAGTAACCCCCCACAGAGGGACAAAAGGACCCCCTGATGATCCTCTAATCGCCTGAGCCAAGGTGGGAAACTGGGCGTGGGTCCCAATCAGCCAGAGTTTCGGGTGTGTTCATTGTGAAACCTGGCCCCACCTTATCATGCGAATTCCTGAGGTCAGATGGCCCAGGATGTGAGTGGGCGTTAAGGCGTCTGGGAAGGGATCTCAAAACTGGATTATAGATGGCAGAGAGTTGGTGTCGTAAACCCCCGCCTCTGTTCAAAGATGGTCGCTCACAGTGGACATAGATGGCTTCTTTCACAGCCACAGAATCTGCCATACGGATTAATAAATTATCACAGACAGAAGCAGAGCAAATCAGGATGAAAGTCTCAGCCACGCTCTCCAGTGCCAAAGTCTCTCCATCCAACCTCACAATACAGGAAAAGAAGGCCGTCGCTTCCCTGAGCAAAGACCACAACATCACTGTTTTACCAGCTGATAAGGGAAGATGCACCGTGGTCCTAAACACTACAGATTACCATACAAAGATCACTACTCTCCTCAGTGACAACAATACCTACGAAGCCCTAAAGCGAGACCCCACAAGCAGCTACAAAAAGAAAGTTATAGCTTGCCTTCAAGACTTTGAAAAGGACAAAATTATTGACCGCCTTACATATCACCGCCTTTACCCAGGGGATGCCATACCCTGCATCTATGGACTTCCTAAGATCCACAAGGAAGCTGTCCCACTCAGACCCATAGTCAGTAGCATAAACTCAGCCACTTACAACATTGCTAAACACCTTGCTACCATCCTTGCGCCTCTCGTGGGGAACACCCCACACCACATCAAGAACTCCACCGACTTCACTGACAAGGTCCAGAAACTTACCCTGGATCCAGATGAAACCATGGTGTCCTTTGATGTAGTCTCTCTCTTCACTTGCATACCCACCACGGAGGCCGTGGAGACTGTCAGAAAACGACTACAAGAAGACAGCTCCTTGGAGGACAGGACCAACTTCACACCCGATCAGATCTGCACACTGTTAGACCTCTGCCTCACCACTACATATTTCAAGTACAACGAAGGCTTTTACAGACAAAAACATGGCTGTGCCATGGGCTCCCCCGTGTCACCTATTGTAGCCAACCTTTACATGGAGGAAGTGGAAAGGAAGGCTCTTGGCTCTTTCAAAGGAAGAGTACCCAGCCACTGGTACAGATATGTGGACGACACCTGGGTCAAAATCAAGACACAAGAAGTGGAATCCTTCACTGCGCACATTAACGCTGTGGATAAAAACATCAAGTTCACCAGGGAAGACACAAAGGACAACTGTCTGCCTTTCCTGGACTGCGCTGTGCACATTGAAGAGAACGGCAAACTCAACATCGAAGTTTACCGGAAGCCCACACACACGGACCAGTACCTCCTCTTTGACTCCCATCACCCTCTGGAACATAAACTTGGAGTAATTAGGACCCTACACCACCGGGCAGAACATGTTCCCTCTAAACCTGAAGGGAAAAAGAAGGAACACACACATGTAAAGGAAGCACTCAAAACGTGCGGCTATCCTAAATGGGCGTTCTTAAAGTCAGCAAAGAGGCACAGAAAAGAAGACCAGACACCAGCGAGGGAGGATAAGAAGGACAGACGCAACAACATTGTCATCCCCTATGTAGCCGGTGTATCAGAGAAACTCAGGAGACTTTTCTCCAAGCATGACATCCCGGTGCATTTCAGACCCAGCAACACGCTCAGACAGAAACTGGTTCACCCGAAAGACAAAACGCTAAAACACAAACTTAACAATGTGGTGTATGCTGTACAGTGCAGCGAGGAATGCTCAGACCTCTACATTGGAGAGACCAAACAGCCACTTCACAAGCGCATGGCACAACACAGAAGAGCCACCTCCACAGGACAAGACTCAGCAGTCCATCTGCATCTTAAGGATAAAGGACACTCTTTCGAGGATGCCAATATTCACATTTTGGACAGAGAGGACAGATGGTTTGAAAGAGGAGTGAAAGAAGCCATCTATGTCCACTGTGAGCGACCATCTTTGAACAGAGGCGGGGGTTTACGACACCAACTCTCTGCCATCTATAATCCAGTTTTGAGATCCCTTCCCAGACGCCTTAACGCCCACTCACATCCTGGGCCATCTGACCTCAGGAATTCGCATGATAAGGTGGGGCCAGGTTTCACAATGAACACACCCGAAACTCTGGCTGATTGGGACCCACGCCCAGTTTCCCACCTTGGCTCAGGCGATTAGAGGCTCATCAGGGGGTCCTTTTGTCCCGCTGTGGGGGGTTACTCCCACTAGGTTTATATCTGGGACTCTCCACCATTTGACCTTAGAACTGAAGAAGCTTCTCGGATGAGAGGTGAAACGTCTTCAAGTAACTTAAAGAAGTCCAGACGCTTTTCTTTGCAAGCTCCTTTGACTAAACAGTGTATAATGTAGGATGTGTGAACAAGCCCATCAAAAGACTCCATCATTCACTCAGAAGCCCTTTTCTGAGCTATTATGGACCACAAACTTGTGCAAAGAAGAAACATCAACATCTGTTCAAAACTGGCCTGTGAAGGCTTATTGCTAGTGATGAGAGCTTGTTCAGGCCTGAGTAGTTTTCAGTGGATTAGTCCTCAGTTTACACACCCAGTGGCTCTGTGTTGAGCTAGCATTGAGATCAAAACTATGCCTAAGATTTTTTTGACATTCTAAGGACTGTGCACAATGAATTTGTCCCACAGGCTAACACTGTCAACAGTGACTTTAACCAGTCTCCTCCTATCAGCTATGATCAAGTGCAATAAATTTAAGAAAATAATAGTAATAAAAAGTTTAACCATTAAACCAAAACTAACCAAATACCTAACTCAGGAATCAAACAAAAACAAAATGACATGTGTAAGATAAATAACTTAATCATCACTCAGTAATTGTCAGGGACGTATTCTCTTTTCCAGGAGTCAATGATTCCAGAGATCATTGAGTAATTGTCCCGTTTGTGTCTTTCATCCCATCCACCAGTGTCCTGTTACTCATGCATGGACATTTTTGAAATATATGTGAATTAAATAAAGATTTTCCCTCAGACAAAAAAAAACCAGGTCAGAGGCAGAGACCGATGGTAGCGATCATCATCCTCTTCTTCCTCATCATATCACAGATTTGTGGTTTTACACCCACATTTTATGGTGGTACAAAGCATTTTTTGATCAGTTTTGCTGGATTTTTTGGACACAGACTTAATGTGACCTTTCTTCCCCCACAGACGTAACAAACTGGTATTCTTTTAGCAGGTTTGGAGCGCACTTGCTTGATGATCATCCTTAAAAAGGGGTTTAGTCACACTTGCTGCTGATCTGTGGTGGTGCTGAGAGTGTAGCAGCCTTTCAGAGTCTTTACCCTTCGTGCCAGTGTTAGTCGATGGCTGACCCTTCTTTTGGGCTGCCACAAACATGTCACATGTGGCAGCTTCACAGCAGCTGATTTATGTAGGATTGTGCTCTTGTCAACACAATCCTACATAAATTATGTGATCCAAAACCTGAATTTCAGAAAATAACTGAAATTCTAAAATTCTTAAATATTGTTCCACAATTATCATTTCACCAATAACCATTTTGTCTTTAAGCTGAATCCACTTCCTATATAACTCCTTATGCGTAGACAAAGTTCTTTGGGACTTTGTCTATAAACCTCTGGGTTAAAGTCATATTTTTACTTTATTTTATTACAACATCTTTCAAATTATTATAATCAAGTGATTGATCAACAGCAGTGCTGGGAAGGTTACTTTTAGAATGTATTCCACTCCAGATTACAGAATACATGCTCCAAAATGTATTTTGTAATGTATTCCATTACGTTACACCAGAGGTTGGCAACCTTTCTGATGACGAGTGCCATTTAAAATTTCCTCAGAAGTCAGTGTGCCATATGATTGCATTAGCAATAAATTTAATAACGCTCCATATTAACAGTTACACACTATATAGAACCACTTTATAGAATTATATTTGTTTGCAGATGTTGGCAGCTATCAGCGAATAGTTATCAGCTATTTTGAAACAAAAAAAGACACTTTTTATCCATAACAGCAAATGAACTGTACAACAGAAAATGCAAATGCTATTTATGGTCTCCTCACAACAATGATAAGAAAAATAAACTGGGCCAATATGGCATGTTTGTTAATACAGAGATACACATGTTAATGTGATCTCTGGTCTCCCACTCAGAGACAAAGGTCTCCGAGTGTCCAGCATTCAGACGGCTACCTGAGGACACTCATGTGAGAGAAAATCTGCTCACACAGATAAGTAGAGCCAAATACCGTCAATAAGGCCTCTGCAATGTTCTGATGACAGTTAAACTTGTCAGGTAGTGATGTCCAGCAGGTGAACATGCAAACTCCATGAACACGCACAGCTGTGGATTCCAGCTGCTTCGATGTTGCATTAACTGGCATTAACTCAGCCAGTTAATGCGAGACAAATCCAGCTGCTCATTAAAGATTTCTGGTTTGATCAGAAAAGAAAACATTGGTCCATACACCTGAAAGTCCCAAAAATGCATTGTCTCGAGTCTATGGATGTATCCGTGTATCTCTGTGGTTCTGTTGCTGTGCTGAGCGGAAAGCTCCTGAAGCTTTTGAAGTGTCAGAATGTGGAAAGCTAACGATATCCCTCTCACCAGTAGGCTAAGTTATTTTTAGCCAATTACAAGTTGAATCTGGTAGTTGGGGTTGTTAGCTGATATACTATCATTAAGAAGTGGCACAACTAATGTGTCTATGCGAGCTGACTTGCGGCTGGCGCGGCCATTTATTTTTTAGTGCACCTTCTCAGATTACTTCACTGTGTGTCGTGCACAGGGCTGGACTGGGACAAAAAATCGGCCCGAGCATTTTGACTAAAGACCGGCCCACCAGGTATTAAAGCCATAAAGCCTTTGAATGAAAACAAACGCTGTTGTGACAGTGATGTACAGTCTTGTTGGTATATGTATGATTTCTATACATTTTACGTCAGATAAAAACTTTGGTTGTAAGCTTCAGATAATTATTTAATAAAAGCCAGACATTTTAAATGAGAATAAGAAAGTATTTCTTTGTGCCCCCCTTTCCCTGTTAATGCCCTACCTGGCCACCTGGCAAAACTTTCCTAGACCCGCCCCTGCACAGTTACCAGCTGTCAGCTACTTAGAAAAGGATCCTGGTGTTATTTGTCTCTCAGAAACAGTTCATAACTTCCCTTCAACTCATTCATGTCACCTAAAAGGTAAACGCGTTACTGTAATCTGATTATTTTTTTAAAGTAACAAGTAAAGTAAGGGATTACTATCGCAAAAACGGTAATTAGATTACCGTTACTTTCCTGTAGGAATGCTGCGTTAATGCGTTACTAAAACCGTGATTTTTTTTTCAAGAATGTCTCATGACAATGACGTAAGCGAGTGCCACGTTTGTGACAACAGCTGTGTGCAGATCAACAGTGGATCATATATCGAGTGCGGGAGAGAGTATGAGCATGCAGCGTTTAAAGCATGGAAGTACTGACCTTACTTTGAGTTTGATTCCATAAAAAGTGACAAAACATTAGCGTCCGTTGTGCGTGGGAAGAAAACTTCTTTTTACAGAGAAAAAACCCCCCTAAACAAGCACCGAGTGCGCAACGACGTAATGGGAAATTCACCGAGAAACTCGCGGATTCTTCCACTGACCACTGCGGCACACCTGCACCAGGGTAAACCTCCACCTACCCTACTCCTGCTTTACAGGTGAAAATAGAGCAAAAGGACCGCTAATCTTTGACTTTATTTATTTTCTGCTGTGTTTTACTTGCATCTATTTGAAAGACTGAGTGTAAACACAAAAGATAATTTATTTTATGTGCTGGAATGTCCAGAAAATAGGTTTAAATGTTAAACTAATTTCTTCGAGTCAGAGAATGGTGCATATAATTTAATTTTTACTTGATGCATAAAGTTAAAAGATTAAAACTAATAAAACAAGTTTAAAAAAAAGAGACTTTTCCATTTGATTACATTTTGTATGATGGATTATGCAGAAAAAGTAGAATTGGGCTGAAAGACCTATTGCTTTATTACCTATTCAGGTTGTAAATCGTGTTTTTAAAAAGTAACTAAGTAGCTAAGTAATTAATCACCTTTGAAAATAAGTAATCAGTAAAGTAATGGGATTACTTTTTTGGGGAAGTAATCAGTAATTAGTTACTGATTACTTTTTTAAGTAACTTGACCAACACTGATGGTAAGTGCAGTGATGTGTTCATTCAGCTTTATGTTATGTATGTGCAACTTAATGACATCAAAGACAGTGGATGTCAGGGCATTACACTGATGGAAAACCTTTCAAATTAAACTATAAACTACAAATCACACAGATACAATGAGACAGACCAACATTTATTTATATACAGATTAAATCCATCTACTGGCTCTGCTCTGTGTTATTGAATTAAAAACTTTAAAATGTATACAATAATTTAAGTTATATAACTTTGCATGTGATAAAAAAAAAAATTTTGTTTGCTGTTGTTGATGAAATCTGGTTGGCAATAGATAAATGTAAATTGATTGAGCCCATATGCAGATTGTCATGGTCCTGGGCCATGTGGGCCCAGTATTCTTAGTTTTCATGTATTTTTGTATTTTGTTCCTTATTTAGGCCATGTTTTCTGAGTTGCCCTGTTGTGTTGTTCCCTAAGTGTTTTCCCTTCATGGCTCTCTCCCCCCTGTGTGCCCTCTATGTATTTATGAGCCCTCGTCTCCCTTTGTGGTTGTTTCATGTTTCCCCAGCCCGTTACGTCTGTGTTTCCCCGTGCTCTCTCTCCTCCTGTCTGAACCTCTGTGCCTGTACATGTCATGTTCAGTTCACCCCGCCCTGTCTCGTTATGATTATCAGTGTCACCTGTGTTCCCCGTGTGTGCCCACTTTCCTCGTTTACCCTCTGTGTATTTCTGTCTGAGTCTCCCTCTGTTCGGCGTCGCGTTCTCCCTCATGTTGTGTGTAATTCTCCCCGTGGTTCGGTTCCCTTGTACAGTTCATGCTTTAGTTTTCCCAGTTTTAGTTTATTTGTATTGCCTCCCGTGGCCAGCAATAAAGTTGTGTTTTTGAGTTTATCCCCGTGTCTGCGAATCTGCATCTTGGGTCCTTCCCCTGCCTGCCACACAACGTATCATGACAGAAATACACAGAGGGTAAACGAGGAAAGTGGGCACACACGGGGAACACAGGTGACACTGATAATCATAACGAGACAGGGCGGGGTGAACTGAACATGACATGTACAGGCACAGAGGTTCAGACAGGAGGAGAGAGAGCACGGGGAAACACAGACGTAACGGGCTGGGGAAACATGAAACAACCACAAAGGGAGACGAGGGCTCATAAATACATAGAGGGCACACAGGGGGGAGAGAGCCATGAAGGGAAAACACTTAGGGAACAACACAACAGGGCAACTCAGAAAACATGGCCTAAATAAGGAACAAAATACAAAAATACATGAAAACTAAGAATACTGGGCCCACATGGCCCAGGACCATGACACCAGTGCCGCCTGTAGCGCAGGCTCCAGTAGCTCCAGTGCCGCCTGTAGCGCAGGCCCCAGTAGCTCCAGTGCCGCCTGTAGCGCAGGCCCCAGTAGCTCCAGTGCCGCCTGTAGCGCAGGCCCCGATAGCAGTACGGTCCGCTGGTCAGCTTAACATCCAGCCAGGGGTCTCAAATCTCTCTGGCTCTGCATCAGCTCCTGCTGGGAGCTCGGAAGAGCTCATCCAGGACTCCGCGGCTCCCACGCCGCCATCTACCTCGTCCGCTGGGGGTTCCAGTGAGCCCGGCCAGCACCTCCTCGTCTCCGCTGGAGGGTCCGAGGGGCCCGTTCAGCCTCCTGTCTCCGCTGGAGGGTCCGAGGGGCCCGTTCAGCCTCCTGTCTCCGCTGGAGGGTCCGAGGGGCCCGTTCAGCCTCACGCCGCATCAGCTGGAGGGCCCGAGGAGCCTGTCCAGCCGCCATCTGCGACCGCCTCGTCGTCGCCTGGTCCAGCTGCATCAGAGTCTTCGTCCTCGTCTGGCCCGGCCTCAGAGTCTTCGTCCTCGTCTGGCCCGGCCTCAGAGCCTTCGTCCGCTGCAGCCTCCTCAGAGCCTTCGTCCGCTGCAGCCCCCTCAGAGCCTTCGTCCGCTGCAGCCCCCTCAGAGCCTTCGTCCGCTGCAGCCTCAGCCTGTGCTTCGACTGGTCCCGCCTCGACTGGTCCCGCCTCGACTGGTCCTGTGCCCACCGGGCCTCGGCCAGTACGCCTGACACTGGAGAGCCGCCGCCGCTGCCTTCCGCGCGGCCGGCCCCCTGAACTGCTCCGTCGTCTCCTTCGCCGCCGCCGCTGCCTTCCGCGCGGCCGGCCTCCTGAACTGCTCCGTCGTCTCCTTCGCCGCCGCCGCTGCCTCCCGCGCGGCCGGCCTCCGGACCAGCTCTGCCACCTGTGCCACCCGCCTGGTCGGTCCCCCGACCGTGTGACCCGTGAACTCTGGTGCCTGTGGGCTCTGGGTCAGCCCCCTGAACTTTATTTTGACTATGGTCATGTGCTCCCGTGTTTTCTGTTGTTTGTTTTGTTTCCCGTTCTGGTCCCTCCGTCCTGGTCCCCCGCCCCCCGCCCTGGGTGGGTTGTTTTCTGTTTTTGTTTTTGTTTCTCGGGTTTGGGCTGTCGGGAGCCAGCCCTTTAGGGGGGGGTGGTGTCATGGTCCTGGGCCATGTGGGCCCAGTATTCTTAGTTTTCATGTATTTTTGTATTTTGTTCCTTATTTAGGCCATGTTTTCTGAGTTGCCCTGTTGTGTTGTTCCCTAAGTGTTTTCCCTTCATGGCTCTCTCCCCCCTGTGTGCCCTCTATGTATTTATGAGCCCTCGTCTCCCTTTGTGGTTGTTTCATGTTTCCCCAGCCCGTTACGTCTGTGTTTCCCCGTGCTCTCTCTCCTCCTGTCTGAACCTCTGTGCCTGTACATGTCATGTTCAGTTCACCCCGCCCTGTCTCGTTATGATTATCAGTGTCACCTGTGTTCCCCGTGTGTGCCCACTTTCCTCGTTTACCCTCTGTGTATTTCTGTCTGAGTCTCCCTCTGTTCGGCGTCGCGTTCTCCCTCATGTTGTGTGTAATTCTCCCCGTGGTTCGGTTCCCTTGTACAGTTCATGCTTTAGTTTTCCCAGTTTTAGTTTATTTGTATTGCCTCCCGTGGCCAGCAATAAAGCTGTGTTTTTGAGTTTATCCCCGTGTCTGCGAATCTGCATCTTGGGTCCTTCCCCTGCCTGCCACACAACGTATCATGACACAGATCGCCACATGACAAATCCTAATGTGCAGTTCCACAAATTCTAAACGTCAGAAAACAATTTCAATAATTGCTTTAATTCCTTGTGAACATCTCATTTGTTCATTTAAGAATTGGTTAGTAAGTCTTTCTAAAATATGTCTTCTTCTTTCAGCTACTCCCTTTAGTGGATCATCTGCCTCCATCACACTGCATCCCTAGCATCGTCATCTGTCACACCAAGCCTCTGCACATCCTCTTTCACTACATCCATGAACCTGTCATTCTCTGTGGTCTTCCTCTTTTCCTCCTGCCTGACACCTCCATATTCAACATCCTCGGTCTTGTCTATCAACTATAATTTCTCTGCAAGTCCAAACCATCTTAATCTTGCCCCATTAGCCCCAAAGAGTTTAAGCGTCAAGATGGTTTGAACTTTTGTCTTCTTCTCTCTGATCACAGTGTCATCTGGAAACATCACAGTACACGGATACGCCTGCCTGACTTCAATCTGCCCATTGCCATTGCAAACAAGAAGGAGCTCAGGGATGATCCCTGATGTAATCACACACCAAACACACAACTATTTCTGACTTTAACAGTACCAAAGTTCCTGTCTTGGCAACAACCACAATTCCAACCATCAGATGAGCAGCCATTTGGTGACAGTGGGATGGAAAAACGTCCTTTTAACAGGAAGAAACCTCTGGCAGAACCAGGCTCAGGGAGGGGCAGCCATCTGAGGGTGACAGGAGGGAGACATTACAAATGACACACTGTGGAAGAGAGCCAGAGATTAATGAGAACTAATGATTAAATGCAGAATGGTGTAAAAACACATGTTGAGTTAAAAAAGGTGAGTGAAGAAGAAACACTCAGTCTCGGTTTTAACACTGAATAACATGAATATTGTCTATATATTATATACACCTCTATATATTGATTACATCTATTAATAATCAAGCCACCAACTTAAAACAACCAGACAGGAGACAACTTGTTCAAAGGCGGACTTTGATCATCAGATGATCTGAGGATCTCCAACACTTCCCTTTCAAAATCAATGCAGATGTCCAAACTCACCTCTAATAGCATAACTGACAAATGGTCAGCAGAGTGAGTTGTGCAAAGACAAAAGGAGGTTCCCAAGGATCACAGCTCACGCCACTTAATCGCTAACATATGCAGCCCACCCACAGGAGCGTCCCATTGGCCTCAGAGTTGGTTAGTGTAAATAAAAAATGTGGAAGGTTTGGCTTGAAACCCCTTCACAGCAGTACAACACATGACATATTGGGAGTGACACCTAATTTTCACTTATGTGCCAGTGCATCACAGCAAAGGACACCTTGCTCTGTTCGCCATGTTTCCTGTGATGTAAAGAGAAGGCAGTATTAAACGACACCCCAGGGATTAGCACAGACTGGAGTGAAATATCTCACCAACTAGTGTAGCAGGTCTATCAAACCTGTTATGAAAGAGGTAAGAGTGTGGCCACAGGAGGCCACCTCTGCTCTTCAAGACTGCTTTGGGTCAACTGATTGGGACATATTCAAGGAAGCAGCCACCTACAATAATATCATAGACATCGAGGAGTACACAGACACGGTGAGCTCATACATCACCAAATGCATTGATGATGTAACACAAGTGAAAAGTATCACAACTCGAGCCAACCGGAAGCCATGGCTAACAGGAGATGTCCACAGGCTGCTGAAGGCCAGAGACAAGGCCTTCAGAGCTGGGGATGAAATAGGCCTGAGAACAGCGAGAGCCAACCTGTCCCGTGGCATCAGGAAAGCGAAACAGGACTACACACACAAGATAACCTCCCACTTCAATGATAGCAAGGGCGCAAGAAGCCTATGGCAAGGCATCCAGGCTATTACAGACTACAAGCCTGTAGCGCGTAGCTGTGAGAGCGACACCACTCTGCTCAACAACCTGAACAGCTTCTTTGCACGATTTGAAGCACAGAACAACACACGCCCACAGAAAACACCACCACCTCCACACGACCAGCCTCTGTGCCTGTCTGCTGCCAGCGTGAAGAGGACACTCATCACCATCAACGCCCGGAAAGCAGCGGGTCCAGATAACATCCCTGGTAGTGTGCTGAAAGACTGCGCAGAGGAGCTGAAGAATGTCTTCACAGACATCTTTAACACCTCCCTGAGGCAAGCCACTGTCCCATCATGCTTCAAGACTGCCACCATCATACCTGTACCAAAGAAACCATCCCCAGCCTGTTTCAATGACTACCGCCCCGTGGCACTGACACCCATTATTATGAAGTGCTGTCAACGACTAGTCATGTCACACATCAAATCCACCCTACCTCCCACCCTGGACCCACACCAGTTCGCATACAGAGCGAAACGATCCACAGAGGATGCAATCTGCTCTGCCCTCCACCCAGCCCTAACTCATCTGGACAAGAAAGACTCATATGTGAGAATGCTGTTCATAGACTTTAGCTCAGCATTCAACACCATAATACCACAACAACTCATCTGTAAACTGGACAGACTGGGCCTCAGCACCTCCCTCTGCAACTGGCTGCTGGATTTCCTCAGCCAGAGGCCTCAAGCGGTGCGTGTGGGCAACAAGGTCTCAAACAGCATCACCCTGAGCACGGGGGCTCCACAAGGCTGTGTGCTCAGTCCTCTGCTCTTCACCCTGTTGACACATGACTGCACACCAACCTACAGCTCCAACCACCTTGTGAAGTTTGCGGACGACACAACGCTGGTGGGGCTCATCACCAAGGGCGATGAGACCCACTACAGGAACGAGGTTGAGCTCCTGACCACGTGGTGCAGAGACAACAACCTCCTGCTAAATGTTAGTAAGACCAAGGAGATTATTGTCAACTTCCAGAGAGGCCACACCTGTCACCCCCCACTGACCATCGACGGCGCTGCGGTGGAGAGGGTGAGCAGCACCAAGTTCCTGGGGGTGCACATCAGTGAGGACCTCTCTTGGACCACCAACACAGCATCACTGGCCAAGAAAGCACAACAGCGCCTCTACTTCCTGCGCAAACTCAAGCGGGCAAGTGCTCCACCACCCATCCTGACTACATTCTACAGAGGAACTATTGAAAGTATCCTCTCCAGCTGCATCACTGTGTGGGGCGGTAGCTGCACTGACTATAACAGGAAAGCTCTACAACGCATTGTGAGAACAGCTGAGAGGATAGTTGGTGTACCACTCCCCTCTCTGCAAGACATTTACACCACTCGCCTCACCCGCAAAGCCATCACAATTGTCAACGATGCAACCCACCCCGCGCACTGTCTGTTCAGCCTCCTGCCCTCTGGAAAGAGATACAGAAGTCTCCACTCCCGCACTACCAGGCTCACCAACAGCTTCATCCACCAGGCTGTGAGACTGCTGAACTCTCTTCCCTCCCGGCTCCCAGCCAGCAGAATCACCAGATTGGCAGAAGTATAGGAAGACAGATTGGACCCCCCCACCCGCGCACACTCTCCAACAAGGAAACACTCTCTGAACCAAGAACTGGAAAACATTCCTGACTGGAAACAACTACCTCTGCATTGCAATTGCACACACCTGCTGCTATATATTTTTAGTATTTCTTTTAGCACTATTTATATTATTATATTACTATTTATTACTTTATTGTTAGGGCTGTTTTTGTTGTGCATCTGCACCTTATTGTTGTCAATGTCTACGCATGGGACAGTGTGAAACGTAATTTCAATTCCTTTGTATGGCAAGTACATTTGAAGAAATTGACAAATAAAAGTATTCTATTCTATTCTATTCTATTCTTAAACTGTAGAGAAGGCCCAATTTCTCCCATTGTCCTGCAGAAGAAAAACTATGAGGTGAAACTAAGTCTCTTAAGGTAACATGAATGAGAGTTTGCCGATGTTATGGTGCTAACATTTATTTGACCAGTAAATCCCACTTTGATTCTTTGTTCTATTGTTAATGATTGATACAAATGATGTGGTATGGGGAATGCCTCTGAACTGAGAATGTGAACAGAATTTCAGACCCAGCAATGTTTGTACAAAGTAAAAGTTGCATTCATGCTCAGAATCACTTAATATAAAATTCCCTGTGTAGAGGTTAACAATGCATTGTAGTGTTAGTACCAATTTATTCTCAGGGGCACTGCAAATACAAGTTGGCAAGATAACAATGTCTCCTATTCACGATGTAGTTGAGGTCTAGTCATCTCTGTTCTCCTATGCTATCACATACACTCCTCCGCAGCGCAGATTAAGCTTCATACAGACACTTTGTGTTTGTGATGTCCAAAGGGAGGAGGCAGTAGAAGGGTTTACAATTGTTCTACTTGGTTATTAGATATAAGTCGTTGCTGACTTTAAGTCAAGCTGTATTAAATGTTAATCAATCATTACCTGATGCACCGATAATGAAAAATTCTGATTACCCTCTGAGTCCAGACTAACTAAACTAACTTAACAAAATCCTGTTTTCTGTGGATATGGTCAGGAAATGTATCCAAACAGGGCTGCTCTTGTAACTTGGCTATTGTTAGTTTGCTGTCAGCTAACCCTACCAGTTACTCATCACATGTTACAATGAGGTTGCACAATGGAACTAAATTAAAGTGACTGGCTAACTAGCCTTTGTGTGTTGTCTACTGTGCTATGTCTTGATTTTAGACCTCTCTGCATTGAATCATACTTGTTATTAATCTCTGAATCTCTTCCACAGCATGTCTTTATCCTGTCTTATAATAATAATAATAATAGACCTAATAAGACCTAATAGATAATAGACCTCTCCGCGCTTCTATCCTGTCTTCCTTCTCTCACCCCAACCGGTCGCGGCAGATGGCCCCGCCCCTCCCTGAGCCTGGTTCTTCCTGTTAAAAGGGAGTTTTTCCTTGTCACTGTCGCCAAAGTGCTTGCTCATAGGGGGTCATATGAATGTCAGGTTTTTTCTCTGTATGTATTATTATAGGGTCTACCTTACAATATAAAGAACCTTGATGCGACTGTTGTTGTGATTTGGCGCTGTATAAATAAAATTGAATTGAATTGGATTGAATTTTGCAAGTGGCAGTATTCCTGTTTGTATTATCACTTTTGATTTTACGTTTTACTTTAAAAGTCAGTTTTTTATTCTCTTCATATTCTGCATCAGATTTGCTTCCTGTCTGTCTCCTTGTTGTTGATTGCATGTGCCTGGGACTCCTTCCCCTCCTGTTTCTAATCCCTAATTGGGATTTGGTCAAATCTTGTCATGTAATCATTCGTATTACATTGGGTCAATTTCCTGGTTCTATGTCCCTGTGCTCTCTTGTTTCTGGCTCTTTGTCTTTTTTGGATTATGCATCTTTAGAGCTCACTTTCTGTTTGTACCACCTGCATTCATGGTTCATTACATAAATGTACAAAAATATATCACCAGCACAGGCCTAGGCTGTTGACACAAAGAAGGTTAAGGGCGCAGATTTATGCTGCTAATATGAAATTCTGAGAGAAATTAAGATCCATCCATTTGTGCTCACTGCAGCCTCGTCTATCTGTTCTTCATCGAGAGGAGTGGAACCTGATGTGCTTGGTCTTCTGCACTTGCCCGCCCACCTAAAGATGTTTTGCATTCTGCTGAGCAATTTAAAAAAGTGCAGTTATTTAAGTGGCATTTATTCCAGCTCTAGCCACTCTCTAATCCAAAAAGTGTCACTCATTTGATATTCCTGGAGTTTTCCTGTTGTTCCTGCTGTTGTTTTAGTTTAAGTGTTTTTGTCTCTTATTATTCTGAGCTGTTTTAGTGAAAATCCAGGAAATCAGCTGGCTGGAAAAAAAACCCAAGTTAAACCATAAATCAATAGTCAAGATTCCAATTTGCTCTGAGAATATACATTGTCTGCAGCTTTTGGCATGTCTGTGTTGTTTTGATTTCCACTGATTGCACTGCTGTCATTAGTCATAGCTAAGTTGATGTGCACGTGCCAAATAAAATGCTTTGTGAACAATCTTGGAAGAGACGGTCTGCTGGCTTAGCCTCTGGAGGCAATGGCCAATTTTTCTGTTTCCATCCAGCCTTATTGTTCACAAAGTCAGATGCATTTGGGTTTTTTTTTCTCTTGTTTGTTTTGTTTTATTAAAAAGCTCATTTGTATTCCAACTGATGGTTTCAAAATTTCATTTTTCGCAAATGTGTTCCCTCTATTTCTCCACACAGACTGTTTAACTGCATGTAACCAAACTCAATCAAACTCAAACAAGGGAACTATAAATAGAGTCCATCTTCCTGTGTCAGAGATACTGTTCCTTGCCTACTGCTTCAACTTGTACATATTACTACGCCGATATCTTGGTGAGTGTAAAACAGAAACACTATTAAGTCAGATAATGCAGTGAAAACTGCAGTCTAGTTCCATTAATGAATTAATTAGTAAATCATTAATTATGTTGGGTATTTTGGATGTAATGGTGTGTGTTTGTTTCTGTAACCTAAAGAGGTTTTCACTGGGATACAGTATGTGGAGGCGAAAGCTCAAAATGCTTCCACACAGAAGTAAACACGGCAGCTTTTTCTGAGCACAGCAAACCACTGCACCTGGTCAAACAGCACCAGAGGGCTCTTTTCATCTTCTGCCGCCAAGTCTTCTCCACTTTACAAAGTTGTTTATCTCTCTCTGCAAATCATTTTTTATGTCTCTCCACCTCTGTGAAACCACAGGGCCAGTATTTTTCTGCCCTGCTGTGAGTTGCCTAAACCTGCCTCGCTCACTGTACTTTCTGCTACATATGATCCATAGAGATAAACACTGAGTTTCTCTTTTTATTCCTGTGCTCTAACATCCATCAGATCTCAACAGTAATACATCTCTCTTTCTGCTGCTTGTTTTTGTCATGCTTAATTGAAACCAACTGAAAATTGATCTGCTGAAGAGCTATACTCTGTTTTTATGTATTTGCTGCTTCTGATGGCAGAAGAGCCGCAGGAGTGCCCTTCACAGTCTGGCCTCTATAGACACATTCTCACAAAGCTCCTGGAGCATCAACAGTGCACTGGCAGATGATCAAAATCCCTCCCCCAGTGCACCCCCAGCGAGCTGAAAGTGGGTGTTGGTGAATGGAACAAATGTGTTTTTTAAAGCTACCTGAGAGCTTGGCTCTTAAAAGTCCTCTGGGCAGCTCCTTGAAACTTTTCTCTGTGGAGGGGAATGTGAGGCCACCCACACAGCGCAGCATTGCAGTCTATCTCTATGGGTTCGCTGGGGTTAAGATCACCAATCAGACTCTGGTGATTGAGCCCTTGGAATGAGAAAAGGCAAGTTTTTGGAGATCCAATCAAGACTTCATACGTAAACTCTGCATTTTAGTTAATTGAGATTCAGTCAGGTAGTTCGGGATGAGAGGAGGAACCCTATCTTGTCAAGGTTAGACATAGATAGATGGATTACACCAATTCTTTAAAAGGTGATAGCAGCAGTGAAACAAGAGGCAGAGCAACATGCAAATTGGTCGGCAATGTTTTCCCATAGCAAAGTCGCATCAAAGTTTTTGCCTGAGGCTGATTGACTGGAGCGAGCTGCATTTGAAGACTGTCAGAGTGTCACTTTTCTCTCTCTCACTGCTCTGCCCCACACTCTGCTAAGCTGGACAGATTGGCGCCCCCATAATTCCCATTATTCTATGCATTTTCAAACAGCCTCATTGAAACTGCCGCTGAATGTCAACCACTGCCACAGTCAGCCTAAAGCAGTGTGTCTATGGCTGCTGGCTGCCTCGGTTATTGATTTCCAACTTATGAGTTTTTTTTTTGTTGTGGACTGAGGACAGGAGCATCAAGGACAACAAAAATCGTGTTTAAGGGTTTCCATAACAACAAGTGCTAGGGCAGCGATGTTTCTGTGGGCTGTGTGTGGAAAAATCTGGTTTGTCATAAGTAGGTAAACCCCCATGGTGTCAGGATGATTGTTGTTTAAACTTTCACGTGACATGTTTCTGATACAGAAAATATACAATACACAACGACAGACGTCCAGAAAAAGGCATTTTCAGAACACAACTCTTGTATTTTATAAGGCATAATACTGAGCACGTATAGTTAGAGAGTTTAGACAAGCCTACCTCTTCACATTTTAATTAACATTTTCTACAACATAGAAAAAAATGCAAGGCATCAAAATTAAATATGAGAAAAAGATTTCAAGAAGTTGAAATCTTTTGATTCTTCAAGCATCCACCGTTACCACTGATAAACATTTTAGTGAAGTTCAGTCTACTGATAACAGTGCACCCATCCATCCAGCTATCGTGGGTCATGTCCACGAGGACAGGTGTCACAGGGTGAAAGCTGGGGTATGCGGTCAGGTCACACAATCTATTTCTCTGTGGAAATGGGCACAATTTGCCCCATGTCGTCTTTGCAGACATCATATCCTTGAAACCAACGTATTATAGTTGGAAGAACATTTCACAACTCCTCAGAGGGAACATCACCCAGGCAATGAAAGAAACTCAAGCTTGGAAAAAACATACAGGCATTTTTTTGTACTTTAACCCAAACCATGGACTTTTTCTAAACTTGAAAATATATATTTTTTATTTCCCAAACCTCACCAAGAAGTCTTAAATAGTTTTATTACCTCCTACAGAGATGTCTGTGAAGGTTCTCAGTCATCCAGGTCATCGTAGTCAAAGGAACTTGCAAAGAAAAGCGTCTGGACTTCTTTAAGTTGCTTGAAGACGTTTCGCCTCTCATCCGAGAAGCTTCTTCAGTTCTAAGGTCAAATGGTGGAGAGTCCCAGATATAAACCTAGTGGGAGTGACCCCCCACAGAGGGACAAAAGGACCCCCTGATGATCCTCTAATCGCCTGAGCCAAGGTGTGAAACTGGGTGTGGGTCCCAATCAGCCAGAGTTTCGGGTGTGTTCGTTGTGAAACCTGGCCCCACCTTATCATGCGAATTCCTGAGGTCAGATGGCCCAGGATGTGAGTGGGCGTTAAGGCGTCTGGGAAGGGATCTCAAAACTGGATTATAGATGGCAGAGAGTTGGTGTCGTAAACCCCCGCCTCTGTTCAAAGATGGTCGCTCTCACAATGAACACACCCAAAACTCTGGCTGATTGGGACCCACGCCCAGTTACACACCTTGGCTCAGGCGATTAGAGGATCATCAGGGGGTCCTTTTGTCCCTCTGTGGGGGGTTTCTCCCACTAGGTTTATATCTTGGACTCTCCACCATTTGACCTTAGAACTGAAGAAGCTTCTCGGATGAGAGGTGAAACGTCTTCAAGCAACTTAAAGAAGTCCAGACGCTTTTCTTTGCAAGCTCCTTTGGCCTCCTACAGAGAAGTTCAGCTTCTAAACAATTCAAGCCGTTATATCTTACAAGCCTAAAAGAGTAGGTTTTGTTGTCTGATCACAATCAATGAATGGAGACACAATAAACATGTAAAAGAATGATTGTTTCTGTCTGGGACTGCGGTGTGATGGGTAAAAAGGAAAACAAATCAAAGATTAGAGATCGATAAAGATAATTAAAGATAGATTAAATATATAATGCTCTGGAGATCATCAATTACATTTTTTCATGGTAGGGTTCATATAGGAAAGCGTATTACGGTGAGAACTATTTAGCCAACTACAGCAAAACAACATTATTAATGTCCATTACACATGTCTGATGTCTGATATTCTGGGTTTAGACAGAAGAGAGACCAGTCTTTCATTCCCAATTCATCCCACGTGGAGGCTTGTAAAAGACAGGTGGGGCCAGGTTTCACTATGAACACACCCAAAACTCTGGCTGATTGGGACCCACGCCCAGTTTCCCACCTTGGCTCAGGCGATTAGAGGATCATCAGGGGGTCATTTTGTCCCGCTGTGGGGGGTCACTCCCACTAGGTTTATATCTGGGACTCTCCACCATTTGACCTTAGAACTGAAGAAGCTTCTCGGATGAGAGGTGAAACGTCTTCAAGCAACTTAAAGAAGTCCAGACGCTTTTCTTTGCAAGCTCCTTTGACTACGATGACCTGGATGACTGAGAACCTTCACAGACTTGTAAAAGACCATTTACACAACATCTTTTCAACAAAACCATCATGGGTCTTTTTTCTAAATATAAAATATCCCCAAAGAACATGGTCGGTGATTTCCTGAACCCCAGTTATGCCCTGACAAACTTTGACCACCATCCCTCCAACTTCTAACTCCAAATTTTCTAAGAGAGGGTCTTTATCTCTATTCATGTAGCCAGTTCATCAAGGCGCATATACCCATGAACAGCTAAGTAGAAACACTTTGTCGAAACAGAAAGAGGTAGGACTTCATGAACTTTGAATTTTGTATTTATACAGTATTACGATTATGGTTTTCGTTATCACCTATTGATCGTATCTATTCAAACAGGATGCCTTTAATAGCTACTAAGCTACTTACAGCTCCTTTATTCACAAGGGGTCCCCACAGCAGAAGGGCAGCAGATAGCTCTGCATGTTTAATTTGTCAGAGTTTTTATGCTCACTGACCTTCCTGACGCAAAACCAAAGGGATTCGCATCTCTTCCTGGGAGACACAATTGCTTGGCTGAAACTGGGTCATGCAACAGGACAATGATCCCGAGTACAGAGGCAAATCTACAACAAGCTGAAAAGGGAAAGAATGAAGGGGGCTGAGTGAATTGTAATGGCTGGACCTTAAGAGACCTGTGCATAAACTTGACTTTTACAGAAAGCCAAGCAGAGATGACCACCACCCATTACAGAGAAACAAAAACATCTTCCTCCACTATTTAGCAGTTCATAACAAACTAAAACTGAAACAGACCATTTGTACTGCCCGTCTGCACTCTGCACGGAAATCTTCCCCCATCTACCTTTTCTTGTTTAGAAACACTGGAAATTTTTCTCAGTTTACTTAACTGTTAAGAAATTGAACAAACAGCAAAAAGCTAAAACAATTAGAGAAAACATTGCACTCAGCGCTTCACATGCAAACATCATTTTTCCCTCTACAATAAAAGTTACGGCATCTACAAATTATTAAATAAAAATATGCTAGTACAAACAAAACACAACAGTGGCTAATACTACCAATAAAAAGTCCACCGTTTGAGATCACTATGCAAAAGTGTCAATCAGTCCAAACTGCAGGGAAGAAGAAACACAGCATTTCACAGAAAATGCAGGAAACAGTGCCCTTGTGATCGGCTGTTCCCCTGCTACACAAGCAAGCTGAAGAGGTGCAGGATCACCCGCACTTTCAGACTAGCCTCTCTGAGAGATCACTACTAAGTTCAAGCTGTTTTGCCAAAACACCATCTTCATTTTTCATTAGTGGTTTAGTTCTCTCGGTAGACACTGACAGCCAACAATGCCACACACTGTTCAGGCCTTTTAATTGCTGTTTTTTCTTTCTTTTATTCTAAGTAGAATTTCTAGAAAAAAACACTGAAAATATAAAATTTCACAGTATATTATGCTTAAACAGAATATGAAAGGTTTAAAATGAACTCAACCGTAAACATCTGCAGCAGTAATACCGATCCATAAAACTGACGGAAAACACTTTCCGTTTACATTTAAGGCTTTACTTTACCAGTGATACAGTTTTATATACAGTGACGTGTTTTTACCGTGTTTTACTGCTAATTTTTTGACAAATGATCTTTATGAAGATAGTATATATTTATCTAGATACATAAGTGATAATATGTTACAGTTATGCAGAGACTTGAAGATGTCTGTGCAGAATACAGTAAGCTACAGGAGACTGTCGACGTATTCAAAAGTAAATTTAAATACACTCATCATTATGTGCTGGCTGTAGCTCAGGAGGTAGAGCAGGTCATCTACTAATCAGGAGGTTGGTTGTTCGATCTCTCGCTTCGATCTATGTTAGATAAAAAAGCATTTTCTGTGTACTCAGGGTTCACAGTGTCCTATCTGAACAGGAACTTACTACAGATTATGATGAACTGTTCTCTTGCACTCACTTACTCGATTACAGCAGAGTTATCAGCACAGTTAAACTTATCTTCTGAATATTTACAGTGGAGTATTTTCTTGTATTATTGCAATCAACAAGGTTACCAGTAGCACGGTCTATGAGACGATAAACGATCTTTATCCTGTGGCCTCTAAAAGAATCTCAGGTGAGTCAGCTGCTCCCTTTCCTGCACTGCAGCTGAAAATTGATGTCTAGAATTTATTGTAGTTGTAATGCAACTTAAAAATGACACCAGTACATTAAAAAGTGTCAACACTTTTCAAATAGAAGTTATTTCTAAAGTTAGGATTGCAGTATTTACAGTATGATGTTAGTGTGACTTTACAACTTGGCTCGTTACACTACTCCATCAGAGTCAGCAGCTTGTTATAATACAGATATCCCGTTATTACACAAAAACTATACTGACTTTCTTTTACAATATACATTCAAGCAAAGTTTTAATATCTTTTTTATTGATATCCATTTGCAAAATCTAAAAAAACTAAAATAAAAATTTTAATTACACGCTCTCATTGACTTGATAATAACTGGGTATATTTCTTTTGTAGCGAGCCTTGGCAGCACCAATAAAGCCCCGCACATCTTGGGAGAAAATTGCATCCTGTCTGCAAAGAAAAGGAAATCCAACACAAACCCAGAGTGCCAGACAAAAAGACTGAGAAGTGCCAGTGGACCCAATCAGTTGACAGTGAAGGCTGTGCCAGCAAAGAGTTTCAAAAGAGCACCCAAAAAAAAGACACCTGGCAAAAAAAAAGTGGACCAAGTAACACAGACTTCAATAAATCAATCAAGGGTCAATCAGAACAGTGAAATATGTTGATTCTCTTTATGTATTTGATACCGAACATGTATTGAGAGTAAGTGAGAAATATTTGAAAAGTAAATACACAGTTGTAATACTGTAAAGCAGGGGTCCCCAACTCCAGGCCTCGAGGGCCGGTGTCCTGCAGTTTTTAGATGTGTCCGTGATCCAGCACAGCTGATTTAAATGGCTAAATGACTTCCTCAACATGTCTTGCAGTTCTCCAGAAGCCTGGTAATGAACTAATCATGTGATTCAGGTGTGTAGACCCAGGGTGAGATCTAGGCTGCTAGGAAAAAGTTTGAGAACAGAAAAAACACCCTAGCACAAAAGGCACATGACTGTCAATACACCATAGAAACACAAGACAGGCAACAGGGGAATATAAAAAATTGTGATCTCAGCTTAGTAATTGGGATAGTGGACAATGTATACGACTGAAAAAAAGATATGGGAGGACATGTTAAATTGGACATAGGAGGGCAATACGGCCTAATCAGATGGTGAGGCCTTTAAGATCATTAGGATGATCATTAGGATCATTCATTACCACACTAGGTACGGAAGGATAAGAAGGCTCCAGAGCAGGGAAGTGGGATGTAATCAGTCAGTCACGTTGAGCAGGCCACTGGCCTCCATCCAAGTCTCAGGAGGTGTCAAGTCCTCCCCATCACCAGCCTCCAGAGGGACAAAGTTTACATCACCAGCATCCAGCCAAGTCATCTGAAGGAATCTGCCACCTTCATTGCCTCTACCTTGCCTTCTTGTGACCAGCCTCTTTCCAAGCTTCCAGATGGGTCCTGTTGCCCCCTTACCCTAACCACCAGGGGCAATCGTGGCTCAAGAGTTGGGAGTTCGCCTTGTAATCGGAAGGTTGCTGGTTCGAGCCCCGGCTTGGACAGTCTCGGTCGTTGTGTCTTTGGGCAAGACACTTCACCCGTTGCCTGCTGGTGGTGGTTAGAGGGCCCGGTGGCGCCAGTGTCCGGCAGCCTCGCCTCTGTCAGTGCGCCCCAGGGTGGCTGTGGCTAGAATGTAGCTTGCCATCACCAGTGTGTGAATGTATGAGTGGATGACTGGATGTGTAAAGCGCTTTGGGGTCCTTAGGGACTAGTAAAGCGCTATATAAATACAGGCCATTTACCATTTACCATTTACCTAACAACCTTGCCTCCACTCTTGGCTTCCTGCTTGCCTTCCAGTAAGGATTTGGCCAAAAAGGAGTCCTCTAGAACAATCCCTTTGACCTGTGCCACCTTCAGGTTCACTCACTAAACGAAGCTTCTGCTCTGTCCTGCATTCGAGTCAACTCTCTGACTTAGTATTCTGCTATTCTTGGCCTCTAGACTGATTCCCAGAGTTGTTCCTTGGCTCTGGCCTGTGGCTGGCTCGATGTCTTAAACCATTATTACTACTTTTCTCTACTCTCCTGCTCTGTGATTTTTTGTTTTTGGTTTCAGTGTTTACTTTCTTCTTTTTAAAATTTTGATAGTGATTGGTCTAATGCACCTTTTAATTTTACTTCCTTGGCTTGTATTTAAACCCCACCTTTCCTTTTAGTTGAGTTAGGGTTGTCATAGTCTCTGTTTTAATTGCAGTTTGTTCCACTCTGTTTTGGATTAATTTTTCCTTTGCATGGACGTTTGTGGATTTTATAGTTGTAACAAAGGGCTGGCTTTTTGTTATTCTGTCTGTCTCAGAGTCTGGGTTTGGGTCCTAAGCCCAGAACTGTTGACAGCACAGCCTCTGCCATCTGCTGTTTTTTATACTGTATAGTGGGGCTTTTTTTAAAAGGCTGTTGCAACTGAAAACAAAACTATGAAAATATTTAAGGTAAAAAATTTGATTGTTGGTGGAAGAAGCCAAAAAAAAACAAACAAACAAAAAAGTCTAGTTTAAAAAAGAATTGCTCATTAAGTCTTTAAGATTGGGGAAACCTGCAGTCAGCTGAGACTGAAGAAGTCACTTGGATGAGTGACGAAACGTTTCTCCCACAAAACGCTACGTCCAGATGAACAGAATCAACTTTTGGAGATGCTCATGAAGTTATAGAATGTTAATATAAAAAAGGTACCATTAAAAATTATATTCAGGGGTAATATTTGAGACATTTTTAGGATAACCTGCTTTCAACTCACACCAAGAAACTGCAGACTTTTTTCATCAAACTCATTTAAAGCACAAAATTCTCAAGAGCCTTCATTTCACACATAGCTGTGAAGTCCTCTATCTTCCTCCTTCTTTGGTTAGTTTTGCTCCCTTGTTAGAAGAGTACCAGACACACAAAAGCAGATAAAACTGTTTTGCTAAACTGCTTTTCATTTGAATAATGCCAGCCAACCTGCATAATTACCTTCATCACAGGCTGGGAATAATTATTTTGCAAACATGGTTCAAAGAACATATTTTTCTTGTATCGCTTCCTCTTTAGGCTTTCACATATAGTTCATTTGCAAATCCCATTTGGAATATTTATAAATCTGAGGACAGCCACAAATTATCTTGAAACCTTTTGATGGTGTCATTACTGCAATGCTCAGAGATTCTTCACTGGATTTACTGCTATCATTGAGTGTCCAACACAAAGACATTACTCTACCGCCATGAAAGCTATAATATGTGCCCATGGCCAATGCTGGCTACAGGATTTGTTAATGCCACGACTAATTGGCTTTGAAAGGATGCCGTGTCATATATAGGATATACAGATACACACCACTCTTGCAAAGATATCTGTCATGGTCCTGGGCCATGTGGGCCCAGTATTCTTAGTTCTTTGTATTTTTGTATTTCGTTCCTTATTTAGGCCATGTCTTCTGAGTTGCCCTGTTGTGTTGTTCCCTAAGTGTTTTCCCTTCATGGCTCTCTCCCCCCTGTGTGCCCTCTATGTATTGATGAGCCCTCGTCTCCCTTTGTGGTTGTTTCATGTTTCCCCAGCCCGTTATGTCTGTGTTTTCCCCGTGCTCTCTCTCCTCCTGTCGGAACCTCTGTGCCTCTACATGTCATGTTCAGTTCACCCCGCCCTGTCTCGTTATGATTATCAGTGTCACCTGTGTTCCCCGTGTGTGCCCACTTTCCTCGTTTACCCTCTGTGTATTTCTGTCTGAGTCTCCCTCTGTTCGGCGTCGTGTTCTCCCTCATGTTGTGTGGATCTCCCTGTGTCTACCTTCGAGTATTAGTTTACGTTTTTCCGGTTTAGTTTTGCATGTCCTGTATTCTGTCCTGCCAGCATTAAAGCTGTGTTTCTTAAGTTCATCCCCGTGTTTGTGAATATTGCTATTGGGTCCTTCTCCTGCCTGCCACACAACGTATCATGACAGAAGAACACGACCACAACATGGACCCAGCAGTTCACAACCCCCCCGCGGACCTCCAGTACGACGCGACCATGTCGGACCCAGCGACACAAGAGAGGGAGATCCTCCAGACGGTGGAGTCGCTATGTGGTAGATGGCTGCGGTGCTCCGGAGAGGAGGAACGGGAGGAGTTGGCCCGCCAAGTGGGAGTATGCGTGTCTGTGTTTCCCTGGCTATGGGAGGCACTACACCCGCTGATCACCGACCTTCTCGTCACCGATCTCCAACTCCGTCTGCAGCCACGGCTGCCTAGTGTGCAGGCTATGCCGCCAGAGCCCTGCTGTTGTCCCGTTTCCCCGCTGCTTCGCGAGCCAGAAGCAGTTGCAGTTGGAACGGTGAGGCTCGCCACCGACACACCTTCCGCTCGCGCCCCGTCGGCTTCCGCGTCTTCACCGCGGTCTGGCCGCACGGCGTGGCGCACGGAGACGACGGAGGCCATGGACTTTGGCGAGGAAGAGCGGCAGCAGGTGTTACGGGCTTATCGGGAGGACGAGCTCCGGTGGAAGCCCTGGCTCATCTCGGAGCAGGACCTCTCACCTGCTGCACAGCCTACCAGCCGCTCGCCGTCTCCAATCCGCTTAGACTTTACTTCGCCTGCCTCATTTCTGGCAAGGATGTGGGCGGACGACCGGGAGATCGCCGCTACATCACCCCCTGCATTGGTGCCATCAGCGCCCATCGCGCCAGCTACCAGAAGGGGGCGGCGCCGGCGCCGCCGTGGCACCGCATTAACTCCGGAAATCATGGAGCCCGGTCTCTGTGAGCAGCAGCAAGCAGCTTGCACCCACGCAGAGGAGGAGCTCCGGGGAAAGCCGTGGCCTACCCCCGATTGTCAGCACATCTTTTGGGGAACACGCCTGGCCCTCGGGGGCCCTCGGAGCTGCCAGGGTCTGCAGCCTCTCACAGTTCAGTTAGCTCCCTCGCAGCCACCCTCAGTTCAGTTAGCTCCCTCGCAGCCACCCTCAGTTCAGTTAGCTCCCTCGCAGCCACCCTCAGTTCAGTTAGCTCCCTCGCAGCCACCCTCAGTTCAGTTAGCTCCCTCGCAGCCACCCTCAGTTCAGTCTCCAGTGCCGCCTGTAGCACAGGCCCCAGTAGCTCCAGTGCCGCCTGTAGCACAGGCCCCAGTAGCTCCAGTGCCGCCTGTAGCGCAGGCCCCAGTAGCTCCAGTGCCGCCTGTAGCGCAGGCCCCAGTAGCTCCTGTAGCCCAGTCCCCGATAGCAGTACGGTCCGCTGGTCAGCTTAACATTCAGCCAGGGGTCTCAAATCTCTCTGGCTCTGCATCAGCTCCTGCTGGGAGCTCGGATGAGCTCATCCAGGACTCCGCGGCTCCCACGCCGCCATCTACCTCGTCAGCTGGAGGGTCCGAGGGGCCCGTTCAGCCTCCTGTCTCCGCTGGAGGGTCCGAGGGGCCCGTTCAGCAACCTTCCTCATCAGCTGGGGGTTCGGGAGAACCGCACCAGCCTCATGCCACGTCAGCTGGAGGGTCCGAGGGGCCCGTTCAGCCTCCTGTCTCCGCTGGAGGGTCCGAGGGGCCCGTTCAGCAACCTTCCTCGTCAGCTGGGGGTTCGGGAGAACCGCACCAGCCTCATGCCACGTCAGCTGGAGGGTCCGAGGGGCCCGCTCAGCCTCCTGTCTCAGCTGGAGGGCCCGAGGAGCCCGTCCAGCACCATGCCACATCAGCTGGAGGGCCCGAGGAGCCCATCCAGCCACCTTCTGCTACGCCTGGTCCAGCCTGTGCTTCGTCAGCTGCAGCCTCAGAGCCTTCGTCTGCTGCAGCCTCAGAGCCTTCGTCTGCTGCAGCCTCAGCCTGTGCTTCGACTGGTCCTGTGCCCACCGGGCCTCGGCCAGTACGCCTGACACTGGAGAGCCGCCGCCGCTGCCTTGCGCGCGGCCGGCCCCCTGAACTGCTCCGTCGTCTCCTTCGCCGCCGCCGCTGCCTTCCGCGCGGCCGGCCTCCTGAACTGCTCCGTCGTCTCCTTCGCCGCCGCCGCTGCCTTCCGCGCGGCCGGCCTCCGGACCGGCTCTGCCACCTGTGCCACCCGCCTGGTCGGCCCCCCGACCGTGTGACCCGTGAACTCTGGTGCCTGTGGGCTCTGGGTCGGCCCCCTGAACTTTATTTTGACTATGGTCATGTGCTCCCGTGTTTTCTGTTGTTTATTTTGTTTCCCGTTCTGGTCCCTCCGTCCTGGTCCCCCGCCTCCCGCCCTGGGTGGGTTGTTTTCTGTTTTTGTTTTTGTTTCTCGGGTTTGGGCTGTCGGGAGCCAGCCCTTTAGGGGGGGGTGATGTCATGGTCCTGGGCCATGTGGGCCCAGTATTCTTAGTTCTTTGTATTTTTGTATTTCGTTCCTTATTTAGGCCATGTCTTCTGAGTTGCCCTGTTGTGTTGTTCCCTAAGTGTTTTCCCTTCATGGCTCTCTCCCCCCTGTGTGCCCTCTATGTATTGATGAGCCCTCGTCTCCCTTTGTGGTTGTTTCATGTTTCCCCAGCCCGTTATGTCTGTGTTTTCCCCGTGCTCTCTCTCCTCCTGTCGGAACCTCTGTGCCTCTACATGTCATGTTCAGTTCACCCCGCCCTGTCTCGTTATGATTATCAGTGTCACCTGTGTTCCCCGTGTGTGCCCACTTTCCTCGTTTACCCTCTGTGTATTTCTGTCTGAGTCTCCCTCTGTTCGGCGTCGTGTTCTCCCTCATGTTGTGTGGATCTCCCTGTGTCTACCTTCGAGTATTAGTTTACGTTTTTCCGGTTTAGTTTTGCATGTCCTGTATTCTGTCCTGCCAGCATTAAAGCTGTGTTTCTTAAGTTCATCCCCGTGTTTGTGAATATTGCTATTGGGTCCTTCTCCTGCCTGCCACACAACGTATCATGACAATATCTTCTCCTGCCAAGCAATTTCCTTTGGGGCATCATGCAAGATAAAAGTAAATCAATAAGGGGAAAAAATACCAGCAAACTGTTCAAAACAGTCATGATGTTATCACTCTGAGGCACCTCAGTCATTTCTTCAAATGTCATCATCAGAGTCTGAGCTGTGATAGTGCTGTAAGGCTCCCTTAAATTTGTCTTTAAAATGAAATTCAAAGCTAGGATTGAATGAAGGGTTACAGCTGCTCCCCCTGCTGATAACTACTGATTGAGGGCCTAGCTATAAAAATTAATCTGACTGATGTGCGTCATGGCACATCTGACATGCAGGCAGTTCAGTTTGTCAGTTAAAGGGTGAGAATGAATAAATACAGGCCTGAAGTGTATCTTATGGGGTGCAATTTCTTTACAGTGGAAAACAAAAGAAAAAAAACTGCAACAACTCTCTTTTGTATATTTTTTGCAAGGTGCCTCATTTATCTGTCATGGCAATATGGCATTTCAACTTGATCGTGGCATTTTAGAAGTATAAAAAAAGCAGTCACATCTGTTTGATGAGGTAAATGTTGTTAGGGAGAGACAGACTGCCCCATGCAGGCACAACACATGCAAGTAAGGTACAACATTTCAAAAGAAATTAGCTATTTCATTATTTTTTAAATAATGCATTCTCATTTTCAAAGCAATATATTTTTAAAAAGACCGAAATTGTCATGGTCCTGGGTCTGGAAACACAGTGTGTGTGTTTTCTGATTTATGGCTATGGTTTAGTGTTTTTCATGGTTTAGTAATTTGCATTTCTAGCTTGCTTAGTTATTTTCTGATTCTATTTTGTGGTTTCTAGTTTTTCAGTTTTGTTCCTGTGCCTCCCCTGTGTTTCTCGTTGAGTAAGTTATGTTCTCAAGTCCTTCTTTGCTAACCCTTGTTAGCCAGAGATAAACGACTCACTTTCTGTTCACTTCATCCCGTCTCCATTGTCTGCATTTGAATGGGCACTCTTCATTCCAAGCTGTCAGCAGACGTGGGAGAAAGAGAAAGAGAGTTTTGTGGTTTTCAATATTGTCAATTTGTAACAAGCTTCAGTACAAAAGAGCTTCCCAAAGTGAAAAGCAAAGTTCACTTCAAAAAAAATTACATGGGGAGAGGTTTATATGCTGTTAAAAACTGTGGAGAAAGAGTTACGCTATTTAGTGCTTCTTTAATTCTTGTAGAATGGGTTCTGGCGTTTTGTTGTACAATCTCCTTCAGTTTATATCTTAAAGTGTCCCTGGGCAAGATACTGAACCCTCGCCCTTTATATGTGTGTGTTAAACATTAGTTCTTTGTTTCATTTCCTGTTTATTGATATTAGTATTCTGGTTGAGGGTTATTTACAGTTGTACACAGTAGCTGTCTCTGTTATTAGCCATTCTTCTTTTGTCTTTCTATACCAGTTTTGATTGTTTCTCATCTGTGTAATCTGTGACTTTCTGGTTTTTTTTGGTTATCTGTTTGTCTCCTGTCCCTTTATTGAGTTATACTCAGCCAGTCTCATTGTTCCTGATTAGTCTCAGCTGTTTTGTGTTACCTTTGTGTTTCCACTCCCCACTGATTTCTGTGCGAGTCTTTTTACTGTTACCCACCTGTCTGCTTCCCTGTGTCTTTCTTTGGGCTTTTTGGATTTTGTTATCTCAGAGTTTAGGACTCCCTTTTGCTTTCACTTTTATTTGATAATTCACTGAATGAGCCACAAAAGAAGACCACAAAAACACACAGCGGCGCAAATGCGCTAACACAGAAATTGGCGTACCGATTTCCTCTGTTATTTTTGCCGGTAGCCTGCAGCCACGTGATTATCAGCAGTTACCACGCCTACCTAGCCACATCAGAGCCGTTTTTCGTCAAAACCTCCATTTTAGACCCACCTATAGACTGGACAGACGTCACATGCAGTAAATTTGGGCCCACGTGGGTTTTGGCCTTGCAACGTCTGATTGGTTGAAGTGACACCTAGACCTGGGGTATAGCGTACGCTTGGGGAGTGTGATTGTGTGTACAGCGTCTCTTTATGTCTGTCTCCACGTTGGGTGAGTGTTGAGTAATTGCATATGAGAGCATGGGGGTGGGAATGGATGTTTGTATCTGTGTGTGCCTGTATGTCTGTGTCTATATGTCAGGTTGGGTATCAGACACCACCTCTCTAGGGACATCTCAGGCCCTCCAAGGTATGGAGGCCTATCTCCCCTACCACTTCCCCTGCCAGTGGCAGACGCCCTCAGACATCGGTGCGTTGGTGGTTCTTCGTGTGGGCGTCCAGGTACACACCGGCTCACTCCTTGGTGGCTGCTTGTCGGGGCCTGAAGCCTGGGGCTCGCTCGGGCCACTTCAGGGGTGGGGTGCCCTCAGCTTCTTGACCTGGGGCTCGGTCACTCAGGCACAGCTGGCTGCCGGCGGAGCTCACAGGCACGTCACTGCAACCCCCCCTGGCTTCTGCTCCATGGCTGCTGAGTGACCCCTCATCTGGGACTCTCCTCAGCTCTTTCTGGGACAGTGGCGCGGCTGCCCCTCTGTTGGTCTTCCTTGGTCTCTTGTGTTCTGAGGGCCTCTATGTCTGGAGTTTTGATCTCCTCCATACCTGCTTCATGCCCTGGTGGACGGGGCTGTGGCTCCCCACACCCTCTAGCAGATCATTACATGAAGGAACCTTTTAAATACAAGCACGTTCATGCTCACAGGTGTACACAAGGGTGCTCACACACACAAACTACACCCTTTTTGGCTGCTACCTCAAAGCACACTGTGCGCTGTCGATCTTACGTGCTGGACAATAATGATTAATATTTAGTATTTACTGTCATATTCACATAGATCATCGTGATGTTGTTTATTATGTTGCTCTTTTTATCTTCTGCTTGATTTCTCTTTTTTCTTTCTCAACAGGTGATCCAGGTGATTGATATTTGTATTTTTTGTCTTCTTAGTTTGTTGTTGTTGGGTTTTTTTTGCCCTTTATACCCGTCCCTCTTCTCAGCTGTTTTTCTTTCCCTCTTTCTTTCTCCCTTTTCTTTTCCCCAGTCAAGTCTGTCCCGTATTTAGCAAGTGAAAATAAAATAAAATAAACAATAAAAGGTGAATCAAATAGACCATTACGGCAAGGTTGGGATGGTCCATTTGGTAAAGTAAATCCGTTGGGCATCTTTCTTCGCGTTTAGACAATAATTCTGATGGCAAAAGAGCCGAACGGGACAGGCAAAAAAAAAAAAAAAAAAATGTGTGGTTATTTCTTCAAAAACATAAATTTTTTAAAAATGCATTTTTCGGACTGTTAATAAAATTAATTCATTTCTGCTCTTTAATACCTAAAAAATTCAACTGGCATGGTGTCCAATTGTGTGCCAAAATTGGACATTTGTGGATATTCATGTATTGACAGGGCTGTAATTTTTCACTGTTTCACTTTAGAAACATAAATCTTTGCACAGATGATGTTTATATGTTGGTTCCTGAATTTATGGAATGAAATGTTAACTGAGGCATATTTTTAAAAGGGTTAAATGCCAAAAAATTAAAAAGAAAATTAGGCGAGGATAAAATCTACTTACTTTTTCTGTGTTCCAGTCTCAGTAACTTTGACACAGTAATATCTGCTTCAATATTTACACATCTGATGAAATTTCACAAGTGTTAGCTTTATTTTGATACCAAAATTGTAAGCACAGAGTTTGTAATTGCAGACAAATGATCGATTACATTTGGGCATTGCATTTTCGAGCAGGAAGGTCAGAAACCCCTTTGGGGTTTAAGAGGTTAAAAAGAGATGAATAAACAAAGCGCCTATCTACCCCTTTTCTTTGCTGCCTTGTCATTTTACATTTGTGTCAATAATGTTTTTGTAATTTGTACACTTGACTTGACTTTGATCAATATCAGGTGTATCAATCTCTTTGTCAACTTCAGTATGATTTGCTTGTCTGAGAGAAACTCAGTTACGCTCCCACACATGCAGCCCAGACGACTGATAGAGAACAGATTTCAGGGCACTCCAATCACAAAAAGCTTAAGATAAGACATAGATGTAACGATAGATATAATGAAATTTAAACAATCCCCTTTGGGAAATTAGGTCAGAGAGAATTATGCGGAGATATAAAACTGAAAAGCATGAAATTTGTGGATAGCAGCATGATTAAAGTGTGCCAAAATTTAGACAGTACAACACTTGGAGAAATAACTTTTCAATAGGTAATATAAGGATACATGAAAGTAGCCCTTTGTTCAATTAGTGTACAGTATTGGTCCCTAAGTTCTTGTTGGGCTGTCCTGCCATTTCTGTCTATTTTCCCTCTTCTGGTTCTATACATTGTTTCTCCTTTCTCCCCTGTGTGTCTGTGTGTGAAAGAGAGAGTACCAGTGTGCCTGTTTTTGTGTCTGGGCAGGACTCCTGCTATTCTGCTGTTAATAAATGGCCTGTATTTATATAGCGCTTTACTAGTCCCTAAGGACCCCAAAGCACTTTATGCTGGGCTCACACTGTGCGATTTTTGGCCCGTTTTGAGCCGATTTTTGAGTCATGCGACCGTTTTGGCGATCGGCCCGAGTTTGGCCTTCATCGTGCGTCGTGCATAGTGTAGTATACGTGGGGTAACAAGAAGCGATTAACACCTCACGACCAGCTCCCGATCATCAATCGCTTGGTCGTGAGGGTGTCACTGTAGTTTTTCACACTGCGCACGTGCAAACACAAATGTCAGCGAAAAAGACGGCGCAGCACGGCAGTGCAGCGTGTGATCTGGACACAAGCGATGGAGGCACAACTTGTAGAACTATGGCAAGCTCATCCGAGCCTTTTCGATGTGGCCTCACAAAATTATCACGACCACAACAACCGTGAAAATAGTTGGATCTACATTGCTGCTCAATCACAGCTGCCTGATCAATGTTTTTCATTAGCAATTTAGCAAAGTTGATGGTGGTGGTGTGTCTGTGTGAGTGAAAGACAGAGAGGGAGAGCGACAGAATTTCTGTTATAACCTTCATTTTATGGACGCACAGTGTGAGCACTCAGGTCACATCGGAGCATCGGGCCGTATAGTGTGAGACCCTGCATCGTGACCTATGAACTTCTAACCCCTGCAAGTCAATCGTGCAGTTTGAGCAGGAGCTGAATCGCGCGACTGAAAAAATCGCACAGTGTCTGCCCAGCACAACACATCCTGTCATTCACCCATTCACACACTGGTGATGGCAAGCTACGTTGTAGCCACAGCCACCCTGGGGAGCACTGACAGAGGCAAGGCTGCCGGACACTGGCGCCACCAGGCCCTCTGACCACCACCAGTAGCCCAAGGACACAACGATAGAGACTGTCCAAGCCGGGGCTCGAACCGGCAACCCTCCGATTACAAGGCGAATTCCCAACTCTTGAGCCACGATCACTCTTGAGCCATGATTATGGAGGAGCATGTGTGCTTCTGATTCCTCCTGATTCCTTAGCCACTACTTAAGGGAGTAGCTGAACTTCAGTCATTGCTGTATTGTTGCACTATTTACAGTTAGTGAAGCTCCTGGCTCTGATGCTTGCTAGTCAGTTGTGTAACTTCTGTGGAAAACTTACCTGTGTCTTCTTTGTGCAGGAGCTGGATAATCCTTCTGTTGAGTTTAGAGGGGGTGTTTATAAAGAGAATCGAGCATGGAGAATCCCTTGACATGGGAAGCCCCCCCACACCCTCTAGCAGATCATTACATGAAGGAACCTTTTAAAAAAACAAGCGCGTCCATGCTCACAGGTGTACACACGGGTGATCACACCCACAAACTACACCCTTTTTGGCTGCTACCTCAAAGCACACTGTGTTCTGTCGATCCTACGTGCTGCACAATAATGTTTAATATTTAGTATTTACTGTCACATTCCCATATATCATTGTGATGTTGTTTATTCTATTACTCTTGTTCTCTTCTGCTTGTTTTCTTTTTTCTTTCTCAGCAGGTGACCCAGGTGATTGATATATGCATTTTTTTTTCTTTTTTTCTTCTTTTTTTTTCTTTTTCTGCTCATTCTGTTGGTTTTTGTTTTTTGCCCTTCTCCCCCGTCCCTCTTCTCAGCTGTTTCTCTTTCCCTCTTTCTTTCTCCCCTTCTTTCCCCCAGTCAAGTCTGTCCCATATTCAGTAAGTGAAAATAAGATAAACAATAAAAGGTGAATCAAATGGACCATTATGGCAAGGCTGGGATGGTCAATTTGGTAAAGTAAATCCGTTGGGCATCTTTCTTTGCCTTTAGACAACAATTCTGATGGCAAAAGAGCCAAACGGGACAGGCAAAAAAAAAAAAAAAAAAAAAAAAGACATGGGAACTGGGACCTTCACCACTGTGCATACTATGCTGTATATAGTTGCACAGTTTTTTACACATAAATGTACTGTTTTGACTTTAAGTGAGTCTGCGCCTGAGTCTCTTTTCCTTTTTTCAGTAAAAAGGTCAAAATATTTTTCATTTATCCAAGTTCACATTAAATGCAGAAAATAGAACATATTAAACACTTCATTTTCAGATTTTTGAAAGGTACCATGATCTTTCCTCAAACAGAACTGCATCCAAAACAAAAAAGTATAGTCATAATCTCAGAACTTCTGGAAGAATATGGCCTCTCCAGATTAAAGAGGAAAGTGAGACCATCTGCCTTATCTGTGCTCAGCTCAAAAGCCCGCAGCAGGCCTTGCATGTTTCAGCAAGCCAATGCTAAACTGCACACTCCAACTATTACAACATGGCTTCGCAGTAGAAGAGTTAGGGTGCTGAAGTGGCCTGCCTCTAGTCCAGCCTTTTCAAATGAAAAACATTTGGCAAAACGTAAAATACAACCATCAGGCAGCTGTCATGGTCCTGGGCCATGTTGGCCCAGCATTCTTAGTTTTCTTGTATTTTTGTATTTTGTTCCGTATGCTGTGGTTCCTAGGTTCTGTTAAAGATGTTCCTTATTTGATTACCCCCTGTGTGCCCCTCTGTGTATCCGTGAGCCCTCGTTTCCCCTCGTGTTTCATTTAATGTTTTCCCCAGCCCGTTATGTCTGTGCTCTCTCTCCTCCTGTCTGAACCTCTGTGTACTTCCTGTTTTACTTTGACAGTCTCTCGTCAGTATGCGTCATGTTGTGTTCACTCCTGCCCTGTCTCGTTATGATTATCTGTGTCAGCTGTGTTCCCCGTGTGCTCCCACTTCCCTCGTTAACCCTCTGTGTATTTATGTGCATGTCTCCCTCAGTTCAGTGTCGCGTTGTCAATGTCTCCTCCCCGAACCTGTGTGTCTTTCTGTGTTCCCTCGGTCTTCTGTTAGCATTCCCAGTTTAGTTCTGTTTCTTTGTGAAGCCTGCAATAAAGCAGTGATTTTGAGTTCAGCTTTTTGTCTCCGTGAGTTTTGCGTTTGGGTCCTCTTCTGCCTCCACACAGCCAGTTCATGACAGCAGCCAGTTTTTCACCCAGTGGTGGTGCCTACCACTTATGTACAATCCAGGCCCTGAGGTGACAGTTGACGAGTGCCTGGTTCCTTTCAGAGGTCGGTGTTCCTCAGGGTGTACATTCCAAGCAAACCAGGGAAATGTGGTATAAAGATCTGGGTAGCGTGTGATGCCAGAAGCAGCTATGCCTGGAATATGCAGGTCTACACGTGGAAACCCAGTACTGGAAGGCCAGAAGAAAACCAGGCTATGCATGTTGTGCTGGACATGCCAACCAGCCTCCAAGGGCATAATATCACTTGTGACAACTGATTCACATCATATGCTCTTGGTCAGAAGCTGCTGAGAAGAAAGCATCGTAGGGGCAGTGAGGAAGAACAAGCCTGAACTTCCCCCTGCACTGTTATGGAGGAAGAGAGGCACTCTCATCAAAATTTGCTTTCACTGACACACACACTCTTGTGTCATATGTTCCCAAGAAGAATAGAAATGTCATTCTGATGAGCATGCTGCACAAAGACGTTGCTGTCAGCACCACAGAGGACAGGAAGCCCCTTATGATCCAGGACTTTAACAAGAACAAAGGAGGCATTGACTGCCTTGATAAGGTAATGTAAAGTTTCATCCATCATGCATTTAATTTTATTTTTATTTATGTCAATCATAGCATTTTGTATACTACAGATTCAATATTGTTCCCAATCTCATATTTATTGTTCCTTTTATTGCAGCTTATTGGTACATACACCCATAGCTGGACTGGCCATCAGGCATTTGCCCAGTGGGCCATTGGTGATTTTTTTGTATTTTATAGGCCGATGTGTTTTTTTTTTTTTGTTTTGTTTTTTCGTAAAGGTATAAACAATTAAAGGTAGTGGATTGGCCAGATGCTGGCAGATGTGTAAGAATAACTCAATTGGTTGGTGGTGGCTATGGCGGAGCTTCCACAGATTCAGTAACATTAGCAAGTGGTGGAGGCCAGCAGGTGGATGAGGGAAAGGGGAGGCAGGAGAGACCCGGGGCGGCCGCCGGTCCGAGTATCAGGGGAACTGAACTTCAGGTAAGAAGTTATGATCTGCAGTCTATCTGGGTCAGATATAAACCAAGTTTAGGTGTACGCTGTTGTGACAGTGATGTACACTGTCTTGTTGGTATATGTATGATGTCTATAGATTTTATACCAGATAAAAACTTTGGTTGTAAGATTCAGATAATTACTTATTAAAAGCTAGACATTTGAAATGAGAATAAGGAAGAAAAGTACTTCTTTGTGCTCCCTTTTCCCTGTTAATGCCCTACCTGGCCCCCTGGCAAAACTATGCTAGACCCGCCCCTGCACAGTTACCAGCTGTCAGCTACGTAGAAAAGGATCCTGGTGTTATTTGTCTCTGAGAAACAGTCCATAGGTTCCCTTCAACTAATACATGTCACCTAAAAGGTAAACCTGTTTCTCAATCACCTGTTCAGATGATTCAGTATGGACATCTCCTGGTTTCATCTTCATGTTTCCCTCTCACCACATATCCAAACCGATATCATGACCGTCATGATAAAGGTTGCCATGTTAGAAAAAATATTTTTGCCCTGCCATGCTGTTTATTGATGTGGTAAATAAATCATTTATGAAAATATCACTAAATCGTTCATTTATTATTTTTAATATTCAGTAATGATCATGTCTCACCTGTAGTCTTCTCTGTCTTAATGTCAGGTTTCCACCATGTGTTGTAGATAGTTCAGGAGGTTAACTCAACCAAGCAGTCTTTGGGTTTCGGCTAAGTACTGTTTAGAATACCAGAATAGGGAGAATGGTGTAGGTTTAAGTTTATTAGAAACATATTTACCAACAAGACAGTGTACATCACTGTCACAACAGAGTTTGTTTTCATTCAAAAGCTTTATGGTTTTTCCTATAATACCTGGTGGGCCGGTCTCTAGTCAAAATGCCTGGGCCGATTTTTTTTTTTTTTTTTTTTTTTTGTCCCATTCCAGCCCTGCATACACCTGCAAGTGAATGACAGCCCGCTGGCCTGTGGCACTGTTCCACAACATCCTTGATGTGTCTGCTTTCAACGCATATGTGGTGCGGACAGCCATCGACCCAACCTGGAATCAGGGGAGGAGTTTCAAGAGGAGACTTTTCCTAGCAGAGCTGGGGAAAACTTTGGTGATTCCTCTTATTCAACAGCACCAGTACATTCCCTGCACACCAGCCTCTGCCAGTCTGGTTAAGAGTGTGCAAGCCCCAGCCGCTGCCCTGACTCTCCCCCAACAAGGACGTGGGCAGAAAAGGAAGCGCTGTGAGCTCTGTGCCCCTAGAGACAACAAAACAAGCCTGAGATGCTGCAAATGTGATGCCTATGTTTGCAAGGCCCACTCTCACCTGAGTGTCACATGCCACTCATGTGCATGAATACACACACACACACACACACACACACACTTCATGTTGAGTTTGGTGTTTGGTTTTCCATGAATTTTTTACATGTCATGTTCATTTTGTAATACATTTGTATTGCCTATTTGTATTTTCACTGCAGTTATTTTATGTCTAATTCTATTAATTAATGTTAAACACTACTTTGAGACATTGTTCAAAGCTAAAGAATGTTTGAATAAAAATTTGGTGGTGAAAAGTTGCTTTTGTGCTAATTTAAGAGCAGTTAAAAAAAAAAAAGTAGTAAGGGGCGAGAGGTGAACACAACAGGAGGGATACTAAGTAACAGGAGTAACAAAGTCAACCTAAATGCATGAGCCTTTTATGGGCAAAAAGACCTCTGCTTAACCTTGGACAATTTGGCAAGCCTTTTTTCAAGACTCAAGTCAGGAATATGGGCTTGCAATAACAGAAATCCAGGTTAGCTCACGTTTTTCCAAATTAAGGCCCTTTCATTGGACACTGAATGTGCGGCACTCACCGCTAACTAAGTGAAGGGCCCAAAATTTGTGTTGCACTGGTCGCTGTGCTCTGTTTGTAAGTCATTTTTTTGTGGCTGCTCTACGTGTACTAGATGCACCTGCTGCTTGTCATTTCGAAACATGTATCTTTCTGACTTCATATCCTCTCTGAGAGTTTGTGTTGTATTATGTTCATATGTTAAAAAAACAGAATCACTCATTCAAATAGAAGAAAGCTTTCTAACTATCCCGCCTGGAGCGGGATACATGCACATTAACCTGTGACAAAAAGTTCACCGAACAAACAAAATGCACAGAACCTTTTCCTTAGTCATGTGGTTTAACTCAGAGGAGCTACAGCTTTCAATTCTATTGAAGGTAAACCATGGTTGAACTTTGACCGCAGTATGCATGAGTACTCCGTGCTAAGCAGCTAGAAACCATTATTGCATGGCACAACAATAGACACGAATGGGGTGTTTTAAAAAATCTCAGTTTTCGGTGATTCGAAACGCCGTTTACGTGTGGACGAAAGGCCCAAACACAGCTGCATTTTCAAAAATACCCGTGCAGGTGTGCACGTAGCGTAAAAGAGTTAGTAGTGTATTTTATTACTACCTGTAATTTATTGAAGATTACTTGTATTTACTTAATTGTTTACTAAATGTTTGAGGTGTGAAATAAACCGCAATGGAGTTTGAAAACAAAATATGGGTGTGTGTGGTTGGAGGGGGGGTGTTAGGTGGTGGGGAGCGCAAAATTTTTCTTGTAAAACAAAGGGGGGCCTAGCAAAAAAAGGTTGGGAACCACTGATCTAAGAGTTAAAAGAAGAATTGAAATTAAGAAATTCAATATTCTACCATGAGCCATGCGTAGAAATGTCTCCTTGGATGGTAAATCGCAGGAAAAAAGTGCTGAAGTGTGCTCCTGTTTGTTGTCTTCAAGGTTATTCCTTTATTCGCTGTGCTCATATTCCATTTTAAACTGACACAAGTCACAACATGAAAATCAGATGAGAGCAACTCAAACTTCAAACTGAGACTGGAGTTATGATTTGAATGCATTCACTCCATCCTTTCCATCTCCTGAGACTCTTGATAATTTAGTCAAGAAATTTTTCTGTGTTTGTTTGTGAACCCTGCAGTCCCAGGTGGGTTATTCCAAAAAGATACAACACAATAGAAGGTTGCACAACATCAGAAATGACAATTCTTAAAAGCAGTTGTTGTATGCTGTTGTATTCGCCCATCTCCATTTCCACTTCAGAAAATTAAGGTATGGTTATCACACACACGAAGAGTGGCCAGCTCAGGATTCTGAAATTACTCATCACCTTTAAATAGCATCCAAGCTTCAAGGTCTCTTAGACCACCATCCTTTTTATTATGTAGATCATAATCCCTCATCTGCTCGTGGAGGGGCCTATTTTCTTGTAATGCAGACAAATGGAAAGGTGATCATAGCACTTAATCTTCGCAGGGATTTCCTCTTGTTCTCTATGTCTGTCATTTATCTTCAAACACCAAAATGACCTTTTGGTGTTTGGGCTTGAGGGAGGATTCATCTGTCACCCTATAAATGCCTCCTTTCTGTTGATTGGAACACTATTTGCATCTAAAGCTGAGCAATAAAACTTGATATTGTACTATATTGGACATAAAAAATCCACTGAAGTATCGCTAATGAGGTGGTTTGCACTGTTGCCTCACAGCAAAAAGGTCCTGGGTTCAATCTGTATGGAGTTTGCATGTTTTCCCTGTTTTTGCGTGGGTCCTCTTTAGCTACTCAGGCTTCCTCCCACAGTCCAAGGACATGCAGTTACTAGGGTTAGGTAACTCTAAATTATACCCATAGATGTGAATGTGACTGTGAATGGTTGTCTGTCTCTTTGTATTAGCCCTGCGGCAAACTGGTGACTTGTCCAGGGTGTAACCCCTCCTGCCTTGTGGTAGCTGAGATAGACTCCAGCCCCCCTACAGCCCTGATTAGGATAAGAGGATAGATGGATAGTGCTAATGTCTTTTCTGGTATTGTATTTAAATGTTATACAAGATATGTCATTAAAATGATATAAGAAAAAAAAAGATATCTTGATAATACCAGAGAGGAGAAAGTGTGGTGCATCCCATACACAGATTTGTTTATTCTGGATTTATTCAACTGGATCATTGTACACACATTATAGCACCTTTACACAAATAACAATGTAGGTTGATGAACGGTGGGCTGAATCAGCTCTCTCAAACTTCCCCCAATGTGGGGATACAGATGCATAGATCAGCAGCTGAAGACACTTTTATAAAGTTGTGATTCCTGTTATACTTCTTTAAAACTGAATTGAATGAAATTCTATTTAATTAAGGTTTAATTATATAGCACAAAATCACAACAACAGTCACCTCCAGCTGCTTTATTTTGTAAGGTAAAGACCTTAGAATAATACAGAGAGAACGCCAACAAGAAGAATACCTCCTATGAGCAAACACTTTGGCAACAGTGTGAAGGAAAAACTCCCTTTAACAAGAAGAAACCTCTGGCAGAACCAGAGTCAGGAAGGGGCTAGTTGGGGTGAAGGGAGGGAGGAGAATAGACACACTGTAGAACTGATTCAGAGATTAGCACATAGTGTGTAAAAGAGGGGACAAAAAATCAACTCAAAGTTTGATTGAAGTCTGCTTAAAGTAAAAAATGAATAGTTGGTCTATTGTGATACTAGAGCCAAGCCTCAGACTCATTGTCTAACGACAAAGTTTACATTACCCAGACCCAAGGTGGTCCTGTAACAACAAGAGGGTGAACGGTACCCATGTTTTGATGAATAATGTGTACATGTAGATGGAAAGGTCTGGGCAAGAAACAGTGGGAAAGCAATTTTTCACGCTGCGTGATCTCAGTTGTGGCATCGTCACCCTGGTGTAGAGATTCAAGAAAAAAACTCAGTTTTTCATACCCTTAAAAATTCTACTGTGAGAAGAAGGAAAAAAACATAAAAGATACGAAAGAACAAACCATTTTTGTAAATTTGCCTGTTTTACTACCACAGAGGATTAAAAAAAAACTTGTGTCCTGATTTCAGAGAGCATGCATTTAATTTTGAAGACTGAAGGTAAAAAGACACAGAAAGTAGTAAAAGGATAGCAGAGCATGTTGGTCATGTTCACAGGTTCTAGACTTATTGACTGTATAATCCTCATATCTAAAATGCTGCTAGTTTAACAAATACTTTTTTAGCCTCTGAATTTCATATTTTGTATAAAAACAATTTTAATTTCTAAACAGTTAATGCAGTCATTTTATTAAACACCTTGAATTAAAGCTGAAACCAAACAATCAAATCTCAATTGCTTGATGTAAAACAAACTTGGGTGGTGTACAGTGTTAAAACTTAAAATTTCCTTGTTATTCAGTCTCTCTGATAGCTTTGGTGCCAAAGTCCTTATGGCAGCTCTGCAGCCACAGATGTGAGTGGTTATAAATGGGGACACATTTCAAAGTGTTTTTAGAAGGTGTTTTTAGATGCAGCACATCTTTAATTTGTGCTGCTTAGCTGTTTGCTTCTCATGGACAAATCTCTTTTCTAAGTTCCTTAGGTTGTTGGTTATATTTGTCACAAATTTTCTTTGCCTCAAGTGACTCTCAACACAGTCTGGAAGTGTTTCTGAGAAGCGGCATAACCTCTATCAATGCATTGTTTACTGGTCATGGCAATGGTCCCATCTATGCATTCTGTACACCCACACACTGAGGCAACTCAGTTTGATTCAATTCTAAGTCCTTATCTTAGGACCATTTACCTTTTACCATCTAAAATTCAATAAATCTTTTCGCTTTAGTTCTACCTTGAATTGCTTTGCAAAATAGCTCCACAAAGTCCTTCTCATTCACTAAGCAACATGTAAACTATTGTGTAGGATTAGATGAGGAAAGAAAAGCACTGTCTGTGCTTTCGTATAGCTATTGTGCAAAAACCACTTGGACCAGAAGATAACATAAGACTTTACAGAACAAATTTACTAATTATCACACCATCAGCTGAAAGTACACAAAATGCAGAAGGAACAAAAAAAATTATATGGTGCTTTTCTTGATAAAATCGTACTTTTCCCTACTCTTATTTTATGTTTTTTGTGCGACTTATGAGGTCAGTTTTGTTTTTTTAGTTACAGCATGTCAAAATGAAAAAAAAAAAAACTAAATCAGACGTGGTATCTTGTGCTGAAAAGAATGGTACCAAAATAGGCAAGGAAAACATCCATCCATCTTCTAATGCTTATCAAGTGCTGGGTTGTGAGGGCAACAGCCTAAGGCTACGTCTACACTAATCCGGATAAATTTGAAAAAAATGCTCTAAAAACGGTCCGCATCCACACTGTCGTGTTCAATCGTTTTCATCCATACTGAATACACTACGTTCCTGTACCGTGCATGCGTGAAATGCAAGACGATTGACCTGCGTCACTTCCATCTGCCATTTATTTACTTTCCGGCTCTTTGAAAAGTTGCGCAAAATGTCAAGGAAAAGTGCAGAGTTTTATCTGGAGCATGTACAAACTGATATTAATCTATAATAGAGCTGTCAAAATTGACAACAAACGAAACAACTGCTGTCATCCACCATCTTAACCTGAATTGGTGACATGACTGCATCATATGACTAAAATGTGTCATCGTTTTCGCAGTCCACACAGCAACGCAAAAACCGCGTTTTCAAATTTATCCACTTTAGAGAGCGTTTTCAGAAAGATCAGTTTTCCTTGACCAAAGCACTGTCTCTGTGTGGACGGAAGGCCAAAACGGAGAGAAAAAGATGCGTCTTCAAACCAAAATGCATCAGTGTGGACATAGCCTAAGCAGAGAAGTCCAGACCTTCCTCTCCCTGGACTACCTCCTCCAGCTTGTCCGGGGAACACCAAGGCATCCACTGGCCAGCCGAGAGATATAAAGCCAAGAAATATAATCCGTCCAGTGTGTCCTGGGTCTGCCCCGGGACACACTGGAGCCTGGAACACCTCACCCAGGATGCATCCTTATCAGATGCCTGAATCACCTCAACTGGCTCCTTTCGATGTGGAGGAGCAGTGGCTCTACTCAGAGCCCCTCCTAGGTGGCTGAACCCTATCTCTAAGAGAGAGGCTAGCCACCCTTCAGAGGAAGCCCATTTACACCTCTTGTATTCTCAATCTCATTTTTTCAGTCACTACCCACAGCTTGTGACCATAGGTGAGGGTAGAGACGTAGACTGAGCTTCGCTTTTACACTCAGCTCTCTCTTCACCACGATGGACCGGTACAACGTCCGCATCACAGCCGCAGCACCAATCCATCTGTCAATCTCCCACTCCCTTCTCCCATCACTTGTGAACAAGACCCCGAGATACTTAAACTCCTCCACTTGGGGCAGGAACTTGTCACTGACCCAAATTTGGGACTCTACCCTTTTCCGGCTGAGGACCATGAACAGATTTGGAGGTGCTGATTCTCATTTCCACCGTTTCACACTTGGCTGCGAACAGTTCCTGTGCGAGCTGGAGGCCATCACCCAATAAAGCCAACAAAACTGTACAATATAAAGTGCCTTGAGGTGACTGTTGTTGTGATTTGGCGCTATATAAATAAAATTGAATTGAATTGAATTGAACTGAATTGAATAGAACCGCATAATCTGCGAAAAGCAGAGATGAGATTCTGAGACCACCCTAGTGAAAGCTACTGGGCTATGCCTAGAAATTCTGTCCATAAAAATTACAGATGCGAGGAGTGTAATCCCCCTACACTTGGAACGTACCCTCTGGTCCCCCTTCTTAAAGATGGGAATCACCTCCTAAGCCTGCCAGTCCAGAGGTACTGCCCCTGATCTCTACGCAAAATTGTAGTCAAAAACGATCAGTTGTACCGTAGACAATTTAGTAAAAGTAAATCTAGTATAAAGCTAAAACCATCACAGATTGTATCCTTGATAAGTAAGAATATGAACAATAAAATTACCAGATTTAAATGCACGAGTTTTAGTTTACAGTACCATACCACCTTTACAGGGAGTGCAGAATTATTAGGCAAGTTGTATTTTTGAGGAATAATTTTATTATTGAACAACAACCATGTTCTCAATGAACCCAAAAAAACTCATTAATATCAAAGCTGAATGTTTTTGGAAGTAGTTTTTAGTTTGTTTTTAGTTTTAGCTATTTTAGGGGGATATCTGTGTGTGGAGGTGACTATTACTGTGCATAATTATTAGGCAACTTAACAAAAAACAAATATATACCCATTTCAATTATTTATTTTTTTACCAGTGACACCAATATAACATCTCCACATTCACAAATATACATTTCTGACATTCAAAAACAAAACAAAAACAAATCAGCGACCAATATAGCCACCTTTCTTTGCAAGGACACTCAAAAGCCTGCCATCCATGGATTCTGTCAGTGTTTTGATCTGTTCACCATCAACATTGCGTGCAGCAGCAACCACAGCCTCCCAGACACTGTTCAGAGAGGTGTACTGTTTTCCCTCCTTGTAAATCTCACATTTGATGATGGACCACAGGTTCTCAATGGGGTTCAGATCAGGTGAACAAGGTGGCCATGTCATTAGTTTTTCTTCTTTTATACCCTTTCTTGCCAGCCACGCTGTGGAGTACTTGGACGCGTGTGATGGAGCATTGTCCTGCATGAAAATCATGTTTTTCTTGAAGGATGCAGACTTCTTCCTGTACCACTGCTTGAAGATGGTGTCTTCCAGAAACTGGCAGTAGGACTGGGAGTTGAGCTTGACTCCATCCTCAACCCGAAAAGGCCCCACAAGCTCATCTTTGATGATACCAGTCCAAACCAGTACTCCACCTCCACCTTGCTGGCGTCTGAGTCGGACTGGAGCTCTCTGCCCTTTACCAATCCAGCCACGGGCCCATCCATCTGGCCCATCAAGACTCACTCTCATTTCATCAGTCCATAAAACCTTAAAAAAATCAGTCTTGAGATATTCCTTGGCCCAGTCTTGACGTTTCAGCTTGTGTGTCTTGTTCAGTGGTGGTCGTCTTTCAGCCTTTCTTACCTTGGCCATGTCTCTGAGTATTGCACACCTCGTGCTTTTGGGCACTCCAGTGATGTTGCAGCTCTGAAATATGGCCAAACTGGTGGCAAGTGGCATCTTGGCAGCTGCACGCTTGACTTTTCTCAGTTCATGGGCAGTTATTTTGCACCTTGGTTTTTCCACACGCTTCTTGCGACCCTGTTGACTATTTTGAATGAAACGCTTGATTGTTCGATGATCACGCTTCAAAAGCTTTGCAATTTTGAGACTGCTGCATCCCTCTGCAAGATATCTCACTATTTTTGACTTTTCTGAGCCTGTCAAGTCCTTCTTTTGACCCATTTTGCCAAAGGAAAGGAAGTTGCCTAATAATTATGCACACCTGATATAGGGTGTTGATGTCATTAGACCACACCCCTTCTCATTACAGAGATGCACATCACCTAATATGCTTAATTGGTAGTAGGCTTTCCAGCCTATAGCTTGGAGTAAGACAACATGCATGAAGAGGATGATGTGGACAAAATACTCATTTGCCTAATAATTCTGCACTCCCTGTATTTATAAAGCACTTTAACAAAAAACCAAGGTTCACAAAGTGCTGTACATACAAATAGCATAAACAAAAAATAAAATCAAACATGTTTAAAAAAGTGTAGCAGTAGGATTAGGGGATTTGCATTTTCAAAAGATATTGATTTTTTTTTTTAGATTTCAACAATGTTTTAAATGTTTAATTGAGATTTTGTATTTTTTTTTACTAAGTCCTCTTATCCAACTTATAAATGATTAAATAAACAGATAACATTAAAAGGTAAATTATACATTAATTTAAATAAAAGATGTTTTCTTGCACATATTTTTCTTTAATTCACTATCAAATCAGGAAACATTTCATTTCAGTGCAACTCTATTGGTTCTCCATAAAGAACAGCTCATGGAACACAACAAACCACTTAAGTTGGCTCTTTAGATTACTTCAAAAGATTGAAAGGACAGGTCTGTCACAGTGGCTATGATTCCAAAAAAAACCAAACAAAAAACCCCAAACAAATAAACAAAGAAAAAAACAAGAACAAAAAGTAAACACATAACCAACAATGGCATTTCTTTTATATATTATATGGTCTTTATGACTGTGTTTCATATTAGCATTTCAGATTCAGATTATTACAGGAGGAAATGTATGAGTAAATGAAGAGATTAATGAGTGAATCTGTCACTAACATGTTTTCTTCAAAAGATCTGTTCTGTAGCCACATATCTAAATTACAGAACCTTTTTTGGGGGGGAATAATACATGTTTAATGCAAGTGTCTAGAAAGAAATAAAAAGCATGGTGGATGACTGGTCTCTCTCTCACTCACACACGCACAAATCTATTCCACCTCATCCGTTTAATTCTGTGATGGAATAGTAATTACATGTTTTAGATTGTTTTTGAATGAATGAATGAGAATTACTGTACGACCAGACAAAAACTACTCATAAATTTTCTACGTATTCTTTACTACATAAAAAATAAAAATACATATTCTTGTTTAAATTATTCACTTCTAAGAAAGAGCCTGGTGTCAAAAAAATGCTTTCAAGTAGATATTATTATAATATTTATAATTTTATCCTTTTAGTGTCTCAGCTCTGCCTGTTGTCTGAAACCTATCATGTCATTTTTAAAATGCACTATTTTGCTTCCAGAAAATGCATTTCAAAAAGCTTTTCTCACTTTTGTTAACAACCATGAGGTATAATCCCCCTCTAAAACTATTCTGTATACAGTGTTTTGTACAGTTCAGCACTTTTCTTCAGGGAGGTCACATTTAGAGATGCATTTTTCAGAGAACAACATTCTTGTCATGATTAACTGACTTGGAACAAATCAATATCGCCCACAGCGTGAGGGGGAGAAAAAAGAGGAGGGAAGAGAGACATGCAAGAGTCTTTCTGAAAGTCTGTGACCTTCAAATTACTGGATAGCTCATACCATGTGACAGAAATCAATTTATATAGATGAAAGTCGACGAAGATGGAGATTTGTGGCTCAACGGGAAAAAGAAAAATGTTTCAAATCATTACCTAGAGGCTGTGTTTGCTCAAATGTGTAATTTCAATCTATAAAAACTGAGTTTTTGTTTTTTGTTTTTGTTTAGATTTTTTTTTCTGAAAACACTGTACAGTTTTCCAAATGCATTGCATAACCCATAAAAATGAATCATAACCTGTTATTGCTGACAATGATTTAATGAATCATTAGCTGAAACAAACTTCTGTCAGGTGTCACATTATGCCATCTGCCATTTGGCTGAACATCTAAACATCTTGAATTCTCTGGTTCATTTTTGTGCATACTAGTTGATGAATTTTAGTCCTAGTCTGTTTATGGAGTTTATTTAGTTCCTTCAGTGTTTACTTCTGTTTCATCCTCCTGTGTTTTATCCTTCATGTTCACCATGTTTCTCTGTTTCAGTTATTGTTATTCATGTCCTGTTTTACTTTGTTAGTTAACTCCTGTGTTTTGCATTTAGTTCTATTTCCCCATTTCTCATCATCTAGATTACTTCGGCTATGTGTTGTTACTCTGATGTTTCCATGTAGTCTTAGTTTGCCTGTATTCTTTGTTACCCTGACCCTGTTTTTAGGCTGTTTGTCTGCCTGTGTTTTGTATTTTTTTAACATCTACTGCTAACCTTGGTTTTTAGTTTCCATTTTTTGTCTCTGCTTTCAACTTTTGTTATCATGGGTTGATCAGCCTACATAAATGGCTTGCCTTGTGTTTAGTGATGTCGGTCAGGAACGAAACAAGTCTTACAGCCAGCTCTTTGAAGTGAACAATGGGATCTGGTTCCTGCCTTGGAGCCGGAGATGCTTTTTGTTTTTTTTCCTCTCTATTTTTTTCTGTTGAAGTTAACTACATGACATGTACTGATGTCTTAGTGCCTGCACCAAATTGGTCTGCACAAAGCAGGAAGGAGTGGAGATGGGTTACAGACCCAACACAAACACAGGAACAGAAGAGAGGGAGACAAGTGAGAGAGAGAACGAGATCAGCCGATACAAAGAGAACAAACTGGAAAGGTGAGAAAATGAGTGACAATAGCTTTTATCCCGACGTCCCGGGGCTAGCAATTTTTCCAGTCAGGCTACCAAAATCTATCTCTCCCCTGCCCGTCGGCCTATCGAAGGAAGGAAAAATATATGTCAATGCTTTTGCATTCTTTCGGAAATGTAGCTGGGTAATTATGTCATTGGCATCGGTGAGCCACTGTCAATATGTGACATATTGAAATCGCGTTTGAATTTGCGCTTGTTTTTTTGCTTTCACTTTGCAATCGCGCGAACTGTGTATAGAGAGCGACAGCACTGATCTGTGAGTGATGATAATTTGTGCACCAATTCCTCTGACATCGTCTTATCAATCGTTAGCTTACTACGCAAACATGACAAGTGAAATCTCCCGCAGCAAGCTTAAACATGTGAGAGGTTGATCGCGCAGAGAATCGCTGAGCGTTATGTGAGTGCGTGTGTAAAAGCAGCAGGATATATATTTTAGTTCTGCTGAGCCAAATAAGACAGGTCAGGGTGAAGAAGTGACAGCCAAAGAAAAGCTTACCACAAAACGGAAAAGTTATGACAAATCAGACTATAAGGCAAAAAGAAAGTGCAGCTTTGTGGTTTCATGGACAAAATAATTTCTGTGGCTGCAATATGACGAGCTAAATAACCAGGGCTGCACATAAGTGGTCTGCAGCTGCGCATTCGCTGTCAAAATAAAAAACGCGCACAAGATAAGAAGTTGCAACTCTTAAATGTCGAAGAAGCTCCTTTAAGCAATTACTTTGGTGTTCCTCCACCTCCAAAGAAATGTCAGTTGCAGGAGGTGAGCTGGCTTCAAACAAATGATGAACGCACAGAGATGTGGTGCGGAATGTGCCGTGAAAATTTAATAAATGACAAATTAAAAAGGCATAAACGGGTTTTTTTTGTATCGAAAAAATATCGAACCGTGACACCAACGTATCGAACCGAACCAAACCGTGAATTTTGTGTATCGTTGCACCCCTAATATATATATATATATATATATATATATATATATACATACATATACATATAAAATTAGTCTAGCTGCTTTCTTCCAAGCCTCTTAGACCATTTCCCTCTTTTTTTTTTCTTTTTTCTTTTTGTTACACATTGCACCTTGCTTGTATCCTTGTTGTTGCTAGGCAAACAACTATTTTCAAGACCATCTGTAGTAGAGAATTATTTAGCTCTAAAAATATTTGGTTTGGTAAGGAGTCCCATGGGATAATCTAACACATTTTAAATTTAGGCCCACACCTATCAATCAACAACAAAGTCATGGTGTTTATTCATCCCTGAGCGTTTTATTTCAGCGGTTTAATGTGTGTCCATACTAATATTTGATGTATTTTACGGTGAAAAAAACTTTTTGTTACCAAACATTTTATCCAGTTGCATAATTCTGAAAATATAATTACCTTGACGTAGTTAAATCCTAACTCAAAGCAAAACCAGAGTAATGAATGTACTGCTCAGTGCATCTTCCACTTAGAACAAAATGACTGGACAGCTTATGCAAAACTCAAAGTGAATGAGGTATGGGTATGCATCAAATTACTCAACAACAAAGTAACTTGAGGATATATCAGTTCCTCAACAAAAGTTTACCTTCTTTTTTGTACTTTTTTCAATAGCACCTGCCATTCTTCTATAATTGACTGTTAAAAGCAGTTTGTCTCATCTGTGAATCACATTGTGGCTTATTACAGTGGTCAGAGGGCCCGGTGGCGCCTGTGTCCGGCAGCCTCGCCTCTGTCAGTGCGCCCCAGGGCAGCTGTGGCTACAATGTAGCTGCTATCGCCAGCGTGTGAATGTGTGTGTGAATGTGTGTGTGAATGGGTGAATGACTGAATGTAGTGTAAAGCGCTTTGGGGTCCTATGGACTAGAAAAGCGCTATACAAATGCAGGCCATTTACCATTTTACCTGTACTTCTATATATGAGTCAATTTATTTCCCAAAGACTGCAATTTCTTTTGTTTATAGAATGGAAATGAGTTTGTATCAAAATGAAAAGGAATCACAATTTTATTTTATCGACGCTTGCTTGATTGTGATAATGAGATTACATTGTACACCAGCAATTTTAAGATATCTCCAGTGACAATGATGGACAACAAACATAAAACAAATACCAGGGCTGTGATGATGTCATTGCATATAAAACAAGGTTTAGGAATTTTTAGTCCCTTTCAGACTTTCTATTAATGTGTTGACATCTTAATGTCTCAACTTAATGCACACTATATGGACAAAAGTATTAGGCCAAAAAAAACATTACTGCTAGAGAAGCTTTCATTAAACTCAGCTCAGTGTTTGTGTTGATGTTAATGCCAAGAAACTCTGAACTCTGCAGTTATTGATTCATCAGAGTGCTGACTGGGGTCGCCAAGATATACCATGCTCTTTTAGTGTAAAATTAATTATATAAATTGACTAGAATTACCACATTGCAGGTGTATGCTTTTGTCATGCTGGTAGGTTGCAGTGTATATCCATGTCTGTTAGAGTCACGTAGTACTTTGAAGCATGTTAAAAAAAAAAAGTGTTATTCAAAGGTTGCATGAAAATACTCAACTTAGAGCAGGACTACAAGGTTAGCTTGGAGTACTGTGTTTAATTTTCCGTAATGCACTGTTTTGGACTGGTGAGCAGGGGCTCTGGACTCTGGATGTTGTAGTTCCTGTGAAAAAAGCCTCAAATCAGAAGTACACGACTCCCTGGTATCATTCTTGCACCTGAAAACGGATAACTTGTAAGCTGGAGAGAAAATGGCTTCTCACAAATTTAGAAAATCATCATTTAGCCTGGAAAAATAGCTTGTTGCTTTATAAAAAAAACAACAACAACAACAACAACAACAACAAAAAACCCTTAGTAAAGCTAGAACATCTTATTTTCTTTAATTAGTGATGAATATTGAGTGATGAAAAGTTTGTCTAAAGCACTGTAGCCAGGCACTGTTGAGCCAACCATTCCTTTAACGTTAACTAGTAATGACTTCATGAATTTCTTCATAAAGAAAATTTTAACCATTTGAGAAAAAATTACTCATAATCATCCCACAGATGTAACATTACATACAGCTACTTTCAGTACCATTGATATTTATTTAGAGTGTTTTTCTCCAATTGATCTTTCTGATTTCACTTCAATAATTACTTCTGCCAAACTATCAATGTGTTTTTGGACCCCATTCCTACAAGACTGTTTAAAGAAGTCAAAGAAGCATTAATTAATGATTCAATCTTAAATATGAGCAACCTGTCTCTAATAAGCGGCTATACCACATGACTCCAAGCTGGACTCCATTACCTTAAAAGCTATCTCATGACCCAGCGGTCTTAGCTAATCATAGGCTAATCTCCAACCTTCCTTTTATCTCAAATTCTCAATTGAGTAGTTGTCAAACATCTAACAGATCATCTTCAGAGGAATGGCTCATTTGAAGAGTTTCAGTTATGTTTCACAGCCCATCACAGCACAGCAACGGCTTTAGTGAAGGTTACAAATTATTTTCTTATGGCCTCTGACAGTGGACTCATCACTATCCTGCTAGACCATTACAGGTACAAGTGCAGTGGTTTCATATTTATCTAATAGACTGGTTTATTCATGTAGAGTTAATTATGGACTTCCACAGGGATCTGTGCTAGGACCAATTCTTTTTACATTATACATGCTTCCCTTAGGCAGCATCATTGGAAGACCTAGCATACACTTTAACTGCTATGCTGATGATACCCAGCTTTATCTATCCATGAAGCCAAATAACACACAGCGGTTAGTCAGTTACAGATACTTCTGATCTTAGCTTTTGTGTATAAAGCACAGCTGTCAAGAGAATAAATTTCATCCTTTCCCACCTAGACCAGTGAGCCATCCAGCCAAGCCTACCCCTAGGGCGGCCCAGGAGGTAAAAACAAAGAGATTCAACTGCCCACTGGGTTGCAAGGCACTCTTTTTCTACAGTGCGGTACCAGGCTGCTCGCCCTGACAGTTTCCTGCTGGACTCAACAGAGCAATTAACCCCCATTACCTCCTGGACCAGATGGCCCCCAGCCCTCTGTTTGAATCGTTGGTCACTCTCGTCAGTGTTTTATTTACAGTATGCTTTTCAGTACTGTTGTGCTTTTGCATGCAGCTTTTGTGTGTGTGTGTGTGTGTGTGTGTGTGTGTGTGTGTGTGTGTGTGTGTGTGTGTGTGTGTGTGTGCAGTGTTGGGAAGATTACTTTTAAAATGTATTCCATTACAGATTACAGAATACATGCCCCAAAATGTATTCGGTAACGTATTCCGTTACGTTACTCAATGAGAGTAATGTATTCTGAATACTTTGGATTACTTAATATATTATCATGCTTTTTACAACTACCTGAATGTACTATTGCTATGTGATTTATTACTATTACTGAAGGTCCGCGGCTCCGAACCGTAGTGAAGGGACCTCTGGCTAATACGTCGGTTCCGTGTCGGGCTCTTAGCCGAAAAATAGCTTTACTTTGTTGTGTGGATCAACTTTGCTTGCGAGAGACAGAGAGAGGCGTTGAAAGGCTGCTCCAACGGAACTTATTGTTTCGGAGGAAAACACGAACACGGTGTACAGTCGAGTCTTAATAGCTTACTTACAACTGGGCTCGTCAGGCACTCTTCTTGCCTGCAGTGGTTATTATTATATTTACATGCTTCCAGCTCCCGTTGCTGCTCAATGATAACTCGTACTTTTCCACTCGCCTTTTTCTCCCTCCTCGCGCTCACAGACACATAACGAGTATGGCAGTCCATTCTCCCTGCAGCACGGACTACACTGCCCATCAGGCTACATTCTTTAGAGTTATGCCTGTAGCATTCTGCCTATTAGCTTAGCACAACAACAACAACAACAAAAAGGCGCTCTCTCACCCAGGAAACACGCAGAGAGAGAGCGTCACCCTGTAACCATGGCAACCGTAACGCTGCCACCTGGAACAACAGAACATAGCTGTCAAACAAAACCCAAACAGTCCTGACCCGCCACAATATGAAACAGGGAAGTACCGCCGTGTAATCCATTTATTTCAACAAAGTAACTGTATTCTAAATACCACCTTTTTAAACGGTAACTGTAACGGAATACAGTTACTCATATTTTGTATTTTAAATACGTAATGGCGATACATGTATTCCGTTACTCCCCAACACTGTGTGTGTGTGTGTGTGTGTGTGTGTGTGTGTGTGTCTGTCTGTCTGTCTGTCTGTCTGTCTGTCTAGAGATATGTGTTTCAACAAGATAATACAAAAAGGAGTGGACAGAAAAAATAAGTTACATGCTTTACCCACTCACTTAAGGTTGGTAAAAGGAAAAAAATGTGACAGTTTGCAAAACACATGCTTGTGCAAAAATTTGTTGCCAAAATCCTAATTAAATGTGTTAGCAAAAGGATATAACTAAAATTACTTGTCTCAGAATATCAGACTTAAATCAGCATGATGAGATAAACTGTTGAATGTAGTTTCTGTATTTTCAGAAATATCTCTGGTTTAATTAGTCAGTGGATGATATTTCTGTATCATAATAAACCCAATCAACATGTAAATGTTAAAAATGATCATATTCAGAATATGTCCAGTACATTTTATTGCTGTCACTAGCATTATTACATTTATTTTCCTGAAAAGGAAGTGTCTGGGATAACTTTTATTTGAGGAGGAAAAAAAGAAGAATGCTTGAATACCTGAAATCATCAGGTAAACCTTTGCTACTACAGTGTGCGTTATTGGAAAGGAATGTCTGTGAGGTTAGGGTTCTGGTTAGCAAATTAGGATTAGATAATAATATCTGTGTAAGAGTTAGTTGTAGGAAGAATAGTGACTAGATCTTCCTAGAAAAAAGATGAAACAAAAAACTGATTCTTCCTTTGTTCTTACATGAAAAATATAGCAGAGGGCAAAATACATTTCTAAACCTAAATGACACTCTATCACAAGTTGAGATAACATGTCTTTGACACTAGGGAAAGCAGTGGTTGCAGAATGTGGCACAACCAAAATTATTGCAACTTGTGCAATGAGCTTGCAATCTCCTTGCCTTTGAAACAATTGCTTTGAAGTCAGGAACCAGGTTTGCAACCACAGAGTTTGTCTGTTATCAGTCTAGGGTCAAGCCACATAACCGTGAGCTATGAAATATCCAAGCACTGAAAAGGTGCCAAATTCAAAGAATAAACCAGTGTTGTGTCTACACAGGACAGAAATCTGCTGTTAGGAACAAAGCATCTGAAGCTACACCTTAAAAATATGCATTACTGTCACAAAAATACAATTAAAGAAAAGTGAATACATTTTATTCCTGTGTCTTTCATAGAAACTTTGAAGAAAAGCCAAAGAGGACACTGTGTGACAGGAGTAAAATAATATTTCTGCACTAACAAGGTGAGTCCCGAAGAACTAAATAAAAATTTGGCAGATCTTGACATGGTGTGAAGGGAATCCCTAAAAATATTGAGGTAATTGGACAAGTGAAGGATAAAAGAAGAAGCCTATCGACAGCATATGAAAAGTCATGTCCTTAAATCAGTAGTAGTTTTTTGATGGGCGACACAGGGCTGGTTGCCCAGGCGGCATCATGGCATCGGCAAAAAAAAAAGTTGCTTCCACCCATGCTGAATCATGCCAGCGCATTTTGGGGATTGTATGGGCACAGATCGGTTTTCTATTGCCCATTTGTGTGGTTGTGTGTGTTGCTCACACACAACCTGTCAAAAGGGGAGGGGACGGGCTGCTTCCAAATAGTGCACATTTCATTCATAATATTGTCAATCTAAGCCCATTATGTATTAATTATCATTCCTGGGTTGTGTGAAATCCTAGAAAAAAACACTGACGTAGGTCTATTAGTCTGTTAGTTTATGTTGTGAGGTTGGGTGTTGATACTGGAGTGCAAAATTACTGATGGAAGATGGACAAGAAAAGATCAAAGCAATCATATCCTCAGTTTAGAAAAAGGAGAAAAGGAGGACAAACAAGCAAAAGATACAGGTAAGCAGATGTATCTTTGGATAATGGCAGGTATTATGTATCATGAAACAAGACAACATTCATTAACATGGTTTGGGAAAACTTCTGTTTACCTTTGCTGCCACTTGGCTATGATAGTAAACAGCAGACAGACAGTAGACAGTGATGTGGCTTACTGATTCTTTTGGAGTGTGTTCAGCATAATATTATTAGCCATTAATTGGTAGAGGTGTATTGTTGATTTGTCTCCTATTCTTATGTATGGCAAATTATAATGGCTGTTTGTTAGCCATTTGTATACTCTCTCTCTCCCTCTCACTATAAAATATTTATATGAATATATTATGTGTGTAAATGGACTGATAGCGCTTTTCTACTCTCCCGGAGTACTCAAAGCGCTCTATACAACATGCATCAACATTCACGCTCAGATGGATGCACTGGAGAGCAACTGGGGGTTAATATCTTGCCCAAGGATGTTTGACATGCAGACTAGGGGGAGCCAGGGATCGAACCACCAACTGCCCCTAGGGAGCGCTAGGGGCAGAGGGAGTGTTAGCCCAGGGCACCAAACAGGCCAGGACCGCCCCTGCCTTAAATTATTATTATTATTATTATTATTTTAAAAAGACCTAAAGCAGGAGCTGAGACACGCATCTGGGCCTTCAGTTGATCTATTATTATTTTGGAGAGATACCAGTGGGTAAAATTGTTACTCTCTTGTCAAAGGCTTCCTCTCCTTGTATTCTTCAAGTAAAATCCATTGTTTTCTGCTTGTAATCCTCCTCTAGTCATACCCAAAGTAATACCAATTCCATATCCTTCACAATATCAAAAAATAAAAGCACTTTGGCCTTGCCAGTCTGTTGACCACACATAAATCTTTACAACAAAAAAATAATCTTAGTATAATGTGTGTTTTCCCAACTGGTAGAAAAAGTTAAAAGAAAAGTGCATTAAAACTTGCATTAAATCAGTCGTCAAGTCAAGCTGTTTCAGTCAACTTTTCTCTCTGTAAATAACCAAAGTAGCACATGGAAAACCTTTTCAAGCTCAGAATCAAGACGACACTTCAAGGTTTAGAAAGGCTGTTGCTGTAAAATGTGGTTCACACTATTTTTTTATTCATTAAAAGTCCTTTCATTTTGAGTCATATATTTTTTGTACATAAAAAAATTATCTATCCAGTGTTGAATCTGTGTAGAGTTGTATAGTGTCAGGGAAGAAGCCTCATCTAGCGTGTGAGGTTGAGAAATATTGGCGAGATATGGTTCAATTATTAGAAAAAATGAACAGAACGGAACCCCATCTGTGAAAGGGATTAGAGCAGGACCTGCCAGAGCCTAGACGCTGGTTGTGGAGAAACAAAACAAACAAGCTTTATTATTTGGCACATTCAGTATCATACAGAGTATAATGTGTAGTGAAGCGTTCTTGTGTCCGTGCTGCAGACACGTTGCAGACAAATCCGCGTCACTCCAGGACTTTTTGGTTAGTGTGAGGTGTCTAAGCCAGAACCCTTACTGGATACTGTGTGGCAATTGAACTTGTAACTCTCACTCCAAAGACGTGTAGCCTTACCACTACACTATCCAGCTGCTCAAGGTGGTGGCTTGAATGGAGCTTGAGGATGAGAGGTGGAGATGGGGAGGAAGTGGGTTGCACAACGGCGTCTGTGATGGAAAAGACAGATGCGCAGAGAAATTTAAAGTACGTGGCATGAGTGCTGATTGGCCTGGAGAAGGGCAGGAGAAGGTGATTGGACTAGACCAGTGATGACACAAACAGCTTGAAAGCATGGAAAAGTATAAGTGATAAAGTTTAGATTTAGCTGGCAGTACCTGAGAGCGGACAGATGTGAGACCATAGAACTTCCTTATTGAACTTACGCGTAAGCTTCATTTGAGCTCAGCTCAATGCACAGGGCTCTGGTGCCAGTCTCTTGGTTCAAGGTTCAAGGTTCTTTATTTGTCACATGCATAGTTATACAAGTATAACACACAGTGAAATGTAGCCTGACACGCTCCTCGACATGTGCAAAAAAATTGGGGGGGGGGGGGGGGGGTGTAGAGGAAGAACATTATATATACATATATATGTAGTATATACATTGGGTGAATGTGCAGTAGTAGCAGCAAGCAGGTGAATTCTGTACATTAATATGAATAGACATCTGACTATTTTACAGGATAGACAATATAAACATATTTAAAATTAAAGGAATTGAAATGTACATTGTGCCTTGGTTTAGTGTCTGGAAGAGTCCTGACTCAGTCAATTATAGATGATGTGAGAGGGCGGGTGTGTGTGTTTAGGGCACGGATGGCTTGGGGATAGAAGCTCCTCTTGAGTCTCTCTGTCCTTGCCCGGAAGATGCGGAACCTTCTACCAGATTGCAGAAGTTGGAACAGTTTGTTGCCAGGATGGGACGGGTCCTTCAGTATCTGCGCTGCTCTAGTCCGGCATCTCCTGGTGTAGGTGTCCTGAAGCGGGGGGAGAGCAATCCTGCAGCAGCGTTCTGCTGTACGGATCACTCTCTGGAGAGCTTTTTGGTCCTTCACACAGCTGTTCCCGAACCACGATGTCATGTTCTGTGTGAGGATGCTCTCCACAGCGCCTGTATAGAAAATCCTGAGGATCTTTGGAGAGACCCTGAACTTCTTCAGTTGTCGTAGGTGATACAGGCGCTGCCTAGCCTTTTTGGTCTGGACCTGAATGTGGGCAGCCCATGTCAGGTCTGAGGAGATGTGGACACCAAGATACTTGAAGGACTGCACCCTCTCCACTGGAGCTCCATTGATGATAATGGGCTTGTAGTCTCTGTGCTGACCCCTTCTGAAGTCCACCACCAGCTCCTTGGTCTTGCTGACGTTCAGCTGGAGGTGGTTGTCCTGGCACCATGATGCCAGATTCTTCACTTCATCCATGTAGGCCACCTCATCGTTGTTGGAGATGGCACCCAACACCACTGTGTCGTCAGCAAACTTCACAATGGTGTTGGAGCCATGGGTGGCCACACAGTCTGAAGTGTAGAGGGAGTAGAGCAGTGGCGAGAGGACACATCCCTGAGGTGCTCCTGTATTGATGGTGATGCTGTTGGAGAAGCACCTGCCCACCTGAGTTCTGCCAGTGAGGAAGTCCAACACCCATGCACACAGACGGCTGTTAAGTCCCAGATCCCTGAGCTTTGTGAACAGTCTGCAGGGCACTATTGTGTTAAACGCTGAACTGTAATCAACAAACAGCATTCGCACATAGTTACCCTGTTTCTTGTCCACATGGCTGAGAGTGGTGTGTAGGACGTGGGCGATGGCATCCTCTGTGGATCTGTTGGATCTGTAGGCGAACTGCAGCGGATCTGTGGTGTCTGGGATGGAGGAGGAGATGATGTTCTTCAGCAGCCTCTCAAACACCTTCATTACTACCGAGGTCAGTGCAACTGGCCGGTAATCGTTCAGGGATGAGGGTTTGCTGTTCTTGGGCACAGGGATGATGGTGGATCTTTTGAAGCATGTGGGGACCACAGACTTCGCCAGGGACTCGTTGAAGATGTAAGTGAACACACCTGCTAGCTGGTCAGCACAGCAGCGCAGCAGACGGCCGGTGATGCCGTCTGGCCCCGCCACTTTCCTTGTGTTCACTCTCCTCAGTGCCGCTCGGACGTCATGCTCCGCTTGGAGAGGGGCTGGAATCCTTAGGATCTAATCGATGTCGATATGGTTCTGTTGCCTTCATGAGGTGATGCCCTCCAGCTTACAACGGAGTGGTTCGCAGCTGTGTGTAAAGGGGTTGGGATGAATTGAAGTTATGTCTTCCAAGTCTGAGGCCATGGTTCTCAGGAGGAAAAGGAGGGATTGCCCACAGGGTCAGGGATGAGTTGTTGCCCGAAGTGGAGAAGTTAAAAAATCTTGGAATCTTCATCAGTGACAGGACAGTGGGGCGGTAGACTGAAGATAGATTGGGGTCATATCTGCAGTGATCCTGACACTTTACCAGTGTTTTGTGGTGAAGAGTGAACTGAGCATAAAAGTCAAGCTGCCAGTTTATAATTGATATACGTTCCTACCCTCATCTATTGTCATAAGCTCTTGATAATGACTAAAGGAATAAGATCATGGATACAAACTTCATGATTCTGAGCCTGGTTCTGCTGAAGGTTTCTTCCTGTTAAAAGGGAGTTTTTCCTTCCTACTGTCGCCAAAGTGCTTGCTCATAGGGGGTCAAATGATTGTTGTTGTTTTTTTTCTCTGTATGTATTATTGTAAGGTCTACCTTACAATATAAAGTGTCTTGAGGTGACTGTTGTTATGATTTGGCGCTATATAAATAAAATTGAATTGAATTGAATTGAATGATTTCAGTTACTTGGGAGGATCTCAGAGTAGAGCCACTACTTCTCTACATGAAAAGTAGCCAATTGACATGGTTAGACATTTGACTAGAATATCTGCTGGAGAGATTATTGCCTGGCCCAGGAATGCGTCTATGTTCTATGTGTGCTGGAGTAGGTGGCTGGGGAAAGGGAAACCCAGGCTTCTCTGCTAAGGCTTCCTGCAACCCAGTCACAGAATAGTGGTAAAACATGAATGGATGGATGGATGATTGAAAAAAAAGCACATTTACTGTGGCTTGCCAACATTGTGATTGCATGCCTAAAATTGTAGCACCGATGTAACTTCTCAATATTAAGTTTTTTTGGATATTCAAGGCACTTGAATGCATGTTTTTTCACATGCTCACAAATCCTACAAAGCAAGGGCAGCCAGACATATGTCTGAGCAAATATTCTTTTGCTAAAGTGAAATTTCTTCTCTATATGCATCACAAATGACCAGCTGAAAAGGAAAAAAAGCTAAGCTGGGACACTAAGCTGCAGCTCTAACACGATCCACTGGGGGTGAGATAAATGGTAAAATGGTAATTGGCCTGTATTTGTATAGCGCTTTACTTGGTCCTAAGGACCCCAAAGCGCTTTACACTATACACAATCATCCACCCATTCACACACACATTCACACACTCTTTCATGTGTTGTCCCCTTAGAGGAAAAAAAAATCCCACCAACATCAAACTTTCCACAGATAATTGCTAGTTTGTTTTCCAAGCTTGCCTACTATGTTAAATGATTTCCACATTTGCAGTATTAAAAAAAATCAGCAAGCTGTCTTCAGAAATTACATGCTCAGATATTAGTTTTTCTGCACTTAAAGAAAGTGCATCTAGAATGTAAAATTTCACAGATGAACTTCAAAGTTCCTTTATTTTCTAGAAATGAGTGACTGAACAAATGTGATTTGTAGAAAACAAACTTGGCTACTCCAGCTGATGGCAGATAGATATACAGGAACATGCAATGGCTGCAATCTGTCGCTTACAAAACCATAGTGAAAGTACTGAGCTAAACCTCTATCTTTCTATATCCCAGTTACTGATATGATTATTTATATTATAGTATTGTTGATATCTTTAATCATTTTAGAGGTCCAGCTTCTTGGGAGGCCAATCCATGACTGATAGTGTTCCATTGTGTCCATTCTGTACACTGTCTGCATGGGCAGTGTTTGTCTTTTTAGGATCATTGTTATGCTGAAAAATGAAGCCATTCCCAAACGAATGCTTACAGTTCTTAATGCTTCTATTACTGTTGAGACTACGTTGAAGATCTTATACATCAACTCCGGTTGTTCCATCGTTCCCTGGTAAGAATTGCATCTGTATTTTCTCCTGCTTCTTTTTTCTGCAGTCGTCTGCTACTTGTCAGCTACTACTGTGTCTAGTTGGTTGGTCAGCAGCTGCTTCTCTGTCTGGAACTCTGATGTTAGCAGCTCCTTTATTTGCACCTCAACCACCTCATGATGTCGAAGGTTAACCCGAGAGAACACTGATTTAAGGTTGGATAACCCACGAGCCGGAGGTGACACGGGAGCAGATATGACCAGGTAATCATCAAGAAGATGGATTAAATATAGTAGCTTATGGTTGTCGGATAGAACCTAACACAGGCTTCAGCTTCAGCAGTCAACTGGATGTGCTACTTGTAAAAGTCATTCCCACTGAATCACTGAGGAAGATCAAATATGATAGTCATGTAGTTGTCACGTTCGTGTCTTGAGGAGGGAAAAGCAGTGTAAAAGAGATCTCCATACAGTAAAATGCCTAACTCCAGAAGAGTGAGCCCATTAGCCTGACATGAGACCGAACCATGGAATATGATAAGACCCACGTGGCTGTCAATCACTCTGAGTGGTGCGGGCTGGTTAAGTGGTGGAAGAATGAGCTCTATCCATTTACCAGCAATGCAAAACAAAGATGAGCGCATACTGGGGGAGGTTTTTATCCATTGGGTTGGAAGGAGGAATTGATGTAGCCAGCATAACTGAGCAGTATTTGATTGGAAAGAAGGGGCCTAAGCTATAAAACTTTGCCACATGCAGCTTGAAGCTGATGTGAGGAGGAAAAGATTCTAAGTTAGATGAATGTATAGCTGGATATGCAGTTGTAAGAATGTTAGCTTAAGTATCGTGTAGAAGAGGAACTGAAGTGAGACAAACTGGTGCCAGGTGCAGAGGACTGTAATGGAGGAGCAGCTGAGAATGGAACTGAAATAACCCTTCAAAGAATGCATGATATGGTGGTTGGAAGCAACTGTGTGGAGTGATGGATGGATTTTGAGAGGCTGATGGCTCGAAGGAACAAGAGCTTCTTCTTCTGATGCTTGAGTTTGTCACTGCTGCCTGTTGCTGTTTGGTGGGCAGAACTGCAAGGTGTGGGGTAGCTTTGCTGTTGCGGGCGGGGTCTGATAGGAAAAGGATTATTTTTGAACAGAATCAACTTTTGGGGATTTACTTACCTTGATGATTGATTATGCATCATTATCTGTTTGGCCTGGGAGCAGGAACTTTTGGGGGAGGAATATTCTCTCCTTTCTTGTCTGAGACATGTTGCTGCCAAATTAAAACTAATCTTATTTCTCAAAGTGGTACATTTTCCCAGTTCAAAAATATGTTTTATTTTCTGCTGTGAAGGAAATATAATTCTACGGAAATTGCAGAAGAAAAAAAAATTACAGTGACATTCATGGAATTGGATTTGTATCTATTTTCTGCTGGGACTTTTACCAAACAGGTGTAGATTCAGCTCTACAGTCATGTATTAGGTTACAATATAGGCCATTTTTTAGCCATCTAGATAAAGACTTATTTCCTTGCAATTTCTCTCATTGTTAATTTTAAATGAACTGAATTATATCCTGCCTCCATTTCATCTGGTCAGAATAAAATTGGTTTTGAAGAAAATGTTAATAGAATATCCCAGCATATGAAGGATATCAGAAAGAAAAATTGCCATGAGGGTTAGAGAACTGTTTGTAGACAAGCAACACAGGTTTGTAGAAAAAGAAAGTCCTCAAAAGTTTGTTGTTATTTTTTTGCACTTTTCTAGTACTATTATGCTATTTCTACTTTTATTATACCATTACACACAGTTGGTGCATGGTAATGTGAAGTTTCTATGAACAAGTTTGTACTGTCACAAGAAAACAGCTAAACAGCATTCTGAATTTGGGGATTTAAAAAAAATTAAATGTAAAAAATGTATCATCAAAGGTTGTTTGTCTGACATCATTCTCATTGTGATGGCAAGCCACACATGGTAAGCGCCACATCTTCCCACCATTTGATTCACTTTACTTTACTTTGCAGTTACTGCTTTAAATATCGTCAAATATTGTCTCTTTATTAGATTTTTTTTTATTACACCTTCCAATGTTTATATAGCGTGCACAGATTAAACTGCAAGGTCAAAGTTCTGTTTTATGTTATATTAATACATCTTTCTTTGTTTGAGCTACCTGAGGTTTGGCTTCTCTTTCCTGTCTAGCAAAGGGTTGGGAGAGCTGAAGTACCATTGACAGCCTAATTGGATGAAACTACATGCTTCATTACCTGGGGGATGTTTCAAGTTTGTTTAATTGTTTTGTATTAGTTGGTTATATGGCAGCCATTTTGTTTTCCCCCGTGTGTGTCATTTGGTTTAGCTAAACCAGTATTTAAAGTGAACACCTTTCCTCCATTCACCTTCTTTTATATCCCATGCATTGCTATACAGCAACTGCTTGCCATTTACTTTCTCTTTTTTCTTTCCTTTCACCCTTCCAGGGTGACTGTAGCTCAGGTGGTAGAGTACGTCAGCTACTGATTGGAATGTTGGTGGTTCGATCCCTGGCTCCCCCTAGTATGCATACCAAATATCCTTGGCGAAAATACTAATCCACAGTTGCTCTCTGATGCATCCATCGGCCTGTGTCTGTGTGATTGTCAGCTAAATAGCAATGATTATGCATCAAGAAGCTTAATCAATCCTTTATATATAAATTTTCAAGCAATGTATAGCCAACTAAAATATGTCTAAAATATGAGGGTCCTCCTGCAATAAGAAACATTTTTTGACACAAAAAAAAGACTCACCTGTTTCTTCAGGTTCTGGTACAGTGTCAGGAATGTATAGCAGAAAATATATAGAGCACTTTGAGTACTCTGGGAGAGTAGAAAAGTGCTATATAAGAATCAGTCCATTTATCACTAATTATTGTAGATGACTGTCTGCCATAGGTTACTTTTAAGGGAGTTCTTCAGATGGTTGAGGTTTTCTTTTCAACACTGTAAGATCTTTATCTAAAGCACCTTGTGAAGATGTTGTGAATTGAATCTTATAATTCAATTTTATTTATATACTGCCCGTTCACAGCAACAGTTGCCAACAGCTGAAAACCCCAATAATCACACAACCACCTATGAGTAAGCACCTGGAGACAGTGAGAAGGAAAATCTCCCTTTTAACAGGAAGAAACCTCCAGCAAATCCAGGCTCAGGGAGGAGCAACCATCTGATGTGACCAGTTAGTGATGAGAAAAAGGAGACAGGATGGAAAACACACTGAAAGAGAATCATGGATTGATAATAACTTCTAACTTTCTTTCTGTTATCAATTTTTGCGTTAACATAGTTGAAATGACTAATATTATTATTCCCCCAGCACTGATCTCAGGTTTGGGCAAAAGTTTAGAAAAGACAATGACCTGAAGCATACCACAATGAAAACACAGGATTGGCTTTGAAGGAACTCTGTGGAAGTCTTTGAGATGAGATGATGATGATGATGGGGTAGCCTTTATTTGTCAGTTGCAGTTGCTCACAACCAAGATACAATACAATACACAAACATCACATTGGGGAGACAGGTCAGGCTAGGTTAGTAGCTAAACCGCTATTTGAAACACACTATCAAAGGAAAGTTGAAACAGCTTGTAGAATTATTCCCAGTAAAATCTGAAACTGTCATTGGTGCTATAATGAAGCACAACATTTAGGGTCTGAATATTTATGAAAACTGGGTATTTATATTTCAGTCATATAAACAAAGTGAAAATCACTGTGGAGTATAGTGTATTTATTGATAAGAGACAAGTGGAATCCGATCTCATTTTAAGATGAGTGGAGTTTAAAGCATAACAAAAGGTGTAAAACATTTCTGAGTGTGCTATATTTTAGCATTCTGAATGGAACACCTCAGTCAAGCAGACAGAACAAAAGCTTATAATTGCAATTCTGGTTAGAATTAAGTGTAACCAGTGTGATGTGCCTCAATGACACATATTTTACTATTCCCTGAAGACAGGGTTTTGAAATTTCCTTTCCTGGACATGCTCAATGGTAACACTGGTCTGCCCTCACTGATTAGAGGTCCTCAAATGACAGTGGAGGTGATTTGGACTGGAGGTGGCCCTGCTGCAATTGACATCCTACCAGAAGAAATGAACAGATATGCAATTTGTAGCTCTGTTATAATGGCTACTCATTACACATATTGTGAGGATCACTTGAAATGCAAAATGGGGAACAAATACACATGTTCACTGCTGAAAAGGAGCTTGGTCATCATAGCATGCTTTACGAATTTTATGATTTTTATTCACTGATTTTTCTGCACTTGGATAGCCAGGAATGTGCTTAATGTTTCAGTGCAAATTAGGATAGATTTTTCTTATTTTCCAATCTTCTAAGGCAAAATGAATGTTATTTCCTCCGTCACTTTTTTTTTCTAAAGTAAACCTCACAGTCTGGTGTTTGCATGGACCGTAAAGGAAGATGTGTTGTGAGTATTTTAACAAGGTCACATTTGCATCCCTATAAATACATACACTCACTGATCATATTTACTGAACCTGAAATATTACTGCAATAATAGTATTATCTTTAAAAGGAGACAACATCCTCAGTGAATAACAAGTTAAAAGTAGATTTATGTGTGATATGTGATAGGACTAAGTGTGGATGATCAGCCACAAACAGTATATTATTTAAATGATTTAAATTTAAATAATACATTGGGAAGACTGTAAAGACTCCCCAATCATGTCCTTTAAGGTATGTATGACATCCTTGCATCCTTGATTTGGTTTTCATGCCCTTTGTGGTATCTGAGTTTGACATGGATAAGAAATTTGACAAAAATTAATATACAAGTTGGACTTTTCTATCATTTTAGTTTTGTTATTATGGAATTCTGAGAAATGTGGAACATGTACTTGGAAATATTTTACCTGAAAATCTTGGTCCTCCTCTTTGTCCAGTATTTCCACCATCCATCCTCTGCCCATGTTTACCCCCTCTTAGTCTTGCCCTCTAATTTTGTCTCCAAGCATTTAATTAATTTAATTAATTGATTTGATTTGCATTTAATTATCCAAATGTTATCAGATGTACTTAAAATATCTTGTTCAAATTAAAAGTATCATACATTTTACATTTCACTAACCCAGTTGAGTGGAACCAGTTGACATAACTGGGTGGATTAAATACAACATTTTATTTCTTAGATTGTAATCCACCCAGTTATGTCGTTTTTTGGTATATAAACTTATCTGCCTTCACAATCTCAACAGCATTTTACTTTTACACTTAACTGTAACACATCTTTTTTTACTGTCCTAATCTCTACATCCACAAAGACAGTGTGACTCTGACCTTCTCCAAGTGTTTCTAGGATGACTGTGATATGAGCTCACTGGTGTCAGTGATTCAGGGTAGACTTGTAGTCAAGACCGCCTAATCCGAGACCAAGACAAGACCAAGACCAGAGGGTATCGAGACCAAGACAAGACCGAGACCAAGTCGAGACGAGACCAAGACCGAGACCAAGACCGGGACAAAAAAGACTAACTTTTGTGTGCTTTTAAGGGCTGACATGATGGTACTGACTGGCCCCAAAGTGATCTGACAAAACAGCGATCACCTCCAACAACTGTAAAATATGAAATATGTAACTGGTTTCAGTTATACTTTATATATAGATAAAATTGTAACATCAAACTGAAGATTATAAACTTGAAATTGCATCATGTCCTATTGTAGTAGTACTAGCCAAATTACACTGTATGATATCAACTTCCCTAAAATTGATAAGGCCTGTCAACACAAAGTGATATGCAGATGTTATTTAAAAGTCAATGGTCACATTTATTTAGTCAAACAACACCATTTTAAGTAAAATTCTGTAATCAAACAATATAAAGACATGTGCATACCTCACATGAATCAGATGCAAACTACAAATATTACATACCAATACAAATTGTGCATTAATAAGAATAAGAACAAGTGCTTAAAAGATTCTGGCATCTTGATGTCTTCAGTGGCATGAGATTACAACACACTGGCCAATGAAATCAAGCCTGTTGTTCAGTAGGGCAGGAACAATAGAACACAGACATTATGAACAAATAACAAATATCTTATGAACAAATATATAATGAAGAAACAGCATATTTTCAGAGAGGAGGGAGAGAAAACAGTTCACATTTTAAAACAGTGATTGATTGCACTTCAAGAAAACTAAAGACTGCAACATCTTATAGCCTAGCCGTGCGCGGTGGGGTCTCATTAGAATGCCTCCTCTACTAAAAACCCTCTCAACTGGGGCAGAAGAGGCAGGGACAGAGAGGACCTTCAAGGCAACACTGTGTGGACTGGGGAAACGCTCTTTGTTTTTTGACCAAAAGGTGAGTGCATCACAGTCAGAGTCATTTATGCTGTCTAGGTACTTGCTTATTTGTGCATCAGTGCTCGAGTCCTGGCTTGTGCTGCGTTGCAACCTAAATGCCTTGTAGCGTGAAAGAAGACGTTGTTTTGGGGGTGGCGCTGAGTCACTATCTGATAATTCTGTGTGTTCTTCTGTTGGTGCTGCAGGTCCGTCTCTGTCTATTTCTGTGATCAAAAGGTCTGGAAAAGGGTGCACACACACACACAAAGACAGGATTAGACAGGATGCTTCTAATGATGCTATAAAACCAAAGACAGTGATAATAAGTGAAACAACAAAAACAACAATAACAATAAATTATTATTATACAGTCACCTATTAATGACTTTTTAAGGTCATCTCTGAACCTCTTCAGTGCTGGTCCGGTTTCACCATTTTGGACATCTAAATCTACCCAGGTCAGTCCAAACTGGGGGTCGAGCATGGTGGCAAGGAAGTAGATCCGATAGCTAAACGGCTCTTCTGGATCCTTTTCGTCCATGCAAATCTGCCTGAAAATTCCAGAGAACCGTTTCTCTAAGGATCTTTTCAGTGCCCTGACTATAGTTATGGCCTGGGGCATTTGTACTTCCATCTTTATAAGTTGATTCTTCAAGTCCAGAACAGTGGGGACCACCATGCTAATAGTCACCTGATGATCACCTTCTGTAAGGTCTGTTGCATCAGAAAAAGGCTCAAGCAAAGCACAAAGGTCTTTCAGCTGAGCCCACTCTCGGGTTGAAAACACTAAATTCTCTGTATTGCTGCACATTTCAGTGATGGCCCCGTGGTCAAGTGTGATCAGAGCCTTTAACTGTCTGTAGGTGCTATTCCAGCGGGTGTTGTTTCCTGCTGGGATGGACTTATTGGAGCCAAAGTGTGCCTCAAACAAGTCTTTGTGGTTACTACTGCTGTGCAGCAGGTTTGTAAACTTGCTGGCTTTGGCTATGGCTCTAGCTATTGCCTTTACCTCTTTCATCCCATCACTGATTACAAGTTGCAGCGAGTGGGCGAAGCAAGAAAGACGTTCACCCGTTGACCATGGATCAGAACCTTCTGCATCCTCCCACATTGTTTCATCATCGAGGTCATCACTGCTGTCACCTTCAGGGTGCTCTACTTCTGGCATCCTGACTTTAAAGGCCCGCTTCATATTGGATGCATTATCCGTCAGAATGTAGGTTATTTTATGGCCAATGCCATACTCCTCAACTATTCTGTCAAATGCTGAGGCGATTCGTTCGCCGCAGTGCTTCCCTGTGAAACGCCTACAGTCAAGCAAAAATGATTGTAAACTGTAAGAGTCCTTGTTCTTGCAGGCAGCATGAGCAGTAACTCCCAGGAAAGTACGAAGCCTCCGGTCAGACCAGAGGTCTGTTGTTATTGCTACATTTGGCTGGACTTCCAGGGCTTTGATTATGTCACCCTTCAATTTAGTGACAAGGTGAGGTATCAGCTTCTCTGTCAAGGTGGTTCTAGACACAGGAGTGTATTTGCTATCCAAGACATTCAGGAAGTGTCTAAAATGTGGATTCTCAACGATAGACAGGGGGAGAGAGCATCCAACTATAAGGTCCTGGAGGATGGACTGGGTGATGGCCTGTTGCCTGGGTGAATTTGGGGAAAATAAGTGGATGCTTGGAGCAAACAATGATAATTGAGGCTGTGTGGGATTGACCGCTATCACTGATGTTGCAGATCCTGCTTTGTACTCCAAGTACCTACAAAACAGGGAAATAGGAATCTGTAAAACATCAGTTTCTATTCAACCACAAAAACTACTGTATCTTACAAGCACAGTAATTTTAAACCTATCAATGAGGGCAGACCTTTGCATACAAAATAACCTAATCTAATCCAGTGTGACACATATAGATCATTAGGCACAACTAGTAATAATAAAAATACTGGAGTGTTCAGGGTTGCAAGACCTTAAATAACAAGAACAGAAAAACAGTTGAATGGAATCTACAAAAGACAAAATGTCTGTGCATTAACTTTGCAGGTTGCATTAAGCCTCCTCCTGCCAGTCAGCTATCAGACACAGCTGTATTGACAAGAAATGAACTACTCAATAAAGTCTGAAGTTACACCAATACAAAATAACTGTCTAATAATGCTAAAATAGCCCCTACACACTGGACTGGTTTAGTAGGGCAACATAGTAGAAAACACCTAAGAAAGTCATAGTCAAAGGTCCTTAAGTTCGATTTAAGAACCTTAGGACTCAGTTTTGCGATCCATGCTATCTGGACCAGAGCCATAGACCGCTCTGATCTGGGCTTCACTGTCGAGAACGCCGCTGTTAGCCGAGCAATGTTATAGGGACACTCTTGAAACGCCCGTCCTTACTTACGAGTCAGCAACCACATAAATATGCCCAATAAAGTCCACAACAAACCACACCATACCAGCCCTTAGAGTGCTCACTGAAATGGTTTCGATATATTTCTGCTCAACGAATTCACCAAATTACCTAAAGTTAATGTAAATTGTTTAAGTAGCTGATAGCCACTGCTAGCGCTAGCTACCTGTACATAGCATGTAACGTAACGTTAAGTTAAAGTTAAGTCTGCAGGGACGGTTGCAAAAAAAACTGTCCCTACATAATTTATAATGTTTGAAGAACACATTATAAATAACAATATTACATAAACATGACCTGGTCATCTGAGGTTGGAAAGGTAGTTAGAAGAGTTTGAAGATGGATAGATGGTTACTGGCTAGCTTACCTTTGAGGGTGTTTGCGCTCCAGGTGCCTGGTGAAGGTTGAGGTAGTCCCGGCTGTCTCGGTCAAGGAGACTTTGCAAAACCTGCACTTTGCCGAATGCTTCTTTTTTGCATTTACCAAAAACTCTTTGTGTTCTATGAACGCAAACTTTATGACAGACGAAGTCGCTGACATTTCTGTAACTTACTGACCGGGCATACTGCTCAATCTAACGGGTTGCATTTAGTTGTGTTTGAAGGGCGCGAAAGGCGAAATAATAAAATGCCACAATGTGGAGGGATTTGAGCATGGCTGAGCCACTGTGTGTCGCTGTGTGACAGCTGAGCAGCGAAAGGAAATTAATTGAGGAGCCGGCTCTCGCTCAATGGGAGTCGACTATTCTGATTCACTACAAAGCACTCTCTAAGCACGGCTCTCAGAGCTAAAGCTTTTGCGCATGATACATTATCGAACGTTACGCTGTGTGTCATGGATACTGTTGACTCCAAATCTCCCGACCACTATGTTGACCCGAGACAGCGAGACCAAGACAAGACCGAGACCAAAGTACGTCGAGACCAAGACAAGACCGAGACAAAAGTACGTCGAGACCAAGACAAGACCGAGACAAAAGTCCGTCGAGACCAAGACGAGACCAAGACCACGTAAAAGTGGTCTCGAGACATCCAACTCTAATTCAGGGAGAATCATGTTCTTGGTTGGGTGGTTACCTTGAGTTTAGCCACAATCTTTATCCTCAACTGAGTACATACATCTGTCATTGCAGGTGGATGTCCATTATCTTGTCTACCAACATAGGCTCATTACATCCATAATGCTCCCTACTGTTCCTATTGTGCTGATCTCCATCTTCAGTAGTAGCTGTCTTATATTTATCTTACTGCACTTGGGTTTTTCCTCATCCATGGTTAAGCCAACCTTAACATTATTTATTCATTCACAGCTTTTGGGGTGGAAACATTTTGGGGAGTTATTGTTTGTTTGTTTTTACTCATTTATTGATTTATTTTTGAAGTTAAATAAAGCTCCTCAGTACATAATAAGAACTAGTTGGCTGACAGGTACTAAGGGCCTTAATAATCCAAAAGACAGTGCTTACCTGATAATTACCTTTGTGTTGTGGGAATAACTGTCTTTTCAAGCTTCAAATGTTTGACTTTTACTTCTGGGACCACTCTCAGGTGCATTGGGGCCATACTGGTCCCCCCCCCCCCCCCCCTTTCTTTTGTTTTATTTTTCTATTTCATCAAATTTCATGTTCCATTCAAAAAAAGTTGGAAAAGCAAAATAACATATTACTGCAACAACCCCAGATAGCAAGACGACATTGAATTGATGTTGATTTTTCATCCGATCCGTCGTTATGGTCAGGGTTGAAATGCCACTGATGTAACAACATTGAAATACTGTGGTAAACCGACGGTCTTACTATAGGGACATTGAAATGATGTTGATTTACCGTTGTTTTTTTGTCATTGATATTTGATCTATTTGTAGTCGACCAGGTGACAACAATAACGTCGAGAAAACGTCTATTTATAGTTGACCATCATTCGGCGCCGGTCACCATCAAAAAGCTATCGATTTGTAGTTGAGCGTTAAATTGCATTGGAACTGAGCGGGTATAAAGTACCGGAGAAAGTAGATTTATTGTTTTTTGTTATCAAAGACTTTGGTCTAGTTCACCAGCTTTAAAAAAATCGTGTCGACGTGCAATTTATGTATAGTTGACCGAAAAATTAAAGCAGCGATCAATTGGACTATTCCGCAGCACCCCTCTCACAGTGGTACATCCCTCCAGATAACCATTGTCTTGTACAGTAGAGCGGGACATTCGATTTACTCTCAGCGGAATTGACCGGAGAAGGCACCGGTTCTGACATAAACAGTAGTAACCAGACCGAAAAGCAGCGCACTGCTCGAAATGCATCCTTCATTTCCCTGAATTTTAAGGCTGTGGCAGTGTAGACTTCGTGGCCCAACATATCCCAGAATGCATAGCGCGGCGGTGGGTGTGAATAATTTTGCCGAAAAAAAACGGCGGATGAGGGGCACCCGAAGAGTAAACTTTAAGTAAGTACTGAATATTATGTCACTTATTTATGTGCAAATGTTTAATAACGAAGAACATTAAAACATTACTGTTGGCCACATGTCGGCAAAGTTATGTGACATTAGTGACGTTTGTACTAACTTGGTTTTAAAGCCTTTACTTTAAAATATACGCCGTTCAATAGCTGAGCTTAATCTTACAGAGAATGATCAAAGCTCATGTAGAAACAAACAAAGATTTTCTCCTTCATTTCTGTCAAACAAAGCTGTATGACACGTTTCCAGCTGTTAGTATCATGGTTGCTAGGCAACCTGGGCAGCGCAACGGAGGCTAGACCGTCCCATTTCACAAGCCTCGCACTTCCCGCCTTAGCTGTCTTTGAGTACGCGGCCCTTGAGGATCGTTGAGGCTGCGTACTTTAAGGCTGCAGACCCTGAATTGGGATACAGCCCTACTCCCAGCGGAATTGACCGGAGAAGGCATCAGTTCATGCACTGCACTGGCCTGCACCACGATTAGTATAAGGTAAGAATAGGGATGGGTACCAGTATCCGGTGCCATTATGGCACCGGTTCTGACATAAACGGTAGTAACCAGACCGAAAAGCAGCGCACATTTTGGTGCTTTATTTCGGTGCTTTTTTTCCCTGAGATGTCACACACTTTAAAATTTAGCCAATCATTTTACCTTTCCAAGGATAGTAGGCGGGCCCAGGTACGTACGTTCTTTTAGAGCAGAGCTACAGATTTAAAATGCCCAAGGCGAAGCGGTCAAAAGTCTGGCTCTACTTCACAGCAAAAGATGCAAACTCAGCAGCCTGCAACAAGTGCTTTAAGGTGATACTGTGCAAAGGAGGTAACACCTCGACTCTGATGAAACACCTGGCGACGCATAGCGTTTTTTTAAAAGCCGAGAAATGCACCGTATTTGATAGCTTGCTGCAAGAGCTCACACCGAGCACATCTACTGCGGGTGTGGTGCCTGTTATCAGACCCGGAGTTAGCAACATCCCCCAAGAACCCGTAGATTAGACTCCTGGCCCCTAGCCCTGCCAGTGTAGCAGAAATGATGACGGATGATGATGGCAGCAGCAGCCATTCTTCTCTGGGTGAGTCCCTTAATGTTGTTCGTGTGTAATTTACGTTGAGTTGGCTAACCACGTTATTACATTAATGCATATAAGGTGAACTAGCAAACACCGTCGTAGTTACATGCGGCTGTCTTGTTGTTTGATGGCAGATACTCCCTTCACCCTGGCCAAAAAGGCTAAAATGACCAAAGAAAAAGTGGGAAACAGCTAAACATGAGAGGTTTTTGGATAAAGTTTGTGTTTTTTTCCATTGTTTAAACACTGCTTCCAGCCAAGAGTGATGCCATAAATCCCCTATAGCTGCAGAAAAGGCTAACATTGTTATCTTTTTTACAAAAAAACCGCTAAACATGAGAGGTTTTTGGACAAAGTTTGTGTTCTCCATTCTTTAAGCACCGGTTCGAGCACCGTTTAAGCACCGGCACAGTTTCAAAAGTACCGGTTTGGTACTGGTATCGGATAAAACCTAAACGATACCCATCCCTAGGTAGGAATGAATTAATTTTCTTCTATTCATTATTTCCACTGTTACGTCTGAATAATGGTAAAAAAAAAAAACTTGTTAATGTTCAGTTTCGGACAAAATGGGAGCCCGAAATTGTGTCTACTTTCATCTTACGATCCGGCAACAAATAAACTGCACTGCGAACAAAGTCTATCAACAAAGAAAACATTTTCGTTTCATACTTTTCCGTTATATTCCCTTACAAAGCTAGCCTAACGCTTCGAGGGCCGTCGCCTCGGCGCTTGACCCAGACTTTCGCTCTGTAGTTGCTTTTTAGCATAGTACTACAAAAATTTGTAAATCTGTGATATATGATTGATAAACATAAAGGTAACTGTATAAATGTGTTCAATGACTTTGTTACTTTTAATGATTGGAGAGCACCCGCTTCAATTCGCACTCAATTCAAACTTTACGTTGCACGCTCACCTAAGTTTACGTTGCACGCTCACCTACCTTGCGTTTGCACCTTTTGTCCACACGTAAACTGCGTTTTCGTTAACTGAAAACTGAGAACTGATATTTTTGAAAACTCCGTTTTAGCATTTACGTGTGGACGAGGAAAATGGAGTTGCCTATATACATTTTAAGCTATTATTTATTATTTAGTTCAGTCAATAGATCAAATTTTGTAGTGACTATGAAATATATTGTAATTATCTGTTTCCTGTTTATCCTAAACAGGGCAAAAAAGACTCCAAATTAAAAAAAAAGATAAAAATGAAAGACTGGTGCATTGTGCAGTTCAGCACTGGTGGTACAGAAATAGTCCCTAGTTCATGGATAAATGGGGAGAAATTGTCATGGCCTCCATATCCTCCGCGAGACACATTCAGGATCCACACCGCAGTAAAGAGGAGAGTTCATCCTGGTGCAACATTCACAAACATATCTTTGATTGTTCAGAATTTATGATCTTGTTTTTTGTACATATCTGTGATGCTTACATACAGCAATATCACCACATAATATAGTCCAAAAAGTGGAAGTTTGTAAACTTTTTAAAAATGCAAAGCCGTGTGCACTTCAAAAATTCCTTGTATACTGTACCTTCTTGCACATCTCCGTTTCCTGTGTGTGTTGTTATAAATCAAACTGTAAATTTAGGAAAAAATATGCCAAAAGCACATTTGTAATTATTTTTGACCGTTTTTAACTTCTTTCCTTTAGACCAAATCCCCTGTACACGTATACTGACTCAGAGGATGAGCAGCCCACAAAAAAACGGTTTCCCTAGGCCCCTCAAGTGACAATACCAGGTAATAAAATACTGCCTAGTGTCTGTGTACATATCTGTGCGTGACACAAGGAAACTTTTTTAACAAGTTGTCTGTATTCTTAAATACTTAAAAAAATGATCTTTGTCTAAACAGCCCTCACCACTCCGCAGTATTCCCCCCAGCCCGCAGGCATCATAATGCCCCGCCCAGCTTCCGGCACCTTTCGCCACTCCGGCAGAACACACAAAACGACACATCTTTGTGATCTCCCCAGCATGCAGAGTCTGATGTCGAGGCCTCCCTATAGATGGTATGCTTTTAAAATTGTTTTAAAGCTGAATCACAATGTCATTGTACTCTTATCTTCAAAACACCAATTCATACTCCTGAATGTCATCTTGTTGTGATTTTTTTTTCTGTAGATTCCAGAGACTCTGTGAGGCCACTATTACAAGGCAAGTTCGAAAATCTTGGAATTTCAGATTTTACATGGTATAAATGGTAAATGGCCTATATTTGTACAGCGTTTTAAGTCCCTAAGGACCCCAAAGCGCTTTACACATTTAGTCATCCACCCATTCACACACAATTCACACACTGGTGATGGCAAGCTACATATACAAATATCAAATATATGTGACAGGCAAAAACAAACACTTTTAGCAGTTAGAACAACTTATACTTGAATGCAGAATGTTACGCCATCACTTATGGATATATTCGTTTTTCGCCTCTCACTGCTTAAGCCATTAATCTTTCTAGAATTGTTCTTTGAAACAGATGCAACTTCACAAAAGATGTTAACTATGCTGTCTGACCGGACCAGAGCAGTTAATGAACTCCGTGAGGAGGTCAGAGCCATCCGCCATCCCTGCTGCAATGAATCGGTAGATGCTGGGGTACTGCCTCTGGATTTGCCCTTGCACAACATTGAGGAGCTAAACAATGCAGAGGCAGCTCTTCAATCACAAGAGGCAAATAAGGCAATGGTAAGTATATAAAGGTTATGTACACTTTGTAACTATAAAGTGTAATAGCTGTCAGATGTGATTTAAATACATAACGACGGCATGTTGATTATACACACAAGCACTTGCATACACATTTAAGACACGAGACACGCTAATTCCATCTCTTAAAATGTGTCTATAGGTGAGACGCTTTGCCTTGATTGGAGGGACCACACTGGAGGTGCGAGTCCGCCGTGTAATGGCTTATGCCATTACAAACGAGCTGGCCTCGGTACTCAACTGGGCAGGGAAAAAAACCAAGGACCAGACAAAGCAAAAAAGGCATTTAAAGATACAGCACTGTGCAGATGCATATTTGGTAAGTTTTACCATTTATTGTAGTTTTATGAGCCTAAAGTGAACAATAAAGGGATCAATTCATCTGCTGGGTGTGTTTCACATTTCCTATGTCCGGTTTTTGCTATATTACTTTGTCTTTCTTAATAACAAGACTTTCATGTCCGGTTAATCTGGAGATGGAGTCTTTGGTCTTCAGCTTGTTTAGTCCTTTAGTTTGCAGATTTACGCCTGGTGACTTTCATGTTTATCAGCCTAGGAGATTACATACTTTCTCCCCGCTGAAGACAGTTAACAAGAGCTTATTCATGTGCTCTAATTCACTTTTTTTGTTTGTGTGTGTGTGCGTGTGTGTGTATTTTTGTCCTAGATGGCCTGATGCAGCAGTTAGGGGCGAACTCTATGTCCGAGTTTGTCTTTGCACAAGCAGTCCAGAAATGGCTCCGATACGCCCCAGATCGTATGGGTGGCGCAGGATGCACATCATCCATCCCCATCCCAGAGTAAAAATTACAAACTTACATTACATGCAATGCTTTCTTATTTTAGGATATTAATATTGACATGATACATTGTGAGACATTTTTTTTAAAAGGGTGTCCAATTTGAGGAATAAGTACAATTATGTGTTTAGGTGGTTTAAGTATTGATGGAAACATGCAGTAGTTTAGTATTGGTTAAAATACCTATAAAGAAAGGTAGATTTCCAGTCATGATTTTACAGTTGTTTTAATAAAAAGCAACTGCGAAAGAGGTGGAAAATTAACACCATAACTCAACAGTGTTTCAATATCAGAATCTGACATTGTTTCAATGTCAACAGTATTAGAAAATATAACGCCGAATCAATGTCACGTTTCAACATTGATTCAATATCAAAACCTGACGTTGTTTCAATATTAAAAAAGGGTGCAAGAGTGACATTGACCTCAACGTTGATTCAATGACATCGCCTGATATTGACTAATTGAAACAATGTTTCCTTGCTATCTGGGACAGCACCATGGGCCCATGGGCATGAACTTCTACAAGAAATTATGCTGGAGAAAATTACATTTCCTGGCCTCCTGAAGTGAAATAACAGTTCTCTGGTCCATGGCAAGCTGAGGTGTTAAGACCTCCTACTGCATGAAAAAACAGTTCTGCCATCCAAATTGTAATGAGATCTATCATCTAAAAAAGTTTGTAATTACTAGAGATGGACCGATACCACTTTTTTATGTCCGATACCGATACCGATATCATAAATTTGGATATCTGCCGATACCGATATGAATCCGATATAGTGTTTTTTAATCAACAAAACTGTTTTTTAAATATCTTGCTGCATTTTGTATAAGTTCATACTCAAGTTTAAAACAACAACTACACTAAAGCTATTCTGTTATACCTGTATGCAAAAAAAAATATTTCATAGTTCAGCAATACTGATCAATCTAATAAACTTAAACCTACACCATCCTCCCTATTCTGGTATTTTAAAGAGTACTTAGCATAAATATTAAGCAACCTAACTAATAGGGTTCCAACTCCCAGCAACAACAAAAATAAATAAATAAAAAATAGGGAACCACCCCTCACGCTCCACCTCATGATGCTTAATCGACGTAATCAACCTTAATTTGATGCAGTGTGAAAAAAAAATGCACAGAAATCAATTATTTTTCAAGAAATATTAAATAGATTCAACATCTTTCTTCAACAAAATTGCAGACTGCACAGATGGTACCTTCCCAAAGGAAAAAGTACTATAGCTTACTAGGGTATATATATTAGACTTAATAGTTACTATATACAGTAATTGACTTCTATTCATTTTACATCAAATTAAAACTTTGGGTTTAAGATTTGGATAATTATTTATTAAAAGCTAGACATTTTAAATGAGAATAAGAAAGAAAAGTATGTCTTTGTGCCCCCTTTTCCCTGTTAATGCCCTATCGGCCTCCCTGGCTAAACTTTGCTAGATCCGCCCCTGCACAGTTACCAGCGTCAGCTACGTAGAAAAAGATCCTGGAGTAGAAAGTAATATTAAATACATTCTAACAATAGCTGATCAAGCTTAAACGTGCTGCTGTTGTTCAGCCGCTGGTTTCCTCTTTCTGGTGCAAAGTGGGCCAAAAGCAAACTAGAGACACAGACTCGCGACAGAAAAGCCGATCAGCTGATCGTTAAGCAGTTTCATGATTGAAGTAGCAGCAGGAGAGGCAGTCGCTCCATATATCGCTTGTTAAGCTTAACGCAGGAATGCTTTACAAACATTCAGAGATGGACTTACACACTTGCTTTACTTCTCTCGGGATAACTTTGTCGGAGATGAAATGCCGGGTTGCTAGCGAAGCTCCAAATGCTATCCAGACCACCGACAGGTCCCGCATGCCACAGCCGCTCTTTCACGTGATGCATACTGCTCCGACGTGCTAACGTTCTGAGGTGAGGTACGGCGTGTTGCAAGTTTTGTGAGGTGCTTTCGTGATATTTAATGGATCGATTACATTTTTTATTTTTCTACGATATCCGATCCAGTAATTTAGGTCAGTATCGGACCGATACCGATACGTAATATCGGATCGGTCCATCTCTAGTAATTACTGGATTGGATATCGGAGCGAAATAAAAAATGTAATCCGATCCATTAAATATCAAAAAGCACCTCAAAAAAATTGCGACATGGCGTAACTCAGCTCATAACCGTAGCACATCGGAGCAGTATGCGTCACGTGATAGAGCAGTTGTGTGTATTTGGAGCCTCGCTAGCAATCCGGCATTTCATCTCCGAGGAAGTTATCCAAGAGAGAAGTAAAGCAAGTGTGTAAGTTCATCTCTGAATGTTTGTAAAGCATTCCCGCGTTGGAACTTATATGGAGCGACTGCCTCTTCTCTCTCCCTCTCCTGCCGCTACTTCAATCATGAAACTGATTAATGATCAGCTGATCGGCTTTTCTGTCGCGAGTCCGCCTCTCTTGTTTGTTTATTGCCCACTTTTTAGGGGTGCAACGATACACAAAATTCACCCCTAATATATATATATAGTAGGGGTGCAACGATACACAAAATTCACCCCTAATATATATATATATATTAGGGGTGCAACGATACACAAAATTCACGGTTCGGTTCGGTTCGATATTTTGGTGTCACGGTTCGATATTTTTTCGATACAAAAGAAATGTTCATGCCTTTTTAATTTGTCATTTATTAAAATTATAAATATATATTTTAACTCAAAAGTACAGTTTTTAAATTTAACCCTAACCCTAACCCTTGTGCGTGTTTTTTATTTTGACAGCGAATGCACACCTGCGGACCACTTATGTGCACCCCTGGTTATTTAGCTCGTCATATTGCAGCCACAGAAATTATTTTGTCCATGAAACCATAAAGCTGCACTTTCTTTTTGCCTTATAGTCTGATTTGTCATAACTTTTCCGTTTTGTGGTAAGCTTTTCTTTGGCTGTCACTTCTTCACCCTGACCTGTCTTATTTGGCTCAGCAGAACTGAAATATATATCCTGCTGCTTTTACACACGCACTCACATAAGCTCAGCGATTCTCTGCGCGATCAACCTCTCACAAGTTTAAGCTTGCTGCGGGAGATTTCACTTGTCATGTTTGCGTAGTAAGCTAACGATTAATAAGACAATGTCAGAGGAATTGGTGCACAAATTATCATCACTCACCAATCAGTACTGTCGCTCGGGCTCGGGCTAGCGATTTTGCGAGCCCTGTATCTGATTGAGGAATCACTCATCTTTGGAAAAGAGAGTTTATTACAGAGAAATGGCTCTTTCCAAAATAAAAGCTATACTATCAGCTTCTTCTGGGCTATATTCTCAGCAGTATATTAAACATATCAGGTCCCCATAAGGAGACTCATGTGCTAACGGCTGTCTAAATGACTCGGGTAAAGTTTGTAGCATGCATGCTTGTTGTTTTTGTCTTTGCACTAGGATGATGTTGGCGTAAATGTGCAGTCATATTCGTTGTGTTCCCAGTAGTGCTTTCAGGTTAACCTCGTTAAAATGACCTTGACGCCACAACACGGCAAACCTCCGTTAACGACTTACCCCTGATAGCCCCGTGCATGGGGCTAGACGGCCAACACGTTAACGAGCTAACTGCGCTAACACACTAGCTCCCACCCATGTAATTGAGCATTGCGTGGCACATCCAACATACTGTTTTACTTTAGTCCATGACGCGCTTACCTTCAGGGTCATACGTCACATGAAAACCAAAATAATTCCAAACGCCAGATCTGAATGAGGGTGGGGGAGGTTCAATTTGCCATGTTGCAAGGAGAGCTTAACTTCTGTCTCGCTAGCTTGCCCTGCGCTCTTCATTCTGACTATGCTGTCTGTGTGGAGCGCTCAGTGGATCTGCGCTCGACAGTGCAGCCTAGGCGGAGTAGTCGAACGCAGATTCACTGAGCGCTCCACACAGACAGCATCGTCAGAAGGAAAGTTGATAAAATAAATTACAAATGTTGTATTGTTCGATACATATGTGTACCGAACCGAAAGCACTGTATCGAACGGTTCAATATCGATATGAATATCGTTGCACCCCTAATATACACTCAACAAAAATATAAACGCAACACCTTTGTTACTGCTCCCATTCCCCATGGGATGGACGTAGAGACCTAAAATTCATTCCAGATACACAATATAACCATCCCTCCCAAACAGTGGTCACAAATCAGTCCAAATGTGTGGTAATGGGCACATCTGCTATATTGAGATAATCCATCCCACCTCACAGGTGTGCCACATCAGGATGCTAATCTGACATCATGAATAGTGCACAGGTGTACCTCAGACTGCCCACAACAAAAGGGTACCCTGGAATGTGCAGTTTTGTCTCACAGCAAAATGCCACAGATGCCACAAGCAATGAGGGAGCGTGCAATTGGCATGCTGACAGCAGGAATGTCAACCAGATCTGTCGCCCGTGCATTGAATGTTCATTTCTCAACCATAAGCCGTCTCCACAGGCGTTTCAGAGGATATGGCAGCACATCCAACCGGCCTCACAACCGCAGACCTCGTGTAACCACACCAGCCCAGGACCTCCACATCCAGCAGGTTCACCTCCAAGATCGTCTGAGACCAGCCACCCAGACAGCTGCTGGAACAATTGGTTTGCACAACCAAACAATTTCTGCACAAACTGTCAGAAACCGTCTCAGGGACGCTCAACTGCATGCCCGTCGTCCTCATCGGGGTCTTGACCTGACTCCAGCTCGTCGCCGTAACAGACTTGTGTGGGCAAATGCTCACATTCGATGGCGTCTGGCACGTTGGAGAGGTGTGCGCTTCACGGATGAATCATGGTTCACATTGTTCAGGGCAGATGGCAGCTGAGAATGTCCCAGTTCTTGCATGCCCAGCATACTCACCGGACATGTCACCCATTGAGCATGTTCGGGATGTGCTTGACCGGCGTATACGACAGCGTGTACCAGTTCCCACGAATATCCAACAACCTCGCACAGCCATTGAAGTGGAGTGGACCGACATTCCACAGGCCACAATTGACAATCTGATAGACTCCATGCGACGATGTGTTGCACTGCATGAGGCAAATGGTGGTCACACCAGATACTGACCGGTTCTGGGTCCCCAGACCCCCAATAGCGCAAAAAACTGCACATTCCAGGGTGGCCTTTTGTTGTGGGCCGTCTGAGGTACACCTGTGCACTATTCATGATGTCAGATCAGCATCCTGATGTGGCACACCTGTGAGGTGGGATGGATTATCTCAATATAGCAGATGTGCCCACTACCACACATTTGGACTGATTTGTGACCACTGTTTGGGAGGGATGGTTATATTGTGTATCTGGAATGAATTTTAGGTCTCTACGTCCATCCCATGGGGAATGGGAGCAAAAACAAAAGTGTTGCATATATATATATATATATATATATGTATATATAGCAGCTGGATAGCGTAGTGGTTAGACTACACGCCTTTGGAACAGAGGATCGCAAGTTCGATTCCTGCCTGGGGCGTCTGTATCCAGTAAGGGTCCTAAGGCTAGACCCCCTATGCTAAGCAAGCCTACCGCAGACATGAGCGAGACAGATAAATATGAAGGCATGCCGGCTCGGACGTCGCCCGGATCAACAAGGTCCGCGTCAGGTGTTGAGGAACCAGGGCACCCTGACGAAAAGTGGGCTACTGGAACAAGAAGGCATCGGTGGGCAAGAGACGAAAACAGGGTGTTGTTGGAATGCTACTATGCAAGTAACCCCGGCGGAAGGGGCTACATGAATAGGATGAGGGACCTATGGATTCTTCGATACCCAACATCCACAATGACGGCGAAACAACTAGTAGAAGAAGGGACTGCTCTCACAGCTAGAGATTGACGAGGTACAACACAAATGCTACGGCAAGGAGGAGTCAGGACGCCAGGTCAGGGGGGAGATATCATCACCCCCACCCGAGATTGGGTACATAGCCCCAAGTGCGATAGGAGAAGGATCGTTGAGTGCGAGAGGAACTGACCTGAAAAATAGGATCATGGCCAAGCTTGAAACTTGGATCCCGCGTAGCCGGTTACCAAGATTACGTGAAGTTCCCTCAGAAGGTCTGCTAGATGATGTTAATGCAGCACTACGGACAATACCTACAACCACGATTACCGACACTAACAAGCTGATCTACAATACGGCAACCAGACTGACCAACCTGTGCACTGCCTGGATTGATTACAAGAAGGCCTATGACTCAATGCCCCACAGCTGGATACTGGAATGCCTAGAATTGTACAAGATCAATGGGACCCTAAGAGCCTTCATCAGGAACTCAATGGGGATGTGGCGTACAACACTAGAGGCCAACTCCAAGCCCATAGCACAAGTCACCATCAAGTGCGGGATCTACCAAGGAGATGCTCTGTCCCCACTGCTGTTCTGCATAGGCCTGAACCCCCTCAGTGAGATCATTAACAAGACTGGCTACGGATACCGACTACAGAACGGAGCAGTTGTCAGCCACCTCCTGTACATGGATGACATCAAGCTGTATGCCAAGAGTGAACGAGACATCGATTCACTGATCCACACTACCAGGCTATACAGCAATGACATTGGAATGTCGTTCGGACTGGAGAAGTGTAGTCGGATGGTAACAAAGAGAGGGAAGGTAGTCAGAACTGAGGGGATTGAACTACCAGAAGGCAACATTGCAGACATAGAGGACAGTTACAAGTACTTGGGGATCCCACAGGCGAATGGGAACCATGAAGAGGCCGCTAGAAAAGCTGCAACCACCAAGTACCTGCAGAGGGTCAGGCAAGTCCTGAGGAGTCAGCTGAATGGTAAGAACAAGATCCGGGCCATCAACACGTACGCCCTGCCCGTGATCAGGTACCCTGCTGGGGTAATAGGCTGGCCAAAGGAGGAGATAGAAGCCACTGACATAAAGACAAGAAAGCTCCTTACCATGCATGGAGGGTTTCACCCCAAATCCAGCACCCTGAGGCTGTACGCTAAGCGGAAGGAAGGGGGCCGGGGACTGGTGAGTGTCAGCACCACAGTCCAGGATGAGACAACGAACATCCAAGAATACATTAGGAAGATGGCCCCAACTGACCGAGTGCTCAGTGAATACCTCAGGCAGCAGAAACCCAAGAAAGAGGAGGGAGACGAGGAATCATCATGGAAGGACAGGCCCCTGCACGGTATGTACCACCGGCAGATAGAGGAGGTGGCTGATATCCAGAAATCCTACCAGTGGCTGGACAAAGCTGGACTGAAAGACAGCACAGAGGCACTAATCATGGCAGCACAAGAACAAGCTCTGAGCACAAGATCCATAGAGGCTGGGGTCTATCACACCAGGCAAGACCCCAGGTGCAGGCTGTGTAAAGATGCCCTAGAGACAATCCAGCACATAACAGCAGGGTGCAAGATGCTAGCAGGCAAGGCATACATGGAACGCCATAACCAAGTGGCCGGCATAGTGTACAGGAACATCTGTGCCGAGTATAACCTGGAAGTCCCGAGGTCAAAATGGGAGATGCCCCCAAGGGTGGTGGAGAATGACCGAGCTAAGATCCTGTGGGACTTCCAGATACAGACGGACAAAATGGTGGTGGCTAACCAACCGGACATAGTGGTGGTAGACAAACAGAAGAAGATGGCCGTAGTGATCGATGTAGCGGTTCCGAATGACAGCAATATCAGGAAGAAGGAACACGAGAAGCTGGAGAAATACCAAGGGCTCAGAGAAGAGCTCGAGAGGATGTGGAGGGTGAAGGTAACGGTGGTCCCCGTGGTAATCGGAGCACTAGGTGCGGTGACTCCCAAGCTAGGCGAGTGGCTCCAGCAGATCCCAGGAACAACATCGGAGATCTCTGTCCAGAAGAGCGCAGTCCTGGGAACAGCTAAGATACTGCGCAGGACCCTCAAGCTCCCAGGCCTCTGGTAGAGGACCCGAGCTTGAAGGATAAACCGCCCGCAGGGGCGTGCTGGGTGTTTTTATACATAGAGAGAGAGAGAAAGAGAGAGAGAGAGGGAGAGAGATACACACACACACACACACAGTAATAAATAAATAAGTATAGTATTATTTGGTTAAATGTCCCTTGTCAGTGTTTTAATAGTGTCAGTGACACTGTCTTCATAGGACAGTGACTACAAACATAGTTTTATACAATGATGCATTACTGTAGATTAAACAGAATTTCAAGTATTTAAGATTAGCTCAAGCTAAAACATCTGCATCAGTAATATACAACTACTGAGTCTAAGTGCTTTTACTTTTAATACTCCATGAACAGTTTCCCCAAAATGCAGTTTTCTGTAGACAGACAGAGTATATTATTGTACAACATATATTTATATATATTCCATACAATTTGTGATTTATGTGCACTGACACTCTTTTGCTGTTATTTTCTGTTGTTCAAGATCCAAAAATATTTAGTCCGAGCTCAGACTTCAAAAATCTGGTTACTTTTCTGTGTATGCTACTAGGATACTATAAATCTTAATCTATCCCTGCATTTCCATAAACATGAAGTTTTTTAGATTTTTATTCAATTCCATATAGACTCCTGCTATTCTAAATATGCATTTCAGGATAAAATATGTATTACCCCACTGAAAAAGAGTCTCAGTCAAATCTTTTTGTTTAAGAAGTATTTGCTTGCAGCTGATTAGATTCTTAACAAAATGAAAATTAAAGAAAAACTGTGTATTTGAGAACTATATTTAAAGTTGAGATTTTTTTTATTACAAATAGGTTAGTGACAGGGGATGCATACCACCATTATTGATGAATTTGATGGTATACCACAGTATTTAGAATAATATTTTTTTTCCTTTTGGGAAATGATGATCTGAACTGCTCATGTAAGATGAAAAATGCCAGAGAACTAGAGCTTGAAACATTCACAAAGCTATCATATAAGCTTTCTCTTTCAAGTAGTGGACACCAGCTGCCAGATTCCAGTCATGCAGTGACTAGTAATTAACATGGATGGCTGCATTTTAGCCTGCTAATTTGATGACAAACTAGCACATTAAAATCTCCCTGCTTCAACTAAATCCCAACATCAACCACGATAACTGAGAGAAGGTTGCAGAAAGCCATATTTCAGCAGGACTAAGACTAATTGGAAGAGATGGATGTGAGCGGAGCTTAGATGAGGCACTTCTGAAAGCATAAAAGTAAATAGCAAGACAAAATGATTCCCATGACTGCACTAAGTCTTCCTATTTAAAACTTATTGCTTGGGCTTTATTCATTACCACAAGAGTGTGTCTCTCTCACCACACATGCCCGTTTAGTTTACTTTTATTCTAGTCCAACTTTGTTGCAACATCTGCTTGTAACACTCCATTAGATTGGTATTAGGCCTTGTATCTCATCTCTTTCCTCTCAATGCTTGCTTCGGAATTAGTCTCATTTACCAGCACATCATCTGGTGATCCTAAGGATTAAATGATATCAGGCTGTAGCTGTTTGTTGTTCATCTTGCACTATACAGACAATAAAATGTAGCACAAACACAAATGTGTTTGCGTTTGAGAATTCTTCAAAAGAAATCAGTAAGCTTCCAAAAAGCCTTTTGTATCCAGCTACAGGCACAACAGTCAATACCTCCTGCTTTTCATCTAGTGGTCCATGTCTTAGGGAAATACAACAAACGCATGCCTTATACTTTATTTGGTTCTTTCTATCTAGCAGTTTGGGTTGTTTTTCTAGATTAGCTGCGAGAAACTTTTATTAAAGGGGAAGATTTTGAAGTTAAAGTTGAGACTATTCGATAGCAAGGAGGACTCTATTATCCCCGAATTACCTTTATTTTAATCAAATTGGATGTACCATAAACAACTGCACCTCCTGCTGCATGTAATTTTCTCCATTCAATTATAGTCCATTCTACCAACAGCAAAAGGAAGCTTTGGTTCTTAATTATTTTCATTTTTCTTCAATTGGAGCTGCCTACTGAATGCCAAGGAGGTCAGCATCTGAAATGGATTTCATAAAGTGATCTCTTGTAGTTCTTGTTTTTACAAGAACACCTTCACTATCTCTACTTTTATGATAAGGTTTAAAATGTTACTTTTTGATAAAGCATATAGTTAGGGCTGGATCAGGTGACCCTGAAATCTCCCTTAATTATACTGCAATAGGTGTAGACTGCTGGGGGGATTCCCATGATGTATTGAGTACTTCCTCTTCAGTCACCTTTCTCACTATGTGTTAATAGACCTCTCTTCATTGAATCATACTTGTTATTAATGTCTGGCTCTCTTCCACAGCATGTCGTTTATCTTGTCTTCCTTCTCTCTCTCCAACCAGTCGTGGCAGACGTGCATCAGAAGAGTATATCCTCTCACACACATTTAAAATAGCACATTATCCTTACGGAGCACACCTTGTTTAGGTGATCCATATGCTATACATGTCTGTGAAGATTCTCAGTCATCCAGGTCATCGTAGTCAAAGGAGCCTGCAAAGAAAAGCGTCTGGACTTCTTTAAGTTGCTTGAAGACGTTTCACCTCTCATCCGAGAAGCTTCTTCAGTTCTAAGGTCAAATGGTGGGGAGTCCCAGATTTAAACCTAGTGGGAGTCGTAAACCACCGCCTCTGTTCAAAGATGGTCGCTCACAGTGGACATAGATGGCTTCTTTCACTCTTCTTTCAAACCATCTGTCCTCTCTGTCCAAAATGTGAACATTGGCATTCTCGAAAGAGTGTCCTTTATCCTTAAGATGCAGATGGACTGCTGAGTCTTGTCCTGTGGAGGTGGCTCTTCTATGTTGTGCCATGCGCTTATGAAGTGGCTGTTTGGTCTCTCCAATGTAGCGGTCTGAGCATTCCTCGCTGCACTGTACAGCATACACCACATTGTTAAGTTTGTGTTTTGGAGTTTTGTCTTTCGGGTGAACCAGTTTTTGTCTGAGCGTGTTGCTGGGTCTGAAATGCACCGGGATGTCATGCTTAGAGAAAACTCTCCTGAGTTTTTCTGATACACTGGCTACATAGGGGATGACAATGTTGTTGCGTCTGTCCTTCTTATCCTCCCTCGCTGGTGTCTGATCCTCTTTTCTGTGCCTCTTTGCTGACTTTAAGAACGCCCATTTAGGATAGCCGCACATTTTGAGTGCTTCCTTTACATGCGTGTGTTCCTTCTTTTTTCCTTCAGGCTTAGAGGGAACATGTTCTGCCCGGTGGTGTAGGGTCCTAATTACTCCAAGTTTATGTTCCAGAGGGTGATGGGAGTCAAAGAGGAGGTACTGGTCCGTGTGTGTGGGCTTCCGGTAAACTTCGATGTTGAGGTTGCCATTGAGGTTGCCATTCTCTTCCATATGCACAGGAAAGGCAAACAGTTATCCTTTGTGTCTTCCCTGGTGAACTTGATGTTTTTATCCACAGCGTTAATGTGCGCAGTGAAGGATTCCACTTCTTGTGTCTTGATTTTGACCCAGGTGTCGTCTACATATCTGTACCAGTGGCTGGGTACTCTTCCTTTGAAAGAGCCAAGAGCCTTCCTTTCCACTTCCTCCATGTAAAGGTTGGCTACAATAGGTGACACGGGGGAGCCCATGGCACAGCCATGTTTTTGTTTGTAGAAGCCTTCGTTGTATTTGAAGTATGTTGTGGTAAGGCAGAGGTCTAACAGTGTGCAAATCTGATCGGGTGTGAAGTTGGTCCTGTCCTCCAAGGAGCTGTCTTCTTGTAGTCGTTTTCTGACAGTCTCCACGGCCTCCATGGTGGGTATGCAAGTGAAGAGAGAGACTACATCAAAGGACACCATCGTTTCATCTGGATCCAGGGTAAGTTTCTGGACCTTGTCAGTGAAGTCGGTGGAGTTCTTGATGTGGTGTGGGGTGTTCCCCATGAGAGGAGCAAGGATGGTAGCAAGGTGTTTTGCAATGTTATAAGTGGCTGAGTTTATGCTACTGACTATGGGTCTGAGTGGGACAGCTTCCTTGTGGATTTTAGGAAGTCCGTAAATACAGGGTATGGCATTCCATGGGTAAAGGCGGTGATATGTAAGGCGGTCAATGATTTTGTCCTTTCAAAGTCTTGAAGGCAAGCTATAACTTTCTTTTTGTAGCTGCTTGTGGGGTCTCGCTTTAAGGCTTCGTAGGTATTGTTGTCACTGGGGAGAGTAGTGATCTTTGTATGGCAATCTGTAGTGTTTAGGACCACGGTGCATCTTTCCTTATCAGCTGGAAAAACAGTGATGTTGTGGTCTTTGCTCAGAGAAGCGACGGCCTTCTTTTCTTGTATTGTGAGGTTGGATGGAGAGACTTTGGCACTGGAGAGGGTGGCTGAGACTTTCATCCTGATTTGCTCTGCTTCTGTCTGTGATAATTTATTAATCCGTATGGCGGTTTCTGTGGCTGTGATGAGGTCCACTATGGGCAACTGTTGTGGAGAAATGGCAAAATTGAGTCCTTTAGCTATTAGCATTATGCGGCTATCCTAAATGGGCGTTCTTAAAGTCAGCAAAGAGGTACAGAAAAGAAGATCAAACACCAGCGAGGGAGGATAAGAAGGACAGACGCAACAACATTGTCATCCCCTATGTAGCCAGTGTATCAGAAAAACTCGGGAGAGTTTTTTCCAAGCATGACATCCCGGTGCATTTTAGACCCAGCAACACGCTCAGACAAAAACTGGTTCACCTGAAAGACAAAACTCCAAAACGCAGACTTAACAATGTGGTGTATGCTGTACAGTGCAGCGAGGAATGCCTAGACCGCTACATTGGAGAGACCAAACAGCCACTTCACAAGCGCATGGCACAACGTAGAAGAGCCACCTCCACAGGACAAGACTCAGCTGTCCATCTGCATCTTAAGGATAAAGGACACTCTTTCAAGGATGCCAATGTTCACATTTTGGACAGAGAGGACAGATGGTTTGAAAGAGGAGTGAAAGAAGCCATCTATGTCCACTGTGAGCGACCATCTTTGAACAGAGGCGGTGGTTTACGACACCAACTGTCTGCCATCTATAATCCAGTTTTGAGATCCCTTCCCAGACGCCTTAACGCCCACTCACATCCTGGGCCATCTGACCTCTGTTATTTTCATCACCTTTAATTCAGTTTGAAAGCAATTAAAGCATTTTTTCATCAACACTTCTTTCACATATGAATATGAATATGCACTTCAATTCTTTAACCACCAAATAAAAACTTTTTGCTGCAATTTTAAGACTTAGGTTTTTCTTAAAATCTTACTGACTTTGTAAAGAGTAATATAAAAATTTTGACCTAATGTAAAAGAGAAATTATTCATACACAAAAGGGAAAGGTGAAAAGGTGATACATGTGAATCTATATACATGAGAAAACAAAGAAAATATATATAACATGAGAACATATGACCAGTTACTGTATAATCAAGTAAAAGCACAGTGCATACATTCAGCAGCCACTTTATTAGGTTCTCTTGTTCAGCTATGTGCTTAGTGCACATATCTAATCAGCCTATCACCATTTATTTATTTAGCATTCAGACATGTTGACATGGTCAAGACAGCCTCCTAAAGTTTAAACCAAGCGTCGGAATGGGGACAAAAATGTGACAACACATTGCACCTTGATACAGCAGCAGTAGACCTCACTCCTGTCAGCTAAAAACAGGAAACTGAGGCTACATCTCGTACAAACTCGCCAAAACCTCGACAACTGCAATCGTGTCATGTTAGTCATGTTAGAACAGGAAGGGGCTATCCCCAAATTGTTCCCACAAAGTTAAAAATGTCTTGGTATGCTGAAGCATTAAGAGTTTCTTTCAGAACTTTGGGTTTGAAAATCTTCTTCATTTAACCCCTATACACAATAATCACCTTTTCCTTCCCGCCAGATTAGACTCTGAATCTGCTCTTTGGCAGAGACGAGGCCTCCATAACTTTTCTGACATGTACATAGACGGTGTCTTGGCAAGTTTTCAGGATTTGTCACACAAATTTGACCTCCCTTGGTCCAGCTTATTTAGATACTTTCAAGTTCGCCACTTTCTTCAGCATCACAACCCTGACTTTCCAAATATAACTCCATTTACTGCTGTAGATGATCTGTTGAAACTGACATTTAAGCCTAAAGGCCTTATCTCAAGACTTAGTAATTGTATAGCCTGCTTTAAGAATATAACAATACCAAAGATCAAAGCAGACTGGGATAATGAGCTGGGGGTGGACTGGGAGAGTGCTCTTTTAAGAGTAAACAACACCACTTTTTGTGCTAAATTAAACATCATACAGTTCAAGATTCTACATCGCATTCATTACTCCAAGGCAAGACTGGCTAAAATATTTCCTTTTTTTTTTTTCTCATTTTTTTAAAGACAGGACAGACATGACTGGGGGATAGGACAGGGAGAAAGAATGAAAGAAAGGGAGGGAGGGAGAGAAAGAAAAATAGAGGGGAGAGGAGATTGGGGGGGGGAGAGAGAGAAAAACAAACAAAACACCTGGATCACCTGCATGGAGATAAAAAACCAGAAGAGAAAACAAACAACAAAGAGCAACATAATAAAAATAACACCATCACAATAAACTAGCTAACAATAGATAGCGGTAGATACTTTTTTAATTTCACCTGTTGAGAATGAAAAAAGAAAACAAGCAGAAGAAATCGAGAGCAATAGAATAAACAACATCAGGATGATATATGGGTGTCACAATACGGCTGTGTGCAGGCAAGAGTAGGACCCAAACGCAAACTCCTAGAGACAAAAAGTAAACTCAAAAAACACAGCTTTATTGCTGGCGTGGAGTGGGACACAAAAAACAATACAAAACTAAACTGGGAAAACTAAAGCACAAGGAGCCACAGGGAAAAATCACACAGCTATGAGGGAGGACGCAACACTGACAAAGAGAAACATGGGGCTTAAATACACTGAAAGATAACGAGGGGGAATGATCCACAGGAGGAGAGCACAGCTGGGAGTAATTAGGCAGGACGAGACAAGGGAAGCAAAACTAGAACCATTAACATAGGACAGACTGTGAAAGTAAAACAGGAAACACACTGACGGAACTCAAGACATGTAAACCTAACAGACTGGGGAGACAGAACATAGGGACCTCAAACATGGAACAGAAAGGCACAGTAGACACAACAAATAACAATTCCACAGGGGAAGAGTAAAACAAAATGCAGGAACACAGGACCTCTTTCAAAATAAAATGGGAAACATAATGAAACGCAAATATGACAACATAAGAAACACAGACAAGAAGCACATGAAAGACAAGGGAGACTTAACAGGGGTTGGAAACACAAGGGGAATCTATTAAACGAATGAACTTAGATAACCTAATGAACAAAATAAACTCAAACTTAAAACGCTGGGTCAAAAGACCCAGGATCATGACAATGGGAATATAACTGTAAATACTAAATATTAAACATTATTGTGCAGCACATAGGATCGACAGCGCACAGTGTGGTTTGAGGTAGGATCCAAAAAGGGTGTCGTTTGTGTGTGTGAGCACCCGTGTGTACACCTGTGAGCATGAACGTGCTTGTATTTAAAAGGTTCCTTCATGTAATGATCTGCTAGAGGGTGTGGGGAGCCACAACCCCGTCCACCAGGGCATGAAGCAGGTATGGAGGAGATCAAAACTCCAGACATCCAGAGGCCCTCAGAACACAAAAGACCAAGGAAGACCAACAGAGGGGCAGCCGCGCCACTGTCCCAGAAAGAGCTGACGAGAGTCCCAGATGAGGGGTCACTCAGCAGCCGCGGAGCAGAAGCCAGGGGGGGTTGCAGTGATGTGCCCGTGAGCTCCGCTGGCAGCCAGCTGTGCCAGAGTGACCGAGCCCCAGGCCCAGAGGCCGAGGGCACCCCACCCCCGAAGTGGCCCGAGCGAGCCCCAGGGTCCAGGCCCCAATAAGCAGCCACCAAGGAGTGAGCCGGTGTGTACCTGGACGCCCATCCCCGGACACCAAGAACCAACAACGCACCGATGTCTGAGGGCGTCTGCCACTTGTAAGGGAAGTGGTGGGGGAGATAGGCCTCCATATCTTGGAGGACCTGGGATGTCCCCAGAGAGGTGGCGTCTGATACCCGACCTGACATATGGACACAGACAAACAGGCACACACAGATACAAACATTCATTCCCACCCTCATGCTCTCATATGCAATTACTCAACACTCACCCAACGTGGAGACAGACATAAAGAGACACTGTACACACACAATCACACTCCGCAACCGTACTCTAAGCCCCGGGTCTAGGTACCCTTGCCCCTGGAGGGGGAAACTGCACCCAGACCCAGGTGGTGTTACCCTTTTCCCTTTGGTGGGGAGAAGCAGACCGCCCCGACTCCACAGCAGCAGGGAAGCCACACATTCCAGACCCCAGTCGGACGGCCAACTTTTCCTCCTAGCCCCCCCGCTCCAGCAGGCCGCAGAGAACGGGGGTGTGTGAAGACTCCAAACCTCCCTCTGCCCGCTCATATGTAGTGTTGATGCATGTGTGTTCTAAGGTGCCTTTAAAACCCAGGAGGGCATGGAGCTACCTGCCCAAGCGCAGCAGGTAAGCGCATAGCCCCTCTTGCTAGCCCTCAATGTCTACATGTATTTAAAATTGAGAGGTGGGCAACGAGGCCGGGGGTGAGGCTGTACACCCTGATGGTCTTTTGGATTCCGTGTAGCGTGCCAACTCCCAAGATCCTATATGTATGTAGGGCTGGGCCATATTATACCGTTCACGGTAATACCGGTATAATGTTAGGCAACAATAGAAAAATGAAATATCGCGATAGAATATAAGTAAAACGCGCATGCGCAGTGCCTTTGTTTTCATACGCACATGGTCGATTGTTGAGTGAAACAGATGAACCAGAATTGGTTTGTAAAAATGGTGCAACTTCAGTGATGTGGAACTGGTTTGGTGTTTGTCCGTCAGATACACGACAAAGCACATTTTTTTGCAGAACATGCAAGCGGCCGTCGTTATTGTCGTTTTTTTCGGACTAAGATGCTCTTAAATCTGGGAGTAATCTGGGTCCTTAACTCCGTATGCTTCAGGTCAAACGAACACTGCAGCATCACTGAGAGTTAAAAACTGTCTAAATTCTTTCATCTTTAATAAAACGATCAGCATTGCTGCTTTACCAGGTGTAACTATGAAGTTTAACTTCGAGGCATCCATGAAAACAAAATTTATTACATTTAACGGAGTTAGAAGTTAGCGGAAGTTAGCTCGCTAGTTTCGCTAGTTACCTAAGCATGATATTGCATGTTCTGACTGAGAGATTTCTGAAAAAATTCAAACGTACAGCTCTGCTATCACTTCCAACATAAATGAAGACAGGAAACTAAACAGCAGTGACGTTTGTAGGGTTACTGAAGTTGGGCTAGCTGCTATATAATGATGTGCTACGTAATCGCTAGCAACACAGCTATGTTAGCATAACATAAACAGTGAAGCTGGAGGACGAACACTAACACTTTTCCACTTATAAAAGTTAACGTGAAGGTTCCTCATGGTTAGAGACAAATGGAATGGCATGGCAGGATGCTGTAAACGGACCAAACTTCAGTCAGGAGAACAACTGAGATAATCCATCCACAATACAAGGTTAGTCATTAATATACTGCAACAACATGGGAATAGAGCAGCTGCCAGAGAATTCAACATTAATGAATCAGTGGTACAGAAGTGGAGGAAGCAAGAAGAATGAGTTTAATAAAGTTTGATTTATCTGACTGCTTTGTTTCGCTTAATGTGCCTTATAATCCTTATGGTACGAAAAATACGTATTGCACACTGCAGTTTAATGTTGCAAAGCACCTCTTTTTAACTTCAGTGGATATTATACATGGTTATGCTCAGGATATGTCAGCCCATTTCTACTGGAAATGCCTTTTGGTTAAACTTTCAGCAAGGAATTTGCATTTGCACTGTTACATTTTTATAAAGCTTTAATGTACATAAAAACCAGCTTCTTGTTTAAGTGAAAATAAATGGAAGGTTGTCTTTTTGCGCTAGTAATGTTGTGGAGTTGTATTTTGTCTCGCATCAATTATATCGTCAGTTATATCGTTATCGCAAATTTTCAAATATATATCGTGATAAATATTTTTGGCCATATCGCCCTGCTCTATATGTACGTGTTATGAGAGTGTGAGTAATGTGAATGTCTAAGTTGTGAGATAAAATTGAGGCACAGGGAGCCAGAAGGAGACAGAAGGGGGATGCCTCCCCTGCACCCTGGTGACACATCTTTACCCCAAGGCCCTGCATGTGTGGGTGATTGTGATGGAGCGGGAAGAGGGAGGCAGCTGGAGATGGGGAGGGAAGGAAGGGAGGGGCAAGTGACCCCTCCCTGGGGCCAGCTCCCCCGCTGACCCCAGTAGGCACCCCATACTCTGCAACCCGCCAGGGAAAGGGGGCCCAGACCCATCTGGACCGGGGCCCAGTACAGCAGCGCCGCCCGACCCCACCTCAGAGAAAACTGCACCCACCCCGTCATCCACTCATCTTCCAGACTACACAAGACAACAGACGCCCAGGCTGAGATCTTCCTCCACCTCTCCTGTATCTCCCCCTCCTGCAGAGTGAGTTCCTGAAGAGAGGAGCGCTCCTGCAAGATGTAACAACCTCCCCCACCAGTTGAAGAGCCCCCCAGGTGGCTCGATGCACCGGCGGCACCCTGCGCCAGGACTGGGCCCCCATACACCCACCCGCCCATAACCCCAGCAACACACCAACCAGGACCCAAGCCCCCGAGGCCCAGCCAGGGCCCCAGCCCAGAGACGGAGCGCCCCAAGAGCGCCTCACGCCCGTCCCGGACCCACCCAGGGGCAGCCAGGCTACCAGGTCAGTAACCCACGTCCGTCAGCACAGACCCTCCCCTTGCCCCGCTGCACGCAGCCACGAGGAAACCGCCACCTAAGAGCCAACAGAGCCCTTAATAGGCCATGACCGCTACCCCGGGTTGAGCCCTCCAAGGAAGATGCTCCTGGGGAACCCCCCGACGCCCTAAGCCTGTCCCTACCCCCACACCAATCACAACAGCGAAGGTGGGACTAAACTATGACCCCCCACCCCCACTAGGTGATGGAGCTGATCAAAGGAACCCAGAGCAATTGATCTGATGTGGTGGCAGAGGCTGTATCAAGACTAATGTAATCTAATAGATAATTTCTTTATTGGTTGGAATTAAGATTATTATTATTTTACCAGTTCATGAGGACTGTTTTCTTGGCTATGCATAGGGCAGTGAAAACCATATGGGCTATATTCTTATCTGTAGTGACATTATCTAAGCTGCCCAACAAACACACTAAAGGGGAAGTTGGAATGTTACATTTCACACACTTTGATAAGTCTTCACATCTCGCGCCAAAACTTGGCGCGAGATGGACAGAACCAAAGAGCGTGGATATAATTGTCCGGTGAATTGGTTTGGCAGTGTGAGCAGTTGTTGGTAGACGTAAAGCGCATCTTGAACATCCGATGACCTGTTTAGTGCACTCTATGTAGTATTTTGTATTGAATTAATTGAAGACTGGGATTTCTAATTAGATGAAAGGTTTTTAAGCAAATCTGAGACCAGAAGTTTTGGTCTAAATTAACTGATAAATCCGCTTCCCATTTTGCAATAGAAAGTGATATTGATTCATCTGTTTTAGAAAGCATTCTGTATATTTTGGAAAGTAATTGGGAGTATTAAGAGTAAGAAATTGAACCACACTTGGTGGTGTTTGTAGTTCAACTTGACCCGGTTTAAATTTATTTTTTACTATGGATTTAATTCGTTGATATTCTAAAAATCTTTTCTTGTTGATCCCATATTGTGTAACTAGTCTGTCAAATGAAATAAATTCTGTTCCTTCTAATATATGTTCTAAATATTTGATTCCTTTACCACTCCAACCTGAAAAGTTTATCATATTATTGTTTTGTAATATGTCAGGGTTGTTCCAGATAGGTGTACGTTTGCATGGGATTAATGAAGACTCCGTCAATTTTAGAAACTCCCACCATGCTGTCAGAGAAGAGCTGATGTTGACGCTTTTGAAGGATTCATGTCGTTGGATGTTTAAGCTGATAAATGGTAGATCTGAAATCTCTAGATTATTGCAAAGTGCTTGTTCGACATCTAGCCAAGGTTCATCTAATAAGGTATGTTTTAGCCATCCTGAGATAAACTGAAGCCTGGCTAAGAAGTAGTGCTGAAAGTTAGGTAGTTCTAATCCTCCTTTATCCTTGGTATTTTGTAGTGTTTTTAAGCTTATTTGTGGGGGTTTATCTTTCCAAAGGAATTTGGACATATCATATCACCTCAGAGATATTGGTTTGTGAGTTTTGGAGAAAGAGTAACACATCATCCGCATAAAGGCTGATTTTATGTTCCACGTTCTTGCATTTTATGCCCTTAATTACTGAATTCTGTCTAATTGCTGCTGCTAGTGGTTCAATAAAAATTGCAAACAGTGAAAGGGAAAGTGGGCATCCCTGCCTGGTGCCCCTCAGGAGACAGAAGCTGAAGCATTTTTGGTCATTTGTTTTGACACAAGCTGTTGCAGAATTATATAATATTTTTAACCAGTTAAAGAGGATCCAAAACCAGATTTGTGTAAAGTTGCAAATAGAAATTTCCAGTTAACTCTGTCAAATGCTTTTTCTGCATCTAAAGAAAATATTGTAGTTTCAAGGTTTTTACTATATGAGTAGTCTATCAAATTAAGTAATCTACGTGTATTTGTTGATGAGTGCCTACCTTTTATGAAACCAGTTTGGTCAGGATGAATTAAGAGGGGGGTTATTTTCTCTAGTCTCTTTGAGAGAGCTTTGCAGATTATTTTAAGGTCTACATTTATAAGGGATATTGGACGATAGCTTGAGGGATATACAGGGTCTTTGCCTGGTTTTAGCAGGAGATTAATGTTTGCAGAATTCATATTTGATGAAAGTCTGCCCTTTTCTTTGATTTCCAACAACGTTCTGTAAAAAACTGGTGCTGGAATCGTCCAGAATTCTTTGTAGAATTCTGCAGGAAAGCCGTCTGGACCTGGAGCCTTATTATTGGGCATACTTATCAGGGCTTCCTGGAGTTCACCTGATGTCAGTGGCGAATCTATTGCCATTGCTTGAGTGTCTAATTTTGGAAGAGTTATGTTGTCTAAAAACTGATCAATTTCCTTTTTAGATGGGTTTATTTGTGGTGAATACAATCTTTTATAGAAATCCCTGAAAATGTTGTTTGTTTGTTTCGGGTCATATACTGTGTTCCCAGATGAATCTTGAACAGCACATATAGTTGTTTTTTCTTTATTTATTTTTAGCTGGTTTGCTAGAAATTGACCGGATTTATTACCATGTTCATAATTTTGTAAGCGTAGTCTTTGTACTAAGAATTTTGTTTTTTTATCAATTATCTCATTTAATTCTAGTTTTGTTTTGCGTATTTTGTTCAATGTTTCCTGATCTTGGTGGGACGCGTCGGCTTCTTCTAGTGATTTAATATTTTTTTCTAATTCCTGAATATTTTTGTTTTCTTCTTTCTTTTTATGTGATGAGAAAGAAATTATTTTACCTCTCATCACAGCTTTCCCTGCTTCCCATAGAACAGATGCTGAAGTTCCGGGACTGTCATTATAAATATGAAGTCCACTCTTTTTAAAAATATTTAATAAAGTCTTCATCTCCAGTTTTTACTTGGCGTAGTATTATTCTTGTGCATTAGTGTTAAAGATACAGGACCATGATCGCTGACAGCTATAGGGTGAATCTCAGTGTCTGAAATGTCGTTCAGCAGTGAGCTGCTGACCAAAAAATAATCCAGACGAGAGTAGGAGTGATGAACATGTGAGAAAAAAGTATATTCCTTACTGGTGGGGTGAAGGGAGCGCCATGCATCGCAAAGACCAAAGTCGCTCATATACTGTTTGATTATATTTGTGGACTGCCAATTGCGCTGAGTTCCCGCTGTATTGAGCCTATCCATTTCTTCGTTTAGTCCAAGGTTGAGGTCGCCTCCAAGAACAAGTGTGCCATCTTAGTGTTCAGAGAGTGTACTGAAAAAACCATGAAAGTTGAATGATTAAAAATCTGCCCTCTGGATCTATAACTGTATCGAGTACTGTGAAATTAATATTTTTATGTATTAAAATTGCTACTCCCCTTTGTCTAGAATTATAACAAGCTAAGAACACATTAGGAAACGCAGGTGTTTTAAGTTCATTTGAACCTCTAAGTGGTCTGTGGGTCTCTTGTAAAAGGACAACATCTGCCTGTAGTTTTTTGAGTTGGTTAAATATTTTTAACCTCTTTTCTCTGGAGCTAGCTCCATTTATATTCCATGTAACAAACCTTAGTGCACCCATAGATGTCTGTGTATAACTAGGGGTGTACGCTGTGTGTGTCGCTTAGACAGGTGGAGAGAATACATCACTTTTTTGTAAATAAAGAGAGAAAAAATGTGTGGCGAGATGCTCCCTGAGTTTGACTATGTGTGTGCATATTTACTAATATGAGTACGCTTGGCTTAAGTGTGTGTATCCTATAGGTCTGTGTGCACTGTCTGACTGATGCAAATGTGCTGCCGTTGAGCGCATGATTGTGCATGATCGTGCTGTGCATATGTGTCGAAATAAAGGATGTTATTTGTGGATGAGTGTGGAAGCAGGTGATCGAAGCAGAGAAAGAAAAGAAAAAAGAAAAAAAACCAAGGACAAGGGTGAGCGGCATAAAAACAAGAGGGGGAAAAAACGAGAAGAAAAAAAACGGAAACATTCCAATTAAACGATTGGCGGAGAGTGACGGCGTAAATTTTGCTATGATATTACATTTAAGATGCGATATGATACTGGTAAGTTAAACAGATGTTAATGCAAGTTAGTGTGAGTGGATATGAAAAGTGTGTAGCAGATTTTTATCTGGTCTAAAGTTAATACACAGCAATGACAGCGCAGGAGCCCTTCTGGATGAAGCCGCTTCAGGTGGGTTTTGATTAAGCTTTTTATCCGTAGTTAGCTGAGTAAGCATTGTCTGTGAGACATTTCACCGACTCCCTTAGCGTGGCATTTTCAGCAGTGAGCGTTTCCACCTGCTGCTGGCTGAACTCCAGGGATTGTCGCAAGGATTTAAATTCCCGGTGAAGAATCTCCACCAAGGACAGCCTTTCATCGAAACTGGACAATCGTTGGTCGATTGACTCCAGTATGTCGACAATATCTTTGCCGGCTGCCAATGTTGTGCTGGGGGAATCTGCTGGGCGAAGTCTTTTCGACGACGGCGTGTCAGGTTTGGCCGGGGAAGCTGCACTCTGGGCCTTCTTCATCACGAGATCCTGGAAGCACTGATCAATGTAAACTTGGAGAGCCTCTAAACTCTCCCCATTGTTCTCCAGGGTGTTGGAGATGATTTAGACAAATGTTGTTAGTTATAAGACAATTGATAAGTGTATTTGGTAATACTGAAGCTTAAAGGAATTTGTTCAAATGTAAACTACCATTCGCTTTAAATTTCTGCCAAAATCTCTGGCATCTGACATCAGTTACAACATGAGTTGCTTACCTCGTCCGTCACTTCCGTCACTTACCTTCACTTCCGTCTCACTTCTGCACACCCATGTGTGGCTGACTAAAATATTTCCAAACATAGATGCAAGCTGTGAGAGATGTAGAAATCCCTCTGCAGATTTAACACATATGTTTTGGTCATGTCCAACTTTAAAAGCCTACTGGTCAACAATTTTCAAAACATTGTCCGAAGCATTGAATGTTGAGCTTCAACCCGATAAAGCTATGGGTATATTTGGTGTCACAGATAGAAGACATAGAACATTAAGGAAGAGTCATAAAAACATAATCGCAGTACAAGTACTGTATCTACAAATAAGAAACACCTTATCAAACAGCCAATGTTAAATTTTAAGCATTTCCTTACAAGAAACCTGTCACAAAAGCATTCCTTTAGCTGAATCAAATATAAAATGCCAAAGATGATTCTTAAATTGCAATTTGCTGCAAACTTTGCATATTTTTCATAATGATATCTGTGAAATATACTATAATAAATGACACAAGCAGGGTGATCTACCTACCACCTCAGAGATTCCAAACAGCTGTGGGTGTGCTGGCTGGATCATCTCTCAGAAAAGTCTTTGTCCTGATGACATATTGAATGCATGGTAATGAAAAAGCCTCCCCGGTGCCTTTGTGGCATCGAATGGACCATCAATAACATTGACTAACAGAGAAGGAGACGCAGAGAAGGAAATTACAGGGTCAAAAAATACAGAGGCAGTAAGCTGGTGTTTTTATTTATAATTTTTTTTTAGTCTGCATCTACATCAATAAATGGACTACTATGAGTTTATCCTCAGCCTTTTATACAAAGTTATAAACTGGGTCAGACTCTTCAAGGTATAAAAGAACATGTCTGCAATAAAATTAAATCAATATACCTGTCTCATCAGCTTGAATAGCATTGTCTGAGACACTCAAGTCTATTTAGATTTACATTCATCAATCATTCCATAGCTTTAACTTAAAGTTTTTGTAAAAAATTTTTCTCTGTCCTTACTTTAAAAACACCCCAGTCCCTTTGAAAACACACAAATGGCCGCTTCACTTGTTAAACGAGCAGAAAACAAAATGCACCTGATCAGGTCTACTCACAAATCCTCTGGGCTAAGTGCAAGGGCAAGCTGAGGGGCAGGCTTGATTTGTGACCATGCGGCCTCCACTCGGCAACGTGGTTGGAATTAGCGGCATACCCAGGTTGCTGAGTACACTGGGACGAACCCACAGAAATCCTATCCACAGCAGAAGGACCCAGAGAATTCCTCTCGGTCCATCGTCACAGGGTAAAACAGTCCATAACAGGAACGTAGACACTGCATCCACGGCTATTGTTTGACTATTCTCCTATTAGCTCTGGTATACAACCTCCTCCGGTAATGTGCCGCTGCCGACTCTCACTAGCTTAGTTAGTGTTTTTTTCTTTCGGCTCGCTTAGATCCCGCCTTCCTTACGTCTGATTGGACAATAGGTTTACATCAACCAATGGGATAAAAGAAAATACAAGATTGACAACCCAAAATGAACTTGTAAAACAACTTGCAGCAAATACAAAGTTTTTTTTTCCCTTGTTTCACATTAGATAACAAATCTTTGGTTTACTTGTAACTTTTAACTCCATGAATGCTTAAATTATGATTGACTTCCATTTATTGTGATTTTAAACACTTTTTTAATGCTTCTGAACTCGTTTTTTAAAATACATTTATGAAATATTTACAATAAAGTCTTTACATGACAATATTTATATCCTTTTAACCTGTAGGGTCTAAAATAGATATTTGAGACCAGGCTACACGGGGAGGCTAGAGCCTATCCCTACCCTGTCTTAAGGCAAGATGCAGGTTACACCTTGTACAGGTCACCAGTCTGTCGCAGGGCTAACACATACACAGCACAGACAACCATTCACACTCACATTTATACCTATGGGCAATTTTAGAGTTTCCAATCAACCTATGCCCAATAACTGCATGTCTTTGGACTGTGGGAGCTGGGACCCTGAGTACCCTGAGAGAACCCATGCAAACACGGGGAGAACATGCAAACTCCACACAGAAACACCCCGGCCTGATGGTGGAATTGAACTCAGAACCATATTGCTGTGCGGCAACAGTGCTAACCGCTATGGTATAATGTCATCAGAAAGCGTTTGGCACAGTTATAGAAGAAATATCACAAAAGCAGTTTTACAGATGTTTTCTGAGCTTCAGGCAAAGTCTTACATGCTCTCATTTTACTCCATTATCATCACCTGACTTTAGTAGTGAATCGTACAAGGAGTGGGGCAGGGAATGGTACAACCTCCTTTTTTTGATCACAGGTCAAACATGACACCAGTGCACAAAGCAAGGTCCATAAGACCATTCAGTGGTCTTAGAGCATGCACAAACTTTTTTTGAATGAAATAATATCTAGACTTTTACAAATATGTTTTTCTATGTACAGCCAGTCAAAACTCAAATCCAGTCAAAAATCCAGGTTTTGTGGGGGTCTTTTCTCTTTTTTTTTTTTTTGTTTGGGGGGGGGGGGGGGGGGGGGGTTGCAGTTTTTCACAACCCATGCCTGTCACAAATGTGATATGTTTTTAGGTTTAAATGTTTAACTATGAATTGAATCAGTTCTAACTATAATACAATTGAAAGTGTTATAAAGTGCTATAGCAACAAATTGTCAATGGCTAAAAAAAAAAGAAATGAAGTGTTTGTTTTTATTGAACAGCCAGATGCAATCTTTTATTCCCCACCATAAAAAAACAAAATATAGCATTCAACTCACTCCTTGACTCAATTTGATTAAAAATGTGAGGAAAAAGTGGGGACTTCTTATGTCTCACATTTCAAATTCAGTTTATGGTAAATAGTTGAAGTGTCTCAGTATTTACCATAAAGCCATGCCAAAGAGTAGCTATATTTGCTGTATTTTATTTATTTATTTTTGTTATTCTTGCTGTTGTGGTTCGGGGTTCTCTGTGGACAGTCGACCAGCAGCTGAGCCTCTCAGATAAGCTTCCAGCCAGAGAGAAAGAGAGGGAACAAAAAAAGACGAGTGAAATAAAGAGCAGGCCAACAGCGCTGTATGATTGAGAAGGGCTCTGTTTCACAGTAAAAAGCAGGCGGAAGAGGGAGGAGGTCACAGTCAACAGAATGGGAATGGCAAAATAGTTGGTGGGGGGTGGAGATAAAAGGCACAACATAGTATTAGGATATGGCCTGTGGGAGTTATTGGGGGGGGTGGGAGCAACTTTCGAGAGCATGTCGGTGACTGCAACCTTCAGTGCCGCACTGCAGGGAAGGCAAGTTTGGTCTTACTCTAATGGTGGTGACAGCAAGCACTGAATGCTGAGATGCTCCCTCTGTCTGTTTGACTTTCTGTCTTTCTCTCTTAGAACCACTCCAAGCCTATTTTTGTTGATGGTTTGATTGTCATGGAAACAACATATTGCACACACACACACACACGCTTACACACACATATGTGTGTGTGTAAGCACGTGTGTGTGTGTAAATTTATCATTTACTTAAACTGCAGGAATGTATTAATGAGGAAATGAAACACTAAACATAAATGCATTGTAAATGCATTTGTATAAAAATTTATAAAATTGTAAATGCAAACATTATGGAATCCTGTTCTCAAAAATGGACATAGATGTAACACTATCCTTTTAACACTGTTTCTTTAGCCTTAAGTTGTTCTATGTTGTTCTGCTAGCTGCACTTAAACGGGAGGAAACACTTGTTAGTTTTAATGTTCAGGTTTGTAAAGCACTTTATGAATGCGGACTGTGTGGAGGACAGCCTGTCTAAGTTAGGTGAGAGGTGGTTCACCTGGACCGACAAGCTGGAGTCAGAATGTGATTTTTTTTATCCCCTGGAGATCCCCTAGATTAGAACTATGATAACTTTTTCTGGTGGTATGAATCAGCGATTTTGACCATATGAGAAATTAGGAGTAAGTGAGTCAGGAAACAGTAAGTAAAGCTGCACAGATAATTCTGTGAAACACCTGAACCTAGGTTATTGCTGAACATCTTAACCAATTTCTTCTTATCTGAGGTTGACAGTTTCTTCTTTGTCTCAAAATTCTCTGACATCTCCTGAAGTGATCTTGAACACAGTATGCAGTGATCGGTCCTTCTAGACTGAAAACAGCAGAGGCTGGTAGCCCTTTCACCAGTTAAAAATATCTGGTGGATCATGAAACAAAAGATACAACATAGTAGACAAAAGCAAATGCTATAAATTGATAAGCATGGCCTCGTCCCAACTTTTTTGAGACCTGTTGCTGTCATCAATTTAAAATGAGCTAATTATTTTCTTAAAATGGCAGTAATCTTAGTTTAAACCCTTGGTATATTTTCTATAATTTATCACTGGCATCAGGACAGTATTCTGAAAGTACTCTGTATCAATATATAGCCTATGTATTGTTATCATAGCGGAAATCAGAAATAGTGCAACCCTAAAGCTTACTAGCTTACTTAAGACATAGTGGTAACAACACCCTACGGATACAGCATAAGTATGCAGGTACTTCAATGCTACTGTACTTGACAGCATCACATCAACATTTATACACTAATTTATAGTATGTGTTGTTCAAACATGCTTATTTTCTTCTTACTGTGTATAAATGACAAAGAAGAGACAACTAAAAAATGTGTTTTTCAAAATTTTGCATACTCGTATTTATCCTAATGAATAATGCATATGAACAATATATACACTGAACTTTTACAGGGTAATTGCAGCAATTTTACGCAATTCAAAAAAAAAGAATTCACATGTCTGTTAAAACCACAACCTCAAGATTATGCATATTTAGCTTTAAATGATTTATTTAATCCCTTTTCTAGTATAGTTTGCCAAGGTTTACATTCTCAGTAACCTTGCATTCTTTCCTTATTTCTTTGTTGCACTTCAATGAATTACTCCTCTTAAATGACAACGAAAATGCAGAGAGTTGAAACAAACAATCAAGAGAGAATTTCCAGACACAACCTGAATGCAGGCGTGTTAACTGACTCATAATGGAAACTGTCGCCACTTCATTACACAATCTTGGAAAGCTAGTAAGGGACCAATACACGGCTAGTTTACAGGGACTGTTATGAGCTGAATTTAGGTCAAAAGATTTGGATTTTGAATTCACAACCAAATAACTTACTGAGTGCAGTTCAGTACTTTTATTTACACAAGGTTCAAAAAACAGCAAGGACTTGTGGCTAGTGATATCACTGGGATTTAATAAGGCTTGGTCTGGTGGCCTTGACTGTGCACTAGGGCTGCCACAAACGATTATTTTGATAGTCGACTAGTCACCGATTATTTTTGCGATTAGTCGACTAATCAGATCATCATCCATTGGACGTACAGCATACAGCTTATTGCACCAGCAGCATCTGGTCTTATATAACTATCATTAGCTTACAACTTGAAGTGTTTGTGCTAACTAAAAATAAAGACAAGATGGTAGTTTATTAATTTTTAATGAAATTTGCAGATTGTTTCGGTGAAGTTTAATAAACTCCTTGCTTTCTAAAATATAACAGGACACCGGAGTATATTCTCCAGCGTCTCACACTTCTGATAATCAGCTGTCTGCTTGACAGTTTTAGCTGTGCAAAAACTATAACTTTAATCTCAGCCAAACCGATTTACTCAGGAACAAATAAAATACTAAAGAAAGCCAAACAATAACATTTTTAAGTTATCTAAGTGACTTATATATATGTTTAACCTGACTAGCAAAAGACGGCGGTGGGTTTGAAAACGATTTGCCGGGAGTCCGGTGTTCTCACGGCTCTAGTTAGCCTTGCCCCCGCCTAGCTAACGAGCTAGTGGGTAACAGACGTCTCCGAAAACGTCGGAGCGCTTTTGAAAATATGTGGTGTCTTGATAAACTGAGCAGATATTTGAGGTTTACACAGCTACATTCTCGCCTGAAAATATGTTAAATGTTTATTTTGTGACCCAGAAAGAATAATAAGAGTAAAGTTAAAACTAACTAGCTGCCGCCATTGTTGACAACTGCGCTGGGCTGCGCTATGAATTCTGGGACACAGCTTCTTCTTCTTCGGGGTTTAACGGCAGCTGGCATCCTTGTACATGCAGTGCTGCCATCTTCTGTTTCAGTCCGTTATTACACTCTTAAATCCTACTACTCATTCCTGCGTCCTTTGTGATCTTACAAAGCTTCAAACGATGCGTCGACTATTAAATTAGTCGTCGACGATTTTAATAGTCGACATAATCGTGACTAGTCGACTAATCGTGGCAGCCCTACTGTGCACGTGGTTCTGGTCCATGGTGCAGAGCGAGCCTTTGCCCGTCTTCAAATTTGTCAACATCACCTGAGGTGATGTTTTATAAAGGAGCAGGACTGGAATCAGTGGAGGTTCGTAGCCTAAAGAAGCCTCAAAGGGAGACAATCTTGTGGCGGAGGAAGTCAAAGTGTTGTGAGCCTTGGGCCAAATATACCCAAGACAACTGAGAACTGGCCAAGTTTGACGATATAACAAAGAGAGGCTTATAATTCATGGTTCATTTTCTCTGTCTGACCACTGGTTTGAGAGTGAAAACCCCAAACTAGGTTAAACTTGAACTACAATATTTGCAGTTTTTAATCAATTACAGTGAGAATAACTTTTTTCCCATTCATGGAGGGAAGCTCCGTGACAAAGTCTAAAGTTATGTGTGACTACAGCCTGAGAGTAACAGTTAAAGGGTGACACAGTCCAGTGTGAGATCTTGAACTGCTTTTGTTTTTGGCATAAACTGTGCAAGCTGCTACATACTATCTGACATGTTGAAAGAGAAAGCCACCAGAAAAAACTCTTTAAAAAGGACACCATTCTACTCACCCCAGTTGGTGGGGCCGCCACCAGGGTCAGGCTCTCCTCAGGAGGGTTGCTCCTCAATCTTCAATGCAGGAAGGGAACAGAATGGTTTCTGGGTTTCAGTTCTCTTCTTTGGGAGCATACTGGCTGGAGAGAGCAGGTTCAAGATTACTGGAAGCAGGATGGTAACTAATGGTAACTAGACAGAGACATGCCAGCCAGAAACTTCTACCAAAAGAAGCCAGCTCATCTACAATTCGGAACAATCAACATTGGAACTCTGACTGGATGCAGCCGAGAGCTGGCCCAGGTACTCAAGAAGAGGAACATCGACGTAGCCTGTGTTCAAGAATGCAAATGGACCGGAAGCAAAGCGGCAGAGATTGGAGAGGGATATAAGCTCTTCTACTGCGGAGAGAGAGCCACTAAGAATGGAGTGGCCATCGCACTCAGCAAACACCTGCTCCAATCCCCGTATAAGATTGAGTGAACATCTGATCGATTAACGTCTATCAGAATCGAACTAGGAACAGCTGACGTTAATGTTGTGACCTTCTATGCACCACAGACTGGATGCAGCGATGAAACAATAAATGAATTTTGGGACAAGTTGGACAGGATCATACCGACCATTGCCCCAGATGAACACATTCTAATCGGAGGCGATCTGAACAGCCACGTGGGATCAAACAGGGGCGGCTACCCACAGTGCCATGGGGGACAAGGCCTCGGCGTGAAGAACGACGACAGAATACGTATCTTTGATTTTGCGGCGGCGCACAATCTGGCCGTTACCAACACATTCTTTAAGAAGCGGCCATCGCACCTAGCCACCTACACCAGCGGCAGACATGCAACTCAGATCGACTATTGGATGGTTCGGCGACCTCAAACAGGTCACGGACACCAAAGTAATTCCATATGAATCCGTGGCCGCCCAGCACCATCTATTTGTCATGGATATGAAGATTGTCAAGCCAAAGCTGCCCAGATTCCGGACAGGACCAAAACGATTCAAATGGTGGAAGGTGAAGGAGCACAAGGAGAAACTGACAACTATGCTCCTCTCACTTGCAGTAAACACTGACCAACCTGTTGAGAAGATGTGGACTGAAGTGGGGGAGCACAGCCACAACATTGCGCAGGACACCGTTAGTTCAACAAAACCGGGCAGAAAATACATTGAGAAACAGGTCTGGTGGTGGAATGGCTGGCCTTATAGCTGGCCTATAAGACTTGGTGATTGCGAGTGCATGAAGATCTCACCCGATAGCGCTCGCTGAAATCGGCAGCAAAAAGGGCAGTGGCCTCCGTGAAAAGATGACACTACCAAAATCTTTATGACCAGCTCCAAACCGCAGAGGGGGCCAATAACATCTATCGACTTGCCAAAGCCTGCCACCGCGGAAAGCAGGACTTTGATACAAACCATGTTGTCCAAATCAAAGGAGCCGATGGGCAGGTTCTGTGAGACCCCCGAGACATCCTTCAGCGCTGGTCAGATTACTTCGCTGGAATCAGTAATGACGAATAGGCGGGATAGGCGGATGGCACACACACACACACACACACACTTACACAACGCACAGGCAAGGTACTCTTTGTGTGTATGTAGACGTCTTATGTTAATGAACCTAAGTATATTCATATGAGCTCAATAAAAGAACAATGTTATGGGGGAGCGGACGAGAGCAACTGGTGGCAAGCGAAGGTACGGCGCTTGTCGTGGTTCTCTCCCTCATGCATGAGTAACACGAAGAACTTTGCCTACTTGTGTCTTGCTTTTGCTGTGTAATTAAATTGTCTTGAACGTTCCAGCGAATAGGTTCAAACTACAAACCTATCATTAATTGGTCCTTCGACACCGGATCGCTAGAATTGACATTCACCGAGGAGAAAAAGAGACACGCCGAAAGACGTCAGCCAGGACTTATAGAAGTTCCTGCAGTAAAGTCCCGAGACGTGAAAATTCGTCATCGGGCCGGTGGATTAGCTGTCTGTTTTTTTCTCCTCGCTGGATGATGATTGACGGGATTCGAGATTAATGCAAGAACAACACCAAGTAAGTACTGTACAAAGAAGAGCGCTGTAGCTGCGCGGGTTCACGCGAGTACGGCCACACGGTTTGACGCGGGCCTATGCCGTGCGGTTTCACGCAGGCAGGTGCAGCTCGGTGACTGCGCGGGTACACACGAGTCCAGGAGCTCAACAGCCGTGCGGGTTCACACAGGCTGGGGAAAGTTATAGGCCTATTTTGTGTTGTTTGTGTACGTCTGTGTCAGGCACGTGGTCTGTGAGGCCAACTGTTGTTGTTATCATGGGTTCCCGAGCAAGTAAGACTGCATCACAGGGAGACCGCACATTCATGCAAGAATTCACTCCCGGCAGCGCGAAATATTTATATTCTCATACAAACCTGTGATTTTGAGGGTAAATTGGTTGCTGTAAAATGTTTAGATTCAAATGTTAGAAGTTTTCAGAAAACACAGCAGCCTTGAAGAGCGTGTGGAGAAGGCCAGCCCACATCAGCAGCAGTTAAAATATGCTCTGGTGAATGGCTTTCCCCCACCCCTTGCTGACACAAAATGTTTAGATTATTCTTTAGCTTGCCCTGATCAACAACAGCCTGTGTTCCAGACCATAGATTTAATTGAGGTGGATAATTGTTAAAAGTAATCTGCATTAAGCTTAGGGTTGCTCAAATTCGGTACAATGACATATGAGGTGAAGTGATATAGGTAAATATTTTAACTAATGACGTGCATAGAGGCACTTGACCTGTTTGAAAAACTGTCATCCTAATATGAGCCATTTCTGAGATATAGAGCATACCTATGAAAACACCTAATATGCTGAAACCTGTATGAAACAGCTGATTACTACATGATGGAGAAGCTGAATTGAATATGAAAGTGGAAGTCTTTGCCACTGTGGGGCAAAGCACGCAACCACTGTGTGAGGTTGCGTTGCGGTCTCTTCTGATGTGTAGCTCATCGCAAGCTGCACATTATTAGATCGGGAGCTGGCTGAGAACTTATCAAAGAGAGGGAAATAGAAGTATGAAATTCAAATTCAAATTTTTATTTGTCACGTACACAGTCATACACAGTACGATATGTAGTGAAATGCTTGGACAACTGCTCGTGACCTAAAGAAAACAAAAAAGGAAAAGGCTATGAATAAGATAGGAAATAAATATGAAAAATTAAAAAGGGTAAATTTAACTAGGAAGGAATAAAATATAAATTAAGGTTAAAAATGAAATAACTGTACAACACAAATTAGAATGAAGGGTAAATTTAACTGGGAAGAATAAGATAAAATATATAAATTAAAGTTGAAAATAAAATAACTGTACAACAAAATACACAATATAGAACTATATAAGAATGTATGAAGAAATCTAAATATAAATAAATATATACACAATAACAGCAGCTGTACAAGTATTAACCGGAAATGAAGAATATAGTGACCAGTGTTGTGCAAAACCAAAGTCCAGAAAGTCCAGTGTGTGTGTAAGAACTGTATGTGTGGGTCAGTACTGTGTGGTGGTGTGATTGAGAGACCGTATCGCCTGCGGGAAGAAGCTCCTCCTCAGTCTCTCTGTGTTGGTCTTCAGGGAGCGGAATCGCTTTCCTGACCTCAGCAGAGAGAACAGTCTGTTGTTGGGATGGCTGAGGTCCTTCACGATCTTCCTGGCCTTGGTCCAGCACCGCCTGCTGTAGATTGAGTGCAGGTCAGGGAGCTCGGAGCGGATGGTGCGCTCAGCTGACCGCACAACCCTCTCTAGAGCTCGTCTGTCCTGCATGGTGCTGTTCCCGAACCAGGTTAAGATGTTTCCCGCCAGGATGCTCTCTATAACTCGAGTATGTAGCGTATCCGTGAGTTTGTCTTTCATATGCGCAGCAGTTTTCCTGGATCTTGACTTATGTGTGTAGAGTGTTCATAGCATCAGCATCATGTTTCTGTTTCTGTTTCTTGGGTTGAAAAATAACTATATAAACTTGTGGTCATACTTATAGATCACCATGGCACATATCACCAGCCATATGATTTATTTACGCAGATGAAAAAAGTGAGTGTCAATGTGCCTGACGTGTGTGTGCGTTGTGTAAACATCATTGTCTCTAATTGTGAGACCGTTGATTCTGCAGGTCACCAGCTATCGTAAAGGAAAAAAAGAGACAAAATTTACATTGTAGATGAAAAATAATCATAGGAAAAAGGTTTTGTGTTTATCAGCCAAGAACAACTACAATCTCATTTTCTGCTTTTAAGAAAGGAGAGTTCAAAAAACAGAGAGAGATGTGTGTGTTGGTTAAGCAGTGATGATAATAATGAAAATGTCTTAGTTTTGTCACTTTCAGGTGAAAAACAGACCTGAATCAATTTTCCACATGCAGCGGTCGGCAGAAAGTTATAGTTTAACATCATTGGAAACGTTCAGTCCAAGTTTCTGGCTGAATTATTTACAGCACCATGTGTCCCTCAACCTCACAACACAAGCGAGCTCTCACTCCTCCCTGAAGACTAGGAATGCAGTTCCAAAGAGCAAAAACATGACAGATAAAGATACAGCAGCAGAGTCCTGAGCAAAGAGACCCAACAAGCAGCAGCAGTGTGGACAAACAGCATCGGAGAAGAAGAGCAAACCCATCATCCTGACTGATTGGATGAATGGCACTGTGTTTCCAGCAAACTTCAAATTCACTATGCTGTGACGAGAACTTTTGAGGAGACTGTTGGAGTTTGACATTTGCCAGTTTTGAGAGAATTCAAGAATACAGGACAAAGCTGAAAGAGAACTGCCGGCTATTGGACTGTTGAAGTGGGAGACGAGAATGGAGTGAAAGGAGCAGGTGAGAACACAGAGGAATGCTGTTGTTTAATGTGGGAAATCAAAATTTGGGTTAGCAAACCTGGGGAAAAGAAAACTGACTGCTTAAGTGGGAAAATTGTGAAGGAGTCTGAAACACTGCAAAAGGAAACATACAAAATCATACACACAAGCAGAAACGCAGCCCGTTTGCTGATGGAAAAGCACCGGGAAAAGAACAAGACAGTGCACATGGTCTTCCTGGATCTGGAAAAGGCATTCAATAGGGTCCCCCACAAGCTGATTTAGCGATCATTACGAACTCATGGTGCCCCGGAAGCCTATGTGAAATGGACTCAGCTGCTCTACCGTAATGTCACAAGCGAGGTCCGATGTTCAGCGGAAACATCACCAGCCTTCCCAATTACCGTTGGCGTCCACCAGGGCTCGGCCCTCTAGCCCCTGCTGTTCACCCTCTGTATGGACACCGCGATGGCTGATCTGCAATCACCAGCCTCCTGTATGCAGATGATGTGTGCCTATCAGAAACAGAAAACTGCCTAGCCCTGCAAACCCAAACACAAGGATGGAAAGACGGCATGCGCCTGAACATCAAGAAGACTGAGTACCTTGAATGCGGCCCCCAGACCAACAGTACCATCACTATCGACGGCGAGCCGCTGACTAAAGTTGCCCAATCCAAGTACCTCAGGTCCCTTGTCACCTCAGACTGAGAAACTCTACCAGACACCAGACTCCGTGTCAACACAGCGTGGAGGAAGTGGCATCAGGTGAGTGGAGTCTTATGTGACAAGAGAATGCCAATCTATCTTAAGGCGAAAGTCTATAAGTCGATTGTGCGCCCAGTGGCACTCTACGGGTCAGAGTGCTGGCCAGCAACGACCAAACACGAACAAGCTCTTCACACCATGGAGATGCTGAGGTGGCCTCTGGGTCTCACACGACTTGACCGAGCGAGGAACGAAGATGTCAGGAAACAATGGGGAATGACACCGATCACAGACAAGATGCGAGAGGCGAGGCTCCGATGGTACGGCCATCTTTTCCGTAGCGATAAAAATTCTATCGCAAAGACAGCCCAGCAATTAGATCTGGATGGAAACAGGCCACAAGGAAGACCAAAAAAGCGCTGGATGGACCCAGTCAAGGATGATATGAAGGCTGTGAATGTTACACCAGAAGACGCCCTTGATCGGAAGTGGAGGAAGGCATGCAAGATAGCGGACCCTGCGTCGTGGGATATAAACCGCTAGGAAGAACAAGTGATGGACAAAGACAGAGGTTCAAAGGCAGACTTATCAGTTGGAGAGGATACTTATTTTTTTCAGTTATTTGGTCAAGCCAATTTCTTTTTCCTTTTTTACTCTACAAAGGCAAATTGCGACAATAGTCAAAGAAATTTATAGACATGACATGTTGTGTGTCTCCCCTGCTGGGCCAAGCTGTACAGATATGTAGGTGGGAAGAGGAGCAACAGAAAAGAACCCTAAGCCAACACCAAACCATGAAGGGGACAAGAACTATATGAATGATCTAGGACAACAACTGTGTATAAGTGAACACATACTATCTAGTGTATGCTCAGTTAGGAGAGGCAAATGAGGGAAACAGAGGTTGGTGACTCTGCTTTTAGAAGAGAGCCAGTGCATCTGCTTTTTCCCCCCTGTTCTGTCTTGGCTTTGACAAGGAAGTTGGGGAATTGTGGTGCACAGAAGGATTACCAACCTGCTGCAAAGCAAACACATTTCTCATGAGTTGCTGTGGTGATTTGAATGCAAATTAGGATGTCTGTGTGCACTCTGAAATATACTGCCACCTGTGATATCAGCTTTGCAATGCTTTTTCATCCAACCTCTGTCCCAAAAGTGCTTCCAAATTAAATATTCAACGTGAACAAATGTGAGAACAAATGGTACATTACTTCAAGCTTTCAGATTCAAGTTTAACAATAACAGCCCTGTGAATTCTAAACCACTGTTATTGTTTTTGTTTGTCTGCAGGCAAAACTTACTAAATACATAACAGACTTTGGCACAGACATTAACCTGTTTATATTTGATAAGAAATCCATTTATCTCTTTGTCACGCGCTCTAAGTAAAAATAACAAAGTTTTGTCAGTTCACAACTACACTTCCATGTTAACAGTTGCACTGAGAAACAAAGGGAGAAATCTTATCTCTACATATGAATTAGTTTTGCATTTTAGCAAATAACGTAATCATCAAATGTTAGTCAAAGAAATTTATGTACCTGTATTTGTTTTGGAAGTCTGAGCAAATCTGTGGCACTGTTTCACAAAAACAATGGCAACTTTAATTATCTGTTATCAGCTGTCAGTTGCACTAAGAAGTTATGTTGAGCCAATCTGCACTTGTGAGATACTGCTCCAGCCAAGAAAATTAGAATATTTCACTAACGCAAACCACTAATGTTAAGGCCTTGAGCAACAGAGAAAGTATTAACATTTATGTCTTATCAAAAGATAATATAAAAGATAGTCTTGTTAAAGGCATGTTTTGATTGGTGTTTGTTTGCCTTTTTTTGGATTAAAAGTAAGAAGACATCATGATTAGTGGACAAAGGCTACATAATACAAAGAGTAGTTTTGTGTGTAAAAACGATTGAATATTGGTATGATATGTTCAAGTTTTCACTGTCAAGGCAGATTTCTTTTAACCTATTCTTTACACCTAACCTTTTCACAAGTAGGTTATGTTTTGGATTCAAAATCAAGGGCTACATTTCTTTTCCTGATGATATATTCTAAGGGCAGTATACATGTTCTGCTGAGGTAATACTTTTTTATGTAAAGCTGCTGAATTGTAATTTAATAATAGAAATGAACAAAGCTCTGCAGTAAACTCTACAGTCATAATAGAAACTTTGGAATATTACATGTTGTGATCCTTCTTGATATCCTTCTTACACTGGGACTGATTTGCACCACTGGTATTTCAGGTTAGATCATTATTACTCAACTATTATTTATTACTAAGAATAACCATTTGATACATTTCAAGGAAATTTACTTTGATTGGCCACTTAACATTAAAATAATCTCCACATCTTCTTCAAAAATATTTCAGTTTAAAAATATTTATTTCTGGCTTTAGCCATGTGATGTCAATTATGTCCAACTGGTGATTTAGGTTTTGTCAAGCCAGCTGAGGCAAACATATCCTGCCTTTTGTTAGCTACACTATCTATACTGAGCCACCTATTCTTTATACAAGAGCTTTTACTGACAAAGGAGGCCATCTTTAGTTTACTTTGGGCTTCATATTTTGCCACAAAATATACACTTTTTGATGAGACTTTAATATTTTTTCCTCAGTGCTCTGTAAATTCTATTAATATGTATACTAATAAGACAAATAAAATAATAAAAATAAAACAAAACAAAAACATAAAATAGTATTAAAAATAATAATAATAATATGATAATAATAATATATAAAAATCCTTCAAGTTGTTGAACTTAGCATTAAGTTCAATGACATTTTGAACCCCATAGATGGGGGTTCAAAATGATGAAAGGGCTGAGGGGGCAGTCAATATTTCAATGCTGTATACATTCATTTACTTTGGGTTAACCTTCTAAGACCCGAATACTTCCATGGCATGCATTTTTAATTTCTCTCTGCTATTTGGGACCTGATGAATGTAAAAACAAAGAATTACCAGATTTTTATGTTGTTTTTTTTTACCTGATTTTTGTTTCTTAAAAAAAAGAGATCCACATATGAGGACATTCTGTCACAGGTTGACCTTGAGGATCCACATGCAGGACTCCGGAGTTGCGAGTTAGCAATGAAAGTTTATTTACAATTTCTTCACCAAGTGTATTTACAGGCTGTGCAGGGATAGTGCTATATACAAGATGTGAGGGGGACAGGGCTCTGGGGGAAAAGGGGAATCACACACACGCTCCACTCTGACATCTCTCTCCACTAGTGACCAGTCACTCCTTCCACACACCGCTTGGGGAAACACAGGGATGGGCCCAGGGAATCTAGGTACAAAGATACACACCTTAATATCTAGCACGCAGGCACGAGAAACCTAGGCTTGAACTTGGTACTGACGAGAGTTTAACAACGATCCAGCGCCGAACAGCAGATCTCTTCCCTCTTAAGTAAGAGCTGGTCTTGATGAGGTCCAGGTAACCCTAACCCACCATGAGTTCCACCGCGGCAAAACAGGAGAGACAGAGAGAGAAAGAGAGAGAAAGAGAGAGCAAGAGACAGGAACATGACGATCAGCGCCTTGCTGATTCTGCGGGTCGTGACGCATTCGTTTTAAATTTTGATAGAACAGTGGCCCTTGTAGAGCAAAATTTAGTATTTTGGTCTAGACAACTACAGATTATATATTTTATTTCCTAACACAACCCAAAATGTGATGTCCACATAGTGTGACTCCTCGATATATTTTGGCAGGTTATTTTTGAGCACTGTAACACAGAGCAACAAAATACAAGTTTGTATGCAAATAATAGTTATTACAATATTTGTGTATTTATTTGTCTTTTGTTGACAGGAAGAAAATGCTCTTGGTATTTAAGGCACTTAAAGAGCTAGAGATTGTTATACACCTTTGTGTTATTCACTTGTATGATGGAATTTATAGCCAAGGGCTTACAGCAAAGATTTTTTTGCTTTTCTTACGTTTTCTGATTTAATATATAAGTAAATATTCCCCTTTTGTCCCTTGCACAGAAGAATGATAAATATTTATGAAGCTCATATATCTGAGCTGTGGTCACAGAGCATGTAACCATGAAATAGAGATATGCCTACTACACACAAAATCTGTACAACAAAGGAAAGAATGAATATTAAGCATGCACTTGGTACTGCAGGTCTCTGTAACGTGAGAATGACAAGCACATCACTGAGCAATAACAGCCACCAGATTCATCCCAAGCTTGATTCTCCATCTCTGCAGCCATCATCCAAAAGACTTACATTCACTCTTTTGAAGAGGTGTTTTAAAGGAGGTGAGGTGCACTGATGCCAGCATCCAGTTTAATTAACATGTGGGCATATACAAAAAGTCCACAGATTGTTTTTGAGAGCTATTAAGTTTCCTGGCTGAAAATGAAGTTCAACTTTCGACCCATGGATCCTCGGGGGCAGAGCCACCCACACGCTAAATTCCAGCGTGCAAATTAATAGGGGAGACATCTATCAAACATTAATATAAGCACACTGCAAATCCACAAACACGCTTTGCAGGTAGACAGTATGATCAAACAAGGCCTATGCAGACTATATTTAATGTGTACTATGGTGTTAATGCCCAGAGTGAGATTAATTTGCCAAAAGAAGGAAACCCAAGTAGAAAAATTATATATTTTCTACAGCTCTCAGGAAATCTGCTTATTTTTTGAGCTCTATGTGTCTGTGTTGTGTGTGTGCATATGTGCGTGTGTGTCTGTGTGTGAGTATCAGCTTGGTGTACATGTGGAAAATAACTTCATGCCATGAAAAAAGCTCTCAGAATTTTTTTTCTGCTTTGTTCATAGTTTTCTTTTTCCGTTTTGTATTGCTGACATGGTGTGATTTTTACTTAATGTATATCATTTAAGAGCTTAATGTCAGAAAAGTCTGTGGTAGTTAAAGGTGGTATAAACAAATATTAGAATTCAGTATCAAATACCAAGTGAGGGCACTCAAAGCTGTCCTGCTGAAATCCCATGAAAGCAAGTGGATTTGCTGTTTGAATAAATGTCACGGAAATGACTTTGTTCTGACATTTTGAGAGCTCTGTTTCATTCAGACAGTGTTTTGTTGCACAAATCTCTCTTTTTTTCCCCAAGACATTTTTGTTTCTTTCTCCCCAGGAACATTCTTTTGTTTCTTGCACAAAAAATGCAGACATCAGGCAGACCTGAGAAAATCATGAATGCACAACACTGAAAATTGCCCTGAAATAAAATCCATCTTCTTATAATAGTTTAAAAAAAACAAACAAACAAAAAAACCAATGAAGCATCTAAGATGACAGAATGGTCTGTATCTGCTGTCCTATCTGTAAAACAACATCAGTCTGCAAACATCACCCACCTCCTCCATGTGTTCTCAGTTGTCATGTAGGACACCATCAATAAAGTTAAAACACTGTAATAGTTTATTGCTGCTCTGTTTATCTGTCCATCGCTTTCTTATTCAAAGAGTGATAGAGCTTCAGTGTACACAGTGACACACTTTTAGTGTGAGTATTGGAGCAACAACAGGCTGTCTGACATCACTAGATTTACTAAACCTTTGGCCTTACTTCAGGAAATGGACGAAGCAGACTCTGATGGAGGAGCGGTTTCATTTGTCCAGCAGGCCACTGATACCTCCTCAGAAGAATCTGAAAAGGAGACGGAACAAGAACCCAACATGCCTCCACGGCAGAGGCCCGTGGTACTGGAAAGCCCAGCCAGAGCCAGACGGCAAAAGATGGCACTGTGTGGGTAGAGGAGGACATTGGAATGCCCAGTGCAGTAGCAAATCGTTCGTGCTTCACTGCGCAAGCTGGACCCACAGAGTCTGCTTTGTCATTGCCATAGTAGATATGGTATTTATATAAACCCATTTAGAGTGAGGTTCATGTAAATTTACCATTCTCTATTTGTTTATCTTCCGACAGTGTAAAATTACAAGTGTGCTCCAAAGCTTCCTTTGCTTTGATATAAAATGAATCAAAGCACCCCCAAAGATTACTTTTTTGACAATATTTGCTGTTTGTGTGACACACTCCTAAAAATATAAAAAGCATACAGTACTTAATTGAGACGTAACATTTTAACAACAAAAGTATAGATAACCCCTCCCCCCTCCCAAAATGGTTTGTTCCAGCTCGGCTCTCCCCTGCTCTGGCTCTAGCGCCCTTTCTGCCAGAGCGATGGTGGCTGAGATGCAGCGGAGCGGAGGTGTAAGTGCCTGGCTTAAAACGGGACATATTAGCTGCATTTAACCTTCAGTTACTCTTTATATAGTTAGGTAGGAGTCAGACCATGTTTCTATTTAGCTGAAAAATATTACACCCAGGTAACCTGCTGTGTTGAAAATGTGTTTCCCGACTATGTTTGCTACCCTACAATCCGTCCTGCTCTGTAGTAAAATCAGCGACATTTGACCGTCCTGTTGCTCCCATTGAAATGTATACAGCCTATTTAAAGTCAAAAACTTAAAATTGTCCGTAGCCTGCTGTTGTTACCACTGTCCTGTTTGAAATGGAATGAGAGAAGCTGCTTATTTTGTCATATGTGCATGTGCCGATATTGAACCCAAGGTACTAGCTAACTGACTGAATGCCCATTAACCTTATAACTCCTGTTGTGTGTGTGTGTGTGTGTGTGGTGTGTACACAGAGAGACAGCCAGGCTCATAATGGATATAAGGAAGTTTTTTCAAAAAAGGAGCCACATTCAGGTAAAACAGTAAGATCAAATGATCCATCAATAAAGGATAATGTTGGATCAGTGTTTCAATATCTATATCTTTTATTAGATGTACACGTGGTTATTTGCCTTTTGGTTGAAAGTACTCTGAGAGAGGACTTTTTTTATTAGTGATCTTAATAGTATTTTTTCATATTAATGTAATTTTTAAATCTAATTGAATACAATCTGTGTGTGAATGTGAGTGTGAATGGGTGGATGACTGGATATGTAAAGCGCTTTGGGGTCCTTAGGGACTAGTAAAGCGCTATATAAATACAGGCCATTTACCATTTACAATCTATTTGTGTATGATTGTCAGTCCAAAGAGGGAGAGAGGAAAGAGGAGGAGAAAGTACAAGGTCAGGGAGAACCAGGTAAGAAAACAGACAGGGAGTACTAACAGGCAAAACAGTAACTGTTAAACTGGCAAAGAAAAAACAAACAAACTACTGTAATTTTACTCATCTAATCTGGAAGTTGTGTTCTCCCTATATTAAAGCTGCTATACAGAATCTGCAAAACAAACTGGGTTGTCAGCCCTGGCACTGCATTACCATATTGAGCTTCAGTCAGAGGAAGTCATGGTTGCCAAAAACTTTTTGAAGCGCAATTGTGAGGCAGGTGCCATTCCAGATATGTTGACATTGTACAATCTTCTGGATAATCAGATCTTCCCCACACTGACAACTCTTATTCCGGTTGCCCTAACAAACCCAGTTAGCAGCTGTAGCTGTGAAAGGTCTTTTAGTGTCTTTCATCAGCTCCATACCTGGCTGAGAAGGACCATGGGTCAAAGCAGACTCCAGCACCTGGCTGTGATGTCAGTTGAGAAAGAGATGCTTGAGAGACTTGACCACCAAAATGTGATAGACAGATTTGCCAACCTCAAGGTGAGGCGACATAGGTTAAAAGAAAAGAAAAAATCTGCAGAGCCATAGTAGTATCTGCAGCAAAGATTGTTTCATACATTGTATACATTGTACCATAGGCCAAGGTGTCTCAATTTTTCTAATTTTTTTATTAATATTTTGTACATTTGTACATTTCAAGGACTCTTCTATTTTTGGAGTGTATTTTTTATGTATCTGTATTATATTACACATACGCATTAAAAGTGAATCTCTGTCCAAAAAATGCACTCAGTTTACTTTTTACTCATTATTCTCCCCCAGTAATTAAGGTTAGGATATGTTTGTTTTTTTTATTCCAATCCATTCTTCTTTGGCAGTAGTAGTCTTTAGCAGCATTTAAATAACCTTTATCAGATTTGATGGTTTTGTTACAGACTTTTCAAAAAAAGTGTTTTGCTTTTCTTTCACAAATGTGGGTATCAAATTGAGTTAAAATGTACAAAACAGCGATGTCATGTTTTGTGACGAGGACCCAGGCACAGAGAGACTTGATGAATTTAAGAATCTTATGATTTAATAAAGAAATTTGCAGACTTGCACAGAGATGGTAAAATTATGATGACTGATAACGGAGATGAAGACGACAGACGACGAGGACAGGGAGGAACAGGGGTTTAAATGCTCCAAGGAGACAGTCAGAGAGACCTCGGGACAACTGGAGACATTTAAGGATGCAGGGACAAACAGACAGGGATGACATCTCATCATGACGAGTAAAGTTTATCTTTCCTGGCTGGGCAGCTCTCAGCACCCTCAAAGCTCTGATTCTAGAATTGCCCCTGCTGTGAAATGTCTCGTTTCATTTAACCACAAGCTCATTGATCATGTCAAGTGCATAACTTTTGTAGTGAAGATGTTATGCATATCAAATTTCAAAAAAGCAAATAGGTCAGTAGGCTAACATGATTTCAGTATATGAATATATACAACATTTGATATCGCCTGCTGCTATTTTTATGTATTTACACAATTTCCAGACTGTGACTACAGGTTGTGAACACTGATTGGGCTGCCACTAAGAAATGATACTCCGTATGGAGATTTTCATCCGACTTCCATCTGACCCATTAAAACAATCCTGAATGGGCAATATTTGTAACCGATATTTGTTGAATACCAGTTTTTACATGGTTACTATGTCTCATCTCAATGTCTCATAGAGATGAAACCTATGAGACATTGTGGGACACAGTAGTACAAGATGCCCCTGGGGCAACAAACAGGCTAGTACCACCCCTGATTGCAGTCACATTATGTAAGGTGTGAGTGAGGGTTAAAATCTTTGGGAAGAGATCCAAGACTGCATTGTATGTGCTAGCTGGTGATATAAGCCAATACCTCTGTATTAGTTACTCAGAGTGCGTGTAGTAGGACATCCTCAGACAGGTGGATGTAGTTAACCAGGTAGAGCAGGTCATCTACTAATACAGTCCTGATCAAAAGTTGAAGACCACTTGAAAAATGGCAAACAATCATATTTTGCATGGTTGGATCTTAACAAGGTTCCAAGTAAAGCTTCAACATGCAACAAGAAATGGGAGTGAGTCAAAACATTTTTGAGCATGCAATTTATTGAAAACAACGCTTAAACTGAAACAGGCTGTTCAGCTGATCAAAAGTTTTGGACCACACGCCTTTTCTTCCTCCTAGCGTTTTTCCCGCTCGGTTGCAGGGTCCGCTTTTCTGCAAAGTCGTCTCCACTTGGGTCGGTCAAGGGCGTCGGTCAGATCGGCTTCGATCGGCTTCGATCTTCTTCACGTCGTCCTTGATTCGGTCCATCCATCTCCGCTTTGGTCTGCCTCTAGGTCGACGTCCTTGGGGGCTGAGCCGCAGTGCTGTTCTAATCACTGAGTTCTCATCGCTCCGTACCACATGTCCGTACCACCGCAGCCTCGCTTCTTGCATCTTATCTGTGATTGGCGCGATTCCCATCCTCTTTCTAACGTCGGTGTTCATGACGTGGTCCCATCGTCTCAGGCCTAGGCACCATCGCAGCATCCGCATTTCCATCGTGTGAAGGGCTTGTTCGTGCTTTGCGGTGGCTGGCCAGCACTCGGATCCATAGAGGGCGACGGGGCGCACTACACTCTTGTAGATCTTTGACTTGAGGCGATTGGGCATTCTTCGGTCACACAGGACGCCGGTGACTTGGCGCCATTTCATCCACGCTGCGTTGATCCTGGCTCGTACATCTAGTAGGATATTGCCGTCATTGCTGATCATCGATCCGAGGTATTTGTTGGTGTTGAGCCTCAGGCCGAAGTCAGCTAGGCGAGTCTTCCACTGCTGCGTTTGGTATTGCAGTTCTATTCGCGATTCATCGGCCAGGAAGACATCGTCGGCGTAGAGAAGTGTCCAGGGATGGGGTGACTGGAGATCCGCCGTCGCAGTGTCCATGCAAAGGATGAAGAGCAGCCTTGGTGGACGCCCACATTGATGTTAAAGGGCGGCGATGTTCCCACTGGGCTTCTGACCACGCTGGTGACTTGTCGGTAGAGGAGCTTTGTCCAGTTGACGTAGGCTTCAGGAACTCCATGTGATCGCAGGGAGTGCCAGATGAGGTCGTGTGGGACACGGTCAAACGCCTTTTCCAAGTCGAGGAAGGCCATGTGGATGGTCTTGGACTTCTCTCGGTGCTTCTCCAAAAGCAGGCGGGCAGCATGGATGGCGTCCATCGTGCCACGCCCCCTGATGAAGCCACATTGGTTGGGCGTTAAGTTGACGATTTCTCGCATCCTGGCGTCGATGATCCGTTCGAAAACCTTCATGGTATGGCTTAGGAGTCGGATCGGGCGGTAGTTGGAGCATTCGGCCACATCGCCTTTCCCTTTCCAGATGGGCACCGTTATGCTGGTTGACCAGGCTGCTGGGACGGTCCCGTCTCTGATGATGCTATTGAACAGGCTGGCGAGGACTAAGGCGCCTTGGCGCCCGAGCAGCTTCCAGACTTCGGCTGGTATGTCGTCTGGTCCGGTCGCTTTGCCATTCTTCATATTTTTAACGGCTGTTTCCACTTCCTTGATGGTGATTGGCGGGACAGGTCCTGGGACGGGCGGGGCACTGTGGATTGGCTGGTGAGGGAACTCCACGTTGCAGATATCGGAGAAATACTCGCTCCAGCGATTGAGGATGGCGGACGGGTCGTGGAGGGTTTGATGGTTAGCATCCTTGATGTGTTTGACCTGGCCAAGGACCACACGCCTTTAAAAGGCCAAATCTGTGCAAAAACGAGTAATCGTTGTAATTTTCTGTCAGATAGACACACTGTCATGCCGTTCTGATGGCAAAGGCAAAAAAACTTTCCCCTTTTGAACGTAGTCGGATTGTTGAACTGCATAAGCAGCACCAAGGTGGGACACAGAAAAACAGTGATTTGGAATTTCTTAAATGATCCTGAGGGTTATGGAACAAAAAAAGTCAAGTGGAGCCCACAAAATAATTTCCACAAAAAAATTGTCTGTTTACGCAAGACTCTTGCAACATTTGTGCAGTGGCAAATCTACAAGTGTGTGGAGAGTTTCTGTAAGTCAAAGGTTCCTTAACCCTGAGCTCAGGCTCACAGATTCAAGCTGTCTCTTGCTCGATATGTAGCATCAGGTGGCATGTTACTCAGTCTTCAAGCATGACAGTAGATGACTAGCAGTACTGGTGGTTTTGCCAAAGCAAGGCAGATTCAGATAGATGAATGAATTTATCACATGCCATGATACATATTTATATTTTTTCAGTAGTTGTCATAAGTATTGGAGCTTGGTAAAAAATAAAATGTTCTCCTCAAGTAGCAACAGCTGTTCCATTCAAGGTTACTCAGAAAGCTCTTACATCCAATGTCAAAGTGGAGGTCAAGTGACAGAAAGGAGCTAGCTGAAGCAGTTAGCTAAAAAGCTCACTGTATACGATCAAGTAGAAATCTAACTAGAAGCCAACATGATGTTGTCATGGCTGTGTCCAGGCAGGCAGGATGATAGACCCAAGTGCAGGAAGCAAAAGTAAACCAAAAAAAAAAAAAACTCAACTTTTTTGCTGGCACGTGTTACGGCCCTAGCAGGGCCTCCTCCTGAAGGTGCCTGTGTGGGCGTGTCCTTCAATCTCTTCTGCCTGAGATGCCACCTTTCTCTTTTACACAGCTGACTCACATCAGTAATTAAAGGGATTTAAGCTCAGGGACAGGTGAGCTCTGGTCCAGGACCAGTTTTATGGTTATGTTCAATTATATGCGGATGCGTCGAAGGATTCAGCCAGTCAAATTGGTGTAGCAGTTGTGGTCCCAGAGTTCAGGGTTAAAATAAGAAATAAAATAAGAATAAGAAACTGATAGACTGTCAGTATTCACTGGAGAACTGCTTGCAATTCTGTTGGCGGTTCATTGGGTGGAAGATATCAGGCCATTACAAGCTATTGTTTGTTCAGACTTGAGAGCATCATTGCTTAGTTTACAGTGTAGTCACTCAGATGCGAGAACAGATATTCTAGCAGAAATTCGGCAGACACTATTCAGGATAAACATGATGGGTCTTACAGTTGTGTTTCTATGGATTCCAGCCATTATGGAATAATGGGGAATGAAATGGCAGACAGAGTGGCGAAGCAAGCCACAAAACATGGGACATGTCAGGCTGTTAGTTTTGGTCAAGCTGAAGTGAAGAGTATCATACGGCAAGAAATGAGGGGTAGATGGCAAAAGCAGTGGGAGGAGGAAAGGAGTGGACGGTGGTTGTATACAATACAAAGGGGGGTAGGAGAAATGAGGACCACTGGAAGGAGCAGGAGAGAGGAGGTGGTCATATTGAGATTGAGATGCAGGAGCTTTCCTCTCTTCAGGGGCTCTCTCTGCAGGAGGGGGAGATACAGGAGAGGTGGAGGAAGATCTCAGCCTGGGTGTTTATTGTCTTATGTAGTCTGGAAGATGAGTGGATGGTGGGGTGGGTGCAGTTTTCTCTGTGGTGGGGTTGGGTGGACTGTCCCGGGCTCTGTGGGGCCGGGAGGCGCTGCTGCACTGGGCCCCGGTCTGGATGGGCCTGGGCCCCCTTTCCCTGGCGGGTCGCGGAGTATGGAGGTGCCTACTGGGGTCAGCGGGGGAACTGGCCCCAGGGAGGGGTCACTTGCCCCTCCCTTCCTTCCCTCCCCATCTCCAGCTGCCTCCCTCTTCCCGCTCCACCACAACCACCCACACATGCAGGGCCTTGGAGTAGGGGTATGTCACCAGGGTGCAGAGGAGGCTACCCCCCCCCCCCCCCCCCCCCGTCCCCTTCGGGCTGCCTCTGCCTCAATTTTATCCCACAACTTAGACATTCACATTACTCACACTCTCATTACACATACATATAGGATCTTGGGGGTGGGCACGATACACGGAATCCAAAGTACCATCAGGGTGTACGACCTCACCCCTGGCGTCGTTGCCCACCTCTCAATTTTAAATACACGTAGACGTTGAGGGCTAGCATGAGGGACCATGCGCTTACCTGCTGCTCTCTGGCAGGTAGCTCCATGCCCTCCTGGGTTTTAAATGCACCTTAGAACACACATGCATCAACACTACAATGAGCGGGTGGAGGGAGGTTTGGAGTCTTCTCTCACCCCCATTCTCTGCGGCCTGCTGGAGCGGGGGGGCTAGGAGGAGGAGTTGGCCGTCCGACTGCGGTCTGGAGTGTGGGGCCTCCCTGCTGCTGCGGAGTCGGGGCGGTCTGCCTCTCCCCACCTCAGGGAAAAGGGTAACACCACCTGGGTCTGGGTGCAGTTCCCCCCTCCAGGGGCAAGGGTACCTAGACCCGGTTTGTAGAGTACGCTTGGGGAGTGTGATCGTGTGTACAGCGTCTCTTTATGTCTGTCTCCACGTTGGTTTAGTGTGGAGTAAGTGCATATGAGAGCATGAGGGTGGGAATGGATGTTTGTATCTGTGTGTGCCTGTATTTCTGTATCTATATGTCAGGTTGGGTGTCAGGCGCCACCTCTCTGGGGACATCTCAGGCCCTCCAAGGTTTGGAGGCCTATCTCCCCCTACCACCACTTCCCCTGCCAGTGGCGGATTCCCTCAGACATTGGTGCGTTGGTGGTTCTTTGTGTCCGGGGATGGGCGTCCAGGTACACACCGGCTCACTCCTTGGCGGCCGCTTATCGGGGCCTGGAGCCTGGGGCTCGCTCGGGCCACTTCGGAGGTGGGGTGCCCTCGGCCTCTCGGCCTGGGGCTCGGTCACTCAGGCACGGCTGGCTGCCGGCAGAGCTCACGGGCGCGTCACTGCAACTCCCCCTGGCTTCTGCTCCGCGGCTGCTGAGTGAGCCCTCATCTGGGACTCTCCTCAGCTCTTACTGGAACAGTGGCGCGGCTGCCCCTCTGTTGGTCTTCCATGGTCTCTTGTGTTCTGGGGGCCTCTGGATGTCTGGAGTTTTGATCTCCTCCATACCCGCTTCACACCCTGGAGGACGGGGCTGTGGCCCCCCCACACTCCCTAGCAGATCGTTACATGGAGAAACCTTTGGAATACAAGCGCGCTGATCCACACAGGTATGCACACAGGTGTTCACTGCTCGTAGACCCAAATTACACCTTTCTTGGCTGCTACTTCGAAGCACATCTGTCCTGCGTGCTGCACAACAACATTGAATATTTAGTATTTACTGCTGTTTACACTTAGCTAGAGTAATGCGATGATGTTGTGTTTAGTATGTTGCTTTGTTTTTTTTGCTTGTTTTCTATTCTTCTCTCAACAGGTGATCCAGGAGATTTTTATTTTTTTTCTCCCCCCCTTTCTCACTGTCCCTCTCCCCTTCTGTTTTTCCTTTCCTTCCTCTTTCTTTCTCCCTTTCCTATCCCTCACTCATGTCTGTCCCGTCTGTAACATCTGAAAATAAAATATAATAAATAATAAAAACAAAGATCGACCAAATGGACCAATACGGCAATGCCACGATGATCCATTTGGCAAAGTAAATCCATTGGGTATCCTTGTTGGTCTTCAGACAACAATTCTGATGGCTAAAGAACCAAATGGGACAGGCAAAAAAAAAAAAAAAAAAAAAAAATACACAGCAGTTTGTTCACAGTTGATACCAGATATTTACATACACTTTAGGGAAAAAACGTTTTTTTTTCTGTTAAACTTGTTTTGTTTTAGATAAATAAATATTGAAATATCTTTTGAATTCCCTATACAACCGTTGCAAGAGCTTGGTTCGCATTGCCGGCAATAAGTCGGACTCGTTCCCGGTGGGTGATGGGCTCCGCCAGGGCTGCCCTTTGTCTCCGGTTCTGTTCATAATTTTTATGGACAGGATTTCTAGGCGCAGCCAAGTGGCGGAGGGCTTTCGCTTTGGTGGCCTCAGAATCTCATCTCTGATTTTTGCGGATGATGTGGTTCTGTTGGCTTCATGGGGTGAGGGCCTCCAGCTCGCACTGGAACGGTTCGCAGCCGAGTGTGAAGCAGCGGGAATGAGGATCAGCACCTCCAAATCTGAGGCCATGGTTCTCAGCCGGAAAAGGGTGGAGTGCCCACTTCGGGTCGGGGATGAGTTCCTGCCCCAAGTGGAGGAGTTCAAGTATCTCGGGGTCTTGTTCGCGAGTGATGGGAGAAGGGAGCCGGAGATCGACAGACGGATTGGGGCTGCAGCTGCAGTAATGCAGACGCTGCACCGGTCCGTCGTGGTGAAGAGGGAGCTGAGTGTAAAAGCGAAGCTCTCAATTTACCGGTCGATCTATGTCCCTACCCTCACCTATGGCCACGAGCTGTGGGTAGTGACAGAAAGAACGAGATCGCGGATACAAGCGGCAGACATGAGCTTCCTCCGAAGGCTGGCCTCTCCCTTAGAGATAGGGTGAGAAGTTCAGCCATCCGGGAGGGGCTCAGAGTAGAGCAGCTGCTGCTCCACATCGAAAGGAGCCAGCTGAGGTGGTTCGGCCATCTGACAAGGATGCCTCCTGGGCGAGGTGTTCCAGGCATGTCCCACCGGGAGGAGGCCCCGGGGCAGACCCAGGACACGCTGGAGAGATTATATCTCTCGGCTGGCCTGGGAACGTCTTGGTATTCCCCCGGATAAGCTGGAGGAGGTGGCTGGGGAGAGGGAGGTCTGGGCCTCTTTGCTTAGGCTGCTGCCCCCGCGACCCGGCCCCGGATAAAGTGGATGAAGATGGATGGATGGAATATCTTTTGAATTAGTTTTTTATATTAATCAATCTAAAAAAATAAACATTTAGTCTGATTTGATGTTACAATTAAAAAAGTGTTTGTGTTTTTATCTGAAGAGTATGTAAATATCTGGTTATCACCTTGAGACGACTTTTGTTGTGATTTGGCGCTATATAAATAAAATTGAATTGAATTGAATATTTGATGATGTTGGTGTTTGGCTTGATTGTCAGCACAAAGAGGGAGAGAAGAAGTAACGGAAAAACTGTGGACTTTATACCAGTTTTTAAATTGTGTTGATAGGCCACGTAAAACCAGAGTTATGATAAAAAAAATATGCAATGTTTGGTTTTCTTCCTGAATATTATCGTTGTTTATATTTACTGCAGGAAGAAACGGTAAAAACTGCGTTTTATAAGGAAAACGCTTGAAAGCACTCTCTGCCTGTGAGCAAAGACGAAACCAAAGCATCCCCACCCTTTCCCATTGGTCGAAAAATGTACCATGTCGACCAATCAAAACATGGCATTTAGTTGTTAAGAAACGGGAGGAAGTTTTAGGAGTGGTGCGGTGTTTTGAGATGTGAGAGATTTGCAACGTTTAGCACAAATCTTGTGTAGTTAGTGTGTAGTGTAGTCAATAGTTTTGTTGTGTGTGTCAGAACAATGAGGCGACAGTGATACATCTCCTGCTGTCAGGCCTGCAAGTATCAGGCTGTTGTTCTCCTTTATCTCATAGTGGACAGAAATTATTTTTGGAGTGGCACAAATAATTTGTTTGGCATCAGATTTGATGCAGAACAGCTGATTGTTCTGTAAATAGTTTGAAATGTTTGTTTAAAAAAAACGCCTTGGCTGCATTAAAAAAAAAAAGCTGCGAAAAATTTTGTTGTTTGCAAAACTCAGTAACTTTTTTGAACAAGTAACTATATAATTAATTGTCCAACATTGATCATTATATTCTGTATTTTGCAGACAGAGAGTTACAGACTCATAATACAAGTCAGAGCTTTATTTTAAAAAAAGAAGAAGAAGAAGAAAGTTGTGTTTTCAAAATTGGAGTTCAAGTTATTTTTACTTCCAATAGTGTTAACATACTACACAGGTCATGAACAAGATTTTTTTTTTTTAATTTTCACCGTAAGTGGGCTAAAGCAGTTAATTAAAAGTAGTCTAACAGAAATGTAAATGCTGTAATTTTATTATTTTAATAAACCATGTAACTCAGTCTTGGTCTCGTCTCGGTCTTTGTCTTGGTCTCGATACCCTCTGGTCTTGGTATTGTCTTGGTCTTGGTTTAGGCGGTCTTGACTACAAGTCTAGTATGAGTGAGAGCTCAGCTTTGTATAAAAAGGCTTGTTCAGCCAAAGTTTACTGAGACAAAAGTGAGGCCTTATTGGTGGGTAAATGGTGTTCAGAGAACATTACAATCCTGCCAGGAAATTTCTGTTGGGGAAGGAATGATATTAAGACATTGGGGTTATTTAAAGGTAATGACCAATTTCAGAAAAAGAACTGTAAGGTATACAGGGAAAAAGTTGAGTCCAAGTTGTCTAAAACAGCGGTCCCCAACCTTTTTTGCGCCACGGACCGGTTTATGCCCGACAATATTTTCACGGACCGGCCTTTAAGGTGTCGCGGATAAATACAACAAAATAAAACTAGTACCGGTACTGAAAAAAAGAAAATTTATTCATAACACACGTGAAAAGACCCAGGAAAACCGAGTAAACGATAAAATAACGCTGAAAACCGATAAAAACCCTGAAAACTATACATGTCACACCTGAGCCTCAACTCTCGCAGCCCGGTACCAAACGACTCACGGACCGATACCAGTCCGAGGCCCGGGGATTGGGGACCGCTGGTCTAAATGATCTGGGCAGCACTGCCTAAAGGCATCTGTACTCTTTTTTTTCCTGTATCACAGGGGGGACAAGGACCAAGACCTCTGCATTCAGATTACACACCACTCAGAAGCTGCTTTATGGATGTAGTTACTGTTGGCTGCCTTTAGCTCGGCTGCTTCTCCAGAAAGCTGGACGTCTAGGACTGGATAAGCATCTGTTTTTGCATAATACGCCGATTTGACAGGTTTAATACCATCTTATCATTCAGTGTTGGATGCTTGGAAAATCTTGAAGATTTTCCGTGATCCTGACCCTAGACCTGGCCTGTGGCTTTATGAGGAACCATTGTTTCACAGTGATTTTGTTGCACGGGAGTGTTTTATGTCAACACCCACAATAAGGACCAAGTTCAGAGAAGGAGGAATCCAACCAACCACGGTTTTTCACAGTAGAGTTTATATAGGGTTTATAACAAGGGTTTTAGTCCACTGTGGCCTAATGTGAAAAGTACTTGCTGGATGAACTGTAATATTTTCTTCATAGACTTCAGATAGTTGATATGCAGTGAATATGAAAGTATCAATAAAATCCATCTAGCCTTTTTCAAACCTTCAGTGCTGTCTATCACAACTTATCCCAAATGGTGAGGCTGGACTGCGATGTGGTGAAGACTGGAGCACAGCACATTCATGCTTTAACAAGAAGGATCCCAATATCAGTGTGGTAAAATGAGTTATTAGAGTCCTAAGAACACAATCATGATATTTTTTATTAAAAACCCATAAGTTAAGCAATACAGTTCAGCCAGAGGAGAGTTTCAAACATGAACAAAGCTGAACATTAGTTAGATATGCAATCAACTACAAGTGTGACCAATCACCAACCAGTCATTGCACAATAAGACTGAGTGATTAGAGACCACGTAACATTCTCTCTATGCATTAATCATGCTAGCATAAATAAGTTTGTCAAAAACTCATTAGCCTTGATTGAATATCCATTACTTATCAGTGTTTTCATTAAAGATGTGAATGTTTATTTAAGAAATGCTTACTAACTTTTTACTCACATTCACCTTTACCCATGGTATAAAGTTTCTTGCTTTACTTTGCATGAACTCATGTTTGAGCTCAAACCAGTATAACATTTAGAATTAACCTCTCCCCCTCCTTACTGAAATTTAATATAATCAGTTATCTTCACTTAACATGATCAGTCACTGCAAATTTCAGCCAAATAGTTCAAATAGTTAATTTGATTTTAGTAACAAGTACTGTGAAAGAATAATTAATAGCCAATATAAAAGTTTGGTGGAACAAAATCAGTGTTTACCGTGTGGAATTGGAGTTTTAATAGATCCTATTTGTGATGTGGTGGAACAGCAGCCTGGCATCATGGATGTGGAGTTGATAAATCTGCAGCATTTACATAATGCTATCTTTAATTATGGACAAACATCTCTGATGAATGTTTCCAGCACCTTGGTGAATTTGTACCATGAAGAATTAATGCGGTTCAAAGGGGAAAAAAAAGACTTAACATAGTAGTAGCCAGGTTTTTTCATAAGCTTGTCCTTAAAATCACCTGACTTAACAGATCCATTTATAATAATAATAATAATAATAATAATAATAATAATAATAATAATAATGGATTGCATTTATATAGCACTTTTCTGGGCCCTCAAAGCGCTGTACAATTCCAGACAACCAAATCAGATGTCTGAAGGACCTCATCTCGCTCCTTTCAATGTGGACAAGTAACAATTCTATGCTAAGTCCTTCTTGAATAAAAGAAGCTCAGTCTGCTGATTGTTTCCATGATCTCATTCTTTCACTAACAAATGCTCATGGCCATAGGTGAGGGTAGGAACATAGATCCACTGATAAATCAACAGCTTCATTTTCAAAGTCAGCTCTTTCTTCACCACAACAGATGGATATAACATTTACATAAACACATATGTGGCATCAATCCATCAAGCTTCCACTCCATTCCCACCTCTCTTAGGAACAAGGCCCTGAGATACTAAAATTCCTGCACTTGGGACCGCAACTTGTCCCTGCAACTGAACCAGGAAAATGCAAGCAGGTCACCTCACACAGAATGCAGCTCCAGATTTGAATAGAGCCTCAGCCCTCTCCAAAAGACTGACTATCCACTGAGATGAACCCAGCTCCATTTCCATAAGAAGAGATCACCTGGAGAAAGGCTGTAGGATTTGTGACAGGACTCCCCAGAATCAAAACATTGGTGTTGGTGAAGATAAAGACTGAGATTTGGATGGAGCTCTTACTATGGTGTCTGTGTGGTGGAGATGGGGAGGAGGCGGGCTGCACGGATGAAAATGAGAATGCCAGAGAGCACAGATTTAAACCACACAAAGTGGAGGCTCATTGGTTCAAAGAAGGTGGGAAAGAAAATGACTGGACTAGAGTGACTTGCAAGTATTGATACTGACAGCATGGAGAAGTGGTAATGATATGAAGAACAGGAAAGCACCCTAACACCTAAGAAAGCTGACAGATTATGGCTATAGATATTTCTTATTGAATTTAAGAATAATCTTCATCTAGCTGGTATTGCTCACCCCTACACACTAGAATGGAATCCTTTCCCACCAAAGAGGTGACATGCCGTGTGCCAAGAGCAAGTTTCGACAGCTGGAGATATGATTGCCAGGGCCTCCACCCTCAACTGCAATGCACCCAATGCCTATAGAGTTACCACGCTAAGGTGTTCAGTACAGTGGCGGCTAGAGACAAAGCACGTACAAACTCCAAAACTCGTGCAAACCCCAAAACACATGCAAACCCCAAAACACTTGCAAAATCCAAAACACAACGGAAGTGCTCCAGGATGCTAGGGGTAGTGTTGAGCTTTTGTTACCTAGTAACTACACAAGCCAGGAAGTACCAATGACCGGATTTGGGGTTTGCAGCCTTAAAGGCCGCATTTTAAGGCCGATTACGTCATAGCGACACGACAAAGGCTGTCCCAATTCAAACGCTGCTCGAAATGCGGCCCTCAAATGCGTCCTAAATTCCCCTGAATTTTAAGGATGGGTCGGTGTAGCCTTCATGGCCCAACATATCCCAGACTTCATAGCGCGGCGGTGATGTGGATATTTTTGCCGAAAAAACACGGCGGAAGCGGAGCGGACAAAGAGTAAACTTTCAGAAGTAAGTACTGAGGATGCTGTTTGTAGATTACAGCTCAGCATTCAATACCATCGTTCCCTCGAAGCTGGACAGGAAACTGCAGGATCTAGGACTGAGCAGCTCCCTCTGCAGCTGGATCCTTAGCTTCCTGTCTGACAGACGCCAGGTGGTCAGACTGGGCAGCATCACCTCATCCCCCATCACACTGAACACTGGTGCTCCACAGGGGTGTGTACTGAGCCCTCTCCTATACTCACTCTACACCTACGACTGCATGTCCACTAACAACTCCAACATCATTGTGAAGTTTGCGGACGACACTACAGTGGTGGGTCTTATCACCAACGGTGATGAGACAGCTTACAGGGAGGAGGTCAGCGCCCTGACCCACTGGTGTCAAGACAACCATCTCACCCTCAACGTCGCAAAGACAAAGGAGTTGATAGTGGACTTCCGGAGGTGCAGAGAAGTACACACCCCCATCACCATCAACGGCGCTGCTGTGGAGAGAGTGAGCAGCTTCCGGTTCCTTGGCGTACATCTGGCTGAGGATCTTACGTGGTCAGTACACACAAACAAAACAGTGAAGAAGGCGCAGCAGCGCCTCTTCTTTCTCAGGAGACTGAAAAGATTCGGCATGAGCCCCCGCATCCTCAGGACCTTCTATCACTGTGCCATTGAGAGCATCCTCACTGGATGCATCACCACCTGGTATGGCAACAGCACCGCCTACAACTGCAAAGCTCTCCAGCGAGTAGTGCGGTGCTCTGAACGGATAATTGGAGGTGAGCTTCCCTCCCTCCAAGACATCTACAGGAAGCAGTGCCTGAGGAAAGCGGGGAGGATCATCAAGGACTCCAGTCACCCCAGCCATAAACTGTTCAGACTGCTTCCATCAGGAAGGAGGTTCTGCAGCATCCGGTCCCGTACCAGCAGACTGAGAGACAGCTTTTTCCATCAGGCCATCAGACTGCTGAACACGTCATAGACACCTCAGCTTCACTACTGGAACTTCAACATTATGCACTCCACACTGTATATAAATGCCACTTGTTTTGCACATATTCAACTCTGTATATTTTATATATTTTATTATTATTATTATTATTATTATTATTATTTATTTATTTGTTTATTTATTTTTTTACTATTTAATTTGTAAAAATGTGTATACACACACACACACACACACACACACACACACACACGTAGGAAAATATTTAGTATACACATCCAGAAATGCATACACTATTATATATTGTACATATATTTATTAGTTTCAGGTTGGCCATTCTTGTATTTTGCTCGTTTGTGTTGTTGTGTTTGCACATCTCTGTTGCTTGTGGGGTTCGCACACAAGAATTTCACTCGCATGTGCTGTGCCAGTGTGCCTGCACATGTGATGTGACAATAAAAGTGATTTGATTTGATTTGATTTGAAATATTATGTCACTTATTTATGCGCAAGTGTTTTATAATGAAGAACATTAAAACATTACTGTTGGCCACATGTCAGGAAAGTCATGTGACATTAGCGGTGTTTGTACTAACTTGGTTTTAAAGCCTTTACTTCAAAATATTCGCCGTTCAATAGTTGACTTTAATCTTACAGAGAATGTGATGATTTTATGGATAATTAAAGTCAGTCATATATCCACAAACACAACAAGCTGAAAGTCAGTGATGCTGCTCGGTTTGCAGTCCTGAATATCACGGCACAAGCAGGATTCACTACACTGTTAATGTTAGCTATGTTATATTGCTGCCTCTGTTCGGTGGTGTCGAGCCAAACGGACTTTAACGTATGTTTGAACGAGCTGACGGTTCACTCGTTAAGCTGAAAGAAAGATGCTTTAATCACAGCAGTCACACATGTGTCCACTGTACCATCTGGGAACTCTTCTTGTTTAGCACTCGTAATAACACAAACACTAAATCCTCCTTCTCTTGTGCTGTTTTGTAGCAGTGTGTACACCTGAGACTGTCACCTGTCTGTCTGTCCTGCACTCTCTCTCTCTTTCTTTCTCTCTGATTGTGTAATAAAAGTATGAACATGTATTTATAAGTTACACTTGTGTTTGAATCCTGCAGCTTATCACACATTTGATTTCCATGTGTGACAACTGCAAGTGTCCAGAGTGAGGACAGACTGAGGGACCCACTGCTGCACATCATCTGTGAGACTTTGCACCCCTGATGATCCACCAGGACAAACTCAGCAGTGCGTACCATTTCTGTCAGCTGTCAAACATTCATAATCAACATCTCTATCAGAAGACCAAATTTAAATCTCACCAGCAGTAGAATCAAATCCAGTCCATCAAGAACATAAAACCCAAGGGTGCTGTGGACACTTACTCAGTAAAATCGAATACTGGACTAAAGAAGACAGTCTAATGAAAATGTCATGGCTACTACTTGCTTCTAGCCTACTTTTAGGCTAAAGCCTAAATCTACTTCATATTATACACAAGAGCCATCCTATTGCCATCTGGTGTGAAAGATGATGTGATGCAGTTACATTAAGATGAAGCAGAACTTGAAAAACATTTTTCAGTATCCTGTGGAATCCATGACACCAAGGACTAAAGCTGTTTTGAGAGCAACAGAAATCCAACCTCTGCTATTAGTATGGTATTCCTAATAAAACTGCTATATGAATGTAAACAGTCTTTTCATCTCTGATGTTGAAAATACTCTTATACTTTGCTGATTACTGCTGCAAGATTACCTTGTCGTGGTGGCATCAGTGCCTTTGGAATTTATAGATGCCACCCAATGTGAACATACCGCTTGAAGCCACAACATTACATTCCTATCTTTTTTTAATCACATCTGGAAGGTATGTGAGAAAATTATATTTGCGTGCAGCAATCAGTGCCATGTAATTTGTTAGCCCAATGGACAGGATTATTTCGTGTGCTGTTTGCATGTGTACATGCACAATTCTCGGACTGATAAGAACAACATGCTCTGGACAAATGAGTAAAAACTTGGGGACCAACAGTGCGCAGAAAATGAAATTTTAAATTGTCTGTATGCAAGGTCCATAGATTCATGTGGGACAAATGCTTCAAGTACCACTAATTGATTTCAAGTTGATTGGAACTGTCCCTGCCATGATGAATGATGTTGGGTAATGAATTGATCACAATCAAACTATATGCAGCCATGGGTGTAGGGAACAATTTAGGATTTTGGTGGTTCTACTGTAATCCCTTATCGCCTGTGCATCCATCTGATGAAGTGCAAGGTGGTTGGTTGCCCTGTGGCCACTGTCTAATCAATCATGGCTGGGTCAAGTGTTTGAGGCTGCAGAGTGTAAGCCAGAAAGGGTCTCCAGGGGTGTTAATGTGAACCACGAAAGGCTCTGATGGAATCTGGGCACAGTGTGCACAGTGAGAGCCTCTTTTACCCCTCTTAGCTACTGTCACTGCAGGTGTTCTGTGAACTGTCTTTATTCGACCTGAGCTAACAACCGTGTTTGTTTCTGAACGCTTGTGTTTTTTTTTCCCCTCACAGATGCCCAAAAAAATAAAAGAAATATATATAGAGAAAAACCTATGTGCTGGGAGCGATTTGTGAAGCTCTGTACAGAAGAGGAATAAACAGCAGGTCATCTGAACTGCTAGTGTGATGAGGAAAAATAAGTTTTCTGCTTAGTTCAGCCATGACAAATTGAGACTCTCTGCTCTGTGACCCGAGTTTGACACATCAGCTCTCTTCATGTTTATATACCTATTCAGTTGTGGCCTGATGTGACCTACTATCAGTAACCTCTTAAACCTGCCACTTTACATTGGTTACAGTTGTCTGAAACTTAAAAGGAAGCTCCATTTTATGAAACATTTACATTTTTTCAGCAACCATGCTACGTTCCTTGATGTTTACTTATCCATCAGTTATTGCACTTACACCAAAGCAAACCATTGCTTCATACAATGCTCATGATTATGTGATAAGCACTGAACTTTGTGTAGCCATTGTGTTTACCTTCATATACTAGAAATGGTGATGAGCATGCATCTGTTGTATGTGAGTGGTCTGGGTCCCATTTGTGGGAAATATTTTTGCTAATGACCATACAGCATATGGTGAAGATTGGTTATTAGCATTCCTGCAAAGATTATTTTTGCATTCCAGCATTATAAATAATCACAATTCACATTTGCATGCATACTATAAACCATAAAAGCAGATGGTGTCACTATGGGTTCCCTATAGTTTGCAATTTATTTTTTACATTTTTTAAAAGAGTAGGGATAAATACATCCATGGCCTTAATAAATTAGTTAATAAACAAAATCATTCAAATACTGCATTTTATATTTACTATGTTTATTTTATTTATTCTTTCATTTGTTTCATATCAAACAATGATATGTTTGATATGAAACATAATTGTGACAAATATGCAAATAAATAAGATCAGAAAGGGGGCAGATACTTTTTCACAGGATTGTAAGTAACCATTTATTTCATCATTTAAATACAAAAAAAATCGGAAACAGAAAAAGTCATAATTAAAATAAGCAGGTCAATGTTCAGAGCAAAGGACCCTGGGAAAGGTTAGAAGAGGCCCAGACTACAAGCAGGCATAAAGTGCAGTGTTGAATGTACATTAGTATATGTGAGGGGGCAAACTCTTCAAGATGGGTGGTGACCATGGTGGCCATTTAGAAGTCGGCCATCTTGGATACAACTTTTGTTTTTTTCAATAGGAAGAGGGCCATGTGACACATCAAACTTATTGGTAATGTCACAAGAAATAAGTTAATATACGTACAATTAGAAATGTTCAACTTTGATGTCCCCTGGTGATAGCATCAAGGAACACATATTTGGTGCTTTCAGGATCCATTTGCACTAAGGCATTTTGACATCAGCCACCGACACCCTAAGAGACTAAAACACAAAGTAGTTTGTGTCTGTACTCTGTTACAGAGCTGGAGATCTGTGGGTGCGTTTAACTGAGAATATAATTTGCATATATGCTGATAGCCTTTGTTTTCTTTTTTTAAATAATTAAATGACTGGTTACAGACATGAGTCTCTCTATGAATATGATGAAACCATCACTTATAATATTCTGCTAAATCACTTCAGAGTGTGTTTGTGTGTGTGTGTGTGTCTGTCTGTCTGTCTGTCTCCACTAAGGTGGACTAACACTGTCATACTTTCTAATATCTCTCATATATGAATACTTTTCCGATGTTTTAAATTGGTACATAAAGAAAGGGAAAGGTTATAAGATGAAGTGACCTCAAACATTAGTTCTCTTTAAAATCTCTCTCAATGTCTATGTTTGTGTGTCATGCACACATACTGAAATAGGCTAAAAGGGCTAAAAAACAAACAAACAACAACCACACACACACACACAATCCTAGAGAGAAACAAGAAACAAAATTAGGGTTGCAAGTAGAGATGGACCGATCCGATATTACGTATCGGTATCGGTCCGATACTGACCTAAATTACTGGATCGGATATCGGAGAAAAATAAAAAATGTAATCGATCCATTAAATATCACGAAAGCACCTCACAAAACTTGCAACACGCCGTAACTCGCCTCGGAACGTTAGCACGTCGGAGCAGTATGCATCACGTGATAGAGCGGCTGTGGCATGCAGGACCTGTCGGTGGTCTGGATAGCATTTGGAGCTTCGCTAGCAACCCGGCATTTCATCTCCGACAAAGTTATCCCGAGAGAAGTAAAGCAAGTGTGTAATTCCATCTCTGAATGTTTGTAAAGCATTCCTGCGTTAAGATTAACAAGCGACTGCCTCCTCTTGCCGCTACTTCAATCATGAAACTGCTTAATGATCAGCTGATCGGCTTTTCTGTCGCGAGTCCGTCTCTCTGGTTTGTTTTTGGCCCACTTTGCGCCAGAAAGAGGAAACCAGCAGCTGAACAACAGCAGCACGTTTAAGCTTGATCAGCTGTTGTTAGAATTTATTTAATATTACTTTCTACTCGAGGATCTTTTTCTACGTAGCTGACAGCTGGTAACTGTGCAGGGGCGGATCTAGCAAAGTTTAGCCAGGGGGGACGATAGGGCATTAACAGGGAAAAGGGGGCACAAAGACATACTTTTCTTTCTTATTCTCATTTAAAATGTCTAGCTTTTAATGAATAATTATCCAAATCTTAAACCCAAAGTTTTAATTTGATGTAAAATGAATAGAAGTCAATTACTGTATATAGTGACTATTAAGTCTAATATATATACCCTAGTAAGCTATAGTACTTTTTCCTTTGGGAAGGTACCATCTGTGCAGTCTGCAATTTTGTTGAAGAAAGATGTTGAATGTATTTAATATTTCTTGAAAAATAATTGATTTCTATGCATTTTTTTTCCACACTGCATCAAATTAAGGTTGATTACGTCGATTAAGCATCATGAGGTGGAGCGTGAGGGGTGGTTCCCTATTTTTTATTTATTTATTTTTGTTGTTGCTGGGAGTTGGAACCCTATTAGTTAGATTGCTCAATATTTACGCTAAGTACTCTTTAAAATACCAGAATAGGGAGGATGGTGTAGGTTTAAGTTTATTAGATTGATCAGTATTGCTGAACTATGAAATATATATATATATTTTTGCATACAGGTATAACAGAATAACTTTAGTGTAGTTGTTGTTTTAAACTTGAGTATGAACTTATACAAAATGCAGCAAGATATTAAAAAAAAAAAGTTTTGTTGATTAAAAAACACTATATCGGATTCATATCGGTATCGGCAGATATCCAAATTTATGATATTGGTATCGGACATAAAAAAGTGGTATCGTGCCATCTCTAGTTACAAGGGTTACAAAGCCATTTCCTGACTGATAGAGGCTACGGGACTCTAGCCATTAAACACAATGGAGGAAACTTGGAACAGTAGTAAACCTTTCCAAAAGTGCCCAGACTACTAAAATTACTCCAAGAACAAATCAAAGACTCATCCAAGAGATCACAAAATGACCCTGAATAACACTGAAAAAAAACTAAAGGCCTCACTTGTCTTAGTTAAGATTAGTGTTCATGATTTAACAATAAGAAAAAGACTGGGCAAAAAGTGCATCCGTGTGGATGGTGAAAACCAATGCTGACCAAAAAGAACTCATTTGACAAAAGAACCATTGTGATGTTCACCAAGATATTTGGTAAAATATTCTGCGTACTGACGAGAATGTCATGATCCTGGGTCCTTTTGACCCAGCGTTTTGTGTTTTCTCTTCGTGATTGTGGTTCTGTTATTCCGCTGGTTAGTGTTTACTCTGTTCTGCCCGTGTGTTCCTGTATCTAGTCCGCGTTTCTTAGTTTGTGTCTTTTCTTGTGTAAGTTCCTGTTTTATTGTGAAGGTCTGTGTCTTATGTGAGTGTTTTCAGTTTGCCTCCCTAGTCTCGTCTTGTTAATCACTCCCAGCTGTGTTCCCACCTGTATGTAATCTCCCTGTGTTCTCTGAGTGTATTTAAGTTGTGTCTTCTGTCTTAGTAATCGCTGGTTCGTCTGTGTTGTTTCCCCTCGGTCTCCCTGCGTCTCTCCGTATGTATTTCCCCGGACCTCCCTGCATCCTCGTTTCTGGTTTGTGTTATTAGCTTACCCAGTTTAGGTTTCCGGTTTCTTGTTTTTCCACCAGTGCTGTTTTGTACTCACCGTGGTAAATAAATATTCACCTGCACCAGAGCTGCCGCCTTTTGGGTCCTTTTCTACAACTCCACACGGCTTGCCCCCGGCAAACCGTGACAGTACGAACCAGCCACCATGGACCCAGCGGCAGTAAATCCGTCCGAGGAGCTCCAGGACGACATTGCGTACAATGTGGAGATTCTCCTCGGGCTATGGCTAGAGAACCCTCCAGAGGAGCTTCGTCGTGCCGTGGAAAGTCGGCTACAACGGCTCTTTTCTGGCCTGCCATGGCTTCTGCAGTTGCTTCCTCCGACCATGCAGGCTTTTCTCCGGCTCACACTGCACCATCTCTCAGCCACTCCTGCCTCGCTGCCCGACTCGCCGGATGTGATCTTGCCCGGCCCGTCGGAGCCGTCTGCAGGGAGGAAACGCCGATCGCGCCGCAAGCGCGCCACCCCACAGCCGGACGTTCGGGCTTCTAAATCGCCGGCTGTGGTGAGTGAGGACTCTTTTTCGTTTTCGGACTGTATGACTGTTCATTCAGGGACGATGTTCTGTGCAGCATATGATATTGTGAACAGCATATCACCTGCTCAGTTAGCTCCCCCGCAGCCATTCTCAGCTCAGTTAGCTCCCCCGCAGCTACTCCCAGCTCAGTTAGCTCCCCCGCAGCTACTCCCAGCTCAGTTAGCTCCCCCGCAGCCACCCTCAGTTCAGTTTCCAAAGCCCCCAGTGCCACTTTCAGTTCAGGCCCCCGTAGCTCCAGCGCAACCCGTAGCTCAGGCCCCCGTAGCTCCAGTGCCGCCTGTAGCGCAGGCCCCCGTAGCTCCAGTGCCGCCTGTGGCGCAGGCCCCAGTAGCTCCAGTGCCGCCTGTAGCGCAGGCCCCAGTAGCTCCAGTGCCCCCGCTACCCGTAGCTCTGGCTCCAGTATCACCGGTTTCACTCATTCACTCCATGCAGGGAGAAAGTCTAATTTCACCTCAAGGTGCTTTTCATGGTTCAGCCGCCATTGGCACAGTTTGCCGCTCCAGGGCTTCCCCAGAGGCTAGGTCTCAGTCCCCGGCTGATTCTGGACCCCTGAAGTCTAAGCAACTACCTGAGAACTGCGCCGTGTCAGCATTGCCTGTGCAGAGCCCGTGCTCAGTGCATTGCCAGTTGCCTTCGTGTTTGCCAGAGGACTCCATGACTGCTGGCTTAGTGATGACTTCTGCTGGAGGGTCCGAGGGACCGCTCCGGCCTTCGTCTCCTGTCTCCGCTGGAGGGTCCGAGGGACCGCTCCGGCCTTCGTCTCCTGTCTCCGCTGGAGGGTCCAAAGGACCGCTCCAGCTTCCTGCCTCATCAGCTGGGGGGCCCGAGGAGCCCGTCCAGCCGCCGGCTGCAGCTTCATCATCATCCTCGCCTGGTCCAGCCGCCGAGTCTTCCGCCTCGCCTGGCCCAGCCTCCGAGCCTTCAGCCTCGTCTGGTCCAGCCTCCGAGCCTTCAGCCTCGTCTGGTCCAGCCTCCGCCTGTGCTTCGCCTGGTCCGGCTTCATCAGAGTCTTCGTCCTCGTCTGGTCCAGCCTCCGCCTGTGCTTCGCCTGGTCCGGCTTCATCAGAGTCTTCGTCCTCGTCTGGTCCAGCCTCCGCCTGTGCTTCGCCTGGTCCGGCTTCATCAGAGTCTTCGTCCTCGTCTGGTCCAGCCTCCGCCTGTGCTTCGCCTGGTCCGGCTTCATCAGAGTCTTCGTCCTCGTCTGGTCCAGCCTCCGCCTGTGCTTCGCCTGGTCCGGTTTCATCCGAGTCTTCGTCCTCGTCTGGTCCAGCCTCCGCCTGTGCTTCGCCTGGTCTGGCTCCGGCCTGTGCTTCGCCTGGTCCGGCTCCAGCCTGTGCTTCGCCTGGTCCAGCCTCTGCAGCCTCGCCTGGTCCGGCCTCGGCCTCTGCAGCCCCGCCTGGTCCGGCCCCGTCATCGCCTGCCTCGTCTGGTCCTGTGCCCACTGGGCCTCGGCCAGTACGCTTGACACTGGAGCGCCACCGCTGCCTTCCGCGCGGCCGGCCCCCTGAACTGCGCCGTCGTCTCCTTCGTCGCCGCCGCTGCCTTCCGCGCGGTCGGCCCCCTGAACTGCTCCGTCGTCTCCTTCGCCTGAGTGGCCGCCGCTGCCTTCCGCACGGCCGGCCCCCGGACCCTCTTCGCCTGAGTGGCCGCCGCTGCCTTCCGCACGGCCGGCCCCCGGACCCTCTTCGCCTGAGTGGCCGCCGCTGCCTTCCGCACGGCCGGCCCCCGGACCGCCATCGCCTGAGTGGCCGCCGCTGCCTTCCGCACGGCCGGCCCCCGGACCGCCGTTGCCGTCCGCACGGCCGGCCTCCCGAACTGTATCCACGTCGCCGCCGTTGCCGTCCGCACGGCCGGCCCCCTGAACTCTTTTGTCTTGGACTCCTGTGCTGTCAGCCTCCTGGCCAGCCCCCTGGACCTTTCTGTTCTGGACTCCTGTGCTGTCGGCCTCCTGGCCGGCCCCCTGGACCTTTCTGTTTTGGACTCCTGTGCTGTCGGCCCCCTGGACCTTTCTGTTTTGGACTCCTGTGCTGTCGGCCTCCTGGCCGGCCTCCTGGACCTTTCTGTTTTGGACTCCTGTGCTGTCGGCCCCCTGGACCTTTCTGTTTTGGACTCCTGTGCTGTCGGCCCCCTGGCCGGCCCCCTGGACCTTTCTGTTTTGGACTCCATTTTCCTTGGGCTATAGTGTGTTTTGTTTTATTGGTCTTTTTTTGGTTTTGGTCTCTGTTTTCCTGTGCTTTGGTGTGCTTCTTTTCTTTTGGTCTTTGGCCTCGTGTTTTGTTTTTCTTTTTGTCTTTTGGCCTTCTGGTGCTCCTGTTTTGTTTTGCCTCGAGCCCTCCTTCCTGGGTCCCCCGCCGCCCGCCCTGGTCGGGTTGTTTTCTGCTTTGGGCGGTTTTCGTTTTTTTGTTTTGGTGTTCTTGTGTTGGGCTGTCTGGGGCCAGCCCTTGACGGGGGGGTACTGTCATGATCCTGGGTCCTTTTGACCCAGCGTTTTGTGTTTTCTCTTCGTGATTGTGGTTCTGTTATTCCTCTGGTTAGTGTTTACTCTGTTCTGCCCGTGTGTTCCTGTATCTAGTCCGCGTTTCTTAGTTTGTGTCTTTTCTTGTGTAAGTTCCTGTTTTATTGTGAAGGTCTGTGTCTTATGTGAGTGTTTTCAGTTTGCCTCCCTAGTCTCGTCTTGTTAATCACTCCCAGCTGTGTTCCCACCTGTATGTAATCTCCCTGTGTTCTCTGAGTGTATTTAAGTTGTGTCTTCTGTCATAGTAATTGCTGGTTCGTCTGTGTTGTTTCCCCTCGGTCTCCCTGCGTCTCTCCGTATGTATTTCCCCGGACCTCCCTGCATCCTCGTTTCTGGTTTGTGTTATTAGCTTACCCAGTTTAGGTTTCCGGTTTCTTGTTTTTCCACCAGTGCTGTTTTGTACCCACCGTGGTAAATAAATATTCACCTGCACCAGAGCTGCCGCCTTTTGGGTCCTTTTCTACAACTCCACACGGCTTGCCCCCGGCAAACCGTGACAGAGAAGAAGGTTGAACTAAGGTTTTGGGTCCTGTTACATCAAAACTAACAACATTTCATAAAAAGAATATCATACCAACAGTGAAAAGTGGTGATAGTTTAATAGTTTGGGGTTGATTTCCTGCCAGTTATCGCAAACACGTGTTTGCAGTACTTGTGCAATCAGTTATTAGTTTTACTTGGCAATTACTTTTTCACTTAAGCTCAGGTAGGTTTGAGTAGCTTTGTTCCCTCAAATAAATCATAATATGAAAAACAGCATTTTGTATTTAAGTGGGTTGTCTTTTTCTGATTTTAAAATTGGTTTGACAATCTGAAATGTGTGACAAACATGCAAAAATCTGAGACCTTACAGCACTGTAGCTGTCCTCGTTTTGAAACAGTAATGTGTATTTTAGTACAGCACTCACTTTGAATGTTGTTGGTTATTATCAAAACACACACACACAGCTGCAAGCCACAGTTAGTGCCTGTCTGCTTGTTTGGTGTGAAGGCATCCAGATTAGTGACTGTTTTTTTAAGGTTAAGATAGACCCAAGACCCATCAGAGTAGACAGAGCTCATTAAAAACTCACAACTTTTAAAATCTGCTTTCATGTTGCTATCTGTTCTTTGACTTGGCTGTAATGATGTACACTGAAACAACACTGTAGTAGTTTCTGTGCTTCTCTCAGCTTTTACATGAGAGTGCATCATTATAGAAATGTCTACCTTGTGGCTAAAGCAGGGCTTCCCAAAACTTTTCAGGTTTGTTTTAGCTCATGTTTATAGTTGTTAAATTGGATGCACCAATTACTAGTGTTGGATAATGCCAATGTATGCAAGCTCATTTCCAAATGGTGTTTGTAAAGCACCATATCAAAATATTCTTCATCCTCCTCATGATGGATCATTTAAATTGAAACTGGAAATATGTTTTGATTAAATTAGAAAACACAACCTTGTCTCAATAGTGACTGTGGAATAATTGGAAACAATTTTTAATTTATAATATACATTTTTAATACTTGAATAAAAATCATTAGCAATCGCCTGCTCCAAGTCTAAAAATCATGAGCATTCATATTGAGAGCACATACTCAAACAATCAGCACCTGGAGCTACAAACGCATTAGTATAATGAATAAAAGGAAATCAATACTCTGAAAAAGTATTAACTCCACTACAAAAAGCAACTGCTAAAATGTACTACAGATAAAAATTAACGAAAAGCACAAAGATGAAAAACATAAAACATACAAGAAAAGAATCAGTCATATTTAATAATAAGTTTAACGAAGTGTGAATGTGAATGATGGTCCGTCTCTGTGTTACTCCTACGTTAGATTGGTCACCTGTCTGGAGTGTTCCCTGCTTCTCACCCTATGTTAGCTGGGATAGGCTCCAGCACCCCTGCGACCCTGATATGGGAAGAGAATGGATGGATAAATGGATAAGTCTGACAAGTCAAAACTGTCATGGACCGGGTGAGTGCCAGTGTTTTTCCCCAGTGTTACGCCTCCTCTGGGCAGAGATGGAGGTGTCTTTCTCAGGAGCCGCACCTGGTGACGATTTACGCTGCAGGATTTTTGGTCCAGCCGTGACAACAACTCTCAGCCAGGACATCGTCTAACCAGCGTTAGCGTCTGCCAATTCACATGTCTTGTTAGATCTCACACTATTCCTTACCTTGTCTCCTCTTGTGCCTAATTCTGTCCACGGAACACTCATTCCACCCTTCTCTCCACTCGGTCGCTGGACTTCACTGCAGCCTTCATCACCTTCCCTCCCGTATGGCCTCATTCTCTCTTCTCGCCTGCCTGCCTCCCTGCTTCCATAGTAAGATTCTCTCAGATCAGACAACTTCAACTCACCCAGATCTCCTCTGAACTTACCTCCACCTTCCATGTGCCTCTGCCTACGGACAAGTAAGCCATAAAATCAGTTTCACTTGATAGTTCCCTGCAACTTATTGATACTCCACACTGATATACCTGTCCTCTATTGCAGTCTCTCTGACCACCGCTCACGACCCGCTCAAATATCCCAACCTGCATTCACTCTCCGCTTTGGACATCATTACCCGAAGTCATTTCACTTTAGCAATAATCAAGGGATGGGAGACAGGAGGGGAACACACCGGGAGAAATCACAGCTGACGAGACAGGGGAAACGTAAACTGAACACTCGCATAAGACAAGGACCTTCAGAATAAAACAGGAAACTAACAGACACAGAGGACCAGACAAGACACTGAACTTAACAGACAGACTCACGAGCAGACACAGTGACACCATGGACAGACAGAGGGAACATAGGCAGGCATAAAACAAAACTCTAACACATAGCAAACCTAAACAAAAGACATAACAGAATAAACAAGAACATATATAATATAACGAAACACAAAACGCTGAGTCGTCAGACTCGGGACTATGACAGAAAGCTAGTTCATGCATTTATTGCTTCTAGGCTGAACAATTGTACCTCATTACATAACTGATTATTATGTCAGACCAAAAGCTCCCTGAAAAGCATTTAGTTGATCCAGAACACTAAAATGAAAGTTCTAACTAGGACTAGAAGCAAAGACCGTATTTCTTCCATATTAGCATCTCTTCACTCAGAACTGAATTAAACGTTATTTACTTCACATACAAAATCTTGAATGATTAGGTCTCAGGTTCCATCATGTCTTAAAAACCTTATAGTACCTTATTATTTTAGGAGAGGACTAGTTTTCACGGTTATGGTTCCTACAGTTCTGTAAAGTAGAATGGGAGGCTGTAGCTGTCAGGCCGCTCTATTCTGGAAACAGACACTCAAATGTAAACTCTCCTTTTCTGATAAATCTTATAGTTAGGGCTTGGTCAGGAAACCATGAACCATGACTTAGTTCAGCTGGCAGACTTCCCATGATGCAACGGTATTTCTTTTTCACTCATCATTTCACTCTCTGTGTGCTTATATGCCGTTGCTGTTTTAGATCAGTAGCAGTTATTAAACTCTGGGGCTCTCTCCTATAGTCATTCTTTTGTCCTATGTCACATTACATTTTTCTAGAGAAGCACCTTAATGTCAACCACTTATATTTAATTTGTGTAATATACTTCCTATCTATCAGAGCTATTTTGTTATATTTGGTAACTTTGCAATATATTTTAGTATTTATTTAGTTTAGTTAGTTACTGTCCTTACTGTCTTTGAGCTACTGTAAACACCAATTATTATTATCAAAGTAGGAGAGGCACCACATCAGGTGCCACTTCTGTCAGTTTACAGGAGGAAACTGAGGCCAAATCTCACACAAACTCACCAAAATTGGACGACACTGAACTCCAGTGCCATCCACAGTCACAGCAGTCAAGTGGTGTGCTTTTGGGATGTGGTCAAAAGGGAATCTGGATGAACAGCTGACGAATCAGCCATAACTATCTGATGCTATCAGGTTAATGTGGAGAAAAATCTCATTGTAATTAATTTGCATTGCACAACTTCAGTGAGTGTTTAAAAAACACTTAGATAGCAACTAAAACAATACACAGTTGTGCAGTGAGCCAGTAACACTACAGAATGTTTGAAATGTTGATCCAAAGTAACATGCTTAAAGTCTGAAGGAAACATTTAGCCTAAGTAAAAGTCAGTCAGAAAACCAAAACTATGTTCTGCTCTTTCCGTTTCCATCCTTAAATGACAAGTCTACACAACAGACAAATATTACCTCTTTAAGTTTTTGTTTTTGGACAAATATTAACCTAAAAACACAAGAGAAATGATTAGACAGGGAGACGTGAGCACTACTGAATACTCTTGATTGAGTTGACTGCTGCATGACAGCAAACTCCCCATTTTTCCAACCAGTTAACACAGAGGTCTAAACAGAGGCACCCGTGGTGAAAGTGGCACATTTTGTTTGCAAGAGGTTCCAACTGTGCCAAAACAATTAAAATATGAAACAAAAGCAAATTTTGCTTTCAAACAATGCAACTTGTGAACAAGTGTATGAGCTCTTCCAATTAATCATTACACAATGGACAGCAAAAGACAAAATACAGCCTTCAATGCAAATCAGTGCAGCATTGCTTGTCATTATAGCCCATTACATAGCCTTCATGCCAGTGCCATTCGTTATCTTTCTACATAGGCTGCGTCAAATTTGCCGTCTCGCAATGAATTGGATGCAGAATCAGAAATGTTTGATTCAAAAATGGGGAATATGCTGGGAGGAACTGCATCATTGTAAAAAGCTGTACTGCAAACCAGTTATTGACAAGGTGAGAGTGATGGAATGCCACATTATCCCAGATAATGTCAAGAGTGTCATGCCAGGCCTCAACATCCGTCTCTCCTTAGGTGAGATCAGCCTCATGAAGTGCAATCAGGAATGTTATGAGGTGTTCGGCATTGTAGGGGTCAGTGGTGGGGATATAGCATGGAACACCATCATTGGAGATGGCAACACACATGGTTATGTTGGCGCCCCTCTGTCCTGAAACTGTGAAAGTGGTCCTATACCCAGTGAGGTTCTTACCATGTCTCCTCACTTTACAGAGATTGAAGCCGGCTTCATCAACATAAATGAAGACATGATGTGCTCCCTCAGCCTCAAGCGCTATTATTGTTAAAGTAAAAAAGGGCAAAATACCAATGAAAACTTTCTCCAGTTGATTCTAGATGTATGATATGACAAAGCATTACAGTAAAGTAATGTTTCCACATATTGACTTCTGGGCTCCTTCCTTTGAAATGGAACTCAGAAGAGCTGCTTCATGGCCATTGACTTTTTAGGAAGCAGTCAATGGCGGTCAGGCTCACTGTTGATGTTTCTGAAAATTCCCCGATTTGATGGAGCCTTATGACATTGTTTGCAACAATCATGCTCACAACAGCTGCCTCCTGCTCAGCACTGAAAATGTATCCTCTACACGAGAGAATGGCAGCCTTTGGGTTCTATGAAGAACACACGTAATGGGAAGGAGGAAATAATTACATATCATCACTGATGATATTTCTGTATATACTGCATAGCAGCATTATCTGTTCTCCTGTTGAAAAATTCTGACAATGGATGCAACGGTGTTTCTGTTTAGAACAGGTTGTACTCTTTGTCCAGCCTCTCTAAGTAAAAAGCCATGTTTGGTAATGTGCTCGATAACAGTTGCCAGAATTTCTTCTCAAACTTAAGCCTTTCCATCTACACCTCCACCTCACACACAGATTCCTTTTCCTCTGACTCTTCTATCTCTTCCTCTCACTCTCATCTGCCTTAGACCTCCTGCATTCATGTTGGTAAAGAACAACACAGACGTGGCACCTTTTACGGCCTGCAAACTGATTGCCGACTGAAGATTATTGTGAAGGAGTGTCAAACAGGTGCTTCAGTGATTTCATACTGACCTAGGTAGTTTCTAATAGTCAGGAATAGATGACCTCTGTTTGGTTACCATAGCTAAAACAGTGGGCTTTGGACTGCTTGAATGACATCCGTTTAAGTTGTTTTGCAAAAGGGTGGGGAAAATGTGTCAATATAAGAAGAAAGCGTTGGCGCATTTGCAAGAGGTGTCATCTGCTCTGTAATCAAGATAAACTGAAAACCATTGTGATAAAAATGTGGACTTCGTCAGGTCAAACCATGTTGTATACTGCCACCTATTGGTACAAAGATGTTAGCTACGGTCTTCTGGTTTAGAAACCAGTTAATTTGGGGCATTTTTAAATGTCAATAACTTCTATATTTGTAGTAAAACAACAAAAGTATACATTAAGTATACATTAATTCACAAACATATGATTACACATTAGTAGGTATCATCTATCTAAATATATTATCATTACTTTTGCTGAAGAGCAGTACCAAAGTGAGAAGGATTTTTATGAAAATCCTGTGGAGGAAAAATTATCTTAGATTTAGGACGATGATAATGATGAATACGAACGAGTTTGCCCACCTTTTCACCTATCACATCATGACTGGTTGCATGCCTTGGAAACATTTCCTGAGCTCACTTTCACATCCTTCTCATTACCTGGTTTAGTGCGAGTCATATAGGAGAAACTCTGCTCATTCCCTGCTTCTGCTTATTTGAATTCAGAGCTGAATGCTGAAAATGTACTCCACCACTCAGTGCCTGAAATAATTACCCCTTGCCAGATCTCTTTTCTTTTCTGAATCATTTCATCATTTTCAGTTTCATACCTTTTTCTTCTTATTCATATGCTCAGTTAAAAAGGCAATGATGCACATTTTCAGAGAACATAAAGGGCACATAGTAGTCCCATAAAACTGCTTTTTAAAATTTTTCTTTTCACTCCAGTCTTTATACTGTTACTGAAGCCACACTTTTTGAACACTTTTCCAAGCATGAAAAAGTGTCATATTACTTGATAGCTTGAATAACTACCATCAACTTTTAATTAAAGAGATGAGGGAAACTATGATGTATATTTTAGACCTAATTAGCACACTAACTCAGGGGAGTGAAGTGATTAGATGAGTAAAGACTCCCCATGGATGCTGCAGACAAGCACATATACACATGCCTACACACGTACACACACTTGTATTCTGAAGGCGTTTGCACTTGGACTTCCATCCTAGCAGCACTTTGAGCAATATTTCAATTTGGTGTGACATTTTCATTTTCCACCATGGAGTACTAGTTTTACAATCACGCCACAGTTTCCAGCTTTTTCCAGCTTTCTTTCTTTCATCAGCTGGAGTCAAGCAAAATTATCTATTGAAAGAAGATGACAGAAAACATACTCTGGATACAACAATCAATAACAATAACATCAGAGAGCTGTTATGTGTTTAGAATAGTAGCTTTCAGAGCCATTAGTGAAGTGACTGCACAGTGAACAAAAGAACAAGAAATGGAGGTTAGCCATTAGCAAAGCTTTAGAATGAAATATTAAAGACAACAGGAAATAAAAGTAGTCCTTGTTTTTTGTTGCTGATGTCCTGCATTCAGTAGTGAGATGATACAGGGGCTTACCTTTTACGGAAATAGCCATATTGAAGTTAAATTGCTATAATCGTGTTTGAGATGACGGTTGTGCGACACATCATGAATACTGGAGCAACACTGATGTCTGTAATTAGCTGAATAAAGAAAAGTCAGAATTAAAGATCAATTAGGCTACGTTCACACTGCAGGCGAAACCGCAGCAAATCCAACTTTTTTGACCCTATGCGACCCATATCAGATCATGGTATGACAGTGTGAACAGCCCAAATCCGATATTTTCAAATCCAACCTAGGTCACTTTCGTATGTGGTACTGAATCCGTTATAATATCTGATGTTTTAGAAAGCGACTGCGGTTTAATGGTCATGTCGCATTAAATCCATCTTTTACGTCACTGACACAAGACAGACGCCAATTATCAGCGCCAGAGAAGACGAACGAGAAATCATGGCGGCCATTGTTAAAGCACGGGCTCTCTTTTTTTCTCAGTGTCCTTCTTTCTCTAATTAATTTGTCAAAATTCTGTCGGTTACGACTGTGCAGAAATTGATAGACTGCTGCAACAACACCTACTAGCTCTGTAGCCGCCATTTTTACTTCCGTAAACAGAGCGAGTTGTGTGTGACGTCTTCTTTTGCGCATGCGAGCCACTTTGAGTGCCATGAACCGTTCACACTACAGCGCATTTTATTTGTAGTTTGAACAACCAGACAAAAAAAATCGTGTTTGATCAAAAAATCAGAATTGAGCAACCTCTCTGGGTACATCTCAGGCCCTCTAAAGTACGGAGGCCTATCTCCCCTCACCACACTCCCTGCCGGTGGCTGATGCCCTCAGACGTTGGTGTGTTGGTGGTCCTTGTCGTCTGGGGCTGGGCGCTCATGTATGTACCGGCTCACTCCTGGTGGCCGATTGGCGTGGCCGGGCGCCTGTGGCCCAGCTGGGCTCCTTCCGGGGGGTAGGATGCCCTCAGGCCTCTGGCCTCTGGGCCTGAAGCTCGGTCCTCTCTGGCACAGCTGGCTGCCGGCAGAGCCCGCGGGCACGCCACTGCAACCCCCTCTGGCCTCTGCTCCGTAGCTGCGGGGTGACCTCTCCTTTGGGGCTCTACTCAGCTCTTCCCAGGAGGGTGGCACGGTTCCCCCCCCCCCCCCCCCCCCCCTTTGGTGGTCCTCCTCTGGTCCTTGTACTCTGGGGCCTCTGGATATCTGGGGCCTGGATCTCCTCCATACCTGCTTCATACCCTGGTGGACGGGGCTATGGCTCCCCACACTCCCTAGCAGATCATTACATGGAGAAACCTTTGGAATACAAGGATGCTGATCCACACAGGTGTACACACGGGTGTTCACAGACGCGGACTACAGCTTTCTTGGCTGCTGCCTCAAAGCACATTGTGCGCTGTCTATCTTGCGTGCTGCACAATATCGTTTATTATTTAGCATCTACTGTTATCTACTGCTAGCTAGTTTATTGTGATGGTGCCGTTTTTTTTTATTATGTTGCTCTTTGTTGTTTGCTTTCTCTTCTGTTTTTTTTCTCCATACAGGTGACCCAGGTGTTTTGTTTGTTTTTCTTTTTTTTTTTTTCTTCCCCCCCTTCTCACCGTCTCTTCTCCCCTTTGGTTTTCTTTCTCTCCCTCTCTTTCTTTCATTCTTTCACCCTGTCCATCCCCCAGTCATGTCTGTCCCGTTTGTAGCAACTGAAAATAAAATAAATTCATGATTATAATGAAGGTCAATCAAATGGACCAATATGGCAAGGCCATGATGATCCACTTGGTAAAATAAATCCGCTTGGCATCTTTCTTGGCCTCAAGACAACAATTCTGATGGCTAAAGATCCAAACGGGACACAAAAAAAGAAAAAAGAAAAAAGAGTGGACTGGGCAGGTGTGATTGATTTTGCATCGTTTGGGGCAGTTGTGGTTTGGATGCAAAACACTGAATAACAATTTTTAAAATAAAAGTATGCAAAGATTACAATAAAATAATATCATGCAAAATTTAAAACAATCAAAATCCACCAATAACATCACACAATAAAACACATGGCAAAAAAATAAAATAAAATCAGAATTGAGCAATAAGACCTGCAATGTGAACGTATCCTTAGTTCACTGGGTAGACACTCAGGTCAGGAAATCACCCAGGTGTTAATGTTCTCCTTGCTACTAACCAAAAGGCAACAAGCGTTACTAGGAAAGACAAGTACATTAATGACATCTTTGTCATGTGATTGTTGCTGGGTAACCAAAAGGTTCAGCCCACTGATCACACCAACATGGGGACTTCACATCACACTATATTTACAACACAAATGCCACACAGCTCGTTTAATAATGGCCCATGAGACAGAGATGTCACTAGTAAAAATAAATACAACACTTGTATATCCCCTCTGCCTTACTGAGGGAGCTGAAAAGGAGGGTCATCCCACAGAGAAATAACTTGTATGTATTCATACTTGTTTGGGGGATAACTACACAAAGAACCATAACTGGTATAGCATAAAGTTGGGACAATGATGCATTTTCCTGATGTTTCTGACCTTTGATAATGTGTTTATTGTCTTTTCTCTATTTCTATTGAACAATTAAAGTTTCATGGGATTAAAAGATCTGTATGACCACCTCCAAAGTGACAGATGAGCAGTGGGAGAGTAAGAGAAATGACCCACAGTTGTCATGGCCCTGGCCCTGAGTTTCTTGGTGTTTTTGTTATTCTTTTTAGTCTAGTTTCATTTCGGTTTATCTAGTTACATTCTGCCATGTTTCATGTCCAAGTTTTCTTTGTTTGTCAAGTTCAAGTCATGTCTGTGTCTCTTTATGTTTCCTGTTTTATTTTGAAAGAGCTTTGTGTTTATTATGTTTAGTTTCACGTGTCCTGTCATTATGTTAATTGTTGTCAGCTGTTTTCCCCATGTGATTCTACTTCCTTTGATCATTCCTTATGTGTATTTAGTCTGTGTGTTCCACTCAGTCAGTGTCAGATCGTCTGTTAACCTCACCACAGTTTTCATAGGGTTACTCCATTGTTTGTCTGTGTCTTCTAGTTTATTCAGTGTTCATACACTGAACAAAAATATAAACGCAACACTTTTGTTTTTGCTCCCATTCCCCATGGGATGGACGTAGAGACCTAAAATTCATTCCAGATACACAATATAACCATCCCTCCCAAACAGTGGTCACAAATCAGTCCAAATGTGTGGTAGTGGGCACATCTGCTATATTGAGATAATCCATCCCACCTCACAGGTGTGCCACATCAGGATGCTGATCTGACATCATGAGTAGTGCACAGGTGTACCTCAGACTGCCCACAACAAAAGGCCACCCTGGAAGTTTACAGTTTTTTGTTCTATTGGGGTCTGGGGACCCAGAACCGGTCAGTATCTGGTGTGACCACCATTTGCCTCATGCAGTGCAACACATCGTCGCATGGAGTCTATCAGATTGTCAATTGTGGCCTGTGGAATGTTGGTCCACTCCACTTCAATGGCTGTGCGAGGTTGTTGGATATTCATGGGAACTGGTACACGCTGTCGTATACGCCGGTCAAGCACATCCCGAACATGCTCAATGGGTGACATGTCCGGTGAGTATGCTGGGCATGCAAGAACTGGGACATTCTCAGCTGCCATCTGCCCTGAACAATGTGAACCATGATTCATCCGTGAAGCGCACACCTCTCCAACGTGCCAGACGCCATCGAATGTGAGCATTTGCCCACACAAGTCTGTTACGGCGACGAGCTGGAGTCAGGTCAAGACCCCGATGAGGACGACGGGCATGCAGTTGAGCGTCCCTGAGACGGTTTCTGACAGTTTGTGCAGAAATTGTTTGGTTGTGCAAACCAATTGTTCCAGCAGCTGTCTGGGTGGCTGGTCTCAGACGATCTTGGAGGTGAACCTGCTGGATGTGGAGGTCCTGGGCTGGTGTGGTTACACGAGGTCTGCGGTTGTGAGGCCGGTTGGATGTGCTGCCATATTCTCTGAAACGCCTGTGGAGACGGCTTATGGTTGAGAAATGAACATTCAATGCACGGGCGACAGATCTGGTTGACATTCCTGCTGTCAGCATGCCAATTGCACGCTCCCTCATTGCTTGTGGCATCTGTGGCATTTTGCTGTGAGACAAAACTGCACATTCCAGGGTACCCTTTTGTTGTGGGCAGTCTGAGGTACACCTGTGCACTACTCATGATGTCAGATCAGCATCCTGATGTGGCACACCTGTGAGGTGGGATGGATTATCTCAATATAGCAGATGTGCCCACTACCACACATTTGGACTGATTTGTGACCACTGTTTGGGAGGGATGGTTATATTGTGTATCTGGAATGAATTTTAGGTCTCTAAGTCCATCCCATGGGGAATGGGAGCAGTAACAAAGGTGTTGCGTTTATATTTTTGTTGAGTGTAGTTTGTCATAGTTTTTCACTGAGTGTCACAGCCTTTTTGTTAACACAGTGTTCATAGCCTCCTTAGTTTCCCTAGTTCCTTGTTTTTCTTCTGCAATCAGCCAATAAAGGCTCGCTTTATTTTTGAAACTAAGTTTAGTCTCCACCGTGTCTGCATCTGGGTCTACCTCTTTCATCACACCGGCGCACCCCGCCGTGACAACATTGGGCAACAGCCACAGAAGTGCCACTCGGCTAACAACACAAAACTGAGGCTACAATTCCCACGGACTCACCAAAATTACACAAAAGGTCATTGAAAATATAATGCCTGCTCTGATGAGTCTTAATTCCTGCTGTGACACTGAGATGACAGCATCAGGTTGCAGCAGATGGCTGCCCCTGAGCCTGTTTCTGCTACAGGTTTCTTGCTGTAAAAAGGGAGTTTTTCCTTCCCGCTGTCGACAAGTGATTGCTCAGAGGAGTCGTTTAATTATTTGGGTTTTCTCTCTGTTATTGTAGGTTCTTTAACCTATAAAATAAAGCATTTTGAGGCAACTGTTTCTGTGATTAGGCACTATATGAGCAAAATCGAACTGATCTGAAAAAATATGTAACGTATTGAGGCTAGTAACAGTATAACGATATGTTTTGCCACTCTTTGGGCCCCTTACTACCAACTAAGCGTCATTCAGAAATGAACCTTGCTGACCATGTACTCATCTTCTAAAGCTCAAATCATCTCAAACATACCGTTTTAATTAAATACGGCACCTTTGGTGGAGCAGGACATTCATATCACTGATGTATAGGATCTGTGTAAACCACTAATAATGTAGTGATTTGACATTCATCCTATTTATCTCCAACCTTTGAGTCACCAACTAGCAGTGATGTGCAGCCATATCCAACAAGAAAGTGGAACAGCACAGCAGAACTTTATGCTTTATATTTTTTCCTGTTTAGTGCTTAGTTAAAACTCATCGATATAAACTATTGTTAAAAATAGAGAAAATCCTTTGCTGTGAGCCTTGAGAAGGCAGTCTATAGCTTCTCTGTGATGTTGACAGTCAGATATTTTGGGACTAAAATGAGGGACTTTATTAGCATACGTCTAGTTTTTAATGTGAGTTCCTAGGAGCAGTTAGTAAACACAAACATTGTCATTAAAGTATACTAAATGTTAGCCTCACAGATTTGTAACTTTGTTCAGGAGAATGCTGATATATGTTCATAGGATATACATCAGTGCTCTTATAGTGACAAGGAAAATCTCCTGGTGAGACATCATGTTTTTTGAGTTGACAGATAGACTTTTCAATCTTACATACTTTAAGGAGAAAAAGTTAAGTCTGCTCAAAGACTCCCTCTAAAGAAAAATGTTAATATTTCCATATTGTTTGTCAGTTTCATTTCATATGCTGAAAGACATATATGGAATTTCTTCTTAGAAACTAACGGTACAGTGCTACATATCAAAACCAAGGAACCAGTTCTATTTGAAGGGTGTGGCTAACTTGACAAAGAGTGTGGGAACAATGATAACTCAACATAAGCAACCTTAAGGTGGGTTAAATTAACCCACCTTATGGGATGGCTGTAGCTCAGGGGGGCAGAGCAGGTCATCTATTGATTAGAAGGTTAGTGGTCTGCAGGCTGCTCCATGTTGGATAAAGTGAGAGAGCAGAAAGACACTATATAAGAATCAGTCCATTCACCATTTACCATAACTTTAGGCATAAAAAATGATTATTTCTAAACCTCTAAATAAACTGTTTTGATGAACAGAGGGAGATCTTTGTCAATTTGATCTATTACAACTGATAAATTAACCATAACCAATTAACTATCTTTCTGTTAGTTCCCCTTACTATTTCTTCATTTGTGCAGCCCATAAAATTAATTCATTTAGGCTGTTTTGACAATGGCCTTTCCTGCAAACAACTGCAAAACTGAAGCGCCTATATGTGTTAACATTGGCATCAAGCTTTCTGTGCACTCCTTTAAACTTGCCTTCTTTTTTTTTAGTATCCAGCTCTGCTGTATACATATATGTAGAGATGTTCAAACCCAAATGCAGTAACATCGGTGAATTGCTAGTACTACTCAGCTCCATAAACCATCAATAGCCCGTTTTATACGGTCATTTCATGATAATGATGTTCAGAATACCCTTTAATTTGATGTCTTTACTTTAGGGATATACTCACTGTGAAACTCAGGGTCGATGCTTCAATTTAAAGTAAAATTTTGGGACATAACTGATTCCGGTACTGATTTTTACTCATTTATTTATTTATTTATTGTCCTATATTTCTTCCCCTTTTTGTCGCAGAAAAAACATCTAATTCTTTATGGAAGAAAAATAAATAAGCTGATTTAAAGACAATGCTATATTTAATGGTCACCTGTTCAATCATACAAATGTATGACATCCCATCAACATCCCATCCAAATGTGCATCACACACAAGACAGCAGCATCACTGAATTTATACTTAATGGGAGACATGCTGGTAGCGATGAACTATTTGACACACATCTGATGAATCTGTACCTCTTATATCTGTACTGTTTGTGTGAACTGAACCAAGCAGGTGAAATATTGTGCTTTGTGTGATTTTACATAGCATGCCAGTTTTATGAAATGAGAGACTTAAATCCATCTATCAGCTCTGAGTTTTACACAGACATCACTGCAGCTCTGCTGCTACGAAAATCCAATGTTTCCACCTTGTCCTGGGTAGAAGGACACAGGAAAATAAATATTATTGTAGCATTCGTGTCAGTCACTCAATATGGGCTCCAATATCAGCACATCTTTTAATTTTGGTGTGCAATTTACAAATCTCTGAATTAACACCCTGGCTTTTATTTCACAGGCGTCATTTAATTCACCTGGACTGTAAAGTTTTGCTGTATCTTTTATAACCACCTTTTACATAGCTAGTGGGCTCAAGTCTTTTGTGCTCGGCATAACTCAACATAGCAGTATTGTGGGAACCTGATTAAACTGTTCATGCATTTCTTAAAGACTTTTACAGCCTTGAAATTCCAGTGTAATAAAATCAAACATATGCTGCCTTCATACCTGCTGGATGCAGTGGATTTTTAGAGCTCTGTGTTTTTAGCAAATGTCTCATAAAGTAAAAATGCAAGTGGTGCACTGATTCTGAACAAAAGCTCTTAGCATGTGAGACATTTGCAAACATTGTTTCTGGCTTTTGGTCCTGTTTTCTAAGTGGCAGTGGAGAAGTGAATCAGGAGCACCTGCTTGCATCTGTTCAACTCCTGCAGTGCAGTGTGACTTTGCTGTGTGCAAAATAGAGCTTTAAATTCTTTCCCAGAGGACTGTTATGTGTGCTGGAGAGAGCCTAATGTCTTATGTGAGTAAAACTGTTCAACTCCATGGACAACTGACAGCTGAGAACTTTATTTGGAATTCTTGTCAAAATCTTTAGGTTTACTGGGGCAAATCTGTTACAAACTAGTAATAAATATATTCGAAACGTGTTATTTTGACATAATAGTCTCATAAGCCTTCATTAGAAAACCTTCATATCTTTACAAAAGTCAAGCAAACAACCAAAGCCCTACTGTTAAGTGAAAAACTTTAGGCACATTATGAAGAATGACATGAAGTGATTGGAGTGATAGAGTTGGCCAAAAAACTTTTGATGAGTCACTCTGATGAGTCACATTGCAAAAAGGAAACATTAAATCTAAAAGCTACAGCAAAATGTCCAAAGCATTAAGTCACGTCAACATTAACTCAATGGCTGTTAAGTGTTTGGAACTACACACTCCTTTTTACCATTTACCACAAATTTATGCTTTATCAAAAGTAATAACCTTCTCTTTTTGCTTATATTACCATGTGCTTTTCTTAAGTTAAGGGTTTACTTGAGTTATTTTGTATTTTGGGATTATTTATGAGATAATATTAAGTCTTAGTATTATTATTAATTGCCTTGAGTTGTAGTCTGGTTTAGGCCCTTTCATGTCTCCTTAGTTATGAGTCTCTTCATGTCCCCTGGTGTAAGTCTGTTCTGGTCTTCTGTGTCATGTCTGTGTGGTTTCCTGTTGTCAAGCCTGTGTCATGTCTAGGTCTCTCCTTGTTTCCTGTTTTGTAGACGTCTTGTGTTCTATGTTCATTGTTTTAGCTTCACGTTCCCTGTGGTGTCATGACATTCATTTGTGTCAGCTGTGTCCCCATGTGTTTCCACTTCCCCTAATTACCTCCTGTGTGTATTTAGTCAATGTGTGGTCATGCAGTCTTTGTCAGGATGTCTGTTCTTCTCATCTAGTCATGTACCTCGTTATAGTTCTCATAGTTTCATAGGTATCATAGCGTTCATAGTTGTTTCTCTGTTTCAGTCTCGTCACAGCTTGTCAGTTATTTAGTTTTTCCCAGTTTATGTTTAGTTTTAGTTTTGCTCCACATTGATCTTGCCTTGTATTTATGTTTCTCTTGTATCAGCCCAATAAAGGCTCCCCTTTTGTTCAAGCTCAAGTTCTTTTCTCCCGTGTCCGCATTTGGGTCCTCCACTCACGCTCCATACCGTCTGCCTGCAGACTGTGATATCACCAAGAACTCTGTGTCTGTTTTATATTGTTTTTCATTCTGATTACACAGCTAAGACATTTTTAGTGGTCAGACTACAATAAAACAACATTTTGAGATTTAAAGGTAACAGTATGTTAAATTGTGTTGTATTTGGTGACATGCTAAGAGTAAGTAATGATCTAACATACCATTTTTTTTCAATCAGTTTTACATGATGGAAAAAGTTTTCATATTTACATATAGTCATGCAAAAAAAATACTCTCTTTAATTTTTAAGGTTTTGCATATTAGGATATAAAATATCCTTTGGCCTGTTACTGGGTTCTAAAATGACTTAAAACAATCTGCTTGTCCACTTCTGCCTGGCCATCCGATTGGGGTCTGGAATGTGGGGCCTCCCTGCTGCTGCGGAGTCGGGGCGGTCTGCTTCTCTCCACCCCAGGGAAAAGGGTAATACTACCTGGGTCTGGGTGCAGTTTCCCCCTCCAGGGGCAAGGGTACCTAGACCCGGTTCTTAGAGTACGCTTGGGGAGTGTGATTGTGTGTGTACAGTGTCTCTTTATGTCTGTCTCCACGTTTGGTGAGTGCTGAGTAATTGCATATGAGAGCATGAGGGTGGGAATGAATGTTTGTACCTGTGTGTGCCTGTATGTCTGTGTCTATATGTCAGGTTGGGTATCAGACGCCACCTCTCTGGGGACATCTCAGGCCCTCCAAGGTATGGAGGCCTATCTCCACCCACCACCACTTCCCCTGCCAGTGGCGGACTCCCTCAGACATCGGTTCATTGGTGGTTCTTTGTGTCCGGGGATGGGCGTCCAGGTACGCACCGGCTCACTCCTGGTGGCTGCTTGTCGGGGGCCTGGAGCCTGGAGCTTGCTCGGGCTCCTTCGGGGGTGGGGTGCCCTCGGCCTCTGGGCCTGGGGCTCGGTCACTCTGGCACAGCTGGCTGCCGGCGGAGCTCACGGGCGCATCACTGCAACCCCCCCTGGCTTCTGCTCCTCCTTCTGCTGCTGAGTGAGCCCTCATCTGGGACTCTCCTCAGCTCATTCTGGGATAGTGGCGCGGCTGCCCCTCTGTTGGTCTTCCTTGGTCTCTTGTGTTCTGAGGGTCTCTGTATGTCTGATCTCCTCCATACCTGCTTCATGCCCTGGTGGACGGGGCTGTGGCTCTCACACTCCCTCTAGCAGATCATTACATGAAGGAACCTTTTAAATACAAGCGCGCTCATGCTCACAGGTGCACACATGGGTGATCACACCCACAAACTACACCCTTTTTGGCTCCTACCTCAAAGCACACTGTGCGCTGTCGATCCTGCGTGCAGCACAATAATATTCATTATTTAGTATTTACTGTTATATTCACATAGATCATCGTCATGATGTTGTTTATTATATTGCTCTCTTTTTTTGCTTGTTTTCTCTTTTTTCTTTCTCAACAGGTGATCCAGGTGATTGATATATGTATTTTTTGTCTGTTTGTTTTGTTGGTTTTTGTTTTTTGCCCTTTATCACCGTTCCTCTTCCCCGCTGTTTTTCTTTCCCTCTTTCTTTCCCCCAGTCATGTCTGTACTGTGTGTAGCAAGTGAAAATAAAATAAAATTAACTATAAAAGAAAAGGTGAATCAAATAAAACAATACGGCAAGGCCGGGATGGTCCATTTTGTAAAGTAAATCTATTGGCCATCTTTCTTTGCCTTTTAGACAATAATTCTGATGGCAAAAGAACCAAACGGGACAGGCGGAAAAAACCCCAAAACAATCTGCTTGACACAATTTCTATACACTGTTTTTATCCTCTATGTTTAGTATTTTTTAGCCCACTGAATTGTGTTCAATTAATTATTTTTTGTAAATTAAAAACATATACCTCAAACATGCTCTATGAAAAATGAACCTTGAACCTTTTTGTGTTGATTGCCATGTTTATTTTATGTATGCACTATATCTCTCATAAGTACACTCCATGCATTTATAACTTAAAAGTATTGGCAATACTGGCCCTGTATTTACTTGGCAGTAAATACAGTAAATGCAGTATGGCACAGTACTAGCATCCAGGTTCTGCAGCTGCAAAACAAGCCTAAATCAGCACCCCTCCACCTCTGTGCTTGAAGGCTGGCATGACATGTTGGTGCTTCTATACTGTTTGTTGCCAAAAGTGGCACTGTGCAACATGGCCCAAAATCTCTACTTTGCTCTCACCTGCTTAAGACACAATATTCTTGGAGCATTGTTTGTGTTGTTAATTTTAAGATTTTGCACTATGCTAACTGTGGAGTAACTGAAATGTAACTTATGGGCTTTATGCAGTTTTTCTAAGCATCGCACAGTCCGATTTGGAATGAATTTACTGGAGCGTCCACTCCTGGGAAGACTGGAAACTCTCTTGAATGTTTTCTACTTTTGAATAATCTTCCTCAGTGTAGACTGATGGATTTCAAATTGTCTGGAAAAGGCTTTTTAAACGTTACTAGATAAATGGTCTTCTCTCCTTGGCATTAAGCTACTCACATCTGAATGCTCCAGATCAGCAAACTGCAAAGATTTATTATATTAAAGAGTTAAGAGTCTAGTTGCTGATTATCAGTTTTTAAGTGCATTTGATTTTCAGTATCTGGTGAAACCCTTTTAATTTAATAGAAGAAGAAGGATGCACATCTTCACACACACTGTATTTGCATTCTCAATAAATGACAACATTTTTCGTATTAGGTTGTTTTCATCAAATTTTAGAACTTGGTAATGACAAGATATTTTTTATAATGTCCTGATACATAAAATCTGTGTGAATGTGCACTTTCTTTTTCACATGACTGTAGATTCTGAAGTTTATTTTACTTCTTCAAATGGATAACAATCTTTTTTTCTGACTTATGAAGCCAACTATGTTGTCTACACTGTATTTTTTAAGGATGTTCTTTGTGCCTTTGTGTGCATTCATTACTCTAGTGCAGCTATACGTAAAGACAGATCGGAATGTTTATACATTGCATGCTCTGATTTTGGTTATATAATGGGGAAAAAGCAAAAACATAATCAAGAACTTCATTTCACCAGGTACATAGAGACAGCAATGCTTTAATCATTTTGCACTTACATCTCTCCCACTTTTTCTGATCTTCTCTCTGTGAATCTGAATAACCCTTTGAATTCACTATGAGAAGCTTCTTCAGTAGTCCAGAGTCAGAACATTACTGAGTATGTTTTTGGAAATGCAAACATGAGCATTTACAAACATGTAAAAGCTCATGTTTGGGAAGCTCATGTTTCAGAAGTGTAAGCTCTGTCTCACAGTGAAATGATTTTTGCCAGTGTTGTAGCTGACTGCCACACAAACAGTTTCAAAGGCATCATAGAGTTTTTGACCCCTAATTATCTTCTGGCACAGTGCTATTAAAAAGGATCTCCATATGCATATTTTTATATTTTACACTGCAGCGCCACATCTCTTTTGCACTATTACGCAGTGAGTGATTCACTGAGCGTTATGGTCCCTGTGCCTAATCGGTTGGCCTGACAAGGCTTCATGTGTTTTTGTTTTGTTCTCGCTCTCTCTTGCTCTCTCTCTCGCTTGCCCTTGGCCCATGCACGTGCGACTAATCCTTGATCCAGTGTTGCGCAGCTAGGATGAAAACACCTCTCACCAAGAGCAATTCCATGTCAGTGTCCAGTCCCCCTCTAGGAGACTGGTTCCAGAGGCCTGGCGTTCATTCTGTTAATGTCAGTCCGGCTATATCGAGCCAGTATCTGTCAAGCTCACGCACTAGCTTAAGTTCCTTTCCGCTAGAGAGGTGGTCCCAATAGCCAACCTCGATAGCTGGGGATCTAACCGCTAGGGGTTCCATCCCTGAGCACTACCTGAAATCCATTGCATCCAAACACTACGGCGCCCCCTGCAGACAGTGGGCATACAGGAAGGCAGGCCAACATCGTCTCTTCAGGTTGTGCCTGGCTGGGCCTCTATTGGCTAAGCCCCAGCCACAAGATGTTCTCCCTTGATTTCCCTCACAAGTTTGGCTCCAGTATGGAGTCCCAGTAACCCAAGCAGGGTAGACTTGTCCTTTGAATTAATTTCTTTCATAGAGTTCGATTATGATGTTTTATGAATATACAGTGGGGCAAAAAAGTATTTAGTCAGCCACCGATTGTGCAAGTTCCCCCACTTAAAATGATGACAGAGGTCAGTAATTTGCACCAGAGGTACACTTCAACTGTGAGAGACAGAATGTGAAAAAAAAGTCCATGAATTCACATGGTAGGATTTGTAAAGAATTTATTCGTAAATTAGGGTGGAAAATAAGTATTTGGTCACCTCAAACAAGGAAAATCTCTGGCTCTCACAGACCTGTAACGTCTTCTGTAAGAAGCTTTTCTGTCCCCCACTCGTTACCTGTATGAATGGCACCTGTTTGAACTCATCATCTGTATAAAAGACACCTGTCCACAGCCTCAAACAGTCAGACTCCAAACTCCGCCATGGCCAAGACCAAAGAGCTTTCGAAGGACACCAGGAAAAGTATTGTAGACCTGCACCAGACTGGGAAGAGTGAATCTACAATAGGCAAGCAGCTTGGTGTGAAAAAATCAACTGTGGGAGCAATCATCAGAAAATGGAAGACATACAAGACCACTGATAATCTCCCTCGATCTGGGGCTCCACGCAAGATCTCATCCCGTGGGGTCAAAATGATCATGAGAACGGTGAGCAAAGATCCCAGAACCACACGGGGGGACCTGGTGAATGACCTGCAGAGAGCTGGGACCAAAGTAACAAAGGTCACCATCAGTAACACACTACAACGGCAGGGAATCAAATCCCGCAGTGCCAGACGTGTTCCGCTGCTGAAGCCAGTGCATGTCCAGGCCCGTCTGAAGTTTGCCAGAGAGCACATGGATGATACAGCAGAGGATTGGGAGAATGTCATGTGGTCAGATGAAACCAAAGTAGAACTTTTTGGTATAAACTCAACTCGTCGTGTTTGGAGGAAGAAGAATACTGAGTTGCATCCCAAGAACACCATACCTACTGTGAAGCATGGGGGTGGAAACATCATGCTATGGGGCTGTTTTTCTGCCAAGGGGACAGGACGACTGATCCGTGTTAAGGACAGAATGAATGGGGCCATGTATCGTGAGATTTTGAGCCAAAACCTCCTTCCATCAGTGAGAACTTTGAAGATGAAACGAGGCTGGGTCTTCCAACATGACAATGATCCAAAACACACCGCCCGGGCAACAAAGGAGTGGCTCCGTAAGAAGCATTTGAAAGTCCTGGAGTGGCCTAGCCAGTCTCCAGACCTCAACCCCATAGAAAATCTGTGGCGGGAGTTGAAAGTCCGTGTTGCTCGGCGACAGCCCCAAAACATCACTGCTCTCGAGAAGATCTGCATGGAGGAATGGGCCAAAATACCAGCTACTGTGTGTGCAAACCTGGTAAAGACCTATAGTAAACGTTTGACCTCTGTTATTGCCAACAAAGGTTATGTTACAAAGTATTGAGTTGTATTTTTGTTATTGACCAAATACTTATTTTCCACCCTGATTTACAAATAAATTCTTTACAAATCCTACCATGTGGATTCATGGATTTTTTTTTTCACATTCTGTCTCTCACAGTTGAAGTGTACCTCTGGTGCAAATTACTGACCTCTGTCATCATTTTAAGTGGGGGAACTTGCACAATCGGTGGCTGACTAAATACTTTTTTGCCCCACTGTAAAATCATTAAATTTATGAATGGAATGAGTTTGAGTGTTTCACATTAGTGGAACCACTGAGAAATTATTCATATTTAATTCTATAATATCAAATAGAAATTGTTTCAGCGTGTACTTTTACACATTTTACTTAATATGAGATTTAAATTTTCTACAGTCAATGATTTAAATAGACATGTAGATAAGCAGTATTTCAAATAGATATGGAAATAATTGTGATCTTTAAAGTTCCAGTGCCTCAGTAAATTAAAAGTACAGACTGTTTCAGGAAGCTTAGCCAAACTGTTTTCAAAGGGGTTTTTTTTTTGGTTGACCAGTTAGGTCTTTCTGAAAAGGTAACAAGGAAGTCTTTGGGAAGAGAACAGAATCTCCTTTTAATAAGCCTTAAGTAAAGTGATTATAATTCAGCACTACTGAGTTTAGTGTGAATGGCATTTAATGTGAAGACTGAAATAAACACTTTTACTGGGATGACAGGTACAGTACCAGTTTCAAATTATGAATGAATTTGATTGGGGGTCTTTTAATATTTAGATTCCAATGAGCCAGCCTTTGTTGGAATTTTAAAAGTAGTCTATGTTTTTGTAGTTCTCTTTGGATTGCTTTCTCACTCATTTTCAGAGGAATTTTTCTTTAGATATTTTGTTATTAACAGCCTGTTGCAAAAGCGCATTATTCGTTCACACTTCAGCTGATCCATCTACTTCTTGCCAAAGCTTCATCTGAAATGGTCTCAGTAGAGGGGTGGCTGTCATAAGTATCTACCATCATCTCGAGACACTCACTGTCTTTCATGGTTCTGAGGTGCCACACACACACACACACACACACACACACACACACACACACACACACACACACACACACACACACACACACACACACACACACACACACTGGAATACTATCAGACATGGACTGGCCTTCCCAGAGCCCAGGTCTCAGCATTACTGATGGAGTGTGGGATCATCTTGACAGAGAATCCAGAGGATTCATCCAAAGAAGAGCTTTGAATGTCCTTCAAAAAGTCTATTCCAGAAGAATACTTTTAAAAAATTATAAGAATGCTTGTTTAAGAGAGTTCAGGCTATGTTATGCAAGTAATCATACCAATGTACAAATTCTGATACTTATGCTGTATTTCTGTGTATGTTTGCAGATGTTTCTTAACCATTGCACCCATTTCCCTATTTCTCATTTTTAGCTTTATAAATATTAATAACTGTTTCCCTTTGCAATGCTTAGATTTTCACTTTTTACATTTTTCCTTTACTTGTATTTGCTATTTTTCATATTTTGTTAACATGTTTAATTTTTTTGCAAGTTTTTTAAATAGTAGTTTTATGCAAATCTATCATCATAATCAAAGCCATGAAGTGCTGTCGTGCCATGTGCTGTGAACCATGATATGAAGCTGAGGTGACAATGCATGGTAAACATTTGCCAAGAATAAATCATGCGAATGAGCAATAAAGGCTTTTTCAGCTGTGTATAATAGCGCTCAGGCTTCCTGTTTGGCACCTTAAAAATGTTTGTATATTTGCAGCTTTAGGACAAAAATGAACATAATGTCACACCAACCTCCAGCAACATGGCTGGAGATGGGCCCATGCAAATGAATGCTATCAGAGACAAAGTGTGATAAATGTGGTGTCAATAGAGATAGTGCGGTGCCACATCACCCTCCCCATCACAGCTCAGCAGAGCCAAAAGAACTCTCAGAGGCCCTCACAAGCAGCATCACACATCAAGTGCATGAAATGATGTGGTTCTGCAGCTCTCTGATAAACTCTATTATTTCAAGGTTTTGATTACATTATTCTATGCCTCAAAGATTTTGCCTTGTGTCTTTGCGGTCACTCTGTAGTAGCATCAAGTTTTAAGACCTACTTTTAAAATTCCCCTTGCCTTCCTAAAAATGCAGCATAGCTGGGGTTTCTGCTCTGAAATCACCGAGTACAAAGGCTTTTGACACAGTCCTAAATTATCAGTGAAATAGTCTGTCATCTTTTCTGAATAGGCTGTGATGGCAGACAATAACATACCTACCACTCAAGTGCTGCAATGATCTGGCAATAATTTTCTTGCCAGATCAATCCCACTTAAGCCTGCATAATGTCCCATTTTCAGCCACAGTCTGCAGAGATCTAAAAAAAAGAGAGAGAGAAAGGGAATGCTGAACGTGCCCGTTCGGAGTTGTTGCTTGATTCTTTTGCCATTCACTCGCGTCCCTTCATCGTAGGGGCCGTCAAATATTCCCACAGAGCTGGTTTCAATGCCGTTCCCTGATGACTGAAATTATTTCACTTCTCTGACGTGATTACTATTTATGACCAGCTTCTCAAGATGGGTTGCTGATTGCTTAGGTTTTTGAGGATGCAACAACAATAGGAAACTTGCTGCTGCAAATTTTAAGGTTTAAGGGGTGCACATGCACAAGATTATTTTGAAAGTGATGTGCAGTTTAAGTGGGAAAGATTGTCCACTAATTTCAGGCTTAGTTGCATATGATGAATTTTCCTCAGGGTGGACAAAAAAACGTCAAAAAGAAACAATGAAACAATGAAATTGAATCTGGATGTGCAACACAATAAATAATTTTAAAGTATTGATGGTTTTTTTACTTTAATAACAGTAGTCTGCATTGGTGGAAAAGACGGTTTATAACCATACACTAACCAGATTAGCTGCTGTTGTTTTTTTTCTTTGTTTTTTTAAAGACAAATGCATTTTCCTCCATTTTTGCAATAATCTCATGCATATTTCTCACTTTCTAAGAGGAGGGCAAGCCACTCGTTCAAGAAAATTACAACAGAATGGGCTTAACCTACCTATTATTATGGCTCAAATCCCTAGGATACAAATGATGCCAAATATAAACCAAATATTTTGTCAAGGCAGCCTGTTGCAGTTTTTCTTTTTGTTCAAAACGCTCACTTTTCTTTTTCATTGTGTTTAATGCCAACATGAAAGGGCTACTTTTTCTTTCACAATCCTTGAAACGCCAGGTGTTACAAATCTAAGAAGAAATACAAAAGAATATTCAGGTGTTTGAACAATAATAAACTTAAAACACAGGGAGCACTGTGAGTGTAGTTTGATGTCCTTCATAAAACTCTGCAAGAAGACGTTACCACATTCACACTTCTCAGACCACAGTGTGACTGTACTTAGCGTTCTGACCTTGTGGGTGTGCAGAGACCTTCATCTGAGATGTAAGAAGAAGTGTGAAGGCATTTTCCTATTTGTGAGTGAAAAAAAGTGTAATGCTGGACATGTTGACAGAAGATGTTTCTGTGCCCTAAATATTGAAGTGCTAGCCGCTGGAATGTGTCCATATAACTTGTGTTACTGTTGGAGTCCAGTTTGGATCAACACAGTGTTTGGAATCCTTCATCAGCGTGTGCAGAAGTCATCCGAGTGACTGTAGCTGTGGTGACTTAGTGGAGCCTGACTACCTGCTGCACCCCTTCCTGGCCTTGCAGGCAAACACTTTCTCAAACATATTTTTAGTTCCACTTCTATAAGCACAATTTTAAAAAAAAATCTTTACACCCTCATACCAGAATGCCAGCATTCTCTTTAGAGTTAAGCTCCTCAGTAATTGTTTTTATTTGACCTCTTCCTTTAGTGTAGTCTTCTAGCTTCCCAAGTTATTTTATTTTGCATACATTTAAATAAGGTTTTTAGCTGCTGTAACACAGTCTTCCCCCAACTTTGTAATAAATAAAAAATAAAATAAGAAAAAATAAAGTATTATTTTCTCATTCTCATTTTTGCTTTGCATTGCTTTTTGCTTCCACTATTTAGAATCTGTAAGAAAATAATAGCCCTGCTTGTGGTGCATGGTGGTGAATGGTATTTCTGAGATTTAAAATGTATCAGTTTTTGCCATTTTAAATTCCCATGAATAATCTACTATGTGGGCAGAAGCGCTGCCTAACAGCAGAATATTATCTGTTTAAACTCAAGGAATCCACAGCATTGTCCATAGAGCAGGAATATAAAACTATTTCAGCTTTCTAAAAGTTGCATGAGGAAAACAAATTTCATGAACGACATTCTTGTTAATCCCTAAGGATTTGTGGGACATTTCAGCCTAGAAGTCCTTGTCTGCAAAGCAATACGCTAGAGTCTGACCCTGAAAATTATGCAGTCATCTCTTTATTTATGATTTCATTTTTACTGTAGTTTTCTGGACCTTTAATTCACCCCATCAGCAGCAGAGATCATCAACAAAGGGTACTGGTGGCACTTCTTGACTCATGAAGGAAACTGTATGTAAATTACTTTAAATGTTGCCTCCCTTCTCACAATACAGGGCACATTCTGCAATCTGAATGTAATGGGTTGGCCAGCTGGAACATGTGTACTTCTTAGGGCTACATTTCTCAGTGAAATGCCCTCTGGTGTGTAGTAAAAGCTTGGTTATTCAACTGATAATGCATGTCAGTCAAGGCACGGGGGTGGGGGTCACTTGAAAGAAAGAGCTTGACGTGCTGGCAATCTGCTTCCTTGCACTGTTTGTTAATCTTTTCAATCCCGCCCGAGAGATATAAGATATTATATTAGATTGTTCAGAGGATCCTGCTGAGAAAACAAATCGCTGGTTAATGATCTGAAGAGGAAGGAGGATAACAGTTATGACAGGACAAAAGGGACACAACCATGACTTGATAGGCCACTGCAGAGATGTTTTATTAAAGAAATGTAATTGTTCCTTTTAACATTTGCTCTTAGATTCTAAGCACAAAGTTCCCTTCTGTTTTACAATGAGCAGTTTTTCACAAGATTACCATCCAACAGCTTTCCGTCCCATTTGTCTACTGTGCCGTCATGAGGTATTAAACTGGAGCAGCTTCTATTACATGAGGTCAGTGCTGCTAAATGATCCCCTTTCAACTAACTCATTCTCTTCCTTTACATATCTTACTTCCAAAAGAACACAACAGGCTACTTTCCATTTCAAGAAATCTGACTTTTACTTGTTGGCTACCACCATATCTAGCTAGTGACTCTTCCTTGTCACTGAGCAGTGTCAGAAGCCAATTGTCACACTTCAGAAAGCTTCGAGTTTCATTCCAGCATCCTTTCATAACACCTCGGTAACCACAGCCAATATTGTGTCTATCTTCTTCTATTTATGGATTGAGAAGCACAAGAAGTAAATGATGGGGAAATGCACTGTGCCACACACAGAAACTGAAACACAATCTCACATAACCCTGCACAGAGGTACATATCTATTGTAGTGGATCTGTATATCAATATGGACTATTGATGAATAGCCACAGATTTTAGACCAGTGGCGGCACGCTCCACAACCAACATTAAAGCAGCAAATCTCTGAATCAGTGCCTAGATGCATTCTCACTTGATCATCCAAGACTTTGCTAAGATACTTTATGTTGGTGTTTTCCTGAATTTGTGATCCATCTATAGTTTAACATAAAGAATCACACACCTGCATATAAACATTGTCATCTTCTCCATGCTTGCTATATTACTATAGACATCCTTTGTACGGGATTCTGGCAAGACAACTGAAGATGACTATGGTGCATAGTATGGATAGTTTGCGGTTTGTAATTTTGGAGTTTTATGTGGCTTCACTGATTTCTGATCCCTACACTCTCTCATTATGGTTGTAAGTTCACAGTTTTCTGTTGTGAAGCAGACATTTCTCTTTACATAGCAAGCAAATGGCTCCTTGGCATCAACAGTAAAGAACCCAAATATTTCCACACAGATGCTGAGTGCAAAGTACTGGTCAGACACCATCACAGACTGTATATTTTGAAGTGAAAAGATATTAAACTTTGAATAGCTTTTATTTGTGAAAAAAAATTCTAATAAAATCTGTCAGCCCTCGCACTCGTGCACTATCCATAATATTCAGAGAGGAGATATTGTGCCGCATATAGTATTCTTACCTGGCTTGCAAGACCTGTAGATATGAACAGAAGCAACATTTTTTCAAAGCGTAGTCTGAGTTTTCTTTCATATTTTGTGTTATTTAGTTTCAATATAACATTATCAAGCCCATTCACATTGAGCCTACTGGTTAAAGAGTTCTGATGGAAGCACATGAAATCCATGCTGAAAGGCCCCGAGAGTATTTCATTTTGTTTTAACTCTTCAGAACAGCATTACACAGTCAGCAGAATGAAACGATAAGGGACAGATGAGTGGGTGGCATAAAATGATTCATCATGGTCTAATTTCACTTTTTTGGTCACTCTGAATCCTAATGTTTTGGAGCAATTTATGCCATCCCTTGGATATATTGACTGTAGCCCTCAACTTCAGTCTAAGCACTCAAACATTCAAATGCACCACTGGCTTGCTGTCAGAGTACTACATCCCAGTGTCTCCACAGAGGTTCCTTAGCATCACTGCAAACTCAGACAAACATGTGCCCAGCAGAGTCAGTACAACAGAAGAGTCCAGAATTTTGCCTCGGGGCGAGCTTTCATGTATTAACTTAAACTCAGTCATGCCAGATGACTACTGGCTACTCCAAGCGAGGGCCAGTGCTTTGATAAAGCATTCCAGACCTGTGGGATGTCTGAGATATGGGTTTAGCAATCTGATAAATATTGAAGTTAAAAGTTCAGCACAGTTCACTGCTCTACAGTGATGGCTAGTTCTAAAGTAAGTTTGTTTGGGTTGGATGTTCATCGGCTCATTCCACCTGGCCAGAGATGAAAAATCGGAGACATCTGTAATTGTCTGGCAATCTTGCACATTTCCCCCTCGCTGCCGGTTTCCACAGAAACTCATACTTTTTTTTATCCTCTTTGTGGCTTGTTTCTCTCTCACCCTGTATAATATCATAGCTCAGCAATAATGATATAAACTGTTAATATTTCAGTGGGGGGGAAACCTCACTTTATTCCAAAATTCTAGGGCTACCAACTGCCAAACACTGACAGAATGTGGCTAAAAACCTGCCTATAGTGCTACTGAGAGATGTCAAAAGGCTGTGTAGGGGGAGATTTTCATTTGACAGTCACCAAAAGGCTCGACACTTATTTTCCTGGACTTCCTTACTGTGTGCCTCAACACACTCACTAAAAAATAGATAAAATAAATAATAATAATATTAATAATAGGCTCACATGCTGAGGTCAAATGGGTAGATCACAGAATGGGAGAACTGCTAAATGTTCCCAATTAGGATTAAAAAAAAAAAACAAAAAAACTAGTTAGGTGTTTGTCTCAACTCTGAGCCTTACAATTATTAAGAGTTATCATGTGAGATCTGCTGTACTCAAAACCTAAAATCCACTGAAGAAACAATGGATGAACACAAGATTTATGATGGAAATAATGCACCCGAGGGTAAATTCCTCTAAGCTTGGTAAACTACCAAGACTACCCATGGTAAATGCAACATTTCTATAATCTCTAGTCTATTTGTAACAAGGTTTTAACCTTTGCCACAGAATCTACAGCCTCTCATTAGGAAATGGGATGTGTTTGAGCAGCTAAACAAAAGGAAGTCAAGAGTAAAATGATCCCTAACTGCTGAAAGTGTTTTTCACTGAATCTGACAATTTGCTCAGCAGTACCATCTCCAATTACTATACTACATACCTCAGGCTGCAAAACATTATTTTCAGCTTTGATTAATAAGCTGATTACTGTCAAAGCTAAAAAATAAAAAAATAAAAAATAAAAAGTCTACAGGCATGTTATCTCCAGCCAGGAGTCTAAAACTGTTCAATGTACTCCTGGAAGATTGAAACGATTGCATTGTTGACATTTCTTTTGACCTCAGTTTTGAAGCCTCATCATTGGCAATGATTGGAACAAAAAAGGGGTTGTTTTTTTTTTGTTGTTGTTGTTCTTCAAAGCTAGAAATGGGAGTGCAGAGCCAGGATGTGACAAGCTAACATTAGGTATGGATAGCTCAGCTGATTAACAAGGTGCATTTAAGGTTTAGTATATTAGTAGTGAAAAACAGTTTTAAAACCAAATGTTTTTGCCTGGGAAACAAAATGACTCTTAAAGCAGAGCTTGTCAAAGTTGCCAATTTAGGGAGAACATTAGTACACTGGATGCACTTTGTCTCCTCAGACGATTCTAGTATTTTATGTTGCCTTGAGATACAGTCATGAGTAAAAGTATAAAAGTATATCTTTATTGCTTCCATAGGAATTAAGAGCAGTCAGCAATGCTGGTAATCACATGTATTTGATTATCAGCACTGATTGTTGATCATGTGCAGTCCTTTTGGGTATTTAAGGAGCTATAATAAACTATTTAATATCAGACAAACATCAAAATATGGGTATAAAAGAATCTCCTGTAGATCGTCCTGCTCAGCTGCAGGGAAGGGGTGGTGCAGTGGGTTCAGGGGTGGTGCCAGGGGAGGTGGGTGGACACAGCTGAAAGCGATGCTGCCTCCTGTATTTTAGTAGCACGGCAGAACCCGAGGGAAGAGAGTGGTCCGAGAGCTGACGCTGGGCAGGATGGCTGGAGTCACACAATAGCCTACAGGCAAACTGTGTAAACAAGTTCCACTTTGTAAATAAAGACACTTAAACACATCAGTTGCGCCAGTCTGCATGTGCTGGACTCCATAACCAGGATAAGTGTTACAACCCCTTTTTATTCTAAGGTTTTTTAGGTTTAAGTACACCAACTGTGTAATGCTATCATATCCATATGACCAAAGGAAATGTAACAAGTAACTTTATTCCTTCTTTTACAACTGTTCTGTCAACACAACATTTACATTTAACAGCTTACAACAACTTCAGAAAAGTCCAAATCTTATGTCTTAAGATTATGTTATGTCATACAGTGCAACTTCTTCATCACATTTACACTAAATTACATTTGAAATTCCACATAGCTTTTCAAGCCCTCAGGATCTGAGACGATATTTGCAAAACATCCTGAGGCAAAAAGAGGCTCCCCATTTTTTTGGGTGTTGCATGAGCCCAAAGTGCTAAATGATCTCCAAAGTCTGACAGACAGAGGCAGTCCAGAGGGCTTCCAATCACTACAGACTAATCAACATAAAGTCATTTTTATAAGGGTCTTCTATCACTCACTTGTCTCATGCTTTAATTTCTTTATCACATGTATATGATCCCCCTACATGTTTTTTTTTTTCATGTTCTCTTTCTATTTTTTCCACCTTAGGTGGTACTTACATAAGCAGGATCACAACACACAGCTGTTTGTGTAATTTGTCACTTAAAAATGTTGGTTTTGGTGATGATCAATAACATACAAGCAATTTGGCTCACCTTCAGAAACTGCTGCTGACTCAGGATTCTGAGAACAGCTGTTTGTGTGAAATGAATGGCCCAAAAACCTCTGTGGAGCTGCTAATTAGCTTAAGAACCTAAGTACTGCAAAGTATCATTTGATCACAATTTTACAAAAAACACATTAATAAGCTTTTTAAAAACTTACTGTACAGCCTGGTAAGAATTACTGGCTGCTAAACACATCAGTGTTGGTGCATATTTTGTCTGATAGGCTTCACAGTAGAATCGAATGCTTTGGATAGGCCTACAGAGGGAATGGTGATCACATGATCTGTCGAGCAGAATCACTATGAATCATTTTTCCAAACTCTCAGGACATGTGTCAGAACAGCCGTGCAGACAGTTGTGTCAAGTGCTGTCTTTACTGTAAAGTGCAGACTATTCTGAAATATACTGCTGACAAGTTAACAAACTAGCTTTCCAGTGGCACCACTGAATTATATTTACAGCAACCACACCTGCAAGTAGTTGGAATAGTTGACCAACTGGCCATCCAGATTTTGAGCATATAACAATCTCAATCCTTGGGTGACTAGCTTTGATCACAAGACAATGCACAAATCATCTGGTCGGAGGCAACCCGTCTCGAAGCAATCACTGACTCTAGTCACTCAGGCTGTTTAATTTCATTTCTAAACGCAGGCAAATTGCCAACACACTGCAATCAATATGAATCAGTCTGAACTAATGAGCACAACAAATCTGTAACATATGTCTTTGCAATATGGGGCTCAACTCAGTTTGTTGAAAAATGGTTGTAATAATAATAATAATAATAATAATAATAATAATAATAATAATAATAATAATAATAATAATGCATTTTATTTGAGGGCGCCTTTCAGAAACCCAAGGTCACCTTACAAAGAACAAAATTAATAAGATTAACAGTAGTCATAAAATACATAAAATAAGTTAAAATTGCAAAACAGAGCTTGACAACAGATAAAATCAGCACTAGAGCGAATAAGCCAGTTTAAACAGATGTGTTTTGAGCTGTGTCTTAAATACGGAAAGGGAGTCGATATTTCTTATGACTGGAGGAAGAGAGTTCCAGAGCCGAGGAGCAGAGCGACTGAAAGCGCTGTTCCCCATAGTGATAAGGCGTGAGGACAGAACAGTAAGATGAATAGCAGATGATGATCTGAGAGGGCGGGAAACAGTAGTGATATGGAGCAGGTCACACAAATATGAAGGAGCAGATTTATGGATGCACTTGTATGTAAGAAGTAAGATTTTAAAATTTAGCCTGGCTTCTATTGGCAACCAGTGAAGCTGCTGAAGAACTGGGGTAATATGAGCACTTAACAGAGTACGAGTTATGACCCGAGCTGCAGAATTTTAAAGAAGTTGGAGTTTATGAAGGGACCTTTTAGGGAGACCCAATAGGAGGTAATTGCAGTAATCAATATGGGATGTAATAAGACTATGGACAAGGATGGCAGCAGCATGGGGAGTAAGGAAGGGACGGAGTCGGTTAATATTACATAAGTGGAAGTAAGCAGATCGGGTTATGTAATTAATGTGAGACTGGAATGAAAGAGTATTATCAAGAATGACACCCAAACTCTTAACCTGAGGGGAGGGAAGGGTGGGAGAATTTTCCATGTTAATGGAAAAACTGTGGGATTTGGTTAAGATAGATGGTGTACCAACAAGTAAAACCTCAGTTTTATTACTGTTAGGTTTGTGAAAATTGGAGGAGAACCAGGATCTAATCTCAATAAGACAGTTTGAGAGGGAGGGAGGTGGGAGAGATGAATTGGGTTTAGAAGAAATGTAGAGCTGGGTGTCATCAGCATAACAGTGAAAATGTATACTATATTTTTGGAATATATGACCAAGAGGGAGCATATAAATAATGAATAAGAGGCCCTAATACTGAACCCTGGGGCACACCAGCAGAAACAGGATAGAGACTTGAAGAATGGGATTTAAGTTGGATAAACTGAGTGCGGTCTGAGAGATAGGAGGTGAACCAGGCAAGGGGGGTATGACTAATGCCAATGGATGCTAACCGGTTCAGGAGAATATTGTGAGAAATGGTATCAAACGCCGTACTAAGATCAAGAAGGATGAGGATTCAATTCAATTCAATTTTATTTATATAGCGCCAAATCACAACATAAGTCGCCTCAGGGCGCTTCATAGATACAGAGAAAAACCCAACAATCATATGACCCCCTATGAGCAAGCACTTTGGCAACAGTGGGAAGGAAAAACTCCCTTTTAACAGGAAGAAACCTCCGGCAGAACCAGGCTCAGGGAGGGGCGGCCATCTGCTGTGACCGGTTAGGGTGAGAGAAGGAAGACAGGATAAAAGACATGCTGTGGAAGAGAGACAGAGGTTAATAACAGATATGATTCAATGCAGAGAGGTCTGTTAATACATAGTGAGCGAGAAAGGTGACTGGAAAGGAAAAACTCAATGCATCATGGGAATCCCCCGGCAGCCTACGTCTATTGCAGCATAACTAAGGGAGGATTCAGGGTCACCTGGTCCAGCCCTAACTATATGCTTTAGCAAAAAGGAAAGTTTTAAGCCTAATCTTGAAAGTAGAGATAGTGTCTGTCTCCCGAATCCAAACTGGAAGCTGGTTCCACAGAAGAGGGGCCTGAAAACTGAAGGCTCTCCCCTCCCATTCTACTTTTAAATACTCTAGGAACAACAAGTAGGCCTGCAGAGCGAGAGCGAAGTGCTCTAATAGGGTGATATGGTACTACAAGGTCATTAAGATAAGATGGGGCCTGATTATTTAAGACCTTGTATGTGAGGAGCAGGATTTTGAATTCAATTCTGGATTTAACAGGAAGCCAATGTAGGGAAGCCAAAACAGGAGAAATATGCTCTCTCTTTCTAGTCCCTGTCAGTACTCTTGCTGCAGCATTTTGGATTAGCTGAAGGCTTTTCAGTGAGTTTTTTGGACATCCTGATAATAATGAATTGCAGTAGTCCAGCCTGGAAGTAATAAATACATGAACTAGTTTTTCAGCGTCACTCTGAGACAGGATATTTCTAATTTTAGAGATGTTGCGCAAATGGAAGAAAGCAGTCTTACATATTTGTTTAATATGTGCATTGAAGGACATATCCTGGTCAAAAATGACTCCAAGGTTCCTCACAGCATTACTGGAGGTCAAGGTAATGCCATCCAGAGTAAGAGTCTGGTTAGATACCATATTTCTAAGATTTTCAGGGCCGAGTGCAATAACCTCAGTTTTATCTGAATTAAGAAGCAGAAAGTTAGCGGCCATCCAGGTCTTTATGTCTTTAAGACATTCCTGCAGTTTAACTAATTGGTGTGTGTTATCTGGCTTCATGGACAGATAGAGTTGGGTGTCATCTGCATAGCAGTGAAAATGTATGCTATTGTAACACACGATACTTTACCACTACTGAATGTAGAGAAAGTTAGGATCTTAGGCTTATGGTCTCTAGGAATCGACTAAGGAGCGAATGACACACAGCTAAAAGAACAGTCAACATTTATTCAAAACAAAACCAAAAACAGTCATTCAACAGTTCACAACAGTTCCAATTGTCCATATTTGTCAGTCTGTGTATTCAGTTTTAGAGTTCAGAGTTCAGTGTTCAGAGTTCTTTTCAGTCTTTTCAGTTCAGGTGTGTGAGTGTGTGTGTATAGTGTTAATGTTAGTACTACTACCCGGGTAGTGTATTGTTCTGAGATCTCATAAGCTTATCTGTCAAGAAGCAACGCAGTTGTCACTTCTAAGTAGGCTGGAAATCTTTCCTGCATCGCAGCTGGGGATCCGGAATCCTGGCTCGCAACTTTAGACTCCAACAAAAAAACCAACCTGCACAGGGCAGTGAACATATTTTACATGAATATCATATAACAACTTAATCAACACTAGTGACCAAATGTCTCTCACTCTTTGTATATAACGACTTAATGCAATCAATAATAAAATTAATCAAAGAACCTTAAAACAATTTCCACATCATACAAATTTAACTCAAATCTCATATTTTGTGAACAGCAGTCACATCAATCCAATGAATTGAGAGAATGTACATTACTGATGCACGAGGAAAGTGCAAAACGTGGTCGCAGTACTATTTAGCCAAAGACTGCTCATATTTATCATCTCATTACAATAAATAAAACTTACCTACTAGCTTCCAAAGAAATATTTCCGATTGGCTTAAAACATTCACAAGTGAAGAAATAAAAAGATAATACAGCACTTAAAAGGAACACATGAAATTTACATTATACTGAGCTAACTATTAGCTTGCTATGCTAGCACAGTTAGTCAACTCACCGGAAATGAACAAAAAACACAAAAACAGAGGTACATCAGCATCAACAAAAAGTGTCCGCGTTTCCCAACAAGCGGAAAAGTAAAATCCAATTTGTGTCTTCACACACAATCCTTGTTCAAGAAAAAGGTTAAGGAAAAACTCTGTGAGTAGCTCCGACCAGCATACGTAGCCTTAGCGCTATTCTCCTTCTCTATAGTTCTCAACTCAAGTTCACAAGCACTAAACAATCTCATAGTGCCACCTACTGACATTCTTGGGGAACAGCAGTTCATTTTCATGAGGCAGATTTTAGGTGGGTTACATCCCTCCCCCCCTAAATGGGCATGCATCCCTGCATGACAGCAGTCACTTTAAATGGTTTTTACTCTACCAACACATGGGGAAGGGTTTGAGTCAAGGGCATGTGAAAAAACCTGATCAAGACTGTTTAAAAGAGAATGCATCACTAATGTTAAGGGATTTCCCAAGGTGTTGTAGGTTAGTCTGCTAGGTTCAGTCCTGTTCCTAGTTGACCGCCTGATTTCTCTTGTTTCTGGAGGTTTTTCATCTTTAGCAACTTCTGCCTCCAATCCATATCTATCACTCCCCTCTTTTCCATCCGACAACCCGGTTGTTTCAGTTTGGTACTGCTCCTGAGTTACGTCAATAACCTTTTCCAAAGGTTCAACATCATTTTCTGTAGCTGGATCTATATCAGCACATGAATCATGAACAGATGAATATTCCTCATTAACAATAACACCTGTTTCTTTCATTGGAGGGTCATTTCCAATGTCATTTCCACTAGAACCTTGAAGTGAACCATCGCCCTCATCCAGCTCCACGGGTGCAGAATGAAACTCCTTTACTGCAGGGTTTAGATCAGACTCGTCCCGGTCCACACTTTGTTCTGACACAGACTCAGTTGCTTTGGGGATTTCACTGACAGTAATGAAAGCCGGGTAATTGACTTCTTCGTAAACTACTGGAAAGTCATAATCCACAATGTCATTATCACCCAGATAATGATAGTCTCCTTCAACTTCAGAAAATGGATTCTCTTTGGAGGTGTCGCCTTTGGGTGTCTCTTTCTCTTGGCTTCCATGACTGGGTTCGATTGGCGCTGAGCATGACAGAAACCCACACGGTAACAGTAAGTCTCTATGCAGTGTCCTCTCAGGCCCATCTGACTTGAGTGGAGCAACAACATATACAGGAGAGTCATTGAGCTGTTTTACAACTTTGTAGACCGTCTGACTCCATCTGTCAGCTAGTTTGTGTTTCCCTCGTATTCCAACATTCTTGACAAGAACACGATCTCCAACCTCCAAGGTGGATTCTCTCACTTTTAGATCATATCTTGACTTATTGCGTAGGGCAGCTTTCTCGCTATGTTCCACAGCAAGTTTATAACTTTCCTGTAGGCTTTCCCTGAGCTTCTTCACATATTCACTGTGAGTTACACTGTCCTGCCTACTCACATTAAGTCCAAAAGCCACATCAATTGGAAGATTTGGCTGTCTCCCAAACATGAGCTGATAGGGTGAATACCCAGTTGTGTCATTTTTTGTGCAATTGTAGGCGTGAGCCAATGGCTGCACATGATCACGCCATTTTAGTTTGTCGTCTTCTTGGAGTGTTCCAAGCATCCCTAGCAGTGTACGGTTAAACCGTTCTACTGGATTACCACGGGGATGATAGGGGGTTGTTCTTGATTTTTTTATGCCTAACATTTGGCATAAGTTTTTGATGACTGCAGATTCAAAATTACGGCCCTGATCACTATGCAACCGCTCTGGTATGCCATAGTGAATGATGAATTTGTCCCACAGGGCCTTGGCAACGGTCTTTTCCTTCTGGTCTGGAGTTGGCACTGCAACAGCAAACTTCGTAAAGTGATCCGTTATCACCAGAATATTCTTTGTTCCTCGGCTATCAGGTTCTAGAGACAAATAGTCCATGCACACCAACTCAAGTGGTCGACTGGTTTTAATATTTACCAGTGGGGCAGATTTCTCAGCTCTAGCCTTGCGGCGGATGCACCTTTCACATGTTCTGATTTTCATTTCAACATCTAGGAACATTCGGGGCCAAAAGAAACGTGTTCTCACAAGGTCAACAGTTCTTTCCAATCCCATGTGACCTACTGCATCATGAAGACTTTCAAGAGCTACTTCCCTGTACTCCTTCGGAAGCACTAGTTGAAAAAGAGTCTGGCCCTGGCTCACTCGTTTCCGGTACAAGACATTATCTATTAGGGACAACTGATCCTGTACTCTTAACATAATAATAATAATAATAATAATAATGGATACTTTATTGATCCCCATGGGGAAATTACTTGTTTTTCTCTGCATTTGACCCATTCACTCAGTGAAGCAGTGGGCAGCCCACTAAGCAGGCGCCCGGGGAGCAGTGTGTAGGGACGGTACCTTGCTCAGGGGTACCTCAGGGTAGCCGTTAAGTGGATTCGAACCGCCGACCTTCCGATCATGGGGCGACCACTTTACCTACTGAGCTATCCCTGCATGAGTTGGACTTCCATTTCCTCCTTTTGCCTAAGACGATAGGAAAGGCGTTTTCCTGTATGGACAAGGTCTATGACTCTGCTTATTATAGGGTCACGCCTTTGTTCTGCATCCCAATCTTGTTGGGAGAGTTGAGGAAGAGTGCTAGTACCAGTCAGAATGTCGGCTTGAACAAACTCGTCAGGTATCGCACTTGCATCCACTGCCAAACACTCCACTGCAGCAGGTAAGTAGTGGCAGTAGTGGTAAGTAGTGTCAGGAGATATGTGTACTTGGTGCTTCTCGCATACAGCTTTTAGAGCATCCTTTGGAAATGTTGCACTATTTCCCTCTTCCGTAAACTTTGCAATGAATTGCTTTACTCTCTCATCCTCAGCAGTTGTACTGTCATCAGTTTCAACAGAAACATGCGGCCGTCTCGATAATCCATCCGCATCCTGATTTCTTTTTCCGGCTCTGTACTGTATGTTGAAATTGAAATTCGACAAAGCAGCAAGCCATCGATGTCCAGTTGCATCAAGTTTAGCAGATGTTAACACGTAGGTCAGTGGGTTATTGTCAGTCATGACAGTGAAGTCAGCTCCATACAAATAATCAGCAAACTTGTCAGTAACTGCCCACTTCAACGCAAGAAATTCAAGTTTGTGAGTGGGGTACCTTCTTTCACAGTTAGACAGCCCTCTGCTAGCATAGGCAATGACTCTTAACCGACCATCTTCTTCCTGGTATAGGGCTGCACCAAGTCCATGTGAACTGGCATCGGTGTGTAAAACATAGGCTTTTCTGGGGTCAGCAAACCCAAGCACTGGTGCAGATGTCAACTTCTCAATGAGGGTCGTGAAAGCTTCCTCACATGAGGGAGTCCATTTCTCATTAAAAGGACTGTTCAAGTCGCCGTTTGACGGTGATTTGTGGTGTTTCAGCTTCCTGGCAGGGACATAACCAGCTGTCAAATCATTCAATGGCCAACTCAAGTTCACAAGCACTAAACAATCTCATAGTGCCACCTACTGACATTCTTGGGGAACAGCAGTTCATTTTCATGAGGCAGATTTTAGGTGGGTTACACTATGTCTTCTAATGATGCTGCCTAGGGGAAGCATGTATAATGTAAACAGAATTGGTCCTAGCACTGAACCCTGTGGAACCCCATAATTAACCTCAGTGTGTGAAGAGGACTCTCCATTTACATGCACAAACTGGAGTCTATTAGATAGATATGATACAAACCACTGCAGTGCAGTACCTGTAATACCTACAGCATGTTCTAATCGCTCTAATAGGATATTATGGTCGACAGTATCGAACGCTGCACTGAGGTCTAGCAGGACAAGCACAGAGATGAGTCCACTGTCAGAGGCCATAAGAAGATCATTTGTAACCTTCACTAAAGCTGTTTCTGTGCTGTGATGAGCTCTGAAACCTGACTGAAATTCTTCAAATAAGCCATTCCTCTGCAGATGATGTGTTAGCTGTTTGACAACTACTCTTTCAAGGATTTTTGATATGAAAGGAAGGTTGGAGATTGGCCTATAATTAGCTAAGACTGCTGGGTCTAGAGATGGCTTTTTGAGTAAAGGTTTAACTACAGCTAGCTTGAAGGCCTGTGGTACATAGCCGATCATTAGAGATAGGTTGATCATATTTAAGATCGAAGAATTAATTAATGGCAGGACTTCTTTGAGCAGTTTTGTAGGAATGGGGTCTAAAAGACATGTTGATGGCTTGGAGGAAGTAATTATTGAAGTTAACTCAGAAAGATCAATTAGAGAAAAAGAGTCTAACTTAACATCGATGGTACTAAGAGTAGCTGTAGATAATATTACATCTGTGGGATGATTACTGGTAATTTTTTCTCTAATGATAAAAATTTTATTTGTGAAGAAGTTCATGAAGTCATTACTAGTTAACGTTAAAGGGATTGTTGGCTCAAAAGAGCTCTGACTTTTTGTCAGCCTGGCTACAGTGCTGAAGAGAAACCTGGGGTTGTTCTTATTTTCTTCAATCAGTGATGAATAGTAAGATGTTCTGGCTTTGCGGAGGGCTTTCTTATAAAGCAGCAAACTATTTCTCCAGGCTAAATGATAATCCTCTAAATTTGTGACACGCCATTTCCTCTCCAGATTACGAGTCATCTGCTTTAGGGTACGTGTTTGAGAATTATACCACGGAGTCAGGTACTTCTGATTAGAGACCTTAGTTTTCACAGGAGCTACAGTATCCAGAGTCGTACGTAGTGAGGAGGTGAAATTATTAACAAGATAATCGACCTCTGTTGGGGTAGCGTTCAGATAGCTGCTCTGCTCTGTGTTGGTACAGGGCATTGAAGATGATAACAGTGGGTGGATTATAGTCTTAAACTTAGTTACAGCGCTTTCAGAAAGACATCTACTTTGATGTGTAATCAATTATTGTAAATGTAAATGTTATCAGGAAATGATCAGACAGGAGAGGGTTTTCAGGAAACACTGTTAAATGTTCAGTTTCTATGCCATATGTTAAAACAAGATCTAAAGTGTGATTAAAGTGGTGGGTGGGTTCTTTTACATTTTGAGAGAAACCAATTGAGTCTAATAACAGATTAAATGCCATGTTGAGGCTGTCATTTTTAGCATCTACATGGATGTTAAAATCACCCACAATAATTATTTTATCTGAGCTCAGAACTAAATCAGACAGAAACTCTGTGTAAGGCCCAGGTGGACGATAGATGATAACAAGTAAGACTGGTTTCTGAGTTTTACAGCTGGGGTGGACGAGGCTAAGCATCAGGCTTTCAAATGAATTAAAAGTCTGTCTTGGTCTTTCATTAATTAATAGGCTGGTGTGAAAAATTGCTGCCACACCGCCCCCTCGGCCTGTGCTTCGAGATTTCTGGTAGTTAGAATGACTCGGGGGTGTTGATTCATTTAAACTAACATAATCATCCTGCTGCAACCAGGTTTCTGTAAGGCAGAGTAAATCAATTTGTTGATCAATTATTAAGTCATGTACTAACAGAGACTTGGAGGAGAGAGACCTAATATTTAATAATCCACATTTCACTGTTTTACTCTTTGGTTCAGATGTGGATACTTTATTGTTCTTTCTTTGTAATTGTTTATGTTTAAGTTGTTTGTTGCTGGTTTTTAGTTTGTTTTTTGTCTGTTTGGGAGCTGACACAGTCTCTATGGAGATGGGTTTTTTGGGGGGGTAGCAGGAGGAGAGAAGCTGCAGAGAGGCGTGTAAGACTGCAACTCTGCTTCCTGGTCCCAACTCTGGATAGTCATATTTTGGGGGGTTTAATAAATTTGTCCATATTTCTAGAAATGAGAGCTGCTCCATCCAAAGTGGGATGGATGCCGTCTCTCCTAACAAGACCAGGTTTCCTCCAGAAGGTTTGCCAATTATCTATGAAGCCCACATCGTTTCTGGGACACCACTCAGACAGCCAGCAATTTAAGGAGAACATGCGGCTAAACATGGGGAGGGGACCAGAGAAAACTACAGAGTCCGACATTGTTTTGGCAAAGTTGCACACTGATTCAATATTGATTTTAGTGACCTCCGATTGGCGTAACCGGGTGTCATTACTGCCGACATGAATTATGATCTTACTGAATTTACGTTTACCCTTAGCCAGCAGTTTTAAATTTCCTTCAATGTCGCCTGCACTGGTCCCTGGAAGACAATTGACTATGGTTGCCGGTGTCTCTAGCTTCACATGTCTGAGAACAGAATCACCAATTACCAGAGTTTGACCCCCGGCGGGTGTGCCGCCGAGTGGGGAAAAACGGTTAGACACATGAACGGGTTGGTGGTGTACCTGGGGCTTCTGTTTAGGACTATGCTTCCTCCTCACCGTCACCCAGCCGCCCTCTTTCCCCAGCTGCTTGGGGTCTGCCGGGGAACAGCTACGCTATCTTCGGCTGCACCAGCTACAGGGGCCTGGCTAGCCATGGGTGAATGAAGGGTGCGAAGCCGAGTCTCCAATTCAGTAATCCTGGCCTCCAGAGCTGCAAATATGCTACATTTGTTACAGATATCATTACTGGTAAAGGAGGCCGAGGAGTAACTAAACATCTGACACAATGAGCAAGAAAGTGCAGGAGGGACAGGTGAAGTAGCCATGGTGCTAACGAGTCGGCTACGAGCTAAGCTAAGCTAGCGAAACAGTACAGAGACAGTGAGTGAATACTTTGGCTATAAATTAGGTAGTGAGTACACAGAAAGTGTGCTTCGGATGAAGCACGTGAAGATTATACTATGAAAAAGAATGTATTTAAAAGTTGTTAATTAAATTGCTAAGCAAATAAGCTACTCAGAAACACCACTGTGTTTGAGCAGGAACAGGAAGTGATACTCTACCGCAGAGCGAGCGAACACCAAGTGACAGCGCCATGGATAGGAGATCAGAATCAGCTGCCATCAGAAGGTCATTGGTAATCCTTAACAGAGCAGTTGTATTCTTGTTATACTCTGTTTCAACAAAGAAACAAGGTTGTGGAGCACCTATGTCATTTGGCAGTTATTTGTGAAGGAATTTCTGAATTTCTTGTTCAAAACTGTGAGGTTCTGTCTAGATTGTGGCTGTAAATAGATAATGTGAATTTTCCTGCATGCAGACAGGAACAGATTTGCAACGTTCAAAAATTTATCACAGTTAATTACGATATTATCACAAACAGACTGCATGCAATTGGCAACCTGACCCCCTCTTATTCCAAACTGAAAGCTGACAAATAGATTGAGTTTGCCATTTTATCAGTCTTAAAACATACTAAAGTCCCTTTGAAGAGGACAACAGATTGCAAGTGGTTGCAGACCCTTTCAACATCTTCAAGGCCACTAGATCAAAGATTCACTGCATATAGTCACAGTGATTTTGGTGCTGTGGTTTCAACCACTCTTTTCCCTAGTGTGACTACAGGGCGAGCAGAATTATTAGGCAAGTTGTATTTTTGAGGAATAATTTTATTATTGAACAACAACCATGTTCTCAATGAACCCAAAAACTCATTAATATCAAAGCTGAATGTTTTTGGAAGTAGTTTTTAGTTTTAGCTATTTTAGGGGGATATCTGTGTGTGCAGGTGACTATTACTGTGCATCAACATTGCGTGCAGCAGCAACCACAGCCTCCCAGACACTGTTCAGAGAGGTGTACTGTTTTCCCTCCTTGTAAATCTCACATTTGATGATGGACCACAGGTTCTCAATGGGGTTCAGATCAGGTGAACAAGGTGGCCATGTCATTAGTTTTTCTTCTTTTATACCCTTTCTTGCCAGCCACACTGTGGAGTACTTGGACGCGTGTGATGGAGCATTGTCCTGCATGAAAATCATGTTTTTCTTGAAGGATGCAGACTTCTTCCTGTACCACTGCTTGAAGAAGGTGTCTTCCAGGAACTGGCAGTAGGACTGGGAGTTGAGCTTGACTCCATCCTCAACCCAAAAAGGCCCCACAAGCTCATCTTTGATGATACCAGCCCAAACCAGTACTCCACCTCCACCTTGCTGGCGTCTGAGTCGGACTGGAGCTCTCTGCCCTTTACCAATCCAGCCACGGGCCCATCCATCTGGCCCATCAAGACTCACTCTCATTTCATCAGTCCATAAAACCTTAGAAAAACCAGTATTGAGATATTTCTTGGCCCAGTCTTGACGTTTCAGCTTGTGTGTCTTGTTCAGTGGTGGTCGTCATTCAGCCTTTCTTACCTTGGCCATGTCTCTGAGTATTGCACACCTTGTGCTTTTGGGCACTCCAGTGATGTTGCAGCTCTGAAATATGGCCAAACTGGTGGCAAGTGGCATCTTGGCAGCTGCACGCTTGACTTTTCTCAGTTCATGGGCAGTTATTTTGCACCTTGGTTTTTCCACACGCTTCTTGCGACCCTGTTGACTATTTTGAATGAAATGCTTGATTGTTCGATGATCAGGCTTCAGAAGCTTTGCAATTTTGAGACTGCTGCATCCCTCTGCAAGATATCTCACTATTTTTGACTTTTCTGAGCCTGTCAAGTCCTTCTTTTGACCCATTTTGCCAAAGGAAAGGACGTTGCCTAACAATTATGCACACCTGATATAGGGTGTTGATGTCATTAGACCACACCCCTTCTCATTACAGAGATGCACATCACCTAATATGCTTAATTGGTAGTAGGCTTTCGAGCCTATACAGCTTGGAGTAAGACAACATGCATGAAGAGGATGATGTGGACAAAATACTCATTTACCTAATAATTCTGCACTCCCTGTATAGCATAAAGTACAATGGTCGTATGCTGGATTTTAAAAAAAGTGTTCAGTCAGTGTCTAAATTAAACAGAACCATCCACGACTAGGGCAGAAATAAATAAATAAAGATAAGACAAAAACAAAATGTTTTCACAATATTTTGGCTTTAGAATAGTCTTATCTAGTGTAGAACGGTGCAGGATTACTCAATCAAAAAAGAAGAAGAAGAAAAATTGGTCTATCTATTCCATGCAGCTAAGTTTGCTTTATGAGCTGCTGTGTATAAATAAATCTTTCAAGTTACATTTTCCAGTTGGTTAACTTATATTTTTCATTCACTGGAAGTTTCCCTCAGGCGCTTTGGGAAAATATATCAACAAGAGTTTTAACAATTTCAGAATGTTCTTGCATGAAAAAGTGAATGCCAGGCAAGGAGATGACCATTCATTTATGCAGAGTATCTTTTAATCACTTTTTGGAGACCTTGCAGAGATCCTATGATTTTATTTTAAGTATTTTTAAACATTTATGTTATTTCTGTGCATCCTGATTTGGTAACACAAGCACAACATTCAGGCACTAATTTAAAAATATGTATAAAAACAACAGTCCCTGTAATCCATAAGTGGATTCTTACATGAACCGAATAATAATTGGAAATATATTTTGCTGGAACCTTTGGCATCCTTGCTCTGCTTGGAGCTTGGTTGAGGTAAACAACTTTTTATAATTTGGGAAGATACAATTATTCTGCATATAACTAAAAAAAAAAAAAAACTACCCACCACCCAGCCCCATTCATCCATTGACATGCTACTGAAACAACATTCAGAGGGAAGCCAAGAGGATACTGTATTCATGTTGAGAAAACCTAATATTTATTGGCATAATTTCTGGAAGCTGTTTATGTATTCCATACACAATGAAGCTGCTTCTGTGCGTGATGCCATGCTACACGCATTTGCCACTGTAGCTCAAGGTGGCACGGTGTTGCATGAACACAGAATACATTTGCTGTAACCAAGTAAAATTTCAAAAAGGTTGGAAAAAATAAAGGAGTCTTTTACTTAAAGTGCCAAATCAACCTACAAGATGTCTCTTGTTGCTTTTTTGAATCTCAAATATTGGTGTTGGGATGCTTAAACAAAGGTTATTTTATTTTATTAAATTAAATTTCAAATTGGAGGAAGTATTTTAACGTTAGCATTAATTATAAAGGTTATATTTATTCATTTATAAAAGGGGATGGTTAGCTCGCATGTTGGTAAAGTAATGTGTGATTAAAATACAGTTACTGAGAGGAAGGCTGTCCTGATTTTGATGTTGAATTTTAGTACATGTTTGGATTTCATCCTTATTCTGGTCTCCCCAGTGTTCCCTCATTATGTGATCAGTCCCCTGTGTAGATGCCAAATCACCTGTTTATGTTCCTTGTGGTGCTTCCTTGTTTGTGGTTAAATGCTTGTTCTTCATGCCTGCTTTGGACATCACATAGCATTTTGATCTTGACCCTGAACTCTGTTTTGTGGACTGTTTGCATCAGCTTGCTTTTTGTTTAATCCATTTTCCTTCCTGCATTTAGGTCCTCTTTATTCCATCCAACCTCCACGGATGATACTTCAGATCCCAGTTAATGTCAAAAAATACTGGATCATGCATAAGTATGATGCTGCACATCCACTGTCTTCCACATATTTTTCATTTATGGAATTATTTTCTATGCATTGATTTAACATAATCAGTTGCTTTGAAATTATTTATTTTTTTAGATGAGGATGAGCAGTAATGACTATACTAACAAAATTACCATGTAATTTTGCCAATTTAGGGATTGAGGAGCATTTAAATATCTGATCCTTGAACCTGATCCTTTTTATTGTAGAGCATATACAATAGCAGCTGCATAGGAAGCAAAATAGGTGTTACAGCTGTTCCTACTGTTTACTGCTCAGTTGTGTGAGTAAAACTCTCATCTTTGCTAAGAGCCCCAGACCCTTCAGGAGGACAGTATCTAGCCGAAACAGAAACTAATTGGTGTTGTGGAGGGCAAGTCCATAGCGTATGACTCATTAAGTTTAGTTTTAATGAACTAGTGTAGTGCATGATTAGGAGTGCAGGACAAAGACCCTCTGCCCTGGCACATTAGTGTGCTTTATAGTCTGACAAGTTGGGAAGCACTTTCTGATGCTATGCATACATTTTTAGAGAACCTGAGTAGAGCGAGAAAACTTATGTTCCAGGTTAGTTTAATGACAAGCTCCAATGCCCACTTCATTATCAAATAAATCAACAGCTGAGGGTAACAAATAATGATAAAGTTTACAAATGATTTGAAGCAAAGTAAAAAAAGATAGAAAAAACAGCTAGATTTTATGCTAATATGCAGATGTTAGCACTGGTTTATGTCCCAGGAGTTGTGTGTATGATACTCTCCAATCATTATACAAAACACATACATGTTTTTACTCAGCTTACATGCACATTTCAACATTGTATTTTAGTAGATGTTGCAATGTGGTTGCTAGGCAATGAGTGGTTCAGTTCTAAAAAGAAAACAAAGATTTACTGGCAATTAGTTGGAAATGAACATGCTGGCATTGATTTCCCTCCCAGATCTACTTTAATTATGGAGTGTAATGTTAGTGTTGCAGTTCTCTGTAAAAAGATAGCTGACTGATTCCCTCCCAGAGCACCTTGAAGTCACTTTCACGTACTGCTGAAACCTCAGATAAGCAAATTAAACCACTCAGATCAGCAGGATCGGAGGAGGTTGCTGGGAACACTGAACTTGAGATACTGGGACACCACTGGTGATCTAGTTTAGCCAATGTTTGAGGTGAAGATTCACAAATCTCCAGATAAAGCCTCTTAATCTCTATCTTGCTTCTTCTTGGTTTCTATCTGCCTTTCCTCTCTATCTATTCCTCTGCAGGGAGTAGAAAGCATTTGAGCCCATTACATCAGCCAATGCAGGTTGGGGGTTGTGCTTTAATCAGATAAAGACAGTAAAAAAAAAAAAAAAAAAAAAGAATGCATGGGATAGTTTAATAAAAACCAAAAAAACTATCCTAACAGCAAATAATTAATTCAACAAAATTAAAAGAAATAAATATGCCAGGAACATATTTCAAAAATACCAGTAACTGACTTGTCCCACAGATGAAGCCAGAGTCGTTGGGTAATGCTTGATGACTACAAAAAAAAAACTGCCAACAAGGGAGCAGTTGCCCGCTGGCTGATTTCTTGTTATTTTGCATTTCTCACACTTGCATATTTCAGATCATCAAACACATTTTATGATTACAAAATCAAGTATTTACAAGCTTGATTCTGTAAATACAAAGTCAAGTTTTTTAAATGATGGTGTCACATCGTAAGAGGCAAAAAGCAATCCAAAACCATCCTATGCTTTAAGTAATTGCCCTCTTAACCTAATAAGAGGTTGTGCCACTTTGGTGCTCTCTTCTTTGTGGAATTGTTTTAATTTAGCCACATTGGTGGGTTATTAAGCATGATTGGCTGTTTAAGGTCCTCCCAAAGCATCTCAAATAGATTTAAGACTTGAATTAGGATACTCTAGGATATTCTGAAACCTTCATTTTGTCTTTTTTTAAGCCAGAGGTGAACTTGGTAATGTGTTTCAGATCACTGTCCTGATGCATATTGTTATGTATGTCCTAAAGCAGCAAAACAGTCCCAGAACATCACACTGCCACTACGTTTAAATGCTGGTGTGATGATATGTTAGATTATATGAAAATAAAATACGACACATATGACGATACTACAAATATCTCCTTTTAGGGCTTTGACACCACATTTCTGAGATGACAATAGCTGAGGCAAAGCAGAGAAACTTAAAAACCAACCAATGTTGAATACACTTATCCTGACAAAGCTAACTCCCAATTCAAAGCCACCTAAAAATATTACACAACACATCACTTTATGTCCAAAGACTTGCATCCACAGTATTGTGGAAAACAAGAATTTATGTTACACTCTGAGGCCACACTCAGTGTGTAACTCAGGTAAGTGATGTTTTTGCAATATTTTTTAGCGGACACAGCTGTAGCCAGGCTTCACAGAGAGGTTAAGTGTAAATCTGAGGTAGAGCTGGGCGATAGAACGATAACGATATGTATCGCGATATAACTTTTACTCGATAGAGAAATTAAGCTATCGCGATAGACCTCGCCGCTCTTGTCCTCTTAAAAAAAAAAAAAAAAAAAGATCAGCCAATCCAAATTAAGTAGCGCAGAGCCGAACCAATCACAGCCGCAGCGTCACGTCGCGTGACTTGTAACGTACAGCACAAGTGCCAAGCCGCACGTGTGTTTGTTTGGGAAGCAGCCAGCGGGTAATGGAGGAAATGAGTGTGCCGACTAGAAAAATCAACCGAGCGTGACCGAAGAGAAAACAGATAATGGTTCCAACGCCGGAGAGATTGTCGAACGGAAGAGCCATAGAAGTTCCGTAGTGTGAAGGTATTTCGGCTATTTCAAGTCTGACAAAAAACAGAGTAGCATGCACTGTAAATTGTGCCGAAAGCAAGTCTGGAAATACAATAAACTGGTGCATGCGTCACACTGTGCGCCACGTTATTGTTTCGGTGAAATGAATTTCTACAATACTGTTAATTCTACTCTCTGCAGTGTTTAAATGCTTACATATACACACAGTTACTGTCCCTCCACACATACGACTCGGTTCTGCTTCTATGCCCCAGCTTTGTTTACTTTTTCCCACCGAGGCTTCTAGACTTCTGATTGGCCAACATTTCTGCATGGTTAGGAATCTAGCGCCACCTGCTGCTTTGGCATGTTCATAGCAGCGTTTTCCTTCATTTCTGCCTTTACGTGTGGACGGGATTATTTTTTAAAACAAAAACGGAAAATCTCCGTTTTCAAAAATACCCGTGTACGTGTGGACGTAGCCTCAGTCTCTGACTGGAAGCGCTAATTCGTCATTCGGCTTTTGTCAGACTAAAGTAACTGTTAAAACTGTTTGAAAAGCTCAGCTATACAACAAGGAGAGATTGAGAATTTCCTTTTAGTTCTCAGTTTATTTGATATTGACAAAAGTTAGTCAGTTTTGTCTGATCTTCTGTAAAACAAACTAAGATTTATTTTTAGAATTAATATTTTGTTTCTAAGTGGAATTGACAATTTAGTCTGTTTCGTTTGTTCTATTTTGAAACTTAAACGCTTTAGCGGCTGCCTTTTGTGTAGTTTGCAATATTTGCCTTTATTTATCTGAAAAAGTCTCATGTTCCTTAAGTACATCTACCCTGTTGAACTTATTATGGGAAATAAATATTTAAATAAAAACAAGCTGCTGATTATTTCACATTTTACTTGTGAGCAACGGCACATTTAAATCTTACAAATATAGTTATTTGGCTTATATCGTGATAGATATCGTTATCGCCTGAAATGAAAAAAACATATCGTGATATGAAAAAATCTCATATCGCCCAGCTCTAATCTGGGGAAGGATTGAATACAGGAAAGAATGCAGTAAAGATTGCATTAACTTATAATATGTACATGTGACAGGCTGGGGATTTATATGAATACAGTTAGTGACTACAGCTCTATATCTCACTTAACTTAACTGGCAACTGTTCTTTCAACACCTGTATTAGTACAGAAGTACAGAAGCCACTTTATATTGGAAATATACAATATAGACCCTACAGACCCTACAATGAAACAATCAGGTGACTCCAAGGTAATGGCATCCAGAGTAAGTATCATGTTAAATGCAATGGTTCTAAGGTTTTAGGGTGTAGTACAATAACCTCAGTTTTATCTGAATTTAAAAGTAGGAAATTAAAGGTCAACCAGGTCTTTAATAGGTCTTTAATTGGTGTGAGTCATCTGGCTTAATGGATAGACAAACCTGTGTTTCTCCGAAGTTTTTTAGAGGGTGGGTTATGGTGTAGAGTCCTTTTTGAGTTCTTTCCACTTCAGCATGCAATTTCCCAACTTTGTGGGAACAGTTTGGGGAAACCCCCCGCCTGCTTCAACTGGAATATGTGCAAAGTAAGGTCCATAAAGACATGGATGAGCAAGTTTGATGTGAAAGAACTTGACTGGCCTGCACTGTCTTGACCTCAACCCAACAGAAGAGCTTTAGGATGAATTGGAGCAGAGACTGCAACCCAGGCCTTCTCATTCGACATCAGTGTCAATCTCACAAATGTGCTTCTGTAAGAATGATCAAAAATTTCCATAAACACATTCATAAACCTTGTGGAAAGCCTTCCCTGAAGAGTTGAAACATTTTGTAGCTGCAAATGGTCGGCTGAGATCATGATGAAACCTATGGATTAAGAATGGGATGTCACTTAAGTTCATATGCATGTGAAGGCATACGAGTGAATACATTTGGCAATATAGTGTAGCAACAACATATCTCCTTTTTAAGAGTTTTCTGTGTTTTCCTGAACAGATGGTTAATAATGATCCTGTGTAGCAGGTGAAATGACCATGTTACACTCAGTATCCGCAGACTAGTGGAGTGTGTGATACACTGAGCGAGAATAACAATAGTAAAAACCCAGCCTTTGCTATTTCTTCTCTGCTTTTATCTCAGTGCTAACCCACGTCCACAGTTTCAAAGTGAAGCCTACAGCACCAAGATGCAGAGTGCTTTCATACATCTGGCATAAAAGTGAAAGAAACCATTGATCATACTACTGTGTGCCATTATTCACTATCGTTCCCTCAGGTCCATCTCACGGGCACTGAAATTTCTTGAAATTGTACACACATATAAACACACACACATACACACACACATATTAAAAGTTCAATGAAGATAGTAATAAAGACATCTTTCCAACAAATAACTGATACTTTTGATCATAACTTAGTTAACTATACATGTGCACCAATTCTCGTCTCTGCTCAGAGAGATAATTTATGCTCCTTAATAATAATGTATACTTTATTGATCCCCGTGGGGAAATTCCTCTCTGCATTTAACCCATTCACTCAGTGAAGCAGTGAGTAGCCACTTTGTAGGGATGGTACCTTGCTCAGGGTACCTCAGGGTAGCCGTTTAGTGGAGTCAAACCCCCGACCTTCCGATCATGTGGCCACCACTCTACCTGCTGAGCTATCACTGCCTTCTGTGTAGACCACCGGTCCTTGGGTTTTGTCTAACAGTGAGTCAGAGGAGAAAACCAGGACCAGTAGTGTGAAGGAACTTATTAACTACACTTCATGGGCTGTCGTGTTTAAACACAACACCGCATCAGTGTGTGAAATCGATGCAATAGCTCAATAGTTCAATAATCATTTCAGAGGTGTAATGATATGTAGCACATTACTATAGAGGTATTGACTGCAAGACTTTCTCCAGTATTACTCAGTAAAATGGCTGTCCAGCATTAATGTTACATAGGCTACACACAGATACTGTGTACTCTCTACCTCAGCTATTCAGGAGCACTAAAGATACTGAAGCAAGGTAAGACTGGAGCTCAGTGTGTTTAATGAATAGTGATGCAGCATTAGTATTCACCGTGTGCAGACAAACTGGCTTCTTTGTAGGCTCTCTTCCCTCTCCATTTGAATGACACAGAGAAATCAAAAGAGCACCGGAGAGGCACAGAGGCCTTTCATCTGCCACCGAGCAAAAGCAAGTGAAAGAACAGGGCAGAGAGTTAGAGGAACCAAGTCGCTGCTTCTTCTCTAGATTATCATTTTTGCTGTGCGCCAAAAATCTTCTATGGTGTCGCGTTTGCTTTCTCACTCTAGTCATCTGCCAGACTCTGTTTGCACAAAAAAATGGAAGGTCTTCAGAGGGTGATGACATCAAGCTGAGTTCAGATTTGGAGTTTAAGTCACATACCCTCTAGAATGACTGTTTTCTAAAACTGAGTCGTTTTCAAGGGGTCACCTTACACTGATAAGTTGAAATGTTTGCCTACTGCTTTAATAATGTGTAAATTATAGAAAATTTATACCCCTTATCTAGTAAGGTGGGATTAAGAGAGAGACTGAAGACCCCCGAACATACTTCTCAGACTTCTGAGAGAGGGTAAAAGGTCTTAATGTCCAGCCTTTTATGTTTAAAATAATACAGAGTGCTATAACAGAGCTTGTCTATATGTGCTATTGCTAATAGTAAATTATCTTCATTCTTAATCTGTGATATAAAGCAAAATATAAGCCTGAATAATATGTTAAATGAGAAATTAGATGAGTAATGGAAATGTTTTTCCAAGGAGCCACTAATCTAAAAGAATGTCAGACTTTTTAAATGTACGATTTAATAAAATAAATTGTATTGAGGGTGATCAGCAAAACCAGAGTTTTAAAGAGAAGAAGAAAAATAAAGTACTCTTACACAACTGGATTAAAAGGAGATTATATAGAAATAGATGCTCATGTGAGAATGAACTGAGGATAAATCTAACCAATGATAAATTGTATGAGCTGAATGAAACAGGAAGTGAAGTATATTCATATGTGACTAAATGTTCATATGTAATGGAATTGTCTATGTTAAGAATAACATAAAATAAAAAAGAACATGTAATGAAGTGCTTTTGAGGTTTAATGTGGTTTCAACATACAATTTAAAACGTCAGATAGCTACAGAGAGATTGATAAGGTGTGGCTAAACATCAGGTGATTAGATGCTAACACATGATTGGATGAGATGACGTCTGGCCTCACTAATGGTAACAGGTGATGTGACAGCCAGTAATAAATTAGGGAGAAAGGATGACCAGGTATAAAAGTGGTTCTCCCCTTTAACTTCTGCAAGATGAGCAGGTCAGAATTACAGCAGAGACACCAGAAGAATCAACTACGGCTCAAACTGTGAACCTGCAAACTGGTAGTTTTCTGCTTTTTTTCTGCTTATTTGTGTCATGTTATATTATAGAATCAAGAGGATTTGGATTTTCTCACAGTAGGTTAATGAGATAAGCATAGTTCAGGTGATTTTAAAATTTTATATTAATTTTATAATTATTATTATTATTTGATTCAGCTGCTTAATAAAATAACCTGCAATTAATGTCTAAATTGTGAACATTCCCTTTTTAACCCTTTTGTGAAACAGTAAAAATAAAAATCCAAGGTTACTCAAGCCCTTTAAAAAGTAAGTCTTGGAAATAAGGAAGTAAGCCTGAGGTCTAAGTGCTCTAATACGGTGATATGGTACTATGAGGTCTTTAAGATTGGGCTTCATTAGATGTGGGGAATTATCTTAAATTTGATTCTGGATTCAACAGAGACCCAATGAAGAGAAGCCAATATGGGATAAACATGCCCTCTCTCTTTCTAGTCTCTGTCAGTGGTCGCTGCAGTATTCAGGATCAACTGAGGGCTTTTTTAGGGAGCTTTTAGGACAACCTGCTAATGATGAATTACAATAATCCAGTCTTGAAGTAATAAATGCATGAACAAGTTTTTTACCGTCACTCTGAGACAGGATGTTTCTAATTTTAGAGACAATGGGTAAATGCAAGAAAGCATTTCTGTATATTTGTTTAGCATGTGCATTGAAGGGCATATTCTAAAGCTATATTTTAGACAAATGCAAATGCAAAACTGACTGTTTTTGTAAATTACTTTAGATATTTATCACATTTTCTTTTTTCCCGATTGAGAAGACTTGGTAGGACAATTGTTCAAATAATTACCAAATTTCTTATACGAATTTCCTAACCAAAAGTTTAATGATGAATGGACTGGATGGATGAATACATTAGTGGATTGTTTTCTTCATATAACCATTTTACCACAAAAGACTTTAGCTACTTATAGAAATAAAAATCAAAAGATATAGTTGACATTATTAGTTGAAAAGAGAGTGCTCTGCACCGCAGTCATTGCCTTTGTTTTTGTACGCTTTCAAGCTCACTTTTCAGCCAGTCAGTATTCTTCCTACACAGCCTTATTCCTTTTGGACTATGTGCTGTCGATTTTGTCGAGCACAGCACTGAAGGATGTCTGCATAGGTTGCATACACAAAATGAGGTGAGCCACAATGAGCCACAAATACAGTACTCAAAAGTAATTCCAAATTTAAAAGTTCTTTTGAGATTGAAGTCAAAATACAATTTTGAGAATAAAGTCTTATAGGTCCTTATACTGATCACGTGTATATCTGTGCTAAAAGAGAAATTATTTCCTTGTTAATGAAACAGATTGTGGAGTACAATTTCACTAACTTCACCTGTTGGCACAACCAGGTAGTGCAACAAATACAGAATACATTATATTGCCAGTTAATTTATATTTGGTGAAATTAATGGCACTTAATCAAATAAGAATATTTGTCACCAGCAACCAATGTTCCCTCTAAGCTGCGCACGTGTGCAATTGCGCACTGTTGGCACGGTCTCTGCGCACAGAAAATCTGCGTTGCGCACACAAAAAAATTCTAACCTGAATTTAAATTAAAGTAAATATGTGCCAACACCGGTGTTTTAGCTAGCAAAGCGGCATGGCTGATGTGGAGTGAAGCCACATTAATGACAACGTGTACAACCTATGGAGATGTGAGCAGGACAGACGGAAGAAGTAACTGTGGACTTTATACCAGTTTTTAAATTGTGTTGATAGGCCACGTAAAACCAGAGTTATGATAAAAAAAAAATGCAATGTTTGGTTTTCTTCCTGAATATTATCGTTGTTTATATTTACTGCAGGAAGAAACGGTAAAAACGGCGTTTTATAAGGAAAACGCTTGAAAGCACTCTCTGCCTGTGAGCAAAGACGAAACCAAAGCACCCCCACCCTTTCCCATTGGTCGAAAAATGTACCATGTCGACCAATCAAAACATGGCATTTAGTTGTTAAGAAACGGGAGGAAGTTTTAGGAGTGATGCGGTGTTTTGAGATGTGAGAGATTTGCAACGTTTAGCACAAATCTTGTGTAGTTAGTGTGTAGTGTAGTCAATAGTTTTGTTGTGTGTGTCAGAACAATGAGGCAACAGTGATACATCTCCTGCTGTCAGGCCTGCAAGTATCAGGCTGTTGTTCTCCTTTATCTCATAGTGGACAGAAATTATTTTTTGGAGTGGCACAAATAATTTGTTTGGCATCAGATTTGATGCAGAACAGCTGATTGTTCTGAAAATAGTTTGAAATGTTTATTTTAAAAAAAAACGCCTTGGCTGCATTTTTAGGTAAACAGCTGCAAAAAACTTTGTTGTTTGCAAAACTGAGTTACTTTTTTGAACAAGTAACTATATAATTAATTGCCCAACATTGGTCATTATATTCTGTATTTTGCAGACAGAGTTACAGGACCCTCTCCCAGACCACAGACTCATAATACAAGTCAGAGCTTTATTTAAAAAAAAAAAGAAGAAGAAGAAGAAAGTTGTGTTTTCAAAATTGGAGTTCAAGTTATTTTTACTTCCAATAGTGTTAACATGCTACACAGATCATGAACAAGATTTTTTTTTTTTAAATTTTCATTGTAAATGGGCTAAAGCAGTTAACTAAAAGTAGTCTACAACAGAAATGTAAATGCTGTAATTTTATTATTTTAATAAACCATGTAACTTGGATGGATTCGACGCTGGCGTGACCACAGTGCACACGTCTGCTGTCGCTCACATGGGTCCACGAGATCGCTCAGGGAGTTTGTGTGTTCACTCAGACACATGAAAAATTAGAGGGAACATTGCCAGCAACTTAATTGATATTGACTTGTAATATAACTGCTGATTTTAAGGTTCAACTGAAATAAGTGGAGAAATGATAACTAAACGTAAATCGAGAGAAAATGACTTCTGAAATAAGTAAGTTAGTAAGTTACTCTGGTGTTGTTGAAACTCCTGAAACACTTCAGCATTGATAGAGTGCCGCTCCCTCATTCCTTGTGCATGCACAGAGAACTTTAACAAGACAACAGAAAGATTAATGCGAGCCTGTTATCAAGTTACCCACAGAATGAGCATTAATTAGTAACAGCTGATATGAGCCACCACTGGTAGCATTTGCCATTTTAATCAGTGAAAGCGACGATTAGAGACAGATGAATGTGGTAAGCTGCTGTCAATGTTCCATACACTGATCTTTGATAATGATAAGTAGCAGCACTGTTTAGAGAATATATTTGCAAGCCTGAAGATCAAAACTCACCTATGCATCCCAAAAAATTTCCATAATCAAACTTCAATTACAGCTTGTATGCAGTGAAATGCTTGCAGCATAAAGCTCAGCAAGGGTAAAGGATAGTGTTTCAACACCAGCAGCCTAACTTGAATGAAATTACAACAGAGAAAGAATCAGATTTTAATCATCTTAATTTTAGACCATACTGATCCATTAAGATAAGCTAGGATCTGCCCTTACACTGGTAATTTTATACATTGCACCAATCATTCCTTGGTTACCACAGGCCAGCTCCAAGCAAAGATGCACATCAGCTGAATATATCTTGCAAGATGTTACATTTAAACCACTTTGTGTATTTAAAATTGTTTAGAAAGTAATTTTTCTACATTCTATGATTGTGCTCAGCTTGAACAAATTCAGTGGACCACAGATGCTCCCATAATCAACCACCGGTGTGGGACATTTTAATACTTTGAAAGGTTTGTGCTGGATTTTTGTTTTTCTCAATGGCAAAAGGTTCATTTCAAAGAGATGGCTTAGGCCTAAGTAACCTAAGCAAGGCTGATTAGCAACCTGAAAGACTGAAACACAAACATCTTATGAACCAGACAAAGAAATTTTTATTGATTAAATAATTCCATTTAAATTTTCCAAAAGGCACCAACAGAATAAACAAGTTGGAGAGATCAGTCAGTTAAGTTAATCAAATTAGCAGAGGTGAGAAAGCAAAGAGCTAATGGCACTAAGTGGCCACATCTCTAATTCCAGTAATCACAACAGATGTGTTTCATTTAAAAAAAACAAAGAAAAACCAACAAAATCAAATGGTTTCTTCACTTGAGACACTTTGCTAGGTATTTTCAGCATCGACTTTAAGTTGAAGATTGTTTGTGTGTCGTTGTTGATTTGGTCGCTCCTAAAGCTCTTGCTGTCTCTGCTAGGTTTGTTTGTTTTTTGTTTTGTTTGAAACCTGGTCTTATTAGGAGGATGGATACCATCTCTGGTACTCCTACTGGAGTTGTTTATGACCATGGTGTCCTTTAAAGCACATATTAAACAAATATGTAGAACTGCTTTCTTTGATTTCCACAATATCTCTAAAATTAGAAATATCCTGTTTCAGAGTGACGCTGAAAAACTAGTTCATGCATTTATTACTTCTAGGCTGTACTATTGTAATTCATTTTTTATCAGGGTGTCCTAAAAACTCCCTGAAAAGTCTTCAGTTGATCCAAAATGCCGTAACAAAAGTACTGCCCGGTACTTCATTGGCTCCCTGTTAAATCCATAAACGAATTTCAAATCTTGCTCCTCACATATAAGGTCTTGAATAATCAGGCCCCATCTTATCTTTATGACCCTATAGTTCCATATCATCCCATTAAAAATCTCCACTCTCACATTGCGGGCTTGCTTGCAGTTCCTAGGGTATTTAAAAGCAGAATGGGAGCTTTCAGGCCCCTCTTCTGTGGAATCAACTTCCAGTTTGGAACTGGGAGATAGATGAGGCTTAAAACGTTCCTTTTCAAAAGGGTATATAGTAAGGTTGGATCAGGTCACCCTGAGTCCTCACTTATCATTAGCAATTAAAAAGCTTCAGTGATTTATCTTCGTAACCTTTTGCTGCTTTCCTTTTGCTCACCAACATGTGTGATGTAAAGAAAATGGAATATGTAAAAGATGTTAATAACCCCTTCTGTACATTACCAAGCAACGCTTGGACAATAATGCTGAGGGGACTGTAATTCTGACCATGTCTGGTCTAATAAAACACCCAGTTATTAAGGTGCAGTCCCTGCCAGAGCTTTCAGATGTTTGACTGAATGTAATGAGTTGAAAACACTTCACCTTCATTTTTTATTGTTTTCATTCCCCCTGTAGATATTGACAGTAAACAATGTCACACACTGCTTAAACCTTTCAGTTGATTTTTTTGTTATTAATATATTTTAATATGCTTTTTCTTTTTAATTAATATGGAATCTTGTGTTTCTTAGCCCATGAAAAACTGTTTTCAGTTTTTTCACACAGGTCAGCCACTACAAACGTTTGGCTTATAGATTATGATGCTGAACATTAAACAAAATATGAAGTATTTAAAATGCGCTCAACCTTAAACATATGCAGCAGTAATATTAATCCGTTTAATGCTGATGGGGAACGTTTTTCTGCAGAATAGTCATTTTTACTTTTGATATTGTATGCACAATTTTCCAGTAATACAATTTTAGGAGCAGTGAGGTGTCTTCCATTGTGCTTTATTGCTTCTTCTCCTGAAAGAAAATTTCCTCCACCACTTGTCAAAGTCCACTAATAATAAATACTTTATGGTAATATAGTAGATATTTATTTAACTATAGAAGTAATAATATGCAGACAAGCAGCACAAATGTTTCAATCTGATCCAATTTATCATATTAAATTGTTAAATATTGGAGGAAGATCTCTTTGTCTGAGAAAGAAAGCTAATTCACAATGGCCTTATTGTTTGTGTGAGAAAAAAAAACTGTTGATTGGCAGTTACTCAGACCTTGGCCACCATCATCTCTAGGGTTTACAGAGAACAGTCAGAACACATCCAGGGAGTGGCAGTGCTCTGGTTGAAAATACCTTGTTGATGCCAGGGGTCAGAGGAGAATGGCCAGAGAGCTTTGAGCTGATAAGAAAGAAACAGGCACTCTAAATAACCACTCATTATAACTGAAATATGCAGAAAAGCATCTTTGAATGCACAGCCTGCACAGATGAGCAGCATATGACCACACCAGCTCTAATTCCTGTAAGCTAAGAACAAGAAACTGAGGCAACCCTTCATACAGAAGCACCAAAATTGAACAACAGAATACTGGAAAAACATTTGCTGGTCTGATAAGACTCGATTTCTGATGCAATTTTTGCATGGTAGGGTCAGAATTTGGCTCTAATAAAACATGAAAACTTGGATCCATTCTGTCTCGTATTAACAGTTCTTCTTGACAGTGGTGGTTTGATGGTATGGGGGATATTTTCTTTGCAGTACCACCTGAGCATCATTTAAATGCCACAGTCTACCTAAGTATTGTTGCCAACTTTGTCCATTCCTTCCTATGTTCATCTTCTGATGCCCGCTTGTATCAGAATGTGGCATTGCTGATCATCTCAGACTGTTTTTTCTTTTTTAAGATGAATTTGAGTTAACTGTGCTCAAATGGCCTCTACTCACCAGATCTCACATTAATAAACGTACTATTTGTAAACTGGCATTGAGTGTGATACTCTGGTTTCCCATTTCAGTTGATTGTGCAGCTCTTATATGTTTAATCTTCTCTGAATTCTTTCTAAATGTGATTAATGCCTCCCCATCTGACGTGTGTTCTATTATGTTTTTTCACAAGATCATAAAAAGAAATTATCACTTCACTTTTTCACCTGCTGACGACTAAAAGAATGTGATGTTTGCACTAATTAAGCACGCAAAGTTTAAAAACTACACTGAACACCTGCATACAAGTGATGACTGATCTTGTTGATGTAAGCATCAAAACATGTCTATCAGGAAACCATGTATCAAAAGGTTTTATAGACTGTGAATGTAGGAAACGAGTGTTCACACTGTGTATATTTATTGGGCCTCAAGGTCTTCTTGTTGTTTCAGTTTCTGCAGTCAGACTTTCTCTGCTTTGTTGCCTTGGTGGTGCACGCTTCTCTCTTACAGCATTCAGTATTTTCTCTGCTTCACCACAAGATATGGGATAACACAACATGTTTCCTTGTAGAAAGACATAGGGGATAATATGCTGACTGCACAGCCTTGTTAATTTAAAATGATTCAGATTCACTAACATTCAAAAGATGGTAATAACAAAATCAGCTAGTGTGCACTTTTCATGAACCTTTTAGTAATTTTGCATGTGCGCATATTTAAAGGTAAGAGCATTTCTGCACATATTCTGAGACATTCAGAAAGTTGTCCCAGGCGTAGCCAGTATAAAAGATGGATGTAGCCACCCATTAGTTAGTAACTATCTGTTACGAAGCCAAGAGGTAAGTCATCATGGATCACTGATAATCCTTCTTTCTCACTTATAAATTGACCAAAATATCCTTTCGAATTCAATTTTAAACTAGTGATTGAGTAATGAATAGCATGTAATGAGGTCTTCTATACAACTGGGAGTATTTTTGAAGTCATATGAATATCCAGCTGCTGACAATTAAAAACAATGTAGGATGAAGGCATGTCCACATCGGCTTTATTTTTCAGATCCAGAAGCTGTGTCCATCTTTTATACTCCCAGGCTATGGTGGGTCACCAGACTGTTACATGTGTCAGTTTTGCAAGTCTCTCACAGATTCTTTCACATCGGTCATCTTTCATCTGGATCAGTGCAAAATCTCAGTGTATACTCACCTAATAGTGATTGTGGCAGGGGTGTGGTCTCTGACTCTGCTGCAATGGAGGGATGGTCGGGTGAGCTCACAGGGCTGCCCCGGGAGAATGAAGGGGACAGGTGAGAGGGATTACAACTAATGAACTCTGCCCTTTTTAGTGCCTGGAGTCAGGAAGGGAAGGAGCTGGAAAGATGGCTTCCCGTGGAATATATACAGTGTCGGAGCAGTGGGAAATGCTGTATTTAAACATAAAGGTACTTTATAAAGGTAAAGAGTTTAAATTAATGAAGCACAAATACAGTAAATCATTGTGATGTCAGATTCGTATGTAACTATATAACTATGCATGATTATGATGGTACAAAATGGTATAAGTGTACCAAAACCCCTGTTTCTCTATACCAGAACATGTTATGCTGTCATGTTAAAACAGAGTTTAAAAATGGCCTTGTGTTTTTATAATGCAGTTCTATTCTTACTGACCAGTGAAAGTGGGGGTTTTTTGTTTTGTTTTTTACAACAAGCTATGTTCAAATACATTCATATAGCACTTTATTCTTTGTGCTTTAAGTGCTTTGTAATCTGTCATGTATGCTTTCTAGGGATGGGTATCGAAAACCGGTTCTTGTTGAGAACCGGTTCCCACTGTTTCAATTCCTTGGAATTGTTTGCCATTTTTGCAAACGATTCCCTTATCGATTCCAGTCGCCCCGAATGACGTCACCACGTTGCGGAGCGTCATTTACCTGGCAGGAAACACGGCGCCTAAGCAGCTCAAACGCTAAAAAGTTTGGTTATACTTTACGAGAACGGATGACAACAGGGCAACTTGCAATACTTGCAAAGTAGATATTTCATTTAAGGGAGGAAACACTACGAATATGCAAAAGCATTTACTCACAAAACACGTGATGACCTTAAATGAATGTCGTGTTTTTAATTCCGCTCCGGACTCGTGAATCTCAACCCAGCAGCAGCGGTAACGTTTGCACGTCCTCTCCCGTTAATGCGGCAGGTAAATAATCAACAACAGTGCATATTATGTTAGCACGATCTGCCTTATTACAAAACCTGCCATTACTGTGCATTTAAGTGACCATGATGAGAGAGACGGACAGAGTCTGGCTCAGATGCTGGCAGTTCTCGCTGCAGTCTATCGGTAGCGTCTCCTTTCAGGCCAGGATAGACGAATGTCACTGAGCAGTGACTAAGTTTGTGGTAAAAGGCTTGAACCCATTTGCCACAGCAGATGATTTTCAGTAAGTGAATGTGTTTAATTGTAGGCAGGGACATTACTGGATATTCTTGTGTAATTGCTACAGAATAATTTATGCTATACTTTGTTATTGCTACAGGAGAATATTTATTTTATTATTTTACATTTACAATTTTTTTCCCTGGGGACCCTGTGACACCCCATTGAAGAGCCGTAAGCTGGATCTCTTAAGATCTCACTGCTGGGTTTGTAAGGCCATGTTACTCCTAAATTTCTATCTTGTTCAAAGAGAAGATAAAACAAAGTTCTAAGCTAATCGACCTTAGTGTTCTCCTTTTTTAAAAAGAATCGATAAGAGAATCGATAAAGAATCGAATCGTTAAACAGAATCGAAAATGGAATCTGAATCGTGAAAATCTTATCAATACCCATCCCTAATGCTTTCACATTCTAATGGTTTCATTTCAATTTGGTTTTCAGTGTCTTGCCCAGGGTCACTGTGATATGTAGACTGGGTGGACCCAGGATCTAATTCTGGAAAATACAGCAGCTGTAGCTAGCAGACACAGTGTGTGACAAACAGTTGTGTGTTTGATGATATTTGTTGAGCTGATGGAAATGTTTAATTTAAAATGACCTTCCACATTAAAGTGTTATGCTGAAGTACACTGACCGCAGTTCATGGGCATCTGCACAGAAAACACTGTTCCAAATGGTTCTGGCTCACTTTAACCCCTCTGTATAGCACAATAAAAGATTTTGTAAAATTATGTTGTTTTTCCTCTCTTAGTATGCAAATAAGTCTTGGTGATGGACACACCAATAAGATGGTCCTTTCTGCATTACCTCCACTTGTGCTCAAATCCAGTTGATTTTTGAAGGGTCAGTGACATGAAGTTAACAAGCTTGTTTTGAAAATGTAAGGAGCAGAAAGTACAGCCGTTTCTGTTAAAACATATAAGTGTTCAGAAAACATAAAAAGAACTTGTTACTGAATAGTATTTGTAGTACTTGTGCTCTATGTCTGTGAAGGTTCTCAGTCGTCCAGGTCGTCGTAGTCCAAGGAGCTTGGAAAGAAAAGCGTCTGGACTTCTTTAAGTTGCTTGAAGACGTTTCACCTCTCATCCGAGAAGAAGAGCCACCTCGACGGGACAAGACTTGGCTGTCCATCTGCATCTAAAGGGCAAAGGTCACTCTTTCGAGGATGCCAACGTTCACATGACAGAAGAATAGCAGCAAGAACGAGAAGCTTTACAAGATAGAAGTCTTGACAATAGCCCTGCTTTGATGTATGGTCTGCATTAACAAAAAGACAGGAGGTGGAGGTAGCAGAGTTGAAGAGTGAACATGATTAGAAATGAACACGTTAGTGGGATAGCTCAGATTGAGTGGTTTCTTTGACTGTATGTATAGTGCTTTACAGTGCAGGGCATGGAACTGTGACAGTTGTGGCGTTATCAGAACTGAGGTCTATGTGCAGGTCAGTGTGTGCAGAAGTGCTCATATGAGTCTCGTGTGACCAGGTCACGCAACCTCTGACAGCACCAGCCTCTCTGGGAGCTTATTGTTCCACAGAGAGCTGAGGATGAAGATGCACGTCCTATGCACTGTGAGCCACTGGGATAAAGCAAGTTCATTATTGACTCGCCCTCGGCCATCGCTTCACATCTTCCCTCCCCCTCTGAGGATGGGGGAACAGTCTCATCAGTTTTGCCCTGCACTGCCACAGGCTACCCTGACTGATGTAGTATCTTCTTACCAAACGACATATTTGCCGACCTTCATAGACATTCTGTTATCCTCACCTGACATAATCAATGATTACCACACTGAATAAGACATTGTAAAATACACACACACGCACACACAAACACACCAGCTTTTTAGCATTGGCAAACCTAGCATCTTGAAGTATGTTGCACAGACCTTTTTTCTAATGTATAGACAGAGCTTTGGGTCCATTTCCTTGTCTAATCTAATTTAATATACTGTAATGTAACATTGTGTCCAGCATAAGATGAATCTATGTTATGGATTTGGAGATAAAGCAAACTCAGATGGAATCTCCCAGTAGAGAGCAGAGCATACATCTCCAGTCACCCTCTCTCTCCGTGATCAATCTGCCAAAAAAACTGAAAACAATATTAATTAATTCATGTGGCTTCACATCACATGGCTTTAACCTTAACAGAAAGCCAGCAGGGGGGATGAGATGGATCTTTTGTGTTTGTGTTTGCACAGCTTGCCTTCTGCAGATTCGTGATGCCAGGGTGTGCTACCCTCCAAACAGCCCCTCCTGCCGGCTCATTTGGCTCTTGGAAAACAAAATGCCATTTGATTACAGAAATGTAAAAGCTATGGACCTAACACAGCGTGAGATAAGGAAAAAAGCCAGCTCTACAAATCCTGATGAACTCATCCAAAGATGAGCTGTAAGCCACCGCCATCAGATCAGTCATGGAAATCAGCCTGGCATTATTATTGGCTTAGAGCATGCAACAGCGGCTCAATGTGTCTGCACTTTAATGTGGATATAAATAACTTATGAGTGAGAATTTGAACAGTCAGAAGGCTTGTATGAGCCTGTTGTCATCGCTGTTAGCACGAGGGTGTGATGATGAAAAAAGCAAAACAATATAAAAAATACTAAACTATGTTATTAATGTGGCTAGCTTTAGTCATTACTGCAGGTAATTCAGGTTTAAACCTTAGTCCGCTCCCTTTACATAACAAGCTGATAATCTGCCCGAGAACAGTTTCCTGTAACTATATGTGTAAAAAAGCCCCGAGATGACTCAAAACCTCAAGATAAGCAGCTCCACATATCTACAGAGCCTCCTTTTTAATTGAGTTCCACCACTTGAACACAGCCTTTCAGTGTGAGACAATGGCTCCTATAGTAATTACAGTAAACGCTGCTGCAACAATGAGTCTCGCACTGTTCTCTGAATCAGATCAGTGGTAAAAAGAAAAAAGGCAATAGCAGTGGAGGTAAATAAGGAAAAAAAACACACATTTCCAGGTTTGTGAATTGTAATCTGACATAAACAGATGCTTTGAGGAGCGCGTCATCCCCATCCTTTTGTGTGCTGCACACAATGGCAACTGTGTTTTTCATCCAACATGCATTATGCAGCTTTTCATCATTTTTAAATGCAGGGAAGGCAGATAGATTCATTTGAAAACACAAGCAGCGAATGCAATTGAACAAGGAACACAAAATAAGGACAGGCCAACCAGACAGCTCAGTGTGACCTCTGACCTGTGTTCACATTTTTTCACTGTTTCTGGAGTTCATGCACCTGCTGTGTTAGAAATCCTGTCAGTGTCCTTCCTCTCCTTTCAAGGCGCAGTGGGAGTACAGTATATTGAGCTTGGAGGGTAGCAGAGGGTCAAACAGTGAATCAGTGAAGCTTTTTTATCCACTCATTTAGAGGGAAAAAAGGAAAAACTAGATGTGACATCACATGTGAAGCGCCACATGCAGATTAAGTGTGCCGGGCCCTTGATCAATGGGATCATCAGGACTCTCCAATTAAAGAGGTGGTTTAATACTAGAGGGTCTGTTTGGTGGTAGTGATAAAAAAAAAGTCCATTAAAGTTGCTAATTAAATGATAAGCGTAAATTAAAACACAGGTCAAGAGAGTGAACTGTCTGGTGCTTTTTTGTTAGCACCAATATCTCTTGGATGTATGAGGCGGGGCTAGTGAGGGATTTTTTTCTGGTGCTGCTGGTTGGGGGAGGCGACAATCTTGTTTGTTTTTTTTTAAATCACAAATGCAAAAGTGTTTAAAAATGCCTTTTTGGACTTAAGCGTCTGCCGCACATCCATGTAGGACTCCGTGGGGGAGGGGAACTGGGGCATGAAATGAGAAGGCGGGTGTGTAAAAATGTGTTGAAGCTCAAGTTTTCTTCTTTGCAGTAATAAATCTGCATTATTATTAATTCAAGATGTAAAAACCGAATATTGTGATACAATATTAATGAGAAATTCCTATTTGTGGCTCAAGATAGCCTCCAGTCCTGGACACATTAACAGCCACTGGGTTGTGTACACAGCCAGATATGCAAAGGACACCCCCCATTCTAATTCTGTTTGCACTTGTTTTATGCGTCTTTATAGTCATGTTGTTGTCAGTTTGCATCTTATTGTGGTTGTTTATAGTCTGTGGCTTCTCTAAGTTTCTCTGTAGTTTTTTGTGTTTCTTTGTAGTCATGATTGTCATGGTCCGGGTGAATACGGGGTGTTTCCACTCTGCTGGGCTCCACCTTCAGACGGAGACTCCAATCAGCTTCCACACCTGGTTCCAATCAAGTCACCTGCATATAAGACCAGCGTTCACGACAGACCCCTGCCAGATCTTCTGCTAACACATGTTAGTGCTAGGCCGCCAAGCACTTGCGAGAACTCTGGATTACAGTTTTTTCTCCTCACCGTGTTTTCTTTCCTTTTTCGCCATAGGACCCATCTGCCTGCCTCCCTGCTCAGCTCCCCACTCCAAGCCTATTCTGGATCTGCTTTGGACACTCCTCACCCGGAACCCCCTGGACACTCCCTCCTCGATTGACACTTCAAATCTGCAACGCGTAAGCCCAAACCACCATAGCCTAATCCTCCAGCTGTGATTCATTGAGACTACCACTGACTACTTTCCTCCTCTCATCATAGTGACTTCACACCTCCCTCCAAGCCGCTGCCCCCTTTCTCCATTCCCCGGATCCCTCTGTGGAATCCAGCCCTCAGAGTTTCTCGTTCACAGTTTTGCCTCACAGTTTTCCGCTCATAGCTTTCACAGTTCATAGCATGCATAGGTTATAGCATTCTTAGTTTTCTGTTTTGTAACTTCGCTCAGCTCTGTAAATAAACTCTGTGCTCACGCCCGTTTTGCCTCCCTCTGTGTCTACATTTGAGTCCACACCCACTGCCTGGCCCTCTCGGCCGTAACACATGATCACTTTGCATCTCTTTGTGATTGTTTTGAATGTCTTTGTAGTTACGCTGTCGACAGTTTACCTTCCTCTTTGGGATTTTGTAACTCATCTTACTGCACGGCATGGATGTGTCCAGTTGATGGGTGGAGCTTACACATTGCGTAACATATCCGTGATGCTAACAAGAGAATCCGTTTTTTCATTCTGGAAGTGTAGGTCATAGAGGATGCCAAGATTCAGCCCGAGTTGTTCTGCTTGCGTCTGTGAAATGCACTAATAAAAACCTCTTCAAAAAGTGTGGCTATGAGGCAACAGCATATTTTATTTCATTTCCTCTTTTATACACTATTTTGAAAAGAAAACACATTGAATAAATACAAATTTAGAAAGCAACAGATTTTCACTGTATTCTCACAGCAACACATGGTTACTTTTATGGAGCTCTCTCAGGACTAGCAGAGGGATTCGTTTTTGCAGAACCCACCCTAAAGCAGACTTGAGCCACACACTGCAATGGAACACTTAAGACTGGGCATGCAGATGTTGAACCCTACCCCTTTTACAGACACAGAGAGAATGGATTGGCACACTGAGAGACGTTAAGAACATCTAGAAACACCCGAGGGAAGGAAAAGAAATATCTATATACACAAAGAATAAATAAAGAGAAATTAGGTCCAACACAACTTCACTGTACAGATATGTCCACTGGATGTGACCAACCTCTTTCCAGCTCAGCCTCACGTAACCCTTTGACCATCAGCCCCACCCACGATAAATTCAAATATAATATAGTACAACATGGGATGTTCACCAACAGCAGATTGCACCATTTACAATGTTACAAACAAACACAAAATATCATCTAGTGCCTGGCCTATCAGTGTTCAGCGTTCATAGTAAGGCAGGATACAGCAGAGATCTTTGTATCCAGTCAGTGAGTTGTACAACAGGTAGTCCGGCTTGTGTTGACAGTGGTTTTATAAAGTAAACTCCACTCCTGTAGTGTTCAACATTTTGGCAGATGTAGAGTGGCAAAAAAAAGAGTACGGGTTGGATCAGAGCGCAGAGGAAAAGCCAAGAAGGGTGTCAGTAGTATATTACAAATTTTCCCGGGAACTTTCTCTATCAGCCTTTATGGCCGATGTTTCATCCAGGCGTTGCGAACGAGAAAAACAGAGCTGCTTACACGGACTAAGGAGGCAGGAGCAAAGATCCAAGATGCAGGGTCCAGGATCTGGACCGTCTACTTGAGGATTGACGAGATGAAAGGGATAGATGCTATCTGACTTCCAAACAGTCCAGGTACTCCTGGGCCAGGTCATAGCAGAACCGGTACTGTTCCTGGAAACAAAACAGAGGCTTGTTTTTTCATATCATGATTATTAAATATTGTTATGCAATTAAAGTGGTTACATCTAGACTATTTTCTTGCACTGAATGAGATAAACAGTGCTTGGCCATGTCAAACATACAGTAATGTGATAACTCAATAACGTGTTATTCTTATCATATTTCTCTGTAAACATACTGTTTGAAAAGTTATTTTACAAACAAATTAGCTGAAACAAGTTGGGAATGTATGCATTTCCAATCAACTCAGACTACGTTCAACTTGAGATAGGCACGTGCATGAGTAGACAAAGTAAGTCATCATCAATGACACTGTGATTTACCACAGTAACATGTAAATAAAAACCAGACTGGCCAATATAATCCAGTGATCATGAAAAACAGGAGAGATTTTAATCAGTTTGGTCCACTCTGTCATCATTAAAGAGAGAATAAAATTTTGATATAAAATATACATATTTTTATACTGTTTTTAGTTATCATTTAGGGTTAGGGTTGAATTTTGAATTGAAAGCTATGATCCAATAGGAACAACATGTAGGCGACGGAAACAGAAGATAAAAATCAGGAGAAACAGATCAGACAAAGTTTATTTATAAATCTGTGGTTTTAGTTACCAGAGTGAACCTGCCACAAAGACATTTTTAAATTCAAACGTGTTTATGTTTTTTCTTTATAATTCTTCAGTAGAAATCTAAAGCACTGATGGTAATGTAGTAACCTAATGTTTTTCTTTCTTTTCCAATACGAAATGTCATTATTTCTTCCCTCACTGGTTAAAAATGCTTTTAGCCCCAACCCCTCACCGATGCCCATCAACAGGTTTTCTTTATAGAGTCTGTTACCCCGGTAACAGAGAGAGTTTAAGTGAACTCTTTCCAGAACAGAAAAGTAGGAGTTTCCCCTCATCTCAGGGTTAACAAAATCAGAGCTATTAGCTAAACCTTCCTAGAATAGTCCCAAAGTCTCCTCCTTGTTGCTTACCATTGTCTCCACCATGTTTGGCTTAGAGTTGCGCAGCGTTTTGGCAGCAAAGAACACATCCACAATGCTGTGGTGTCGAATCATTTCCAGGATCATGGTGCAAGCACAGAAAGTACCGCTTCGACCGCCGCCATTCCTACTCCAGAAGGAATGAACAAAGACACACACAGAAAATAGAAGCATAAAGACATGAGTGACCTAATAAAGATGTGGTAGAGCAGCTCACACAGCCTCTCAGAGGGGGAGCTACAGAGTGAAATGTCACAGTTTGACTGACCGCAGATCAAGCATGCTGCCAGAAAAAGGCCAGCCGGCAGTCATGCAAGATGAATATCTGAGTAAAGTTCTCATTAAAATACAGGAGCTGGGATTTAATCAGATATTAAATGTCTTACACATAGCCTGATCTCCAGAGAACAAAGGCCCTGACATGAGGATAGGGGACAGTAATTATGCGGCGCTGCTGCCATATTTATTGGATAATATTTCTTCAGCAAAACTGAAATTTAACTGTTAAGAAAAGAACTTTCTGTAACCATTTAAAGAAAAAGTAGCAAGGCGAACAATGTGAATGTAAGCTGTCATTACTCGCAGTACAGACTACTTAAGGTCAAACATTCAGAAATTCAGCCTTCAACAGAGTCTGAAAGAGACTGAGAACCTCAGCCTTTTAGACATGAAAACTTAGACCTGCTGTACTCATAATGCGAATGCTTGAATCCAGTAAATACTTTAAAAGTGCATAGACAAATAAATGAAGTAAAATTTCCTTTTGCATGATGCAAATTACATGCACAGCACTGTGAAAAAGTGTTCACCCTCTCCCTAATTTATTTCATTTAATTTTTGTAAATTTTTTGTAATAAAACAAATGCAATATTAGATTTAAATTAAAAAAAATTAAATTAAAAAGAATTACTCCCTGTTTGTGACAATGAGTCTTTCACATTGCAAGTGATCCAGGTCCTAAAGCAGGTACTCACATGGTGCCTTTATTTAGCGCTTTGCTAGTCATTGTACATATATTCAGAGCGTACTGTGTACTCTACATCCATGGCCAATTTAAAATTAGTTAACCTAACATGCGTATCTTTGGACTATGGGAGGAAGCTAAAGCACCTGCATGGTGAACATACAAACTTCACACAGCAGGCGTTTTAACCAGGAACTGTGGTGCTGTGATGCAACCTTCACTATCTTTCTACCCAGTGCTGGTACAAAGCAAACAACCCCAAGTGCTTATTGTAGCAATGATAGCTAAATTAAAGAAACAGAATGGATGGTGCAGGTGTATGTAAGCAGACTCACAGGCAATGAACAATGGTGCGTCCTTCCCCACACTCCCTCTGCCAGTTGTGAACCTGAGCCAAAAGGCTAAGGAAGGCTTTCTTGGAGTCGGGCACATCACGGTATGGAGACCAGCGCAGGAACTGGAAGTGACGCACAACAAGCTGGCCCTCCTGAAGCTGCACAGGAGAGAAGCAGAAAAAGGAAAAAGCTTCATCATGCATGCTTCACACACTACAAACCCATTCAGAAACATATGTGCTTATCAGCCAGAGGCAATTCTGTCAGCTCTCAGACCTGTTCTGCTTCTGTACTTTTCTATTAGGAGGTTGTTAAAAACACATCAAACTCAGTTATCAACAAAAATGTAAACATAGTTTAGAAGCCATCAGATTTCATATATTCAATACATTCCTACCAAGCAGCACTAACCAAATCTTTTGAATTTAAAGTTACATTTGCACCTAAATAAAATATGCAAACGTTTTTGGTTTTAATTATCTCTGAGGCTGTTAGTAAAATCACAAACGGTCACTTGATCCATTAATATAAAAATATTGATTGGTGCAGCTTTAAAAGCATATTTTATTAGCGTATTTGATGGCTACTTGAATGTTTGACCTCACCAAAGCCCAGGCTATGTCCAAAAATACAGTTTCAACATTTCAGGGTCAAAGGTGTGTTTAACTGAAATTGTACACAACCTTTTTTTAAAAATTAAAGAAAATGTAGCGGATACTAAAACATTGCTTTATAGTGTTTTTAGTGAAGAAGAACTCCATAAGGAACCTTTAATTTTAAGGAATGCAAGAAGTAACGATGCCTCTGTTGTGAGGTAGAAGCGCATCACAAATAAGATCATGTTTGGTAACATGTAGGACCTGTGCTATCTACTGGACAATAGAATACCTTCTTAGGACAGAGTTTAATGGTGTCTTGCTCTGGTGTTTCTGTCTTCTCCGGATCCTGTGGAGCGCATGTGGGAACAGTTTCTGACATGATGTTAAGATAATTGAGGGGCCGAGTGGGATACTGAAGTAACAGGGGAGGTTAACACTACTGTGAGCTAAAGACAAGAGACACATCTGCTTCTGAAAGCACCTACAGAGGATTGTTGAGGATCTACTGAGGTCAAAGGATAGGAGGTGCAACTGCTGCTACAGGTCATGCTAAGCTACTCAGACAACACTCATGCACATGAGCAAACACAAAGACTCACTACTGGTAACACAAATATTTCATTCATACTCAAATGTTGGATATGGTCAAAATAAAAATAAAAAACTTTTTTAAAGTAATATTTGATATTGTATAATTGCTCAAATAAAACAAAAACTGCTTATTAAATAGGTCTCAGGACCACATGCAGCAAATTACTCCGACCGCTGAGAAGAACAAAATCAAGCTGGGACCTAGGTCACCGTTCAGAATTATTATATGTGTGTCAGGCTTCAGTTATCCTCTTGAAAATAAATGAATTGATTGGGTGCCAGGAACTACAGCTGCAAAAAAAGTTGTCTGCTGAGGTAGGGCTGGATCAAGTGTTTTTGTCCATGTTCAATGTTAAAGTAAAAACATGTCATTTGATAAGAAAATTAGATGTTTAAACAGCAATTTTAGAAATTAAGTCTGTCAAAATGACATATCAAGGGAACCGAGAGACATGCAGGGTTTACACTTGGATCTTAATGTTTCTGATTCTGTACAGGAAAGAAAACGGAGGGAAAGCAATTAAACCCATTCATTAAGTCAAGTCAGAGAAAATAGTTTGGACACTGGGGAGAAGTTAAATAGTTTGGAATTGTAGGAACCAGCAGTATCTCTCCATTCTGTTGCTGCCTTGTCATGGTAATTCATGACATACAAAATAACAGAAACATATTTGAAATCTCAAACCCAAAAACCTTTAGAGATTTATGTAAGGCCTGCCTGATGCCACTCAGTTGTGTGCATGTAGAAATACAGGGCTTATAGGAAAGGTGGGCTGCCTGAGTGGAAATTCTAAGTCTTTCTCAAGATAATAAAATGCAGGTTTTTTACTCTAATGATCGACACATATACCTAATCTAACCTAATATATCTATAAGTCTTGATTCTATAATGTAGTGACTGAAGAAAACCACTGGCATTTAGCCTCATTGTGGACTTCTAGAAGAACCAAAACAGGAGGACAGTTGTTGATTTGCAATATCAGGTATATATCTGTAGCTTTCCCCGTGTTTCTCTGTTACCTCCACCTGCATCTCATTCTCACTCTGTTTGTCACTCCCAGTGTATGTAAACTCTAGTCCTGTGTTCCACTTTGTAAACTCATCCGTTGTATATTCCTTACTCAGGGCCCTATTCCAAGAAGTAGGTTTAACTAACAGCTCCAAGCTTGGTGACCCCAAATGAGGAGAACTTTGAATTTTCTGTTCCTGAAAGAGAGTTAAGCTTAGTGGAGTACATGCTGTGAACCCTGTACTAGTGATTTCAACATGCCCAGAGTATGTTTCTTTATCTGGATTCACTTAACATAACACTGGTGTTTATTAGGATAAGTGGTCACACAAACCTGGTGACCAGCTCACTATGTTAACCCAGGGTTCCCCCTATGCTTAGCTATCCCAGACTGTGTGAATGGCATCGCTCTAAAAGCTCTACAGCTGTGGAAAACCTACCACAAAGCCTCTACAACAGTTGTCCACATCCAAACTCATGACTTAAAATATCATTAATCAGAGACCCTCAAAAAAGACTTGTGGGCCTTCTATGGCCACTTGAAAGCAGCGTATCATCTGTTTGCTGACACCCCCCTATTAGTGTTGTGAAGTTCAGCTGTCTGTGTGAGTTTCACATCTGGCTTAAGGGCTTCTGCAGGAATAATGACATCCCCTTTGTGGACAACTTCACATCATTCCTCAACCTACGTGAACCTTTTAACCCTTGTATGGTGTTCGGGTCTGTGAGACCCGTGTTCAGTTTTTTTCAAAAGAAAAATTAAACAATTAATTATTTTTTCACGTGTAAATGTGTTGTGTCTTTCCACTCACTCCACTTGATTATAACTGATTTATTTATAACATTTTATATAAAAGAAAAACGAGAAGCACATTAATTCATAAATGTGATCTAACAAAGGTAAAGGGAAAAAATTAACCATGTTTGCTGTTCATATGTCTTGTAATTGGGATGAAGTAAACATCTGTTGAGTAATTTAACATAAAATTGTTTGATAGTGTTAATTTGGAAAGCCAAAACTCTAGCGGGTCCACCAGACCCATGAACACTGGCTGAGTAACAAAAATACGAACACCACACAAGGGTTAAAGCAAAATGATCTTCACCCAAATGACGGGGATTCAAGTATTCTGACCACAAATATTGATCTAAGCCTTCACTTGTGACTTCTACAGCATGACGGTGGAAGACTCCTGCTAACCCCTGCTCCATTACAGGTACAGTTATTTTCTTACCATTAATATTAGATAGATTTTCACCAGATAAATTGCACATCTGCTGTTCTACCACTACAACACCAAGTTTTTAGGTCTCAAGGTCAGCCACTTCAACTTCACCAATGCCTGTGATTATAAGGCACAGATGGAAAAACCCACATTGACCATATTTCTACAGCCAGGTTTAATAATCTTACTGTACCATGTAAGTGTCAGCCACTGAAGCTCGTCTCTCCTGCAGTTATCGGTTTTTGTAAAAATAGATATCTTAACTAGTAAATCATTTGTTTATAATGGGTTTGTGGCCTGCAGTATCTGTTTCAGTTGGTTTAAACCAGGGCCCTGCTGGTTTCAGGGAATTTTAGTCACCCAACTACAAATTCTTGAATTCTTGATTCTGAGACTGTCAGGCAAACTAATGCTCTTGTAAACTAAGAGCATTAGTTTACAAGAATAATTTAAACTGTATTTAATTTTACTCATGATTCATTTCACACTTGCCAAGTCACTGCTTTTCAAAATTCAGTGTGAATATCCATTTTGCCTTATTGTTATCTACCAAACTCTTAAATCTGGTAATATTTCTGAATTAATTCTCTAATCTGCTTGCATCTGTTGCTGTTAAATTTAAGAAAAATATATTTTGTTAGGTGTGATTAATTTACACATTGATGATCCCTGTAACTGCACTGCCAGAGATTTTCTCAATATTTCAAAGTCATTTAACTTAGCACATCAGTTAAATGACTAATAAGGACATAATGGTGGACATACACTGGATCTGGTCTTTACTCTCATTATATCAATAAACTCCCTGAGAGTGTCTGAATCATTGTCTGATCACAAATGTATAATTTCTGACACTTTTACAGTCAGTCTTGTCTTCCCAGAACATTTTGCTACAGGGAGTGCAGAATTATTAGGCAAATGAGTATTTTGTCCACATCATCCTCTTCATGCATGTTGTCTTACTCCAAGCTGTATAGGCTCGAAAGCCTACTACCAATTAAGCATATTAGGTGATGTGCATCTCCGTAATGAGAAGGGGTGTGGTCTAATGACATCAACACCCTATATCAGGTGTGCATAATTATTAGGCAACGTCCTTTCCTTTGGCAAAATGGGTCAAAAGAAGGACTTGACAGGCTCAGAAAAGTCAAAAATAGTGAGATATCTTGCAGAGGGATGCAGCAGTCTCAAAATTGCAAAGCTTCTGAAGCGTGATCATCGAACAATCAAGCGTTTCATTCAAAATAGTCAACAGGGTCGCAAGAAGTGTGTGGAAAAACCAAGGCGCCAAATAACTGCCCATGAACTGAGAAAAGTCAAGCGTGCAGCTGCCAAGATGCCACTTGCCACCAGTTTGGCCATATTTCAGAGCTGCAACATCACTGGAGTGCCCAAAAGCACAAGGTGTGCAATACTCAGAGACATGGCCAAGGTAAGAAAGGCTGAAAGACGACCACCACTGAACAAGACATACAAGCTGAAACGTCAAGACTGGGCCAAGAAATATCTCAAGACTGGTTTTTCTAAGGTTTTATGGACTGATGAAATGAGAGTGAGTCTTGATGGGCCAGATGGATGGGCCCGTGGCTGGATTGGTAAAGGGCAGAGAGCTCCAGTCCGACTCAGACGCCAGCAAGGTGGAGGTGGAGTACTGGTTTGGGCTGGTATCATCAAAGATGAGCTTGTGGGGCCTTTTCGGGTTGAGGATGGAGTCAAGCTCAACTCCCAGTCCTACTGCCAGTTTCTGGAAGACACCTTCTTCAAGCAGTGGTACAGGAAGAAGTCTGCATCCTTCAAGAAAAACATGATTTTCATGCAGGACAATGCTCCATCACATGCGTCCAAGTACTCCACAGCGTGGCTGGCAAGAAAGGGTATAAAAGAAGAAAAACTAATGACATGGCCACCTTGTTCACCTGATCTGAACCCCATTGAGAACCTGTGGTCCATCATCAAATGTGAGATTTACAAGGAGGGAAAACAGTACACCTCTCTGAACAGTGTCTGGGAGGCTGTGGTTGCTGCTGCACGCAATGTTGATGGTGAACAGATCAAAACACTGACAGAATCCATGGATGGCAGGCTTTTGAGTGTCCTTGCAAAGAAAGGTGGCTATATTGGTCGCTGATTTGTTTTTGTTTTGTTTTTGAATGTCAGAAATGTATATTTGTGAATGTGGAGATAATGTGGAGTTATATTGGTTTCACTGGTAAAAATAAATAATTGAAATGGGTATATATTTGTTTTTTGTTAAGTTGCCTAATAATTATGCACAGTAATAGCCACCTGCACACACAGATATCCCCCTAAAATAGCTAAAACTAAAAACAAACTAAAAACTACTTCCAAAAACATTCAGCTTTGATATTAATGAGTTTTTTGGGTTCATTGAGAACATGGTTGTTGTTCAATAATAAAATTATTCCTCAAAAATACAACTTGCCTAATAATTCTGCACTCCCTGTAGTTTGATTAACAATAATATGCACAATCCAAGGTTCTTGTTCAACACAATGACACATTTTTATATTTTCTATCTATGAAAAAAAATTCTGAACGTTTTTGTTACCAAGATTAACTGTAGCAAGTCACAGTTTAGTTCTGTTTTTGTGCAACCTGCCCAACAGTTACCCACTACCCACTTCTGTTTTTCAGGTTTTATCTGATTTTCACAACAGATCTCATTGATATAGTCACACACATGCACACTTCTTCCGGCCCAGCTGACATTATCCCTCCTAAATTGATTAAAGAGGTTTTACCTGTCATCTCCGCTTGACTTCTCTCTATTATAAACAATTCCCTTTTATCTGGCTGCAATCCAGACTACTTTAACCCTGCCAGTGTCTTCCCTCTGCTTAAAAAACCCTTCATAGACGCCACTAATTTACAGATTTACAGGCCCATTTCCAAACTGCCATGTTTTTCAGAAATGTTTGTGAAAGTTGAGGCTCATCAGCTTCTTCAGCTGGTTCAGGGAAACAACATTCATTTCATTGATAGCACAATTAGCGTAGAATTAGCTTATGCACAAATTGAATATATAGCATCCACAATTACAATGTACGCGACCACTTTTAAGATCACATACTAAAGAATATAAAAATTGCTTCAAAGGTTGCTGCAGCTGCTTTTTAAAAACATAAAAAAAAAAAAAATCAGTAGGCGGTGATTTCATACCCACTGATCTCTTACCTCAAAATTAACCTGCTCCAAAGCAGGTTTGGTGTGGAGTGTAAGTTACCATGGTAATGCAACCTGGTAAGAAGTGAGCCACCCTGATACTGACCCAGAAATAAACCTGAACTTGAAAAGTGAGTATATGCATCCCTGTGTGTGGGATTTTTGTCATGATGGAACAGGATGTTACAGAACAGCTTTGCACTGACTATCAGATATAGGCCTTTGGAAGTTGAACAAAACAAACTGTACTGGTATACTGGATTCTTGTCATCAGTAAATGGCTCTCGACACAAAGGTGGTTGTTAGAGATTCTTGAAAACTTCAACATGGTCCCTCCAACCCACATAGCAAAATTGTTATGGCTCGGATCTGGCCAACACAATGTGTTTACACATGGCCCACATACCGCAAAGAATGACGGCCCTTTGGTGGTCCAGATCTGGTTTGCCAGGGTTGGCCCACACATGGGCCAGCACAAGGCCAGTTGCAGACACACTGACGGCCCTGTGCTGGCCCAGAACAGTTTCAGCTCTGGCCCCAAATGTCAGCCTAATGTGTACCACACATATAATAACAACATGTGCTGGAACAAAATAGTGCAAAAGTAACATGACAAATCTCCCTTGAGACAGTGAATGGACTGATTCTAATGTAGTGCTTTTCTACTCTCCTGGATTACTCACAGTGCTCTATACAACATGCCACATTCACCCAATCTCACACTTTCTCTAAACTGAGCGCTTCCTAACTACATTCACATTCAGTCACACTCTTGACATGCAGATTGGAGGAGCCAGGGATCGAACTAGCTAACCTTCCAATCAGTAGGTGACCTGCTCTACTTCCTGAGCTACAGCCACCCAGTGGTAAACATGACTAAACCTTCACGAGGTTTTGGATAAAGTGTACACTCACAAACCTGTCAAACCTGCATTTGAAACGTTGGCTACTATAGCAGTATAGTATTGCAACATGGCATTTGGATCTTCTAACTAAAACAGGAAAATAGGAACATAAATAGTGCCATCATTGCCAGACCTGGCCCACATCTGGTTGACACACACCCTGCCATGACACCAGTCAGTCAGAAGTGCCAGCTTGGGCAGGCCTGTTTTCTATGAGCCTGGGCCACATAAACCAAAGCATAATTGGGCCAGATGTGGCATGCCATCACATAGACAGTGCCATTTATGCCAGGCCTGGCCCATATCTGGATGACATACCACTTACCATGCCAGAAGTCAGCCAGCAGTGCCGGCTTGACACCAGATCCGGGCCAGACCTTACTGCTATGTGGGAATAGTGCATGTAATGCAAGTCCTAACATCAACTTATGGAATGTGGCTCCCATTGTTGTGCATTACTGTGTCATGTTTGCTCATGTAAAGCAGGAACAATATCAGAACTCCTATAATTGTAGAAGAGCAGAAATGTGCTCCTCAAACTAAATATTAATATACTGACTTTATAGCAGTTTCCCAGGTAAGAAGCTGAAATTGGTCTAAAATGTTAAGATTCTTTTTTTCCTAAGCTGATTTGCAAAACTGTTGCAAACACAGTTTGCTGTTTCCACGTTATTGATTTTTCATAGCTAGACTTAGTTTTCTTAGTATAATCTGTCTCCTGATTCACCATACTCATTCAAATATCACCGAGTAGGCCTGGGCATCACTATGATGTTTTTTGTTATGGTGGTTCCACCTACCCGAGTTATATTCTGAACCCGGAAGAGACGGATTATAACATCATCGTCAGCTGTCCTGGACAGAAGCTCCACGGTCATGGGTCCAAACTGCTGCAGCCCAGGTTCAGGCCAGTACTGCAGACAAGGCTGAGACGAGAAAGGAGGCAAGAAGAGAAGGGAGCAGGTCATTAGCCCACACTTGCTTGAGGCAGTGCAAATAATTATGTCAGCACCCAGTGATGGTGAAGCCAGTAACAAGACACCTGAGTATTGACAGGAGAGACAATTAGCCTAAATGACAATGATTATCTACAAATGGCAACTGTGAATTAAATGAGCAAAAAAACAAACCACTCGTCAGCGGGAACAATCCTTCACATAAGCAGCGGTCACCTAGCTTGAATTATTCATGAGTCCCAATCATTACCATTAGTACATTATAAATTAATGGAGTAAGAGACCTTGGCTGTGCTCGGGAGAGATAAACAGGAAGTTAGCTGAGAGGTTGGACGCTCACAAAAGACAAGGTCTCCTATCACTGCCACTTCAAAAGCGCATCCCCTGGCCAAGTGGGAGTGGAGGGGGGGGGGGCACACACAGGGGAGCAAGCGCTGTCATATGGACGTATTCTGCAGTGACTTTGGGGTTGAGCAGATCCTTAGAGTAGGAAGTGATAACGACATTTCACACTGACAGAAGGGTATTAACCGGTGACATTGGGCAGGAGGGGCGATAAATATTTATACATCCAGGCAGGAGACAGGCAGCTCCAAGTTAAGAGGACAAATTGAGTGAGTGTGTGTTGGAGGGTCAAACTGTTAATCCACTGGTAGTGAGACAAGGAGGAAGACGAAGAAGAAGAAGAGAGTGACAGAGAAAAAAGGACAGGTTGCAGCTGACAGGCATAGTGGAAATGGTGAGCAGGAACAAGACATGACACGGTGACAGAGGAGCGATAGCGAGACAGCAGAACAAACCCACGCATGAGCAAACATGGGCCCAAACGATAAGAACGTGTTAATGCAGTGACGGGCTGTGTAAATGAATTGGATGGCATGAACAGAGGATTGAAGCTTTGTGCAGATGACCTCTCCAAACTGTGTGTGACTCACATTCATATCTTCTTTTAAAGGAAAAGAGGATAAGAATGACATGTTGACGCTGTTAGTGTCCATGCACTATATTAAAAAGAAAGCCTTGTAAGCAGTAATCTTTGTTTTGCTAAGATTTTTAAATACAGGCTTCCCAGCTGTGACTACAAGTAGTGCTGGAGCCTGTTTTATGGATACATGTTCTTTTTATTTATTAGCTGACAATATAAGGAGTGTCAGCATGGCAAATGACAAACACTCTATTTCTGTGATTTCAGTTTTAGCAGTGCTCATTTTTAAACAGTAAAAAAAATCATTATATTCGATATAAGCAATCATCGAGTTTTAGTTTGTGATGTCATTTCCAAATGGAATTGATAGAGCTGATTGCAGCATTCCTGTTTATTGTATTTATCTGAATGCTACTCAGATAGAATATTTCGTCTTTCTTTTGACTGGTGACTTTATTGTTTTTTATCTATTTATTCATTTTATTTCAAAGTGACACATTATACCATTAAACGAATGAGCTATGGCCAGCAGTTTTTCAGGTCCGCTCAGAAGGAAATACAAAAGAGTAGGAAAAACTAAAAGGTCCTGAAAGAGGTCTGAAAAGGGGCACTTCCTGCAATTCATGCTCCCCTGATGCTACACTCCGAATTTCCTCCGCAAATCATAATATCAGTGCTGTGGGACTGATTTAACTGCAAAATGACACAGGCAGCAGGCAACCTCGCTTTCACTGGAAAACAAAAATCTGGCAACCAGTTGAGTCAAGTCTGCTGCTGCAAAGAGACGTGTTGCAGATGAGTTGTACTCATCAGTGCAGATGAACTCAGAATGACTGCAGTCTGTCTGCATTTCTAAACTAGATGATAATTATTTGCAAACCTGCTTGAAAGTAATTTCAGTCAGTCAAGTTGGATTCTTTAGAGTCAGACGGCCTCCCACCAGGTAAACTGTGCAGTTACCTTACAATCGAAAATGGTTGCCCAGAGTTTGAGCGGGCAAAACCCTCCATATCTGGACACTGCAACTACTTGCAATTGGTCTCTGACAGCAAAGAAATTCAGTGTAACAACCAATTGTTTCTAGATGCACATTCTATTTTTTTCTAGTGTTACTGAGCCATTGATCAAACAGTTTTTTCCTCAGCTTGTCTTATATTGCATTGGGGGGAACCTGCTCTTAACCTCCTAGGACCTGGCGTCCACATATGTGGACATCACATTTTGGGTTGTCTAGACCAAAATACTAAATTTTGCTCTACAAGGGCCTGATATCCACTTACAAGGACAATATTCTGCCACTGTTCTATCAAAATTTAAAATGAATGTTCTTATATGTGGATCTAATTTTTCTCAGAAACAAAAATCAGGTAAAAGAAAATAATCAGGTAATTCTTTGTTTTTACATTCATCAGGTCCCAATCAGCCCAAATAGCAAAGAAAAATTAAAAATGCATGCCATGAAAGGGTTTGGGTCTTAGAACGTTAAGACTGGAAACCCTTTGAGAAACAATTCATCCACTTTCTTATCTAATTCAGGGTCACAGGGGGCTGTAGCCTATCCTTGTTGTCGTATGGTGAACCTAATATAGGCACAGCACAGAGCAGAAACGTCTTGCATACTACTTCAAAGGCCACCCTAAAAGTTTCTAAACCCCACGAGCACTAATTTCTTTGTAGGGTAAAATGATCTCTTCAAAAGCTCCCAGCGGAAAGAAACTGGATGTGCTGCTCCAATCTCCAGGATACCTCAGGTTGTTTTAGCTCTACACGTAGCTTTTTATTCATGGTGTGATCAGCTTTAAATACAATTGATGACATTACAGTGACATGAAAGAGTTTAAAAATTTTTTACGGCAGCCTTGGCTCGCTAAAAAGCCCAATCCAATAAAATTGGGAATGACAGTTTGCATGCACTTGCTGGACACTGATATGCTTGAATTTTGACAAGAGTGTCTGTTAGAATTATTTATCAAAGCAAAAATGCTTTTCACAACCCAAATTAAGTTCATCCATTGCTTTATTTTTCTGAATGATGTAAATGTTTTAAATTTTGATGCATCTTTTAAACATTTCGTTTGGAAAACAAGGTCACCAAGGTCCTTGAATTGCAGTATCTGAAATAGAAATGTTTCTCTCTTATATATAACAGTAAAAGTGCTCCTCATCTCTGCTGCTTGATTTCTGAGGTTGGAGGAAATGCTCCTTGCAAGCAGACTTAAAAGGGAGCTTGACAGCGCTTTAGTTATGTTGCTTTTTTCTGTTCTTTTTCTCTGCTCTTCAACTTAGTGCTTGCCTTGCAGTGCTTGGAAGTGGTAGAAAATTGGTCCTGGCATTCTTCTGACCCTGCATCTTCTTTAGATAATAAATACATTTCACAGGGTAAAAGCTGCACTGGTGGCAGCAGTTAAACCTGACTGTGCTGAATAACAGAAAACATAAGATAAATTATATAGATACAAAATAAAGCCAAATGCCTCTGTTTTTGGACATAAAGGGGTTTTTTTGTATTCAGGTAAAAAGAAAATTCAGTATTGGAGTAATATGTATATTTGAGAGTATGCAACTGTATGGATTAATCAAAATCCTGCTGTATTGCAGATGTTCTCAGATAGTGAGACTTAATCGCCCATGGCTGAATTATAAGTTGTAAGCTGATGAGTTAGATATTAGAACTTAAGTTAATAATAAAATTCAGTCTCAGTCCCTTTTCTCTTACCCAGGCTGAGTTGGACTGGTTGAGCTGATTGAGCATCACCACAGAGGTGCAGCCGTAGTCATACACGAGCCTCCAGAAGTCGGTGGTTGTGCCGGGCAGTGGGTGTGGCGTCACCACAAAGGCAGCAGGCCGGAGGAAGCTGTCTGCGAGCGCTGCATTGATGTAGTTGCTGCTCTCTCCTTCTGTGGTGACGAGAAAGGCCAGCGAGCGGTCCGGGGGCAGCACATCCATGCTGCGGTTCTTCTCACGGTTTCGGGGCATCAGGGAGATGCTGCACTCCTCCACATCCAGGTGAGGAGTCACAGAGTTCAGAGTCTGGGGAGGAGGAGGAGGAGGACCGGGGAAGGTAAAGGAGAAAGGAGTGTGCAGAGAAGATAATTAGAAAGACGGGCGTGTGTTTGAGAATGTTTCCACATTCTAGATTGGGAGATAAAATGAAACACTAAGAATAAAGATTGTGATAAGAGGAGACAGACGCAGCAAAACAGAAATGGGATCAAAGAGGGATTGACAGAGGCAATGAAAATGTTCTCTGCTCAAGCAGCTTCACTGTCAATACCTGACAAGCATACCTATCTTAGAAAACTTTAAAACACATTCATTATCAGTTTAAACCCCCACAGGGTTTAATAGATAAAAACACATTTATTGCAATCTAATACACTACAAAAAGCATATTATCAAGGAATTGGAAATTGAAAGGGAACGATTATCTAAGCTGCCAGATAGCATTGTGAATGATGCCCCATTGGTTTAGATAAAATGAACAGAACTTGTAACCATAATATTGCATTTGGGGAACAAGTTGCCGTTATGAGCGGGGAGCCGCTACACAAAGGTCACCAATCAATAACACATGTATAAAGAAAAGCAACAATACTACATAAAGAACAAATACACAATGTGGATTTCAATCTCTAACGTAAAGCTTCTAGTGATGACTGAGTGATTTCGCGCATCAACATGACGTCCAGATGAACAGAACTGACTTTCTGGGATTCCCTCACCTGGACGATCGAGGATGCATACGAGCTGTTTGTTCGACTGATACAAAAATCAAGTGTTTTCTGTTTGGGAATGTGGTAGTGAGTGTTCAGACACCTCCGTTGGAGATTGTGATACTTTTAACTTTTAATAAGTAATTTAAAGTGCGAAGATCCTCAGGCAAGTTCAGAAGTGTCTTTTTTTCCAACTTCTAAGTGGGTTTAAATCTTTATGGGTGTTTTTTTTTTCCTTTTGAATATTCATTTGCTGAACCGATTTAGGTGAGAAAAGGATCCAGAACACAGATTCAACAAATATGTGCCTCTGTAGACAACAAAAAAGTAAAAAGTGCTGATTTGCTGTGATTCAGCTGATTTCACAACATGCATAACATGTGAATTTTTAACTCTACCCCAGTTTGAAATGAAAAATGACGTCATCGTCTCTCAGTATTACCTGAAACTCCTCCTTCAGCTGCGAACTGTTGCTCTGTGAGTCGACCTTTAGCATTTCTTTGTAAGTGAGAGCAAACTCAGTCACAGGGATGGCAGTCTCTCCACACAGACAAGCCTCCAGAATGGCATCGTGGATGAAAACATACTGTTCCTGAAACACACACAGAGGGTAACGCATTCCCACTTTTCCCAAGTCACATAAAACCCCTCCGTCTCACCAAAGAGCGGCCTCACTGTTAATTGCCCACTCGTCAAAAACAATGCTGAATTTAATTAATGCTGTTGACTAACAGTCAGAGCTGTTCAATACTCTTCACATTACCATGCCGACACTCGGGTATTGTTTCCAAGCAGAAAAAAGTGTCCATAAAATGGGGTAAAAAAGTCCAGCAAACACACATCAGAGGAGCTAAACACTGCCCACACGCACCATTTAAAAAAGTCACGAGCTGTGCAATTAACGAGGAAACTAGGAAATCTGTTTTGATGTTCAACAAAACAACAGATCAAAGAGCTGAGGATACATTCATAATTACAGACATAAAACTGTCCCTCTTCCAACTTATTTATCATTTTTAATATGCTCTATAATTGTACTCATATTTAACTGGTAGACAAGCTGCAGCTAAGAGAAGAGATGAAATTAAAGGGAAATAAATACTATTGTTTGTGTATTTACTGTGCCGTCTCCTATTCCCGACTTATTAAGAAAAGAATGACATTCCAACTTTTAATAGTTTTATTTATTGCGGTAATTAATGTCTTTCTCCCGCTTATTTATTTGAAGATTGTGAGTTCACTCTAAGCACACTTTGAATAAAAAAACTGTGAGTTGTGAGTTTATTTATACAATTAAAGCAAGGATTTTATCAAATGAATGAATGATATTTGTCTTTAATAAAAGAAGTCTGACACTGGTCTTCTACACTAATGTAGCTGCTTCTTTGCTAATTCAACATAATTACATTTTTAAATATATATTCAGTGTAGAATCGTTTTTGCATGAAACAGTTACAGATAATATAATTAGTTAAAGACAATATTGTACATTTACATAATTAAATACATGTATAAACAGATGGGTGTATATGTGTATACATCATTTCCCTACATTTGGCTCCGTCAAAAGTTGGATAGACAGTATTTTATAGAAATAAATCAGAGCTATAATATATATACAGCAATGCCTTGAAGGTGGCTTTTTACTTACTTTACTTCTTCATATTAACAATCATTTACATTTTTTCTTTCTTCTTTAAAAACTAATTCTTCCCCATATTTTTATAAAAGTCAGACAGCACGATTAATCACTTAATTTGAGGTGTTTCAATGACTGAAAACACCTGAATTCAAAGATTAAAACCCATGACCCATCGCCTTTATCCATGCTACTTTTTTTGTCAGTTTGGCCTCAATCAGCACTATTGTAGAAAAAAAAAAAAGGAAATGAAATGAAAAAACTATTTGTAAATTGTAAAGTTAGGCAGCTTTACAATGTTCTATCAATAACTAATATTACAGTTGAAACAAAAATGATTTATGTTTATGAACTAATACCTGCTGTTAAGGCTAAACCTGTGAGCTTCTGTTAAAGCCATCAGCATGGCATCTCTAACCACATTTCCACTCTCCCACTCACCTCAGTCTGGATCATGTTGATGCGACGTGAGCAGAGGGTCTTAACACAGTTGTAGATGTCCACCACTCCTTCACACTCAGCCATATCCAACATGACATCTAGAACGATGTAGCAGCCGGTCCTGCCTGCCCCCATGCTGTCACAGAGGAGAGGGGAGATGGATTAGAAGGCCTGAATATACCACTGAAAAGAAAAAAAACTCAATGGGGATCCTTTCATTAATAAATGAGATTCTTTAACTCGTGTACAAATGGAGCTTTTGTCCTGCAAATAAAGACAGTAGATACACGAACCTTCTATCTTCTATCATAGCTTGAAGTTTCTCTGCTCTGTCCTATGCTTTGCTTTAACACTGCTGTAAAGATGTTCAGATGTCTGTGAATGCTTCAGCTCTTTCTAGGTAAGGCTTAGTTACTTTAAAACTGTGCCTGCACTGGGATATCCTATAACGCTGGGATATCTTATACCCAAAGAAATATTTGTCTTCATATAGCCATTGCTCTTCCACTGAAAGGAAAAAACACTCTCAGCGGTGCGCCAGTGTTGTTAAAAAAGTATCACTTATGATAAAACGGAAAAGCATCACAGCTTGATCAGAATCTGAAATCCAAGAGAGGGTGTACACTGGCAGACTGGGCTGAAATAAAAACAAACACCAAGAACAGATCTCAGCATGTTGGTGATTATTACAAATCCAAAGTGACTCAGTGATATTTACCCCTGCTTATATTTCTCACAGTTGACCTACTATACGGTGCTGCTATTTTGACAGTTGAGTTTTTTGGACTGACTTGGTGCCATATAATACACAGTACGATCAGGTTATAAAAGGCAGACAGCACAAAAATAAAAGTAGCTGTTTTTCCATATTATTGAACTAATCACAAACTCTTGCATTTAAATCTGCTGCAATGACCCGGTTACTGCGTTCACCAGATATCAACACAATTTCGATCTGCTCCTCACGTGTTAACCTCTTCAACATGCCAATGGCTGTGAACAAAGAGAAACTTGTAAATAAGTCATGAAAGAATAAAGTTAGGTTGAAACCAAGCACACCATTGTTTTTCTTGTGACATTACCAATAAGTTTGATGTGTCACATGGCCCTCTTTCTATTGAAAAAACAAAAGTTGTATCCAAGATGGCCGACTTCTAAATGCCCGCCATGGTCACACCCATCTTGAGGAGTTTGTCCCCTCACATATACTAATGTGCCACAAACAGGACTTTAATATCACCAACCATTCCCATTTTATTACGGTGTATCCATATAAATGGCCCACCCTGTATTTACAAAAAGAGTGCAATGAAAAGTTTGTGTGCAGTGGAAACTCAGAGATTTTTGTGACTGACCCTGTTGCATCGACATTTCTCTCAGTTCCTGAAGGTGCAAAATATAGTGTGAATTTTTATTGTATAAATAATATTTAAAACCACCTTATCACCCAAATATGATCACTTGAGGTTAAAGAAGAACTAAGATGTGATGGTCAAAACACTAACATTAGGCTTTAAAACATTCATTCATTTCATTTGTGTTTCTCATTAGTTTTTCTGTTGTGAGTGATTACATACGGCAGCTACTTGTGTACACACACTGGATTTTTGCATTCAGACTTGTTTGTTGTAAAGCTGTTTGTTACTCAAACTGGCATTTAATTGATTCATATGACATTTTTTTGACTTTCATCCAGCATCTTAAGCACTTTAGGGATCCCAGGTGTTGAAATAAAATAAATTTCACTGGAGCACAGCAAGTCATGCTCCACTTTAAAGTGAAGGCTGTAGGAACAGTTATCCTGCACATCATTGTATGTTATGACAAAGAGGTAGAGACAGAATGAAATAAATGCATTTTCAAACTTGGTTTCGCTGTGAAGTGTTGGCACAGGTTTGCTGTTGTCAAGTTCTCTAATGGACTTAATAAGCTGACAGGGTGTTACCATAGTTACCAAATGATTTGCACGAACAGAAGCTATGTCACTTATACAGATGGCTTATTATAAGATGCACCAGAGTTGTCTGTGAAGGTTCTCAGTCATCCAGGTCATCGTAGTCTAAGGAGCTTGGAAAGAAAAGCGTCTGGAAATCCAGACGCTTTTCTTTCCAAGCTCCTTAGAATGCACCAGAGTTCAATTCACAGCTTTCACAGCAGCCCTAACAAACTGTTGGCAGTGTTATATTAGCAATTTCTCTACAGTAGAAGTAAGTTAATCGTGATTGTAGCATGAAAACTTGTTCTATATTTCTTTCTATATTTTCTATGTTGAAAAAAATGCCCAAATGGATCAAAAAGAAATCTGTGAGCAAAAGCTTCTGCTGCAGGTCTAATAACAATTATTAGTCAACAGACAGCTTAAAAAAATTCTTCCCTGAAAAGCCAGAGGCTGTCCTTGCCCGTTGTGAAAAATCCTACCACCTGCGTCTTTGTGAATGTTTTCTGGGTATGTGTGAAGCATTTTATTTTATCAACACTTTTGTGCTCTCCACAACACAAACACAGAACAGAGAAGCTGACAGTTATTTTGAGAAATGCAGAAAAACACAAACTGAAGCTAAAAAAACGCAGTGCTAAGTGCTATCTAAGCGCACTGGAACATGTTGAACATGGCGTATTTATAGGAGGGAGTATTTACAGCCACCATATCTGTTAGGCAATTTGCTTATTATCAGGACAGAAGGGATGTTACCTGCAGTGGACCACCACAGGTCCAGCATCAGGAGGAGTCGAGGCCTTGACCCGGCGCAGGAAAGCCAACAGGCCCGTAGCGTGGTACGGCACGCCGTGCTCAGGCCAAGAGGTGAAGTGGAACTGGCACACTTCGTGTTTGGCAGGGTAACCTCTCTAAAACAAACAATGAGTCAGGTGTAATGTGAAGTGATGATTATAAGAAGTGAAATAGCTGAAATAAAAAAGACATGAGAGCTGAGCTGCTGGGTACAAATGACGCACACCGGCCACGCTCACAGGTTTGATATAAAAATAATGCAAGAGTATGACTCACCCTCTCCATGGCAAAGGTGCGCACAGTGTACTCTGCAAGTGTTTCAGTCTTCAGCAGTGTTATCTTGATGTCACCGTAGAGCTCTGTGTCATCGGGCCAATACTTACAGCACTTCATCTGAACAAAGAAAGTTCAGTTACAGGTTAAATACAGTTAATGTATGGCTGAATTAATATAACCAGGTATTAATTCAGCTCAGCTCAGTTATAATCACGTCACAGTGCTTTATATCATAAGGTAAGGAAGCTACAGTGACAGTGAAAATCTTAATAATCAGACGACGTCCTCTATGAATGAACACTTGGCGAAAGTGGGAAGAAAAACCTCCGTTCTTACAGGAAGAAACCTCCAGCAGAATCAGGAAAGACAGGGGCGGCCATCTGCTGTGACCGATGGGGGCGTTGCCCTCTACATCATCAATGTGATTTTATTTCTTAAAAAAACACTAAATAAATAGCACAATTAGGGCTGGGCCATATTATACCGTTCACGGTAATACCGGTATAATGTTAGGCAACGATAGGAAAATGAAATATCGCGATAGAATGGGAGTAAAACGCGCATGCGCAGTGCCTTTGTTTTCATACGCACATGGCCGATTGTTGAGTGAAACAGATGAACCAGAATTGGTTTGTAAAAATGGTGCAACTTCAGTGATGTGGAACTGGTTTGGTGTTTGTCCGTCAGATACACAACAAAGCACATTTTTTTGCAGAACATGCAAGCGGCCGTTGTTATTGTCGTATTTGTCGGACTAAGATGCTCTTAAATCTGGGAGTAATCTGGGTCCTAAACTCCGTATGTTTCAGGTCAAACAACACTGCAGCATCACTTAGAATTAAAAACTGTCTAAATTCTTTCATCTTTAATAAAACGATCAGCATTGCTGCTTTACCAGGTGTAACTATAAAGTTTAACTTCCAGGCATCCATGAAAACAAAATGTATTACATTTAACAGAGTTAGAAGTTAGCAGGAAGCTAGCGGAAGTTAGCTCGCTAGTTTCGCTAGTTACCTAAGCATGATATAGCACGTTCTGACGGAGAGATTTCTGAAAAAAATCAAACGTACAGCTCTGCTATCACTTCCAACATAAATGAAGACAGGAAACTAAACAGCAGTGACGTTTGTAGGGTTACTGAAATTGGGCTAGCTGGTATTAGGGTTGCCAACTCCCTGAAAAATAAATAAGGGACACCTCGTGGCCAGGGCCGGGCGACCCAGTTGTCTTCACCCTTCCCAGTGTGGTGAATTTTCTAGCTCTTTTTTTGTGTGTGAAATTATTTTTTTAACCATTTGACTTGAAGTTGATTTAAGTAGATGCATATTCTATTCTTTGTGATATGAACACATGGGAAACAAATGATCATTTAGCCATTTATTTTTAGCTCAAAATGACAACATTAACACAGTAAAACAGGTCTCTTTCTTAAACAGAAGCCTGTCATGCTTAACTTTTGAGAATATAAGTAAATCTTTCTTTAAAAGAACTCTGTCCTGCTTAACTTAAAATAATAGAAAACAATAGAAAGAAAAATATTCTTGTAACAGTGCACATTTAGTGCATTTAGTACAATTGGCTTCAGTTGAGGTATTATTTCAGCTTTTCTAATGCTAATCAGCTGCTCCTGTTTGTAAACCCGCTTGTTCCCATGATTACGCATCATAACTCATCATCATTATTCATCTATGTATTACTTTTATGTATTAGTCATCAATTTGTTGTAATCATCTATCCTTGCAGTTGTTTATTACACAAAATAAATTATATTATCACACTTCTGGCCACATAGCGCTGATATTCATTGCACATGCCCATATTAACTTTTTCCAGCCAGGTGTTTTCCTTTTCCCATTCTTCCCTTTCTCTGAGGGGAACAAACATTGCTGCTCTAGTGCTGGGCTCACACTGTGCGATTTTTGGCCCATTTTGAGCCGATTTTTGAGTGATCGGACCGATTTTGGCCTTCATCGTGCGTCGTGTAGTATACGTGGGGTAACGAGAAGTGATTAACACCTCACGACCAGCTCCCGATCATCAATCGCTCGTGAGGGTGTCACCACAGGCGCTCACACTGCTCACGCGCAAACGTAAACGTTGGTGAAAAAGACGTTGCAGCACGGCTGTGCAGCGTGTGATCTGGACACAAGCGATGGAGGCACAACTTTGGAAAGCTCATCCGAGCCTTTTCGATGTGGCATCACAAAATTATCACGACCACAACAACCGTGAAAATAGTTGGATTTACACTGCTGCTCAATCACAGCTGCCTGATCATGTTTTTCATTAGCAATTTAGCAAAGTTGATGGTGGTGGTGTGTCTGTGTGAGTGAGAGACAGAGAGAGAGAGCGACAGATTTTCTGTTATAACCTTCATGTTATGGAGGCACAGTGTGAGCACTCAGGTCGCATCAGAGCATCGGGCGGTATAGTGTGAGAGTACATCGTGGCATACGAACTTCTAACCCCTGCGAGTCAATCGTGCAGTTTGAGCAGGAGCTGAATAACGTGACTGAAAAAAATCGCACAGTGTCTGCCCAGCTTTAGGTGTACTGTCGTCCGAGACTTGCACCGCAGAGTCGGCGTTTGTTCCCCTGTTGGCCATGCTTCTTGTTGTGGTCATCTGTTGTCTTCCGGTATTTTCTCCGCAAGCGACCTTTCCTCGACCAATGAGATGAGCGGTAATCTGAATTGTCATACTCGAATTGTCATAAGTGTGCTGTCAGCTCATTGGTCACAAAGCAGGAGAGGGGCTGGGAATTATGTTTTCAAACAAAGTGTTAATTCCATAAACATTTATAGACTACTTTTGATTCTCACTGTATTACGGGACAAAGTGCGTCCCTTATTAGCTCAATACGGGACGTGTACTTTTGTTTCGAAATACGGGACGATTCCGTATTTTAAGGGACGGTTGGCAACCCTAGCTGGTATATAATGATGTGCTACGTGATCGCTAGCGACACAGCTATGTTAGCATAACATAAACAGTGAAGCTGGAGGACGAACACTAACACTTTTCCACTTATAAAAGTTAACGTGAAGGTTCTTCATGGTTAGAGACAAATGCAATCGCATGGCAGGATGCTGTAAACGGACCAAACTTCAGTCAGGAGAAAAACTGAGATAATCCATCCACAATACGAGGTTAGTCATTAATATACTGCAACAACATGGGAATAGAGCAGCTGCAGAGAATTCAATATTAATGAATCAATGGTACAGAAGTGGAGGAAGCAAGAAGAATGAGTTTAATAAAGTTTGATTTATCTGACTGCTTTGTTTCGCTTAATGTGCCTTATAATCCCGTGCACCTTATGGTCCGAAAAATGCGTACTGCACACTGCAGTTTAATGTTGCAAAGCACCTCTTTTTAACTTCAGTGGATATTATACATGGTTATGCTCAGGATATGTCAGCCCATTTCTACTGGAAATGCCTTTTGGTTAAACTTTCAGCAAGGAATTTGCATTTGCACTGTTACATTTTTATAAAGCTTTAATGTACATAAAAACCAGCTTCTTGTTTAAGTGAAAATAAATGGAAGGTTGTCTTTTTGCGCTAGTAATGTTGTGGAGTTGTATTTTGTCTCGCATCAATTATATCGTCGGTTATATCGTTATCGCAAATTTTCAAATATATATCGTGATAAATATTTTTGGCCATATCGCCCTGCTCTAAGCACAATGTATTTTGAATTGTACAAAAGTGCTGGATGTAGAACAAGTTCTTAAAATAAAAATCACATTTATATTTCTTAATTCTTTTAATTGACAGAAGGTTTCATAAAAGAAATTTAAAATTGATTAATTATTTCACAGTTCAGGCTTTTATATTTTTTTGTCCCTGTTAATATGTGACCCTGGCCGACACTTGCTTCGACGTGTGATTGGAAAGTTATTTGAATTTCACAAAAAGAGATGCCGTTCCATGCTTTATGTTTCATTTATGCTTCTGGAAGGGAAACAACTGCTAAACTGTAACTTCTATTCTAAAAGCCTGCTTGAAATGTATTGCAGTTTAAAATGAGTGAGAAGCAATCTGTGGAGAAGATTGTGAGGTGCAGGCCTTTCATTTATTTTCATGATTCAAAGCATTATTTCCAGTAATCTGTCATGCCAACAGTCTATTGAAATGTACACATTACTAAACACAGCTAATTTAACTAACAAAACTTGCTAGCTAATTTAGAATCCAGAGACTGTAAAGTTAAGAAAAAATGAAAACTTAAATACGATCACTAACCTGAGCTGACACAAGATTTTTGTTTACTATGTACTGAAGTAAAACATTACACTAAAGCAATGTCAATCTAAATGTTCGTTTTAACTAAGCATAGTAAGATTTGCTACAGACTCAATCATATTTAGGGTGAAATACATATTAATATAAAATAGTTACACACAAAATATTTAACAACCGCAAACAGTCAATTACTTTACTGGTTAAGATATTTCTTAGGTTTCATTAGAGCAACCCAAGAAACTACTTAGAAAACTACCTAAAAGCTCAGTCACATGAGAGTAAAAATGGGATGGCAACCTCCCTGCAATTAGGGACAAATTGCTGCCCAGAAATTGCATTGATTTTTTTCACATTCAGCAAACAATTGCAAGTAATTTCTGTGACCAAATGGTTGCCCAAAGCCTGAGCATGCGGCACCCTCAACTTCTGGGTAACCACTTTCGATTGCAAGGTGAGTGACAGTGCTACTTGCAGTGCCACTTGGACTGCCTTCTAATTTATAAAATCAGACAAACCAGTCTGAGCCAGTCTCTGCTGATCACTGCAACATTAAAATTGGGGACTCAACTTAACTGGTTGCCAGCTGTTTGTATTCTGGTCGCATTCCTATATAAAGGCAAAGTTGTGGAGCAACTGTCTGCACTTATGCCATTTTGCAGTTGTCCTGCAGCAAGTGTGTCATTCTTTGTGGAAGAGTTTCTGAAGTTCTCTCTCAACTGTATGAGCTTCTGAATGTATACAGTTAATGTGAATTTCTGTGTAGATTGCAACATGTTTGCAACAGATGCCAAATTATTACAGTTCACTGTTGTATTACAACAAACCAAATTGCATGTAATCAGCAATTTGTTCTCATTCAACTGCAAACCGACATGTCCTCATGCACCAAAGCTGCTCTGAAGATGTAGATCATGTGCCCGAGGAACCGTTTCAAAGGCAAAGAGATCACTGCAAACATTTTGCAGTAAGTTTGGTTGTGTTGTGGGCTGTTTTTGCTGGTGTGACTGTAGTATAACAGTTTGTGGTATCCCAACAGTATGCCCTTTTCTGTTCACTACTAATAATGCTTCCCTAACTGAGGTATATTTCTTAGTTATGATATTTTAGGAATTGTACAGTTGCTTTTGTATACATTTTGAGTACAAACTGTAGCTTTCTGCATTCAGCAGATAGGAAGAGTATAAGCGTCTACTGTATTCCAGTACTTCACCATAGGCCTTCATCAAATTCAAAGCTCTGACCTTGGACCACAGCCACCAAAGTAAAAGGTGATCCCTCATGATCAGACAGCTGCTGCCATTTCCTCCCACAAAAACAGAGTGGAGCAGCTCTTCTAATATATAGCCCCTGATAAAGGGAACTTCAGAATCCATCTCTCCATTCATCTTCACAGGCGGCTAAAGAGGTCACAGGACAAAGGCGAGGGAAACCTACCCTGCCCACCTCCACCAGCTTGGTGATCATGACAATGCTGAAGCAGTTCTCCTGCCAAACCATCCGCCAGAAATCGTAGATCATCTCTTGCTTGGGGCCTGTGGAGGAGGAGATACACAACAGAGTTACAAGTGGAAGAGTGGAAACAGGGAGGAAGAGGAAGAGAAGTTACAGAAGGAGAGAGGACGATATGGAAGGAAGAGAGATGATAATAAGTCAGAGAAAATAGCAGCAATAACCATCAATGTACAGGCAGTGTGTAATCCATGCCAGGGAATAGAGTAACAATGTGTCATTCATGAACTATTGCCCGCTCTCTGTTCTAATACTACGGAGAAATGTCATTTCAATACACCCACAAATCCTCCGCCATTGTGCAAATAAGCTTCTGTGTTGCCTTTCCCAGGCACCAGTGGCTGACACAAATCACAGCTTCCAGGAGAAGATGACACTTTCATTGATTTCATTACACTGTTGTGTTAATAATATCACAAGGTCCTCCTTCATACTGACTTCTCTGCCAAACGCACTACATGTATTTCAGCGAACGAAGTATGGATTCATTTCAGCCCACACAGTTTGTCTAACAGAAATATCATCTTCTTTCATGTAACTGCTCTAAATGTCTTTGTATGCAAAAACATCCACATAGTAATTTTTCCTGTGTAAATCTGGGCCCGAGATCACAACTGAACCTCACAGACACTTAAATCATCAGGCTGATGATATTTGACATTTTCTGTACGAAATGAAGAGTCACTACTACTAAGCTATGACTGCATAATCAGATTCTTACACATCTTAGTCCTCTTTGCATGGAGCTTCACTGCTGTCCAGAAAATGTTACAAAACATGAGTGGGCCACACTTTGGCAGCGGTTAACAAAAAAACCACAAACTACACACTGCTTGAAATTCTCTTTAAAGCAGCAAATACATTTTTTTAAAAAAAGCTACTGGAAATACCCTTAAAATGCAATTATTTCCTTGATAAAGTTGTCATGATCCTGGGCCATGTTGGCCCAGCATTCTTAGTTTCATGTATATTTGTATTTTGTTCCTTATTTGACTTCCCCTTGTGACTTTTACCCCCTGTGTGCCCCTCTGTGTATCTGTGAGCCCTCGTTTCCCCCGTGTTTTATTCCATGTTTTCCCCCAGCCCGTTATGTCTGTGCTCTCCCCGTGCTCCCTCTCTCCTCCTGTCTGCGCCTCTGTGTACTTCCTGTTTTACTTTGACAGTCTCCCGTCAGTATGCGTCATGTTGTGTTGCTCCTGCCCTGTCTCGTTACGATTATCTGTGTCAGCTGTATACATATTATTAAGCTGTAATATGTGTACATACATATTAAGTACATATTATTCAAATCTTGAGATATATGTAGGAAAGAACAAGCACACACGAAGTGAAAAAAAATCCTCTCAAAGCTGGGACTAACACAAAAACTTCCACTGAGGCACATATGATAATGGACTTCAAGATTGTGTGTGATGCTCTTAACTTTGTACTACCCACTTTCTGCCGTGGCCAAACAAATTTCCCACGTGTGGGACTAACAAAGGTTTATCTTATATTATTTTATCTTCTCTAATATCTTATCTTATCTGACCTTCCAGTCCGTCCGTGCAAACTCACTGGCCACAGTTCACCAGTGTTTGTCTCAGCAGATTCACAGATTTACTGGGAAATAGAAATATAGATGCACTGTACGTGCGGGTGGTCAGAAATTAACTTTCTGTAATGGTCATATTGATTAAGCCTCCAAATCCTTTTAATAAACTCCTGCAAACGAATTCAAATATTCCCCTTTGACTGTGATCTCCAAACGTAGATATGTCAGGTAGTTTCATGTCCTGACACTGAGATTAAAAAGAGCAGCCTGACTGTTTAAAGTCAACTGTGTGAGAAACAACAGTGTGTGATGTGAAAAAACATTGATCACTTAATCGCTTGCTTAGAATGCAATGTTCTGGTTGGAAGCCTTGGGTCCTGGTATTCCTGCAAGCATAATTCCATACAACCCTCCCACCTGAGCTCCACCCCCTGGATCAATGACTTGTCGGCAGCAGAACCCTCCCAGCAGAGCAATGTGCCCCTCACATAGTGGAGAAACTGCTGAGGTAGAGTTCAAGGAACACAGTGAAGTTTTTTCCACAAACTTCAAGAAGTCCAGTGACCCTTAAAGTTTATATCTGAAAGAGCTGAAACAATGAATGCTTGTACACACTGGCTACCAAAAAGGCACTTCAAAAGTCTGTCCTGCCAAAGGAGAGAGAGGGCAGAGAGCTTCAGGTGTTTTTCTTTTTTTTTAATAACTCTAATTTGTGTAAAAATTAAATGAGAAAGGCAATACAGGGTTTCTGAGGCTTTGTGTTTCAACAGGTAAATAAATAGAAAGAGATATAAAGCAGTGCTTGTTTTCACAGCTTTTATTTGCACAGTTGTGGAATCAAAAAGCATGCCTTTGACTACATGCCCCAGGGCAAACATGCAAAGACAACAGGAGGAGGAACAGCGTTACTTGCCTGTTAAAATCAGAGCATGACAAGAGCTCTGGCTTTCGTAACAGCCGTGTACTGGTCTGTATTGATTCCAGTCAACCCAAGGTGAGTCAGCTCCAGCCTGAGTACGTTTTAAAGTGCGCACGTGGGCAGCTACTTTAACCACTGTTTTTCCTCCTCCTCACGGGTTATTCATGGCTCGCCCCCCTGTTAGCGATTGCTGCAGTCTTATTTTATGTGTATTAGATATGCGAGATGATAATTTTTCAGCAGAAGCGCACTAATACATCACCAGAGGGAGGGGACAGTCAGGCGAGAGATGGATCATGTTTGAGCCCAGCAGCTGGGTAAATCTGTATGCACGGCATAACTTACTGCCACTGTGGACCGGAGTTTGTGGAGTACACTTAGCATTTCTCCTCCCTGTCTGCCTCTCCTATCACCCGTCTCCTCCCGCTCCCCTGGACATAATAGAGAGCTAGCCCAAAGCACCTGCTGCAAGAGCTCAGCTGTCTTACGACTCATCTAAGATACAACAAATCAAACCCAACACATCACCACAGCTGACCACCCGGGGCTCACGGCACACGTATGCACAGCATGATGCTAGGAGTGTGCAGAGTGTGAGGGGCAAATTGCAGCTTTAATGATGAGTCACTGTACGTACACTCTACAGCAGCGGTCCCCAACCTTTTTTTGCGCCACGGACCGGTTTATGCCCGGCAATATTTTCACGGACCGGCCTTTAAGGTGTCGCGGATAAATACAACAAAATAAAACCAGTACCGGTACCGAAAAGACCCAGGAAAACCGAGTAAACGATAAAAACGATAACAAAATAACGCTGAAAACTGATAAAAACCCTGAAAACTATACATTTCACACCTGAGCCTCAACTCTCGCGGCCCGGTACCAAACGACTCACGGACCGGTCCGAGGCCCGGGGGTTGGGGACCGCTGCTCTGCAGTACATGAGTCTCACAGCTAAAGTAATGCTGTTACCTCCTCAACTATAACTTATTTCCATAGTGTTATTTATAATTTCAGCTAGTTTTACATTTTACATATTAATGAATTGATTATGATTGTGTATGTACTACCTGGGCCCAAGTCCTCAGTTTAGGTTGATGGCATTTTTTTAGTAGAAAAAGGCTTAAACATGAATTGAGCTGCGGTTTGGGGAAGGCCTCGGAGGGGACTGGCGGCAGTTCCCTATGTACTAATGAGAAGTGAATGAATTGATAAAGGGGAGGAAGGGTAGGGCCCAAAAACAAGAGCGAACAGCTTGTAGAATAAGGGGGGTAAGGGGGGGTGTCATATATAGATAAGAACCGGAAGGGGCGTGTTTGGAGGCGTGGTCCTGCTCCTGAAATTCAGATAGATTCAGATCTCCAAAAAATCAAACATATGGTAACTTAGGAACCCAAACTCATGAATATATTAGACTGCAATTGAAAACGGAGATAAAATAGACTTTCAGCAAACAGCAAATAAAGCAGCAACCTTCTGATCATTAAAGAGCAAATGTGTTTCAGAACTGAGTCCCCACTGAGTGATGCTGAAAGTGTCCAGGAAACAAAACTTTAAGACCTGCTTAAAAAAAAAGTGTTGATGTCTATCGCTAATTTCTTTCTTCATGCCTTCATCACAACTCTATAGGAGAAGAGAAAAACAATAAGAAATTATATTTTTATATAACAACCATTTAAATTGAATTATTGCTTGAAGTTATGCATGATTAAACTTAGTTCCACTAAGTTAATAGTGACACAGGCAATTATAGCAGCTAGTTTTCATTAAACTTATATTTAATATATTCAAAAAGTAATTTTCTCAACAAAAATATGTCTCGCTTTGTGCTGTAAGTTGCATTTAACAACTTACAATGTAAAGCGCTGATAAAGTCTGAGGTAAAGATAAAGTCTAAGGTTGTCAGACCTAAGGCTGGATATCAGAGAATAATCAGTTATTTTCCATTTTAAATTAATTAATTGAATTTGAGCATCAACTACAGAGTTTGGAGCTATTTTTTTATTTCTCCATCAATGACAACAGAAAAAAAAAGAATTTTAAAAGTGCATCATATTTGTGCGAGACTGGAAAGTCAAATTAACTCATGTTAGGTTAGAGCAGGGAAACAAATAAGAGCTGATCATAGTTTAATGGATTCAATTGAGCTTAATAATGTTTTTGAAAAAATGGCTCGATTATTCTTTTTACTGCTTTTTTCCACAATATAGAACAGTTATGTGTTAAACCAGTGTTGCAAAGATGCTCCGACAAACTAGTTTTATCTGTTGTGGCTCACTACTTGCAGAGCTGCAGTGTAAGTCAAGTCAAGGTGAAGACACAGAAACAGTTACAGGTAAGAGTGAGAGTCCTGATCTGTGTATGAGGCAGAGGGCGACACAACCTTATCTATGCGGGACAGAGTTTTGATAATATCCTGTACCAAAGTACATTTAATTCAATTTCAATTCAGTTTTATTTGTACAGTCCCAAATCACAACAACAGTTGCCTCATTACATCACTACTCTCTATTCTCTGGATCAACAGGAGTTGGTGGAAAATGTCCTTTTGTTAACATGTCAGGATTGTAACAGTCCTGACAGAACCATCCTTCTACTGAACAGAAAACTCAGAGCAGAAAATATTTCCGAGTCCAAAATCGCTCCCAAAATGCTACGTAAAGACAGCTGTGTATTTACTGCCTTATAGACATTTATAACACTATAGGAGTGCCCAATTTTAGGGTACATTTATCAGGATTATTAATATTATTCTATAGTGTCTTCAAAAATTCTACATTGGAACAAAAAGTTCTTTCTAAGAATAATACAACATGTAGCTCCACATTTTTCAGCAGTCACGACAAATCTCATTTTCTGGTCAACATTCAGTGAAATGTGAACTGTCCCGTATTCAGCACAGGGAGTGGTAAATGTGTGACTTTGGAGATGCTGTACATTTGACTTGGTTTAAAAAAGGAAAGCCCACTGAACTGGCTATGATTATATTTGGCAATTCCTGGGATTTTGTTGTGACATGATGCCCCTGTGAGGGGAATTGCAGTGAAAAACTCTGCATATTTGCATCTGTAAAGTGAAAGTGTTAAAGTAAAGGTGCTTATTGGTCTGCCCAGCTGTTTTAATAAACTCATAGTTGTTTTAAAAGATTTATTTTGGGGCATTTAGCTTTGATTTTACAGCAGGACAGTAGAGCAGACTTGAACGGAGGGAGAGTGGGTGAATGGACACACAGGAAATGAGCACGGAGCATTCATTTCCAAAATAAAGGAACTCCTCTGTCTCATTCTTCAATTCATTCTCATTTTGTGAACTGATTTTCAACCACATCTTAACCCAAAGTAAATTTTTACTTCTACTTGAAAGTCACACTGGCACCCCTTCCACCTCCCGCCTGCGCCCGTGTGTGCACGAAGAGCAAAACGTTAAAGAAAGAGAAGGAGAGAAATTTTCAGAGGTTACTTTTGAGAAGCGGCAGAACTGAGAGCAAAGTGAAAGATGGGAAGAAATCAGAGGGGGATTACAGAGTGAAAAACACATTCAGTGAATAAACAGGATCAGAGTCGGCAGAGAACAGAGAAAACGTCTTGCTCTCTCGCTCAGTGCATGTCTCTCTTTCATTCTGTCTCGCTCTGAGTGAGGGTGTGCCTGAGTGTGCCGCTTGGGAAATGCAGCCTATATAGTGAATCAAAACTACATCAGAGAGATGTTGTGCCACACATGCAGATGGCAGGGAGGAGAGAGACGGAAGCAGAACTTCAGACACAGCGACACTCAGCAGTTTACAGTGTCGGCTGACTGACGGGTACAGTCGGCTGCTCCGAGAGCGTTTCTCACAGATGGAGGAAAAGGCTTGTTTGTGGTGGAAATCCAGATGTGAACGTGATGCAACACGGGCTCCTTGTTGTTTACACATTATTAATTCAGCTAACTCATTTTCATATTGTCAGCTGGGCTGCTGTTGTGCAAAGTGCGCTGCAAACAATCTGAAATACCAGCGGTGACACACTGCTGCTGGGTTTCGTGCCGTACACTCACCTTGAGTGGCAATGAAGTGGTTTGATCGCTGGTAGCCCTGTGGGACAGAGAGTGGAGATAAGAAAAAACGAAATCAGACAGAGGGTTAATAATTACAGGGATACATGATAACGTGAACTCTGGGACCAGCTCGGGCCTTGGTGGGACGCGGTATGCTCCACCTTTGACTGAAGATCTTTCTGAGAACTAATCTGTATGTGTGTGTTTGACCAGCCAAAGATTCTTTGGACTGTTTTTGGGCCCTAGCTCTGGGTGAAGAATCTCACTTGAATTATAATGCAGGAAGAAATGGCATTGATTCAAGTTTCTCTCTGCCTGTCTCCGAGCCAGGTCATTCATTCCAGAGCAAGGGAGCTGCATTTCAAAGGCAGCCTAGTGTGTGCTGCTTTGCATGCAGCCTGGGCTGCTGATCAAAGGTAGATTGACAAGTGAGCGATCTTCAGCTCTGGGAGTAATTCTACCTGAGTGACACTGACTGATCTGGCTGTCTCCTTTCTGCTCTGCTTGGCATTAGTGCAGTTATGATACAGTGTGCACGGCCTGGAAGGCTATTAGTGGCGTTCTGGCCCTCCACCAGGCAAAGACCTGTGTGCTGAATGCAAAGTAGTCGAGCATGATAGATCCCCAGAATTAAGATTAGTGCGCTCTCTCATGAATCGCAGGTAAAGTGATTGCAGCCGCTGTATTCAGTAAACATTTGTAAAAATACTGTACAGACACACACAGAGCGCAGTCCCTGTAGCCCCTCGAGCTCATATACATGTATGCACTACTGAGCAAGCAGGAACACAAATTACATTCCATAACTGTCATGCCGGAGAGCAATGCCGAGATGGATGGTCATCGCTACGAAAGACTGCAGCGAACCCATTCCCATGAGCCTCTGTTGCCGAGTTTCCCCTGAGCTGACCGGTTTCCTGTCTGTCACCTTGGCAACCACAGTTTCCAACAGCAGGCAAGCAGAAAAACACGAAGCGATGTGAATTCACAATGGATTGAAAAGAAAAAGTAAAGACATGCAGACGTGGAACGCGTATCAATTCCATCACAATAAGACGAAAAAACGATTCTCAGTTTGTTTTGCTTTGACAAATTTGGCTCGTTCCAACTACAACCTGTGACAAGGAAAACCAGGCCTTCGTGAAATGAACTCATACTCATCATGCATCTCAGAACTGCATATCAGAATCCCGTAGGAACTTTAATCATCCTCGCTGATAGCAGTCAAGGACATCAGAGACATTTTTGTGTCCTCCTTGCAAAACAGTGAGAATAAGCAATTCAGCCGAGAACCACGGCCTGCATTTGTAAAGCAGTTGCATGAGAAACAAAATAACAGCGGGTGTACGACGAGCTACTTAATCATAAAAAAAAGGCTAAGTATATATTTTAGCAAATCTTACTCATATTATATTCAATACTTTGCTATTGTATTTTAGATTCTAGGGGACACAAATTATTCCTGTTTGAAAGAAAACCAGAGAGAAACATCCTGTGGAGTTCTTTGTGTAAATGGAACAATTACAGTACATCCCACTCAAAAGCTGCTACAAGATGTTTGCACCAATCTTATTATTATCTTAAAAAAAGAAACAGCTCCTAATATGTACACTCCCGTTAAAATCATTTTCCTCATGCTGGTATTGGTAAATAGAAAGCCTTTCCTAGAAAATCTATTTCTTTTTACTCGAATCATGTAGGAAGCAGCAAAATGTGAATCGCTTTGTTGGAAGTCATCTCCTACTGTTGCATGTGTGTCCTGCTCTCAGTAGTACTTCGAACAGCAAAACAGCATCTGCCCATCAATTCATGCAGAGCTTTCATACATGGTTGAAAATTTGGACAGAACTGCCCTTATTAACTGCAGACTATCATAACATTGATGATATATGACTGAATTTCGGGGTGAGGAGTCTAAAATTGGATCAAACTATAATGTTGCCCATCTGTTCTATCTGTCCTGACTCCACTGAAGTATCTTCTCCACTGCAATAAATTCTCTAAATAAATACTTTAAAAAGCAGTTCTCTGCTGCTTTCAGGTAAAAACTGCCTGCAAAATGTAATTCAGATAAGTTCTCGTCACCACTTCAGCGAACTCATTGTTCTGTCAGCGTTTGATTTGACAGACGTGTCATTTAGCGTTTTGATTTCTGAAGACGTGCAGCTTCAGATGCTTTTGTAGCTATACTTCAGGTATAGTTCAGGAAGTAAACTGTTTGCTTATTGCCATGAAATAGATTTGACATTTAGCTAATATGGATGATTTAAGACTACTTGACACAACACACACAACTGTCAAATAACATTTTCACATCTTTAATTACAATATTCATCTTTTTTCTTCTCCTGTGTGATTAATTAACCCAAAGATGACCTGCTGTGATATGAAACAAGGTCGCAGCAGTCAGATATCGTAAATTAACAAAAGTCTGAGATTTTATATAGAAACGGGTCAGAGCCCAGAGCCAGACAGCCCGCGAGGCTGCGACAGCAGAGATGCATCAAGCTCAGCTGTTTCATCAACATGTGCATATCTATGACAGGCAGTTAGAAAGCTTGTTATTTTGGTGTGCTTTTGTGGCTTACTACCAGGTTAGCTTTTAGTCGAGCCGACGATGACATGTATTTTGTGAAGATAATTGTGTTTTTTTGTTTTCTAGTGTGATCTTGCACCTACTATCTTACGCTGAGATGCCTGATAAATATGGGCTCTCATACCACTGGAAAAGCAGGGTTTTCTTTACTTTTCACTGTCACTGTATATATTTATAATGCCTCCTGTCATACTGTGTGTGTATAAACATGAGCTTTGACCTCGTCTCTTTTCCTCTGTAGTATTCTATCAGCCATTTTATACAAAAAAACTGAGACTGATGTTAAGCAAAAACTCCAGGTGAGCATTTGACTATGGATGAGACTGCTACGGTCAGTTTGGGAGAAAAAAGTTAAAACTCAGAGGAACAGTGAGGGCTAAAAGTGGAAAGGCTCAGCAGCTCAGAGAGGAAAAGCAAAGGAGGATCTGCCAGAAAAGAAGAAGAAAAGCCGTGGAGGGCTGGCAGGGAGAGCCAGAGGAGGCGGCATGAAAAGAAGAAGATGGAAAGCAGAAGAGAAGCAAGATACTTACTTCCCTGTTTATCCGAATCTAAGAGATGCCAAAAGGTTGAAAACAAGGGAGGGTGGGGAACAGAGAGAGATATAGAAGGAAAGTAGGGGAGGAAATAAGAGCTAGTTAATGTGATTAAAGACCAGAAGAAAAGGGTTATGAAATGGTTAGAAAGCAGTTTGCACTGGAAACCTGTGGAGAGAATAATGTCCAGAAATCTTTCATTTCCATGTTTTTGCGATAAAGGCCAACTCTTGTTATATAGCAACCGCAGTCCTTTAGTCATTTGTCTTGCAGGAAGAGAATGGGAAGTTCAATCATATGTCTTTACTTAGATTGTTAAAGACGGGCAAAAAAGATAAAAGAGTGCAGCAGCAGGTCATCATCCGAGAGCAGTAAAAACCCAGCATTATCCAAGCTCTTAATAACATCAATGACACTTTAATAGGTTCTGCAGAGAAGGAGGGAACATGGTGCCTTAGGAACTACACAATGTTACTCAATACATGCTATGAATTGTTCATAAAATTGCAGTGAATTTAGAGATTCCATAGAAGTTATGTCCAGTCTGGATAAATTCTTATTTAAAATTTGTGTGAGAAAACAAATGAAGAGGGTGGAGTGGTATATATACCATAACCACAGTTTTGCCTTAAATTAATAAAATTGTGTTGACTTTTTGACAGTCTAACGTAACAAAGATACCAGGTTTTTTAAGGCAGAAAATAGTTTCTGTGTTAATTTTATGGTGAACTAAGCTGAGATCTGGGAACACAGAGACACTGCAAAAAAAGTTTGAGCAACAAAACTAGTCTGAAAGTCACAGTTTATAATAAAACTAAGCATTTGGCCAAAATAATCTTTACAGGTTAAAAATATCATTTTGATTAAAGGGCTTGTGCATACTGGTGGATTAACCATTGCAGAAATATTAAATAATAGTAATTACCAATATTATTAATTTTGGGCAACTGTTCCATAAACCGTACATTGGATGGTGGTTTTAATACATTTGCTAAACACTGCATGTACTGTGTTACTATTTGCAGCTTTATTGCAAATCGAGAAAGCCAAAAACTAAATTACATTCTAAATGCAGCTGAAAGTTGAATAAACTAAGCTGATGAAACTGGAATTGTTCTTTAATGGTGCTTTGAGTACCATGCAAAATAATCTTGGTCAGATTGCCTTCCCCAGGTGACACACAATGACAAGCGAGACAATGATAAATATGGTATATTGAGCTTTTTGCTAAACCAGAATTTTATCTCGAGCTTTTTGATTGGTTTGCTCAGTCATTCTCAAACTTCCATTTAATCGAAAGCTGGCATCACTTCCCGAGTGCCTAACAGAATATCAAAGTCCGCTGAAATTTAATTGCATCTTTTGGAGTTACATCTGTCAGCCTAGATGGCAAAAACAAGGTTCATCTAAAGATTTTACAAAATAATGTCATGTCTTGCTACCCCTGCAAAATGAAAGACATGCAAATGTGCACGTGAATGAGTGAGAAGACTACTAAACTTTTCAGTTTAACCTTTAAAAAAAGCAATGTTCCATTATTCCAGCCTTGGCCTCCTCCATGAATCATTTGGAATCATTTCACTGCAGTATTTTGAGCCAAGGGTCTTGGCATGACATGCAAGTGGTGCTGTAGCCTGCACAGTTAATGGCACAAAGGTCCTTGGAGCACTCGTTCTAATGGAGCCATCATGGAGCACTAAAGGGGATGAAGTGGCCACACACAGTTCTACCCGATGGGACTCGCGTATGCTGAGTCAGGCGACCACAACCACAAATCTGCCCCTTACGTTTTCTTTTGTTCACAAAACAATTGCTAAAACAAAGGGTGCGACAGAGCAATCAGCCTATTATACGGGCTCATATTAAACCTGAGATTAATACTTCAGCAGACTACATGAAGGGAAGACTGTGGAGAGCTTTTTCAGAGTCCCCTTGAAGTGACCCTTCTATTTATGAGTGAGCGGCAGAGCTCACAGCCTGACCTGCGCTGAAGGAAAAGTCCTTCAGACACTGTTGCTCCATCTAATGCAAAGCTGCAGAGATTGCATCTCAAGGGAGAGCAAACTGCTGCTGGGACTGGAGAGGCTCCCTGAGACACTCATTCGAGCTGAACTGTAGGTGAGATCACAAAATCTGAAAGTATATGAAAGGATCAACTGAGTTATATTGGGTCCAATTTCAATGGTCAATATTGCCTTACAAAAGCACTTGGGCAAGGCCTGCTGCTCAGAGCTTATAGGCTCTTGCTGGAACTTTAGAGATATAGCGATAAAATCTCATTTCAAAGCCTACATGTACTAACACACATAGATATTATGGTACGCTGTGGATGTAGTCATTAAATGATAGTTCGGATTTAGCTGACAGCATGGGGAGGTGACTGCTGGTCAAGCGCCAGGTTAACAAAAACAATAAAAGACAACTAATATGAGCTCTTAAGGCAGAGCTGTATGATCAGCAAGGCCAGAGATGTGGGAGTATGAGGTGACGCAGAAGGAAAAATAAAAGTAAAGGTAACTTACGTCTATGTAGTTGGCATTGACATAATCGGAGCTGGGATCTGCAAGGAGGGAGTGGAGCTTGACTCGATGACGGTCATCTACAACGCATAAAACATCACTTATCAGTATGTAGAGGTATTTGCATCCAGTATATATATAAGTATTTTAGTGTTTGATTATTATCTCAGTCTGTCCATTTCCAAAATACTAGAGTACTGATTCTCCACCTGAAGGAAGGGAGGGTGTTTATTGGTTCGTCTGACTGTCTGTTTGCATGTTTGCTAGCAGCCTAACATCCAGAGTTTTTGTCATTTCCAAAGTTAGTGTGATGGTAGAAACCAAATTCAAGTCAAAGGTCGAGATCACACCAAATGTGAAAATCAGTAAAAACTTTATATTACCCACATTTTTTTATGGATCACCTTCAAACTTCAGAGCAATATACCAGGCCTTGGGAGGCATGAGTCTGTAGGGTGGGTAAGCATTTGACCTTGACCTTCATTGTTAGCACTCAAGGTCAAAGGTGACCTTCAAAAAAAAAATGTCAAGAAACTATATCTGGTAATATACCATATCAAAGGGCACGGAGAGAGCTGTAGAACAAACTTATTTTCAGTATGATCCCCTATGAGCCAGTAACACCATAGCAAGCTGACGTCATCATGTTCTAAATTTGAGCATTCCTTGCTTGTTATTCATAGTACATTCATCCTTTTTGAACAATGATTTATACAATTAATAAACTGTCGGGGTTCAGATTTACCTTTGCTGGGTCAAACAAGCCACTGGTGTTGGGTATCGGTTAGCTAATAATAAAGGTATTAATAACTTTATTTCTATAGCATTTTTAAAACACACAGTTACAGTTAAGCGAGCGTCAGCAGTCAACAGCCAACCGAGCCTGAGTCGAAGAGAAGCTGGAGAGGCCGCCTACAATTATAAGCTCTCAGTAGCTCAGCTATATATATGCAGGACTCTGGCCATGTAGGGCACAGACATTTGGACAAATATTAAACAGTTAAAGATTAATAACTGATTCAACAACAACAGTGGTAATTACTGTTTTAGGACCGATTGATGATCAAATGCTCTGCATATATTTTTCTGGACTACTTTCCCATTCCCCATGATTACATTTGCATTGCCTGGTAATATATTTTGACTCATCTGCCATAGTGAGATAGAGATGCTGCTGCTGTGCTCACAGTGAGTCGCTGTGTACTCTTTCTTTCACAAAGAGGAACAATATGCAGTATGCCTCCTTTACCTGAACTATTGTTTTAACAGAACTAAACTCTACCACTAAAGCAATGGTTTACCTGGATCAGGCGGATTCTGAAAACGATTGAAAAATAACAGAGAAGGATTAGGAGGAAAAGCAAAAGCAGTCGTGACTCCTGCAGATTGCAGTTTCCTCCATTGAAAAGCTTTATGACACAAAAGTAATTTCTGACACTTTTGTATAAGGGCTCTGAAAAATACAATAAGTAAGGCATTTAGTATTCCTCCTATAGAGGCAAACATTTCAAAAACATCATTAAACACACGGTTAAACAATCAATTTTAATTAATCATACCTTAATCACATATTTAACAAGAATCAACAGCCATTCCATTGGGAGTAAAAGCAATTACTGGGCACCTCTGGCTCACAGGATACAGGCAGTGGCATTGTAAAATGGTGATTTACTTTACAGTGTGCATATAAAAAGAAATGGTAAGGTATGCTGTAACTTACAGTAAGGAAAAAAAAGTGGAACACACCCAAGCCACGGCGCAAACACAACTCAACACATGGCTCAGTACACAAATACTCACGGCTTAGCAGGCTATCGTGCCTCCCTTTGGTCTTGTCCTTCTTTTTTGTGACATCCCAGCCGTCGAAAAAACTCTGCAGATTAAAGAGAACCAAAAAGTTTTCAGAAACAGAAACAACAGGCAGGGACGATGCGTCTTTTGTGCTTCTTGACACTCAGAATGGGAACAACTTTGCTAATGCACTCCAAAGTGTTACCCTAAGGTCGTCTTAGTAGCTTCAGTGTTATAGCATCTTGCCAAGTCATCAAGAGACATCTGCCACAACATAGCGGGGAGCGACTGAGGCTGAGAGACGACATGCAGACGGCGCTGAGAGATGGCTGCGGCCTTGGAAAGGAGAAGGTGGCCCTCTGCAGTCATTCTCATTCTGAACACAGTGTGGGACTCGCTGCTTGCAGAAGCGGTTGCTATATAATACCTCGGTGTTAAACTGCCAAACTTGTGACAGCTGTTTATGACACCCATCGACTAAATCTGTTGGTGCAGTGAGATGAGTCATTGAATCTGAATCAATACTATAAGCGAGCAAGATGAAAAAAAATAAATAAATAAAGCATGGGCCTGACATGAGTGGTGTCGTATTCTTTTGCAGTTTAAAAACCAGCCTGATCTCTCTGCTGTATCGGTGGGCACATCCAGGCTCTCATACTGAGGCACGCTGTCGCTCGTCTACAGCAGACCAATCTCTCCCGGGCAACGGGTGTTGAATTGGTACCACCTGACATCCGAGGCGAGCAGGAGAAGGAAAGATAATCGGAGGATTATATCAGTCACTGACATCAGCGCTGGTAATGCCTGATTTAATCCTGCTTAACAAACCTGTATTTGTCCAAAACTCCTTGTCGATTTTGGAAACAACATTCTGTTGACCTTCGTGGAGATTTATTCATTTCTGAAAGTATTCGTTTGGGACATTAAGGATTCTGGACTAAAGAAAAAAAAAAGATAATGCTCGGAAATGCCATTATATCAGTTTTCACTGACTCTGCCAGCGCAACAAGCGCAAATGACTCTAATCTTCCATGTAATTTTCAATAAAATATATATTTTGAAAAACTGCAAAAAGACATTAAAGGACAGACTTGGGATTAAACCTCCTGTTACTAACCCATAATCTCATGGCACTGTATGGCAACTACGTGGGAAATGGGAGCCTTTCTTCCTTGAAAGTAGTTTCCCCTGACTATATGAGTTCTGGAAATAAACTGAAAAGTTCCTTCAAAATGGAAACATTTTGGGTTTCCACGTTAAAAACCAATAAACCTCCAACAGTGAAAGATAAGTGAGACATCCTGCTGCAGTATTTCTTTCATCTTCTGATTCTCATATGAGTTTACTTTATCTCCAGTAGTTAGAAGTTCCTGTCAAAACTTTTGGCAATATTTAATGTACATTTATTTGGGTATATATGATGACAGGAAAGTGAAGGGTGAGAGTGGGTGGATGACTTGATGTAAATGATGAACTCAAACCCAGGCCTCTGCAAACAGCCTTTAGCACCGAGCGTACCATATGACACACAAGTACACAAGATTAATCCATACTTGTTGTTTAAGATTGAACAACTAAGTATGTTTGTGTCATTTTAGATTAATCATGAATAGTTTTTAAATATTAGATGGGGGATAAAACAATGACCTGTCAAACAGAATTATTCTCACTGTATCTTTAGTTTTTTTCTTTTTTTTACTTATCTGTACGTAGGACACACACTCTTTGTTCCACCTATGGAGTTATTCTATTTATTTATTTACCTGTAATCCTGACACTTTGAATTTCCTTGAAATGGAACTACAGCCGTGAAAGTTTTCACAGGACTTTCTGCAGTCTAAACAACTAAGTTCACCCAAAGATGCAATAGCTTGTAGTGCCACCTTTAGCAGCAGAACTTGAAGTAACTGTTTTTGTATGGCTTTATCAGTCTCTCACATTGTGAGCAGAGGTCGCTGAGGTTTGCGGGCCTTCATTTAATATATACAGCTCTCTCAGGTTCACTAGTCTTCCAAGAGATAACAAAATGACACAACATCACTTTTAAGTAGCCACATCCTGGTGAAGGGGCAGAGGTTCTATCCTCTAGTGTATTCACTGACTCTTGCTCCAGATGTTGACTTTCACAACACATACTGTACCCCACCTACCCCAGGGCCTGACTCATTCATAACCCCCCCACAATGCCTTGCAACATGTCTGATCAATGGCAGCAGCAGTGTGACCCTGTGGGAAATAAGGGTTATGAAGTCTGACAGCAGAGTGCAGGCTGATCCCCTTCATCTTGTTTATTTCTCCAGGCGATGAGGAGCCAGACTGAGGAGTGAAAAAGCAACCCATATATTGATTTTGGAGGAGGGGGGGGGGATTTGTTGGCCCCTCAGGTGATAGCTTAATGAATTGAAAAAGTGCATCTGGCTTCCTGCAGCTGTAGGTGCAGATAAAAAAAATTCCTATCACAACTGGATGATGTTGAGAATTTTATATTATATTAACCAGAACTCTGAGTGGCGTAACTTTGGAAATAGTAATTAGTGCTCTTATAAGAAGAATGTTCAGTATATATGCATTAACTCTGTAATGCAAATGAAGTCAAAAACATATTTTACTGCTCATGCTCATGAATATTCAAGACCCCTTTTAAAATGCTTCAAAACAGACAGCACTGGTCTGGAATATTATACAGATGGGTCTGTACACTGTAACATATTGGGAATTTTGACTTGATGCTATCTGACAAATGATTCACCTATTTTTTCAGCTACAAAGAAATAAATGAAATTTCACGGGTATGAGGCCCTTAGGTGTAATGTTCTTTAAAGAGGTGTGTTGACCAGTGACTTTTGCTCTGTGCAGGTTCTTCAACTTCAAGCTAACAAAATCAATTTGTCATGGAACTGGCTTTGTATACTAGAAGTTGACAGCAAACCAATAAAACAAATACGGAAGCATAATATGATTCAACACTTTGAAAGACTGTAACTTTGTCAAATCAAAAAAGAAAAAACCAAACAAAAACAGCCAAGACCAAAGGTACATATGGCTTGGCAGCTAGCACCAGGACTAGCGACAGGTTACAGCAAACGGTAGCTAGAGAGCATCTGGCAAAAATAGCTCAACTAATTAAAACAAACAAAAAAAACACAAACTTGAATACAGAACTGAGTAGTTTGGAACTAATTTAATAGATAAATTGAGTAATAATTAGATGTAAAGTAATAATTAGATGCATGAGAGCAAACTAATGATTGGGCTAGCTAGCAGTAGAAATTTTCTAGCTAGTAGAATAAATAATCAAAACTACATAAGTAATTTCTAACGTCTGAATAAACCATTGAATTTGATAGCTAATTTTCTAGAATATAAGATAAACTCTTAAAATACCTGTCAAAAATGATCAACATTTTACTTACTTCAAAAGTGAACTACAACATTTTCCATGTCTTGCTAGTAGGCCCATTTTGTGAACTTGTCAAGTCCTTGACCAAACATAATACTAAAGTCTTATAGGTAAAGATGACAGCAAACCAGACATGAATATCAGACTACGACAAACACAGGCAATGTCATTGCCCCCCCAAGAAAAACCCCTAACTTTAGGCTAGTTGGCTAATAGTCACAGAATTTTGCATTAACATTTCATTTACAAATTTCGTGGTAGGACTTCCCCTCTAGTTACATAAAAAAGTCTTGTGCTACCCCTCATTCTTACATTGCTTTTTGAGGGACAACCCTCTTCTTTGATCTTTTGTGTCTATAAGGCCGATCCATAACTGATAGAGTTCCAATCTTTGTTTTTTTATCCAGTGACTTTTACTCCATTGGGATGAATATCATACTAAAAGATGAAGCCAATCAAATGCTTTCCAGATGGTATTACCATGGTAGATCAAAATCTGACAGTATTTTTTGGCAATTTTAATTCCATTAATTTTGACAAGGTCCCCAACACCTCGGCTCAAATGCAGCCAAAAAACATGACTGCGTCGCCACCATGTTTTACAGACGGTTGTTGACACTCACTGTTGCACCTTATTCCTGACATTTCCATATATACTGACAACAATTTTATCTCAAAATGTCACTTTTGGATTCATCATCGAATTGTTGCCACTGATTTTCAGTCAAGTTCTTGTGTAATGTGCCAATCTAACAGGACTGAATATAAAAAAGCCAAAGTCCAAAGAAAAACTTTGAAAGACCTTGAGAAACCCGGAAGAACCACAAGATCACTTTAAAATTTTATAAGAAGGTCTGGCTTTTTGGAAGGAAAATATGAATAAATGAGGGGTAGTTTCAAACCTTTGCAATAACACTGTATGCTTAGAGAGAGAAGTATACAGAGTTGCACACTATATACCTTTGACTGTTAAATACTGGAAAACTGACATACTCGTGGCTTATATTGTGTAGTCATATTTGTTAGTGTGGGTGTACATACTCAAAACAGGGATTGAGACACATTGGACTATGTGGATACCATTAAGCTAACAAAGTGGATTAACAATTTAAATAACTACATACATTTACAGATAGACAATTAAAATTGCAACATAACAAAAAACTAAATTTTTAGCTAAACCTAATGGGAAAAAAAAGCACAAATGAAATTGTGTGTTTTTCATACATGCCTTACCTCATACTCTTGTTTGAAACCATATCCCTCAGCTGTCTTCATCTGGTTGATGTGCTGGAGGAGGTCAGCCACCCTTACAGCAGGATGGAGCTGACCCGTGTGATATGGCGAGCTTTTCCTCCGACAGTGACGTTGGGGTGAGCCTCCCAGTAAACTGCTAGACTCATTGACAGAGCTACGCTGCTCATCTGGGAACACAAACAGATACAGTTCAAGGCATCCAGCTGACACTGAGGATTCTGCGGCACATGCTCTGTTCTTTTTTATTAATGTAAAAAAGTCTAGGGGGCAGCTTAAAGGAAAAAGTCAGCATTTCTGCAGAGATGTGAGTGCTGACTGGTGCTGCAGAATATTCAAACAGACAAGAGCCTTTCAGGAGATTTCTCTGTCCAAAGCATCTTACGTTTTGACAGGACAGATTGGATATATGTTTGCAAACATGGCTGAAGGTCAGAAAGCAGGAAGCTGCACTCTCTCTAGACACTTTCTCAAAAGTACTCATGTGGTCCTTGCTGCCTTACTTCGAGCATTGCAGCTGTGGGCATCCATGAAGGAGTGGGCCATCCTCTCATCTTGCTGGAGAGTGCTCTGCTCTGTCATGCTGCAATCCAGAGAGCTCAGCTTCCGACTCTTCTCCTGCCTGTAGGACATGGCTGCCTTGTTTATGGCCACCTTCTTCCTACTGTAGAGAGGCAGGAAGAGAGGTGGGAGGATAGAGAAAGGCAGGGAGCAAATACAGACAGAGGATGGCAGAGAAGGTGAGAAGTGAGAGAAAGACAGGCAAAGAGATAAGGAATAAAGGAAAAGAGGGTGGGTGAGGAGATGAGAAATTGGAGTGAAAGGGAAATATAAGGGCCACAAGATTGAAACTGGACGAGGGGAAAAGTGAGATCTGGTGATAGCAAGAGTGTGTCATGGGTTGCAGTAAGGTTCTGCTGAAGTGGTGTGTGTGTATATGTGCTTGTTTGTGTATGTGTGTGTGTGTTTGGTGGTGGGGTGAGGGGTTGATTTGAGAATGTGGTGGAGATAGCAATGCTTATTTCCACTCTAGTAATCCTGGGTCTACAAAGCAAGGGGAAAATGGCATCAGGGTGGAAGATGGAGAAAGGAGTAACTTACGGGTAGTAAGGGTAAGAATAGAAGTCCCTTCTGATTAGCATGAAGGAGGAGGAAAGGAGAGAGACAGAGAGTGAGGAGAAAAAAAAGAGAGGTGACTATGGTTTATCAAGATGGACATCAGAAAGATAAATGAAGATGCTCAGTGTGTTGGAATGTTCCTGGCTGGCCATCGTGAGGCAGAAGACAGGCTCACCTCATAACAAAACTCACATTGGGACCAACAAAAGATTTTTAAAAATTTCAACTAAGGGAGGTCTAAGAACAAAATCATCATAAATAAAACTGATAGTATAGAGGTGTGTGTGCATCTTTCATTTGGATTAATCTTATTAAATACATTGAAGGTGCCTTATGTTTGCCGTTTGGGAACATTTTAGGGAACTAAGAGGGTTTTTTTTCTAAAGGAAAGATTAATCATATCACATTTTAAAAATCAACAAAGCTAGCTTTAAAAAAAATCTGTATTCCATCACTGCTTTGTTAATCACAGGATTTCCTTTGCGGGTCTGTGTTGTGTTTATAAGCAGACCCAGTGCTTTGGGTTTACTTTGTGTTTTCGGAGTCTTATTTATTTGTTATGTTCTCTGTGTATTTTATATTTCCTAGTTTAGTTTGCTTACACCCTTGACTTTATTCAGTGTTTCTAGTTCAGGATGTCTTGGTTGTTATTTGGTTCCATTCATGTCTCCGTGTCCTTCCCTCAGCATTCCCCCAGTTAGGTCTTCATGATCGTCCAATCATGTCTGTGTGGGTGTGTCTGGTTTTTCTCACCCTTTCTCGTCATTTGTCCCTTTTGTCCCTCACTCTCTCTTTCCTCCCTCTGTTCTCTGGGTTCCGTCAGTCTGCGTCTCAGTGTGTGTGCTCCCTGTACTTCCTGTTTTACTTTGATAGTCTCCTGTCTGGTGGCCATCATGTTCAGTTTCGCTTCGTGTGTTAGATTGTTGATTTGATTGATTTGTTTTAGTTCGTGTGAAACTGATCTAACAGTTAAGTAGTGTTGCAAAAAACAAAATATAAAATTTGAACCCCAAGAACCGAATGACTCATTTTCCATGAAGTTACAATAAGAAGAATCACAACTATCCAAAAACAACTGACTTAATCTATGAGATATAAAAAGCAAGTAGTGTGTATTTTAAATTGTATGCTCAAAAAACATGTAATCTAATCTAATCTACCTGACTGTGGCATCTAAATCTATCAAGACTTTAACATTTTTCATATATTTTAGCTTAATATTTAAGTTGATTTCATCCTTAAATGATGGATTCATTTTTTTAACACTTGTTTATTTTGCTCTTAGGTTCATTAGCTTTGAGTGAGCCTGATGAAACATAATAAGCTGTTGACTCCTCCACCTTCACGTCACAAGTGTTCCCATTAATTAGGGGTGCAACGATATTCGTATCGATATTGAACCGTTCGATACAGTGCTTTCGGTTCGGTACGCATATGTATCGAACAATACAACATTTGTAATTTATTTTATCAACTTTCCTTCCGACGATGCTGTCTGTGTTGAGCGCTCAGTGAATCTGCGTTCGACTACTCCGCCTAGGCTGCACTGTCGAGCGCAGATCCACTGAGCGCTCAACACAGACAGCATAGTCAGAAGGAAGAGCGCAGGGCAAGCTAGCAAGACACATGGACCTCCCCCACCCTCATTCAGATCTGGCGTTTGGAATTATTTTGGTTTTCATGTGACGTATGACCCTGAAGGTAAGCGAGTCATGGACTAAAGTAAAACAGTATGTTGGATGTGCCATGCAATGCTCAATTACATGGGTGGGAGCTAGTGTGTTAGCGCAGTTAGCTCGTTAACGTGTTGGCCGTCTAGCCCCACACACGGGGCAATCGGCGGTAGCTCGTTAACGGAGATTTGCCGTGTTGTGGCGTTAAGGTCATTTCAACGAGATTAACCTGAAAGCACTAGTGGGAACACAACGAATATGACTGCACATTTACACCGACATCATCCTAGTGCAAAGACCAAAACAACAAGCATGCTACTAACTTTAGCCGAGTCATTTAGACAGCTGTTAGCACATGATTCTCCTTATGCTGCTGAGAATATAGCCCAGAAGAAGCGGATAGTATAGCTTTTATTTTGGAAAGAGACATTTCTCTGTAATAAACTCTCTTTTCCAAAGATGAGTGATTCCTCAATCAGATACAGGGCTTGCAATATCGCTAGCGATTTTTTCAGTCGGGCTACCAAAATCTATCTCTGCCCTGCCCGTCGGGCTATTGTAGGAAGGAAAAATATATGTCAATGCTTTTGCATTCTTTCAGAAATGTAGCTGGGTAATTATGTCATTGGCATCTGTGAGCCACTGTCAATATGTGACATATTGAAATCGCGTTTGAATTTGCGCTTGTTTTTTTGCTTTCACTTTGCAATCGTGCGAACTGTGTATAGAGAGCGACAGCACTGATCTGTGAGTGATGATAATTTGTGCACCAATTCCTCTGACATCGTCTTATTAATCTTTAGCTTACTATGCAAACATGACAAGTGAAATCTCCCACAGCTTAAACATGTGAGAGGTTGATTGCGCAGAGAATCGCTGAGCTTATGTGAGTGCGTGTGTAAAAGCAGCAGGATATATATTTTAGTTCTGCTGAGCCAAATAAGACAGGTCAGGGTGAAGAAGTGACAGCCAAAGAAAAGCTTACCACAAAACGGAGAAGTTATGACAAATCAGACTATAAGGCAAAAAGAAAGTGCAGCTTTATGGTTTCATGGACAAAAGAATTTCTGTGGCTGCAATATGACGAACTATATAACCAGGGCTGCACATAAGTGGTCCGCAGGTGCGCATTCGCTGTCAAAATAAAAAACACGCACAAGGGTTAGGGTTAAATTTAAAAACTGTACTTTTGAGTTAAAATATATATTTATAATTTTAATAAATGAAAAATTAAAAAGGCATGAACATTTTTTTTGTATCGAAAAAATATCAAACCGTGACACCAAAGTATCGAACCGAACCGAACCGTGAATTTTGTGTATCGTTGCACCCCTACCATTAATATCACAAAGTTTAAAGTTGGTTTAAAGCTGAAATTTGGCATGCAGCAAGCACATCCTTTGTTTTTCACTCCTGTCTGCATTTAACTAGCACCCTCCTGAATATGCCACTATGCAGGGATCTCTGATATTCCGAATGATAACTGAAAACATTAATGTATACAGTCTCTCTTTGTACATGCAGAGAGATAATATCGTGTGCCTAAATATAAACAGGTCTGCTCCCATTGCACCCGTGCGGCTGTCTAGTTTCTATTGTGGTGGCTAGATTGGCCCAGTGAATCTTATCAGTCACCGCCTTCCTCCAGACATCCCCATTCATTCTCCCTCTATTCACAGCAAAGAAAATTCCTCAGGGCTGAGGAGCCCACCCCTACCCACTGCCTCAACAAAAACAAGCAAAAAAACAACCTTCCTAACCAATTACTAGCCCATCCACTGGCACCTCACAGCTGCTTGCCTCATGTAATTGAGTGGGCAATGGAATAACATGCCCCTTGATGAAATATTTCACACTCAGATGAGTGTTCCACTATTGCCCAGCGAGCAAAGGAAGAATACACTGCAGGTGCGATCGACGACAGAGGTAATTTGCAGGTGGAAAGCAGCCAGCGATTCCAGTGCGAACAGGCTGCATTTGAATGTGTTCAGCCAACACGCAGACCTTGAAATTAAAAGATGAGATGAGAAACACAAAAGCTCGGCTGAGGCAGCAGTGGGAGAGTTTAGGATTAATGCTCTACCATTCCACTAACTCTGGTTGTAATTCACTCTCACTGCCAAATGCTTTCCTCAATAGACCCTAGCTGCCAAGTGGGATAGAGATAAATTTACTCCTCTGGATGGCCTATGCAGGAACAATAAGACTTCAAACCATAAATGTTTAACCGTGAAAAGCTCTAACCCATCTCATGTCGACTGGCCAGCAGACAAACATTTTCGCAGCCACTCACCCCTTCTTGACGATAATGACGATGGCCCCCAGCAGTAGAATGAGGACCACGAGGCCGCCGGCGCAGGCTCCCAGGATCAGACCCATGTCCTCAGCATGCTGGGATACCTCCAGAGCCCTCTTCGAATCCTTACAAGCAGCTGCAAATTAGTCGTGATGGACAGGTGAGGAAGCGAGAAAGTTACAAAGACAGCCTCCACTATCAATGATTATTCATTTCTAAATGCAAACTCCACGCGCAACAGTTAGTAATTCAGTGTCAATAAAGGATCGATTTTGGATCATTACCATAAACAAACAAAACTGTAAACACAATTGGCTTTCTCAATCTGCTGGAATCTTGTATTGATTTTTGGCACACCACAGGATTATTATCACAAACAGAACGTAAATGTTGACTCACCGCAATGACCAAGAAAACATAATTTACTCATACAACTCAAGCTTGAAATGACTGATTTATAACAGCAGAAGGATGGAGTGGACTGTTCTGGCTCTGAGCTCAAATTTGCTACAAATCTGGAAGTGATAAGTAAAGTATCTCGCAGAGCCTACAGGGAGATGTTGGGGTGGTGGAGGGGTTATGACAACACAGAGTGAGGGAGGGATGGGAAATGAAGGTGTGTGGTACATGACGTTGTATAGCTAAAGTCGCGGAGTAGCAGATTTCTGTTCATGAGATGGAAATATTAGATTTTTAACTTTTTAATTTTTTTCTTGGATTTTGAAAAGATAACATTTTACAGGATAACATTAATGCGATCGTGCACTTAATGTTGCTGTTGATCTTTTTGCTCCATATCTTTATAAAAGCTTTCTCTTTTCTGTGTATTAGTTAGGGTGATGGAGTTGTTCTTGAAAATGTCATGCTATCAAATATGACGCTCAGAAGATTCAAATAACAGAGAGATGGATTCCTTAGGGTCTTTCTCACTCGACAGCTTCTGAAAAACATCACATACGGATAATATTCCCGCCCCTGCAATTAACTTGAGTTGACACATTTTTTGTGCCATTGTTTGATTTAAAATTCAACAGTACGTCTTCTATAGGTGAAAGAGTACATTTGAGTAAACAAAGTCGTCACTCTTTATTGAATCTAGATTAATGACTGGGGTAGTGTTTCACATAAAAAAAATCATCTAATTATGGAGGGTTGCTAGAGGGAAATGCAAAGCAAGATTTACCTGATATGGCATCCTATCCTAATTGTATGCATTTCAGATTAATTTTGGTTGAGCAGCCTGCTGAGAACAGCTTCAAAGAATCTGCATTAAATGCTTCAAAGATGGCCCAATATGAACTAATTCATATAATATGTTCAGTTATGTATTCAAACATTATGGCCATGCTAGAAAGATTAAAGAAACTATTCGAAAGGCTGATATAAGCAAAGCTGAGTATTGAGGGAAGTTCAAAGTTATGCAAGACTGTCTCGGGCTAACATGCACGGTCGTAAACAAGCAAGCCAGTGTCTCACCATTCAAATGACTTGTTGTACTTAATCGCTAGAGGCTGCCCAAAAATAAAGCCCTTACTAGAAGATATTTGGAAAGGCTTGAACAGCGTTCTCATGCGCTGACATCAGTGTCGTGAATACTCAGCTTCTCTACAAAGAGAAGCTAAACATACTTGGCTTGGGAGAAAGGATGCGGGGTCGGTTATCTCACTGAGCTGATGCAAGCTCTCAATCAGGCTGCTATTTCCTTCCAAGCCATATGTCACATTCACATGTCTGTCTGTGCTGCCATCTGAGCTAGACAACAGAGCGGGATTCTTCTCTCTCCGTGAATCAGCAGAGCTCCCTGTGGTGTTTTATCAAAAGGTGAAATATTGAAGTATTATTGCACTCGTGACAGCAAGCTCATTATTAACAAGCCACCTCTTGCTGATGAGAAAACAAATAGAGTTGGGAATGAGAGAAAATACAGAGAAATGTAATCATCACGGGGTCCTGGGCCTGTCTCAGCGTGCTTGGCAGAGCAGGATAAAGGCTCAACAAAGCAAAGATGTTTCAAATTGAAGTTAGTGCCTTCTACCGAAAAGACTTGTGTGTATGCGTGTGTGGAGTGCGGTGGGGGTGTTTGCAGCGAGGCAGGATGCTGAGTTTGGCTTGATAAGCTGTGGATTGGTGGTGACTATAGCTCCTGGCAGAGAATACAGCAGCCTGACAGACTTGCCATAATCACGCAAATCACACTGGGTGAGTCATTCTGTCTTTAGAGGCATATTTAGAAAATGGCTAGCATGGTTGAATTCATGGCAGTGGTCATCAACAGAAAACCATGGGTGCAGTAAATGGCACGTCTCGCCATCATTTCTAATTTCCTTGTGTCGGTTTACTGTTTATCAGGAAGGACGCATTTGGCTAGGATTTAGTATGCACATAATGTAAATCCAACAAACTGGAAAAAGACTGCAATGGACTATAGCGTGCAGGTAAATTCAGTACAACAGCAAATGTCACAGTCTCCACTTTTTGCAAAGACGCTTTCATAAAATTCGTTGCTATTCTCCTTCGCTGAACTATCCAAACTCTTGTGCTTTGCTCTGTTTTCAGTCAATGTTAAGACACAGTCAAGGAAATTCTTCTTTTGTAACTTACATTATTTGTCGGAAATAAGTTATGAAACAAAAATGTAACAAAAAGTGCAGAAACAAATTTAAGAAGAAGCACTCAGGGTGCAAACCTGTGCCAAGGCAGCTCACTTCCGTTAACATACTGGGCAGCTAACGAGGCACATCATTCATCATTCTGCACATCAGCGGTCAAATGTGACAATCTATAACGTGATATTTAGAATCCTCATATACCATTATCATTTCCTAAATGCTGCCAATACAAAGACAGGCAGCAGAACTTTAAGCGTTGTGTTAAAGATAAGAGACAGTTTATCAAATTTGTTTCCTCATTTGACCCTAAAGAGGATGTCAGAGGCCCAAAGTAACTTGATATTTAAGCTCTCCATATACCATTCTCCATATGTTGCCAATAAAAACAATGGCATTAAGGAAAAATATCTTTATATAGCATATCTTAAGATCAATCTGTTGACCTTAAAGGAGAGGTCAAAGGTCAGATGTGACATGATGTTTAAAATCTTTGTACTGCACTTTCTATATGTTGACAATAACCACCACACTTGTAAGAATATAAGTCAAGTTTAAATGGATTGTTACCATGACTCCACTTTACAGCCACTACAATTTTTTTATCAGAATTCAACTAAAACTTTCTGAAGACAGACAGAATGACACTGTCTGACACTACCTAAAACATAACCCTTGGAGGCGGTGACTAGAAAACATCACAACAGTACAACAGTACCAACCTTCCGATTAGTGGGAAAAAACATAATTGCAAAATGAACCGCAACCAGTTAGTAAGAACTTTTATCTCCAGGAGATAAACTCAGAGAGGGAACGAAAAGCACTTATGCATAGTGTCAACACACTGCATTGCCTTAATACAGACTGGAAGAAAATTCAGCATAGAACAAATTGGAATAAGTTAGCCAATAAGAAGCCAGAGCAGAAGAATGACAAATGTTATTAGACTGAATGCTGAATGCTGAAGCAGATCATCAGGAGATGTAGGAAGTGTCGACTCTGCATTAACAGCAAAACAACATCAGCAGCAGCTTAAAAAGGGAGAAAATCAGAGACCCTCATGTGACAAAATACACACTTTCCTGGTCACATATTACTTGAAGCTGCCAGATAAAAAAAAAAAAGAAGTTGTTGTTTTTAAAAAAAGATCTGCGTCTCTCGATACCTGCGGTAAATAAGAAAAAAAGTTATTTAAGAATTTATGGTGTGATGTGATTCCATTCTAAATGTAAGATTCATGCCTTTCTTGTGGCTGAGCTGAGGTGAATAAACACCTCCTCTTGTCACAGAATAAGGTGTCTTCTTGAGACAACTTGATGTTTAATGAAAATGTTATTGTTCTGTACAGTTGGCCAATGGCATATTTCTGGGGACAAAAAAAGAAGAGAAAAGCACCAAAACACCAGGAGGTTAAAAAAAACACACACACCCTATAATTGGTGTCTTGGTGACATAAGAACCTGCAGAAATGGTCTTACAGGGACCTCCAAGAGAGGTTTAGTAATATCAGCAGGTTCTCTACCACAGTCATATATGCACAAATACAGTACAAAATATGCCTCCAACCCACCTCTTCTGCTTAAGTGGCAAGCTGGCAGAATTCTTTGATGTCTTAATGTCACTTCTCATATGAAAGAGTTCACAGGGAAGATAATGCAATTTAACTGCCACCGTTCTCTAGAGCATTACTAACTTGAAGCATAATTCAGCAGGGAAGAAGGCTGGAAAAAGTTAATTTCACCTGCTGTATCTCTCCCATCCCCTGATTGTTTGAACTGAAAGGCTTCTATCAGTGTCTGCCTGTCAAGCAAACACTCCTGGTCGCTTCCTCTCTCAGGCACAAGGGGCGGGTGGGGGGAGGGAACCTTGTTGCACTGTGGATTTCAAAGCCGTCAAAGCCCAAGGAGGAGCCCAAAATGTCAGTGTCAGTGATTCAAGAGGTACTGAGTGAGAACAATGATGCATGTTTGCTTTCACCTTTTCTCCACTGTCTCGGGGCTGCGGGCAGATTGGCAAGAGAGCTTCCTCCCTGCAACACCCAAAGCAACACTAAGGCCGTGTCAAATATCCTAAGCCTGATCCAGAACAACTGACAAACTCCCTGACATGCACCCTGCACCACTGAAGCACAAAGGATGTAGTGGTAGTAGTGGTTACGTTTACCTAGAGATTTACTTTGACTTATTCAACATTATGGTGATAAGAAAAAGATGACTGGCACCCTCTGAGTCCCCTCAGTGGTGCTGCTAATGTTTATATAAACTGCTTCTGATATAATTTTCCGCTTTAACATTTACTGCTTATAGTCATAATGATGAATTCCACAAATAACTGTGTATGTGTGAGCAAATAAAGAGCAACATAAATACATAAATAGTGTATTTGCAAATATTAATATGCTGACAACTGTAAATTTAGAATTTCCTTTACATGGTTTGGCTTCAACTTGATATAAATTTGTACAAAAGCTGACACACTGAAGTAGAAAAACAAGGTTTTCAGATGATTTGCTGAATTCTTCAATACAAATAGGTACAACTGCTCGCTGACACAAATATCAGCCAATTATAAGACAGCAAATCAACATGTTCAGGCATGTATACATGATCACGATCATGGTGGGGAAGAAAAGCGATTTAAGTGAATCTGAATGTATGCAGCCTGACACCAGACACAGTGGCTTGAATGTTGTGGACCAGTCTGTCTATTAGAGCACTAGATCAGCAATCACACTAGATATTACTGATCTACTGGAATTTTTTGCAGAAAGAGAACGTATCCAGTGAGCAGCAATTCTCTAGGAGGAGACAAGGACAATGGCCATACCGCTTTGAGCAGATAGGAAAGCAACAGTAACTCAAATAACCGCTCATTATAACCAAGGTTAAAAAATTTAAAAAAAAGCACCTGAGTGCATAGCAAGCCAAACCCTGAAGCTGATCAGTACAGCAGCAGACTGTACGGGGTGTTGCTGCAATTTGGCTCACGAAATTTGGGCGAGAGAAGATTGCAAAAACGTTGCCTAATCTGATGACTCTTGGTGTCTGCACAGGTGCAGAAATGTTTTCATATGGAGGCCACTAAAAATGGTGGCACACCAAAAACAGAATTTCCCATTTTATTTTACTATTTTGCTATTTTGCTGTCAAATATAGATTACTTGAAAAGTATGACAAAAAAGAGAGAAAGAAAAGAATGATATGACTAGTTAATTTCCTGATATTAAAATTGATATCACTGAAAACAGATACATATGACAACCAAATAAGATTTTGAAATCAATAATAATCTTTCTTTAAAGTGACTGATTGATTCAATGGCGGGGCCGGCAACTTTAGGGGGTGGTCAGCAACAATTCCTATGTAATATATAACGTAGTACCCAAGACAAACTTTGAGATCTTGTCCTAAAGTATTTGTCAATTCGTTTCACACATAAATAAAGAGGGAAAACATTTCTTGAAGGAAAGAAACAAACTCATATGTACAAGTTTTATTGTGACCTGTAGAGGTCCACGTCTAGAATGAGCTCATTAAAAAAATCTTTCTCTGTCTTCAGGAACAGCTGAACAGGAACTCTACATGGCTGGCATTTTCAAAATCTACTATAGTGTCACATGTAAAGTATACTTTCTAATTTATTCACAATACGATTTCCATGTGTCAGTGTCTTGATTAGTATTATTGTACTGTAAGATCTTTAAACTAATTTTAGGACATTTTTGAGAACGTACAGTATTATAATGATGTTTGAAATGATACATTTGTATTTTTAAGTGTTTTATCTGATATTTGTAATTATTGGACAGCTTGAAATTACATTTTAATTGATTTGTAAATAACCTTAAACTGAACTGCAAGTGATGTCCATCTCTTCATCACCACATCACCCATTTTCTAATGGCTGCTTCCAACAGCATGACATGGTATGTCACAAAGCTTTAATCATCTCATACTGGTTTCTTGAACATTCAGCTCAATTATATTTATACAGCGCCAAAGCACAACAACAGTCACTCAAGGTGCTTTATATTGTAAGGTAGACCCTACAACAATACATACATAGAAAACCCCAACAATCATATGACCCCCTATGAGCAAGCGCTTTGGTGACAGTGGGAAGGAGAAACTCCCTTTTAAAAGGAAGAAACCTCTGGCAGAACCAGGCTCAGGGAGGGGCGGGGCCATCTGCCGCGACCGGTTGGGGTTGACATGACAATTAGTTGCGCTTATCTGTACTCTAGTGGCCTCCACAAACACCAGATCTCAATTGAATAGAGCATCTTTGGGATGTGGCAGAACAGAAGATTAAAGTTATTGATGTGCAGCTGATGAATATGATGTGCTGGTGAAATGGGAAGTGAGTATATTAGCACTGCTGCGTAACATATGGATGGCCTTAAAGTGGCTACATGCACTTATTATCGATCTCTAGGAACCACGGATGTCGTCATAGAAAGAGCCAGAGGCTCACCAAAGTCTTTAGAGGTCAACCACTGGGACCATGTATGTCATGGAGTACATCAAACAGCATTTATGGCTGTAAATAATTATTTCTTTATTTAAGTAATTCTGAAGTGATAACTAATGTGTGATATTATAGCTTATTTGATGTGAAAATGTAAGTTTTACCTTTGCGAGCAATCCGAATGCAGTTTATTCTGGTCTCCTGTGGATAAAGAAAAAGCTGAGTAAATCATAAAGACACACACTCACACACATCACATTGCTTCTTAATTATGAGTCATTCTGTTAAAAACAACCACCTTGTGTAAAATGTAAAACACATGCAGCCCAAACCACTGCTGTGTGGAGAAAAGAATTGAAATTTCCAAGTGCATGACAGCTCCCTGTGATGTGAGCAACCTCTGCTCCCCTTCACAATGTGAAGCCACTCCTTCCCAAAACAGCCATCTCTGTCCCAGAGACAGAGGCGCAAGTTTCCAAATTAAGATTTAAGGAAGCTAAATTAGCCTTTATGGGCAATTATGCTAATCTGTGCTCTAAGATTGGATTCTGACCCTTTCACCTAAAACGTTTGCCAAATTGCCTTTTATAATTGGAAATTTGTTTCAAGTGGATTCTCATCTTCTTCCATCTTTTATAGTGACAGATAAGTTATATTTACTTCCTCCCAGGGGTTATTAAAGCAGCGAAAGGTAGTATGTCATGAGTTAGCCTATCCTCTGTCAAGATGGGATGTAGGTCTTCTGAAACAAAAATGCAAACAACATGCAAGCAAAGTAATTGATTGATATGAGCTCTAAGTCATCATGTGCGATGACCCTGACCCTAACACTTTTTCTTCATACTTAGTGGACAAAAAACATGTATTTGGCTTGCAAGATACAAGTATTCTGCCAAGTTAGCCATGTTATTAATAACATATCATTAACATAAAGAAAACTCTGGAGCATACTAAACTCAGTGTCAGCTGGTGGTCTTGTGGTGTAATGGGAGAGCAATGCAGACTCTGTATATGCATTTATACACTGATGCTGGCGTTGGCCTCCTGCATATCTTAATCTGCATAGGTTAAGTCCAATCTTAACCTACTCTGAGATTAAAAGCAAATAAATCCATCCAGTTTTAGCCTGATATATCTCAATATCTACTCTCCATTTAGTTCTCGATTTGTTTCTTTAGCCATTATATGCTTCCCTGTGTTCATAGGATAGTTGTTACTTTTGTTTTCTATAACATTTGAACTTTGCACACTGATTTATTTATTTATTAATGCATTAATTTTTATAATCTCTTTATTAATTTATTAAACCTCTTAACTGAAAACAGATGCCTGATGCTAAACACATGGTGCTGAATGTTGATCCTAAAACCCAAAAAATAAGCATAAAGGTGCTAAAGCCTTTAACGGTTGAAAGAAAATTATATTAGTTACAAGCTCCCACGGGTTGTTTACTGTGGATAATAACTCTCATATGACTTATTAGTAGTACTTAATAATGTGTTAAAATCAAGAATGAAATAGAGGATTATTTCAGTTTTAACAGCATAATTAATAGTACTAAAACTGCAATAACAAAATGATGGCAGTCAAAGAGTGGCGTCACAGAGGTTCCTTGACAGTGCATGACTTTTGGAACAGACTGGTTAGCAGGCAAGTTACATATAGAGCTAATGAGTAATAGCTTGCATAAACTGGAGACACGTATAGTTGACATTTAACCAAGAAACTGAAGTCAGCACCGTCTAGAAAAGAAAGGCTCCCAACCTTTCTTTTGCGCAATAATATTTGCTGAAGTGATCAAAAGTGATAATAAAAATGTAAAAAGAAATACATCCTTTAGCTTAGCAATGCTAGCTATTTTTTTTTTATTTTTTGAATGTATTTATTTAAAAGGGACATATTAGTTAACATATATCCATGTAAATATGCCAGATTAAGCCAGAAGGCTACATCTGTCCATATAAATATCAGTATAAGTGAAACGTAACCCCACATAAACACATTTAACAGGGGGAGATTTCGTTGTACATGACCATAAACGGCTATTCTATTCTACTCCATTCTATTCTATTCTGAGATCTCAGCATGCTGATGTTTTCATGTTTCAAGTCACAGATATTTTGGCAGTAATCAAGATTTTTCTAAAGTGGCTCCTACAAAAATAACAGACGGGGAAAAAACACTTGGAAAAGTGTGTTTGTTTCCTGGTAATGTGTTTCGCAATAAACTGGCAACACCAGTCATGCATCTTTCAAGCCCCACTGACAGCATATCTGCCAAAGCAATTACAGTTTCAATTCAATGGCAGCTCATGGTCCACAGTATGCCCCGTACATCTAATTTATCCAGAGTAATTGTCAAAATAATTAGGTTTTTTCCCTCTTTCTCTCAGAGCTGCCCAAACACAGCTACAATTTAGAAAACAGACTTGAGATATATATTTATTTTGCAGGACAAAAAAGAAAAGTGCAAAGATGAATTATAATATTCGGATTTCTAAAAGCTGCTGTGCCAAAAGACGCTTTCGATTGATTTTAGAGACAGAATCATCTCAAATGCCAGGTCACAATGAGAGAAGCTAACTGTTGACATCAGTGATTTCACTTGGACAGGCAACATCTTGTTTTTCACCAGGACCAGACACTGACTGTATTCATTTATTCTTTTAAGCTCTTGAGGTCCACCCAATGAGACAAACACTGGTTGCATCCTGTGAGGACTGAGATAGCTGGACAAGCGTATAGCTGAGATGGTGGAGACAGGTGGGCATGCATAACAGCCATATGTGCCTAATGATTTAAAGAGCATTTGCTTTCAGTGTTTCTGTGGCTGCTGTCCAGCACTTTCCTTGTTAATGCTTCAGTAATTTTTTCAATAGCTTGAGGAATTTCTTTTCCGATCACTTTAAGTCTGGGGGAGAGTGTTTGACTTTTTTTCCCCACAGAAAATTGACTTTTAAAGAGCTTAAATATGAGGCAATCTGGCAACTGAAAGATTACTAATGACAAGAAAAGGTGCAAACTCTATTCCACAAGTAATTATCTTGTAAAAAAATTCAGCCACTTTGCTCATGTAATGTCTTTAAGTGTTTTAGGTAGAAAAAGGTTTGCCTTTCCATTTTCAATGAGAAATAATGTAAGATTAACAAGTCTAAAAATAGGGGCTAATTTAGGCTTTCTAAAAAGCAGATCATACAGTAATGTGCCAAATTCTTGAGTCACCCCTCTTTATATTCTGCTTCCAAACTTTATTTACATTTTTAAAGTACTTTTGAGCAATAGTTTTCTAGTCTTTCTGAATATCTTTCAAATTTTTCCTTTCAACACTGTCTGCTTTTCATTCAGTTTTAGTCCAATCCTTGCTTTATGCACTATATTTCCAAAAGTATTTGTTCATCTGCCTGCACACACATATAAACTTGAGTGCATTCAATTCTTAATCCATTGGGTTTAATGTGATCATGGCCCACCTTTTGCAGCTATATCAGCTTCAACTCTTCTGGAAAGGCTTTCCACAAGGTTTAAGAGCATGATTATGGGAATTTTTTGACCTCTCTTTCGGAGAAATATTTGTGATATTGGACAAGAAGGCCTGTCTTGCAGTCTCCGCTCTAATTTGTCCCAAAAGTGTTCTTTTAGGTTGAGGTCAGGACTCAAGGCCAGTCAAGTTCTTCCACACTGGAGTCGCTCATCCATGTCTTTATGGACCTTGCTTTGTGGACTGGTCATTGCACGAGGAAGCGGCCATTCCCAAACTTCTCCCACTAAGCCAGGAGCTTAAAATTGTCTAAATATCTTCTTATCTAGAATTATCAAGAGTTCTTTTAATTTTAATTAAGGCAGAGGCCAACTTCTCAAAAAGCAACTGCACACCATAAGCCCCCTCCTCCAGAAAACTTCAGACTTGGCACAATGCTGTGAGACAAGTACTGTTTGCCTGACAACAGCCAAACCCAGACTCATCCATCAGATTGCCAGATAGAGATGCATAGACAAGAACATCTCCACTTCTCTAGAGTCCAGTTTCGGTGTGCTTTACACTAGTGCTTTACATTGCACTTGGTGATGTAAGGCTTGGATGCAGCTCTCTACGTTGCTCTCACTGTTCTTATGCTAATCTGAAGGCCACGTGAGGTTTGGAAGTCTATAGCGACTGACCTCTGCAGAAGGTTGGCAACTACTCACTATGTTCCTCAGCATCCTCTGACCCTGCTGTGAGTTGATGTTGTTCTTAATCACTTGCTCTTTGTTACAATACCAATAACAGTTGACGGCGGAATATTCAATGGGCTGCCACACGTTCTTGCTCCCAAAGCATAATATTTTACGGTAGGTGATAAATCGTCAACATATTACGCTTCCAGGCACCCAACACGTCCCTAAATGACGAGATTGGAAAAACGAGGAAACGTGAGAACCGTTTGGAATTAATCTACACATGTTCATTCATTTTACTTTAATTGCTTTGGAAAACACTATTTTACGTTGTTAAAGAGCTGGTTACGGTTAGGGATAGGGACATGGTTAGGGTTCGGGCTGGAATACATGGCTGGAACTATGGCTGGGCCACATTATACCGTTCACGGTAATACCGGTATAATGTTGGGCAACGATAAGAAAATGAAATATCGCGATAGAATATGGGTAAAACGCGCATGCGCAGTGCTTTTGTTTTCATACGCACATGGCGGAAAAACCACGGCAGCGACGGAGAATGAGAAGGGCGAGAGCGGATCGTTGAAGGAAACAGATGAACCAGAATTGGTTTGTAAAAATGCTGCAACTTCAGTGGTGTGGCACTGGTTTAGCTTTCGTCCGCCAGATACACAACAAAGCACTATTTTTGGTACAGCATGCTAGCGGGCCGTCATTATTACCGTGTTTGTTGGAATTATATCGTCAGTTATATCGTTATCGCAAATTTTCAAATGCATATCGTGATAAATATTTTTGGTCATATCGCCCTGCTCTAGCTGGAACATGTATTACCGCGGGACCGTCATTCTACTAGATTTCACCCATAACCCGGCACGCAGCATAAAAACGCGAAAGGTGACCTTTCGCGTTTCTCAGGAATGCCGTGGGACATGACAAATCGTTGGGATGTTACGCATTGGGAGTGAGAACAGGCTGGAATCTTTGGTAGCGAGGAAATTTCATGGCTTATTGCGCAGGTGGCTATCACTGTACCATGCTGGAATTGACAGAGCTCCTGAAAGCAACAAATTCTTTCACAAATATTTGTAGATGGAGTCTACATGTAGCCATGGAAGGGATTAAAACACCTGAATTCAATGATTTGGATAGGTGAGTGAATATTTTTTGCAAAATAGTGTCCGAGTAGCAGAGGAAAAAAAGACATTGTAATGGTTCTTACCCCTCTGAAGTTGCTGGTGGCCTGGAAGTAGATGAGGTAGTTCTTGGTTGGGTCCAAAGGACTGTTCCAGTAGCCATTGTAGGTGTGATTATCACCCACTGTGAAAGGCGTGGCCTCCGGCAGACTGCTGGGAGCCAGCTCAGCTGTGTAGTAATGTGGAGCCCCTTTGGCCTGAGCCTCGTTGTGGGAATTTGGAGTAGGGAAACAGTCCACGGTACCCAGCTCCCTCCTCTTCACATGACGGGACCCATCCTCTTCCACCACCACTACCTGGTAGGCACTGGGACAGGACAATGTGGACCTTAGTGCCCCAAAAACCTATCATTTAAATATCATTCTAATAGTATATAATATCGCTGTCAATAGTCATAATGCCAGGAACATACCATTCAGATCACACTGTGTTTGTTGCCCTTGTCCTTAAATTGTAGCATCATCATCATATATCCAGTCGGAAAAGTAATATTACTCCAGAGTTTTCGATACATAAAATGGATTAACTTTGGAATGATCTGGCTGAGGAGATTCAGGCCCACAGAGCCAGTGACCTTTAAATTCCTTCTTAAAACAAGTTTTTATAAATTGACTTTTACCTGATATTACTTCATGTTATGTTTCCTTTTGAAATCCTGTAATGTGTGGCCATTGTTTTCAGTTGTCTTGTTTAATATTTCTGGTTTCTTTGTTAATTATTTCATTGGCATTGTTTACTTTTTGTAATTTACCTCCAATAAATTGTTGCTTTTAACTCATTAATGTTGAACTTCATATACACACAGATTTGACTATGCCATCTACAGTGTTCATGATTTATTTTTTTAAATTAAACAGTTTGGACTACAGTGTTCATTTGAAGATTTCACCCAACTGAAACCCAAATTCATAAATTATATCAAAATACAAGAAAAACTTGCTATTATTGAATTTCAGCTATTTTTTATTATAATTGATCTTTATTGGATATGTATATTTATTGAATAACACCACTTTTAATTATGTGATGTTTTGTTTTAACAATTTTCATCAATGTTTTTTTATGTTTTTCATCCGCGCTCTGCCAGTTAACTCTTTCCAAATCAGCCTACCAGGTGAAAGTAAAGAAAGTACAAGCAGTAATTATATGCAAAAGTAGCATGATTAGTCATCCAGAGAACTCATGCTAAACTTTAAAAAGACTGCATGGTAAGTAGGTATCATATGCAGGTCTGTAAGGCTCCAAACGCAAGTGTTTATTTAGAGTAAAAGGATTACTTTAGTTGCTGTTGCTTTAGCTAACAGGTGCTAACTAGATCCTTTGAGTAGCTCATAAGCTAGTGAAAGCGCATGAGCATGTGACTCCCCAACCCTGGTTCCAAAAAAGTCTGACTACTGTGTAAAGTATGGCTGTAGCTCAGGCGGTAGAGCAGGTCATCTACTGATTGGAAGGTTGGTGGTTCGATTCTTGGTTTCCCTCAATGCCAAATATTCTTGGGCAAGATATTAACCCCAAATTGCTCTCCGATGCATCCATCGGGGTGTGAATGCTACTTAAAAAGCACTTAGAACAATGTGCGAATGGGTGAATGCACAAGTTGTGTAAAGTGCTTTCAGTGATCAGAAGAGTAGAAAAGCGCTATATAAGAACAAGTCCATTTACTCCAGACAGGAAAATGAATGAATTTTGGCTGATAGCCGCCCCTCCCTGAGCCTGTTTCTGCCAGAGGTTCTTCCTGTTAAAAGGGAGTTTTTCCTTCCCACTGTCACCAAGGTGCTTACTCATAGGGGCTCATATGATTGTTGGGGTTTTCTCTGTATGTATTATTGTATGATCTACCTTACAATATAAAGCACATTGAGGTGACTGTTGTTGTGATTTGGCGCTATATAAATACAATTGAATTGAAAGATATGTCCCAAATTGTATATCAGCAGTCACCATTTACCAAACTGTGTTTGTTTGATTATTAATTTCAGTTATGAAAAAATGTTTTTACTACTCATGGCCACAATGAAGAAGCAATATTGTCACGACATTCTCTTGCTTGGCTTTAACAGAACCTCACCATGTGATGAATATTTTTCTATTGCACTGTTATATCTCTCCCAGAGACATGCACTCCATGAAGGATTGGATGCGCTTTTCTAGTTGAAAGCCTGGTGCTTCAATTTTTTCTCAAAACCTGAGAAAACCTCAGGTTTTGAGAAAAAATTGAAATTGGACCGGGGGCAGGGGCAAGGGCCTATTATGGTGACACAATGTCTAACAGTCAGCATACGATAGGTTGACATGGTGCGTCATTCTAAAGCTGTGTGAAATGGTGAATTAGGCTTCAGGACGGAATAACGGCCCATTTTTTATTCCCTTTTTCCTGTTGCTACTGCCAACACATCATAACGTTCCGATGTCCTTGACCACTGGGCAAACATTAATGAGGAAACCTAATATTAATGGCTTGCATTTAATTTTGAACGCTTTGTGAACTTTGCAAAATCATCATGTTTCTGTGAAGACCCACTTTCTGGGACTTCATGCATTTTACTTGAAATGGTGTCTGCTATGCTTCAAGACTAAAGAACAATTTTCTAGTGCTTCACAGAGCTCGCTTTTACTGCAGCTATAAATATCAGAGCCTGGAAGAGCACCAAATGAATGTCGGTGTAGGAGTGAAGCATGCATTGTACCTGACAGGAGCCCCTCTCCCCAGGGCTGGGCGCAGCAGCACGGTGATGGTGCTCTCCGACTCACTCAGTGGAGAAGGGATGTCTTCATAGTCAAACACCGGAGCTGAGGGCAGAAAGAAAAGTGGGAAAAAAATGTGTCAAAAAAGGGCTAACATGTGTAGAAAAAGAGCAGGATGATTTTCCGTACTCTTTTTGCAAAGATGAAATATACTTTGCTTAGATTTGGGAGCTTCAACAGACACGTGGCTCCACTGCTCGATATTTTAGTAATGTTTTCTCCCCTACATTAAAAGATAAGAGTGTACCATCTTGTCCCCAGCGTACTAGTGTGTGCAGGCCTCCCACACAGTGCCATTGACTGATGATGACTAGTAACAGCAGCCAACTACAGAGAAAATAAGAGGCTCTTATAATATAATTAGGACAGATCTCAATGCTGCACAACCTCAGCAAAGCTCTGGGGACAAAGGGGTTGAGTGTTCCCATCTCTGTTTACTACAGGGAGTGAATTAATTGGAGTACGTAGTGAAGCAAATGGTTATCCTGGTACAACAGATAAGCCAAAACAAAAAGGTTTCTGTAATGGAAGTGGAAAATGTTTCTGCTGAGGCAAGGCATTAATGCCCGTCGTAAAAACCTGCTTGTGTAACCTGTCATCCGAAAAAACACACACTCATGCTTGCACGCAAACATCTGAGGTCTGCATTATATGCAGTCGTGCTCAGGAGTGTTTGAGCCAGTGTGTGTTAGGTGGTTAAAGCCAATGAATAATGAAAAAACTAACGAGTACAGCATTACACTTGCATGTGTGGTACTAAACTGGAACAGGAGCTGGCTGCCCAGAGCTCGTGACAGCGCAGCCAGGTGGGAGCATGTGATACTATAGATTTAATTGTACACTCTGACATCTGCAAGCCCACATAAGCCACTTTCTAAACCGAATGGAACAGGTACAGATAATAGAGATGGATGCTGTATTACATACAGTGTGGGGGTCAAAGAATTCTCCTGGAATATAAAAAGCACCAAGATCCAGCAGAACCAAAAGGTATTTTTATTAAGACAATAACGTTTACAATCCACCAATCTCCCTGTTCGGCATCAGAAAACACTAGACTAAAATCAAAATGTTCAATATATTCTGCGTGCCTAGGGATAAAGTTATGTCATTGTCTGCTTTAGGAGACAGTAATAATAAATAGACATGAAACAAGCACACTTGAATCAGAGGAGAAATGAAAAGGAAAAGAAGCAACAACTTTAAAAAGAGAAACTGCTGTAAACCATTAAACCATAAAAGAACTAATTAATAAAACTTTAAAAATGAGCATTTTTTTTATATTTTACTTGAATGCACTGATTCTATTACTTTAATGTATAATATTTAATGTATTTAATGTAAAGGAGTTACATTCAAAATTTGAATGCATGTCTTTTATCCTGTCTTCCTTCTCTCACCCCAACCGGTCGCAGCAGATGGCCCCGCCCCTCCCTGAGCCTGGTTCTGCCGGAGGTTTCTTCCTGTTAAAAGGGAGTTTTTCCTTCCCACTGTCGCCAAAGTGCTTGCTCATAGGGGGTCATATGATTGTTGGGTTTTTCTCTGTATCTATGAAGCGCCTTAAGGCAACTTTTGTTGTGATTTGGCGCTATATAAATAAAATTGAATTGAATTGAATTGAAAGTGCACTGCAATAGCTCAAGGTTGGATCTAGAGTGACTTTTTCACAAATACGGGACACCTATACCGCACTAGACAATCCAAAAGTCATTCAGTCTTCCTGAAAATGTGCGCCTTTAACCCCAAAATTAAACAGTAATGTGTCCCCTCAAAAGCAGGTTTTCGACTCTGCATTAGGCTGTTCAGAACAACCATAAACATGTTTGACTTTCCCAAATTCTGAAGTTAACAAGAAGCACTCAGAGAGCGCAACCCTCCGCAAGGCAACTCACTCTCTGGGCAGTAGTGACTTTAAAGGAATAGTGTTGTATTTTGTATAGTTTCATTTTATTTTCTTTGTTCTTTTTAAGAAAATACTTTAAGGAGTTTGTAGTGGAGTAAAAAGTACAAAAAGCAGGCTTTTTAACTTAATTTTGAGTGTATATGGATACATTCGTGTTCTCTTGACAGTACTGTTTTTTAAAGATATGACATATTTTGGGGTCAACTTGCAACAAAGTCATGTAAAAGTGAAATGTTACATTTATATTTGATATTTGGATGCAAACTAAGAGAGGTGCAGTAAATATAATGGCACGTCTCGCCATTATTTATAATTTCCTTGTGGTTTATCAAGCAGGACATGTTTGGGTAGGATTTGGTAGGATTTAGAATGCACATATCTCTGGACAAAGATCCTGCATAGATCAGTTTGTTCTGGAACATTTCTAACCATCCTGTTGTTGGACCATGATCTGTCGTGAGGTCCCATCGCTGACCGCTGCAGCCCTCAAGCTGTTTCAGAAATACTACCTAATTATCTGACTTGCTACCTAGACCTTGAAATACACTGCTGTCACACAAAAAGTCAACATCATTAGCTAAACAGTCTTGTTTAGTTCTAGATTTGGCACACAGTTAATTGTTTTTAGGAGCTCAATATGTAATTTGACAGAAGAAAATGTCTTTTTGTTTTGCTGTTCGGATTAACATAATCAGATCATTTTAACAAGAAGAAGCCTGAAACATTATTAAAGCCTGCATCAGGAGATTTTATACAGATACATCTCCAGAAAGAAGGAAAACGCAATAACTGCAGACCTTTTGAGGAAGCTTTATTTCCTTTAACTGCTTTTGTGTGGATTCCTGAATGAATCTAAATCATCCACACACTCCATTTACCCCCCACTTGCTGTATGAGGGAGACACAACAATAGCAAGTGATGTTTCATCAGAGTAAACACCATTAGTGAAAATGGCCTGCAGACACCAATCAGGGGGGGAGTGTTTCACAATCCCCACAGACAGAACAGAATCTTGAGATCCATAGCGGTAACCTCTTCCCTGACAAACACCGCTTCTCTAATTTCTGAACAGCTGCGTGTCCTTTGAATGGAAAACGCAGGCCGCGGTGATGTGAACAAAGCTGTTTTCACCCAAACCATTCAAGCTGAACATTTGTACTTGGCTATAATTTGCGCTGCTGTTATTCTATCAAACTAAGCCAGTGTGCATCTGAAAGGTGTACAGAATGAAAATAATTTGTACAGTTTAAAATTAAATGTGCAATTCAACCAAAGCTCTTCAAAGGGAGGGAATTACATATCATGACATAGTCTCCTATCATTAAAAAAAACATGTTTTTTTTTCTTTAGACTTGTCCTGTTACAGCCACTGAAAATCTGAATTTATCATTAAATACCAGTCAAGAGAAAATCTCTTACGCACATGTAGACACACATACAGCAGTCAGTGCAAAGACTCACCAGAAATGTTGGTGGTGATCTCAGTGAGTGCAGTCTGGCCAAAGCCCTTGGCAGTTCTGGCCCGGACAGACACCAGGTAGGTGGTTCCAGGATGGAGGCCGGAGAACATGTGGTAGGTCTCATTTCTCAGCTTGGACACTGTACGGCGAGGACCTGGCACATTAATACCTGGATCTGATGACTCAATACTCTGGTAACTGATCTGAAAATAGAGTAAATGAAGATACTGTATTAAAATGGTCCAAACCTTATCTAATCTAATCCAGACCTGTGCAAGTCTGTTCTTGCTTTTCTACCAGAAAGGTTCAGGCTCTTTTTGATCTTTTTAACAGGATATGATGTTCTTTTCATGCTTTATCCCCCTTGTGACCCTGAACTGGATAAGCAATTAAGAGAAGGGATAATAATGTAAGCATATTAATATACCACTATGACAACTCATAGCAATTAAGACGGAGCATGTAAGCCTGGGGGAAAATGGTGTGATCGATCCACTATCAAGTAATTTCACCTAAAAATAGAAGTGATGACAAATAAAGCTTAGTTGATCACAAAACCCACTAAGCTTGTCATTTTGTGGTTTCCATCAGTGAATCGCAAACTATGAAACTTCTTAGATACACTAATATGCAAAAGTCTTGAGACACCCCTCATTTTGTTATATGAGACTTTTTCGTCTTGATGCATTCTCAATCATCCAGGTAAGTAAATCTCCAAAAGTTGATTCTGTTCATCTGGACGTAGCGGTTTGTGGGAGAAACGTTTCGTCACTCATCCAAGTGACTTCTTCAGTCTCAGCTGACTGCAGGTTTCCCCAATCTTATAAACAGTACATTTGCATAATGACTGAAACCAGCCCACTGAAGGAACAATGGGCTGGGAGGTCAGTTCATTAATCTTAATTATGCAAATTCTCATGACCATTGATCAACAACCACTGATCAAAGACCACTGATCAATGGCCACGAGTACCATTCACAGAGAGTTGGGGAATGGCTGCAATCACAGCATTGTAAGATGGTGAAAGATGTACCCTTAGGCCCCTTCCTCGATTCAGAGATGGTCTTTCCCTTTTCACGTAAATGGCCTCCTTGACTCCGCGCTCAAACCAGCGTTCCTCCCTGTCCAGGATGTGTACATCCTCATCCTTGAAAGAGTGTCCACTGGCCTGTAGGTGTAAATAGACTGCAGAGTCCTGGCCTGACGAGGTAGCTCTTCTGTGTTGTGCCATCCGCTTCACCAGAGGTTGTTTGGTTTCCCCGATGTATAAATCCTGGCAATCCTCCTGGCACTTAACAGCGTACACTATGTTACTCTGTTTGTGTCGGGGACCCGATCCTTGGGGTGGACCAATTTTTGGCGCAGCGTGTTTTGGGGTTTAAAAGCCACAGAGACCTGGTGTTTAGAAAAAATGCGTCTCAACTGCTCCGATACTCCTGACAGATACGGGATCACTACAGGTTTTCGCTTAGGCAGCAGTTGTCCTTCTCTGCTGGATTGGCTGGAGCTTTCTTTTGGCGCCATCCCAGCTTTGACAAACGTCCAGCTGGGATAACCACTCCCCCATTACTGATGGAAATCGCACAGTCTAAGAAGGCCAACTTGCCATTTTTCATATCCTCCCTGGTGAACATGATGTGTTGGTCCACCGAGTTAATGTGATCCGTAAAATGTGGAACGTCCTGAGACCTGATTTTCACCCAGGTGACATCCACATATCTGAACCAATGGCTTGGTGGTGTTCCAGGGTAGGATAGCAAAGCCCTCTTTTCTACTTCTTCCATGTACAAATTGGCCACGATGGGTGAAACTGGGGAGCCCATGGCACACCCATGTTTCTGCCTGTAGAACTGACCCTTGTATGAGAAGTAGGTGGAATGAAGACACAGCTCCAAAAGCAAACACACTTGGTCGATGCTGAAAGTGGTCCTGTTGTTGAGGTTGGTGTCATCCTGTAATCTCTTACGCACTACCTCCAACGCTTGGGATGCAAGTGAAGAGAGATGTAACGTCATATGAGACCATGGTTTCATCTGCTTCCATAATGACGTCTCTCACCTTCTCAACAAAATCCAAAGTGTTCTGGACGTGGTGTTCAGAGCTGCCTACCTGGTAGAGGATTGAAGCCAAAAACTCGGAGATGTTATAGGTGACGGAATTGATCATGCAGACAATCGGTCTTAAAGGTGCACCCTGTTTATGTATCTTCAGTAAACCATACAGACTTTGTGTAGACTCCCCTGAGTACAGCCTGTGGTATGAGGTCCGGTCAATAGCCTTGTCTTGGTCTAACTGCTTCAGACCAGACAATCTATCACCCTCTTCCTGTAACCACCTCCTGGGTCTCCTTTCAGGGGCTCATAAGCATTTTCATCCCTGAGTAGTGACAAAACCAGCCTTCAGTGGGTTGGTTTCGGTCATTATGCAAATCTACTGTTTAGAATATTGGAGAACCTGCAGTCAGCAGAGACTGAAGAAGTCACTTGGATGAGTGATGTAGCGTTTCTCCCACAAAATGCTACATCCAGATGAACAGAATCAACTTTTGGAGATGAGACTTTTTCATTTTTTTCAAGTGGTCTTGAGAAACTTTTTTCCAGGCCTTTAGAAAGTCTTTCTCAGAGGAAAGACTTCAGAGGAATGTTCTTTTAAAAAAAAATTGTTCAGCCTCTTAATATCGACCTATGAATCATTCAAGCATTAAAAATGCACCTAATTGGCTTTAAGACATGCATGCGCTCAAAGCACACTGTGCGCTGTCTATCTTGCATGCTGCACAATATCGTTTATTATTTAGTAAATATTGATATCTATGACTAGCTAGTTTATTGTGATGGTGCTTTGTTTTCTCTATTATTATGTTGCTCTTTGTTGTTTGCTGTCTCCTCTGTTTGTTTTTTTTGTTTGTTTGTTTTTTTTTTCTCCATACAGGTGACCCAGGAGTTCTTTTTTTTTTTTTTTCTCTCTCTCTTCCCCCCCCTTCTCACCGTCTCTTCTCCCCTTTGGTTTTCTTTCTTTCTCTCCCCCTCTTTCTCTCATTCATTCCCCCTGTCCTATTTATTAAAAAAAAAAAAAAAAAAAAAATGACAAAGGATGAACTGAAGCTCTGCCATCACGTAATGTCGCATACTGCTGTTTCTGATGTCATTTAAAAAAAAAAAAAAAAATGCACCTAATTCAAAGGATGAACTAGTACAGTCAATACAGACAACTTAGAAAAGAACCACTTTTACATTTTGACACATTTTGTTACAAATCCTTTCCCACAAAAACACATAATTTGTTCCAATTTCTTTAGAGACATCTATGAAAAATGCCAAAGATAACACAGTGTGACAGGCATACAATAGTATTTTTGTCCCAATAAGATGATTCCCAAAGAGCTGTTAGCCAAACTCCAGTGTGCCCTTAAAAAAACTGAGGAAACAGAACAAGTGGAGGACAAAAGAAGAAGGGGCTGTACCTACAGCAGGCAAACGTGAAAGCCATGACCTTAAGAAGAAGGAACAAAACAGCAAAGACCCAACACAGGACCTGATGCATGTATCTGTTCGCTGTCAGGCTGTGCGTGATTATACAAAACACAGATTTTCAAGCTCAAAAACCTTTTTTTGCTGGGCCCCCCTTTGTTTTACAAGAAAAATGTTCGCGCACTAACACATCTTCCAACCACACACCCATATTTTGCTCCATTGCCGTTTATTTCACACCTCAAACATTTAGTAAACAAGTAAGTAAATACAAGTAATCTGCAATAAATTACAGGTAGTAAGAAAATAAACTACTAACTTTTTTACACTACCTGCACACCTACAGGGGTATTTTTGAAAACGCAGCTGTTTCATCCACATGTAAACGGCATTTGCAATCACCGAAAACGGAGATTTTTTAAAACTCCTTTTTTGTGTTTATGTGTGGGCGAGGAATACAGAGTTCGTCACACGTCAAAGGTATGTGCCTATTTTTATGTCACGCTGTGCGCCACGTTATTGTTTATGTGAGATGAATTGTAGAATGGCAGATATTCAGATTAGCAGTATTTTGTCTCTATCTTCAGGTTTTACACGCTTATATACACACACACTTACTGTCCCTCTATTTAGAAAGGCAGAGGCGTCACGGTGTGATTATTTTACGTGTTTTTTTTTTCCTGTGTAATAATATTCAACATTGCTATCAATACATTTTTCAAAAAATGCCTCTCTGTGGAAATTGGTTTAAAAACATAAACAGCTGTGGGATACTGTTTGTCCGGGATTTGAACCGGGGGAACAAATCGTGGCAGGATCAGCCTGATGTTATTTGTATCCCACTGTAACTTTACTGTATAAAGAGCTAACATCTCCAAAATGTCAGGAGTAGTTAGTCATTACAAGAAGTGTTTGTGAACTAAAAAGAATGTGGGATACTGTTTGTCTGTGATTTGGAGAGCCCAGCGCTGCTCCCGACGCAGGGAAGTCCAATTCTGTAGGGGAGACCTACCTCGGCACTTGTGCAGGTGAAGCCAAAGGGAAGATATGCTTCACCATATTTTCTAGTCTTTGGCTTAGAATGAAGTTGGTTTGGAAACATATTCAGCGATGCTTCATCTCCTGCTTTGCGTTTGTGTGGGATCCCTGTAAAAAAAACCTGTCCATTATGCTGGCAGTGTCTAAGCTTGTTTTTTTGCTTTTTTTCCCCTTTTCATACCGCGCCCCCCTGCAATGGGGGAGCGGCCCCACACTTTGGGAAGGTCTGCATGTATGTTTGCACATGTTTCAATAAACTGCTCTATTGCCCATTTTCCTAGCAACATGCAAAGAAATGTGGAGTGGCAGAAGAATTAACTACTAAGTACTGTAATTCCCATGATATTTGAAAACTCTGATGTGCCAGAGAAACACTCGAGAAATAAGAAGCGTTATAAGTTAGCTAGTTAAAGTTAGTTTTAAGCCTCTAGGGAGCATGAATATCTAATGTCTGGAACACAGGAAAGATTTATAGACCCACATACTGTTGGATGCAAAATTAAAAATGAATGTGACACATAACAGCTTTGCAGTTATGACATTTACATAACATTTTTACATAACAGTTGGATTTTTAGCTGCTGTTAAGCAAGTGTTCATATAAGGGAAAAGCGGTGTGGCAGTGATAACATTCCTAGGTCAGACCAGATCAGACCGTATAAGCTCATACAGCTTGTCTGATATTCTTTACAGAATCCTTAGCTTGTTACTCACACAGGTAAAAGATTAAATTTAGATGGCATTTTATTTGAAATCCTTCTCACAGAAATGCCTCTCAATTAATCTTAAGGCTACAGCAAAAAGATGTCGACTCACGGTGCAGGTCTAATAAATCTTGTGCTAAAGTTAGCCACAGATAATCAGGTAGACTTAGTGTCATATCTACGTTCTATAGCACTCGCAGGCTGATTTTACACAGCATTCAGGATTAGGGTAAAAACCAGAGAAAAATAACACATACTAAAGATGACAAGTATGAATTAAAAGCAGTATGAGGTTGTTTCCTTGTTGCTGTTTGATGAATGTGTGTAAGTCTGTAAATCAAGAGACATAAAACTGAGGAACTCAGGTTGGCTGTAAAAGAGCCTCTTCCTTCTACCTGACAGTATCTTGACACTGAAATGTTAACACTTTACCTCGGGGCAGTTGGCAGTGCAACCCAAAGCTCTAGTGATGTGTCGGTCACGAACGAAATGGCTCTTAGAGCCAGATCTTTGACGTTAACACAGTGTTGGAAACTCCTCAGTAAGGAAAATCGCTATTGGCTGTCCTAAAAGTCGCTAGAAGTCGCTAAATGATGTCATTGCCTAATTTGCATAATTGGTCATGCTAATATAATTGTAACCTACGTTGTTGGAGAGAGAAATAACATTGTGGAAGAGACATAAAGTGAGTAAAAAACGTCCTAAATGCAGTTAGTTTATTTAGAACTACAAATAAAATTTATTTTAGCAGTTATTGTTTTTTTTAATGTCACAATTCCAACCCTGCTCCTTTATCCAGGCTTGGACCAGCAAAAGTGACCCGAAATAGGCACTCTGGTGGAGTTACTTTGTGTGTGAGAGTGTGTGTTTATAAGTAGTTTTGTGATCCACAAAACAGCATAACAGTAAAAGAAGAACTGACTGCGTTACAGTCAGTGCAGGAGCAGCGGCTTTGCTCATGCGCGATTCATTTGCAGTTGTGACGCATAGGTGTGAACATCTGCTGCCCTGATAGCAGCTGGGGGAGGACTATCCTCCACCCGTGAGCGCTTTGGAACGGGCGAGGTACCCACGGCAGCACCCGCTGCTTGTTGAGAGTAAAAGCGATACCTGCTTTCACGTCAAAAAGTCGTCATAAATAAGTCTCCCATAACACCAGAAAAAGTCGCCGGATTTGTCGCTAGTCGTTTTTTAGAAAAAAAAGGTCGCTAAGGGGGTCTGAAAACTCGCTAAATATAGCGACAAAGTCGCTAAGTTGGCAACACTGCGTGAACGGCGCGAGCCAGCTCCTTATCGCGAGCAGTTTTTTTAAAAAAACTTCAATGAGTATTATAGTCTCTTTTCATGCTGTCTGTACGGACTGTATCTGTGGTTCTGAATTGCGGTTAAAATCAGAAAATTAGCAACAGTGCCCTCATAATAGGAAACATCTTATTGAACTAAATGTGTTTTTGCTAAAGCCATGCTTACCTGTTTATAGGAATTTTAATGCAACCAAGACTTTGTGGATATATAAGCAGTCGGAGCTAGAAAAAAGATATACAATTTCTTTTGGGAGAAATACCGTATTTCCCGGACTACAAAGCGCACCTGAATATTAGCCGCACAAGCTAAAATCAGGGGAAAATCCTGTTTTGTACATACATTAGCCGCACCTGACTAAAAGCCGCAGGTGTTTCAATGTTGACTTATCATATGTAAGAGAATATGCACAAAGGGAATTGTCAGGAAAGAGATGGCTGTTTGGAGACACACCCCTTTTATTAATATTTTGAAAAACAAGTTATGGGTACATATTTGCACAACTTTTTAGGTATATGTACAAGTAGCGGTAATTACAAGTACGAAACATGTACTTTGCTTCATAAATGAGTAACAAATGTAGTACATAACAATAACCTACAGCACACCAGAAAAATAGATTCGGACTACCTTTTAGGCTCAGGTGCAGTGACACGGCTTCAACAAGAAGAAAAGTCAGTCATTCACCACCATCTTTCTCTTCTTCCTGCGCACTAAAACCACCAAAGTCCTCTTCTCCAGTGTCGGAAACGAACAGGCTCAGGATGGCTTCGTCATCCACTCTCAGCTTCTTTCCTTCGTTGTCACTTACAAAACCAAAGAAATCCTCGTTGTCAGTGTCGGAGTCGAACACCCTCAGAAGGGCCGTGGCGGTGTCCTCCTCTCCATCATGCAGCAGTCCAGCCCTTCGAAATCCGTTGGTGATCGTGGATGTTTTCACACTTTTCCACGCTGTCAGATTCCACCGGTGGAGTTGAGCACAACTTGCTTTTCGAAAGTTTATTGCCGCACATCATCCACGACTCCCGCTGAATGTGTAGCGCTACTTTGAAGTTTGTTTTTCGCGCTACTTGTACGGCACTATGTTGCCTGGCGGATGGACATGTGACCAACATACCACTCTTGAACCCCGATACTGTGTGTCTGATCACATGCCCTTCCGCCAGGCAACGTAGTGCCGTACAACAGCGGAACAAACAAAACAAATCGTCTTACGATATGACGAAAATCATGGATAATCCATAGAAAAGCCGCACCTGACTAAAAGCCGCAGGGTTCAAAGATTGTGCAAAAAGTAGCGGCTTATAGCCCGACAATTACGGTAAATCAACTACTTTAGACCTCTCTACATTGAATTATACTGGTTATTAATCGCTGGCTCTCTTCCACAGCATGCCTTTCATCCCGTCTTCCTTCTCTCTCCATAACCGGTCGCGGCAGATGGCCCCGCCCCTCCCTGAGCCTGGTTCTTCTGGAGGTTTCTTCCTGTTAAAAGGGAGTTTTCCCTTCCCACTGTTGCCAAAGTGCTTACTGATAGGGGGTCATATGATTGTTGGATGTTGTTGTAGGGTCTACCTTACAATATAAAGCGCCTTGAGGTGACTGTTGTTGTGATTTGGCGCTGTATAAATGAAACTGAATTGAACCAAATCCCTCTCAAGTAAGCTCAAAAACAGTTAACATACTAGTCTCTGTGTGCATAAAGCAAGAATGAGAGAAGGCAAAGTTAAAATTAAAAACAAAACAAAAAAATACTTTTATTGATGAAAGAAAAAAGAAGTTCAATTTGCATGGATGCAAAAAGCAAATTACAGGCTTGAGGCAGTTCCATACAAAGTCACTGAATATAACCGATGACTTTTACATCACCGGATGGTATAAATGGACATTTCTGGAGGAATTTCTGCTTATTCTGTTGCTTTACGATAGTGCTTCAAAGATACAGAGATAAGAGAAATAATAAGAGTGACTAGGTGGAAATAACAGATGTGCTTCGTTTGAATGGCTAAAGTCTGCACAGATGGTGCACTGGCTGTTTGGGGAAAATTCACAAGGACTGAAAAACATTCCTGTGGTCAAATCTTCAGAAAAATTCATTTTACTGTTCAACGTTCCTTTGACAAAAAATACAAAAACAAATATTGCTAGCAGTTATTTCTGAGTAAACCGCAGAGGTTTTTATTGATTTTTAGAGGGCGAGACTTCTGTGGAATCACCGAATACAATGTGAAATTCAGAACGTTAAAGGCAGCAAGAAGCAACAGTAAAGGCAGGCATTTATTGTTCTCATTTGGAGCTTTCTTATCACAAAATAAGCAATTTCTAAGCAACTGTGTAACAGCAAACAAATATATTGTTTTCACATTTTGGTTTCAGCCTCATAAATCCAGAAGTTTAAATTCACTGCACTAGCAGTTTGGAGGTTTGGGGCGAAGGCGAATCATCTGTATGCACACCAAGGTTACCGCAGCACTCGATTCTCTGCCTGGCTCCTCACTTTTCAGGCCTCTGCTTGTGAAAAGAAACTCGTTTTCTCTCCCTGACCGGTGACCATGTGTTAAGCCACAGTGGGTCTTCACATGTACTTACACAAAAAAAGCTCCGAAGCCTGTGCTACAAAGGTCTGTAGTTGATATGGGGCCATCAATAATTAATTAGAAACATTTAAAGTTGCCCCCTTGTGGAGGCATCTCTTAGGCAAATAAGTAATTAGAATGGTTGTCCCACATGTAATTACAGCCTGAAGTCTGGGCCGCAGCTTCATTACCATATGAACACGTACAGTAAATCCTATGAACTGTGAAAAGTGAGTCCTACCTACTCCAGAAACTCAGCCTCGTGTGTGCTATCGGGGTTTAGGCAAGACACACAAAAACAGGCCTGGAGGAAATCAAAGAGGGGGAGCAGTGGAGTCTTTAAAGCCCACAGAAGAGACTTCTCATTGATCTGAGTCATTTTGCTGAAGGAGGACGAATAAAACTAGATATATACAAGGCAAAAATAACATCCGACCCCCAGTGAGGATAAGTGTGTGTTATGTGAATTCAGTTGTTGTCATTGTTGTGGACTTTTTTGCGTTAGTAATGAGGTTAGCTTACCTCATACTGTGTGATGAGACCGTTTGGCTCTATGGGTTCCTCCCACTTGAGGAATATCATGTCGTCGAGCGGGGTGAAGGTCAGGGACTCTGGAGCGATGCCGCCAGGAACTACGGCAGGAGAGAAAACAACCTTCTTTGAAACAAACAGTCCACTCGGGTCTCGAGTTAATAGACTCCTGAGCAGGCATGCCGGGGGCTAAAAACACCTTTGACAGAGTGAAAAGGCACAGGGCCAAGGAGGGATGGAGGAGGAGGACAGGGAAGGGAACACAGAGACAGAGCAGAAGGGGGTGATGAAAAGAAAACTCTGAAGCAGCTTGCTCCCAGCCCTCAGGATGAATTGAGATTCTGGCTAATACTGTCTGATAACAGAGCACCGTGTCTCAGAGGATGACAGCAGATTTTTCTTCTTTAGCACCGTACCGACAGAGAAACAGTAAAGTAATCCAACTGCCTGAGTACCCCTCTGCATGTTGTGGTTTAATGAGATGCATCTACATCTATATGTATCTTTTTTATTTATTTTTTGTGCTATATAGATATTTTTTAGGCAGGTGTTGAGCTGGCCAGTTTAGGTTCTGAGAATAAATGAATGTCCAAAGAAACCCTTTGGCATTGACAGCCACTAAAAGGGTGCTTGCTGAAAGAGTAAAGTCACATCTAGAAGTGAAAAAAAATATTCAGCACTGTGCTTTCTGGTTCTGCAGTCAGTGATGTTGAAATAGGTGATGAGAGAGCTTTAAAAAAGAACCTCTCTGCACCTACTTCCTCTGTGAGGTTAGCATTTGCTAAATGCTAAAGCTACAGTGGCAGATCTGAAAACTGCTGTTCACAAACGCTGTCCATCTAATCTGACTGAGCTGGAGCTGTTTTGCAAAGAAGAATGGGCAAAGATTTCAGGCTCTAGATGTGCAAAGCTGGTAGAGACAGACCCTAAAAGACTGGCTGCTGTAATTGCAGCAAAAGGTGGTTCTACAAAGTATTGACTCAGGGGGCTGAATAATTACACACACCCCACTTTGCAGTTATTCATTTGTAAAAAAATATTTGGAATCATGTATGATTTTCGTTCCACTTCTCACGTGTACACCACTTTGTATTGGTCTGTCAATTCCAATAAAATTGATTCATGTTTGTGGCTGTAATGTGACAAAATGTGGGAAAGTTCAAGGGGGCCGAATACTTTTGCAAGCCACTGTATGTCCTTGTTTGTATTGGCAACATTTAGGAAATGATACTGTTATATGGGGATTGAAAAGATCACATCATAGTTTGAATCCAAAGATCATGTCAGATTTGACCTCTAAGCTGACGTTTAAATTTCACATCTACGTTTCTTTCTAATTGACCCCAAAATGCTTTATTTTTACTGCACTAAAACTTTTTAAAGTACATTTAAAGAAGAAAAAACAACAGAATGAATGTGCACAAAATGCTGTTCCCTTTAAAGTAAATGCTGCCCAGAGTGATCTGTCTTGGCGGGGGTCTGCTTTCTCAGGGTGCTTCTTGTTTCTTTTTAAAGTTATTTGGTAGAATGACTTTTACGCTCAGGGTTATTTTCTTGGTGCATGCCTTATTTGCTCTTCAGATTCAGTCAGCTGTCAGAAGGCTTGATGATTTGCTCGTATAATTTTAAATTCATTGGTCCATCTATGGCAGCAGGCCATCGTATTTCAAATGCAGTAAAACTTGACCAAAGTATGAAACTATCACTGTCATGTTTCACAGATGGCATCAAGTTCTAATGCTTCACCCAAAAAAGTGTGTTTGGTCTCATTAAAGAACAAAAAAACAAAAACATTACTCCAACTGGATTCTCCATCAGAGGTTTAGTGAAGTGCAGATGGTCAGCAGTGTTCTCTGCAGAGAGAAGCGCTTTCCTCTCGTAAGGCTGGCATGAGTGCCATTGTTGTTACCCAGTGACTGAGCACAGTACTACACGCCTCACCCTGGAGTGATGTGATAGATTAACAGTAAAGAACCTATTAAGTCTTTTAATAAGTATAAATATAAGCTAAGTACATTTTTACTATTGTTTAAAAATCTTGTGTTTTTGGTAATGACATATGAAAGACCCACTTGACAACAACTGAAACACCACTACTATCATTTTACAGAACTCAAAACTTCAGTTATTTTTTTGTGAAAAATCTCACATTACTTTCAATAACAATAAAGTATAAGTTCTGTTTCTATCAGTTATGATGAAAATACATTTTCCCCTCCAAAAAGACAGCAGAGGAAAATAAGCTATCACAAAATAAACAATTATCTAATCCATTTTATATTGAAGGCTCAAAATAGTCATTTATTGTTTAGACCTCTCAGTGTGCCCCTGAGAGACCAAAACAATTGCTCATTGTCCAAAGTTATGGCTAGTATCACAGCACAAGCACTCTACCGATTTAATTGTGTACTCCTGCAAAACTGTCAGAGTAATGACTGAGTTTATGTTAAAAATAATAATAACGTAGGCAGAGAGAGAAGCTGATTATGGTGCTAAGCTAATCTGTTGTCTGGCCCCAGGTGACACCCACACCTTTATAAAGTAAAATCATTTTATTGTTGCTTTAGGAGGTACGAGGTTTCTGTCCCATGCGTTGTTCTACACAGTGTCAAATCTCCAGGCGCTACTTCGTTATTGCGGGGTGAAGTTGAGGGTGCTTCCACGCTTTAAGCCAAAAGACCCATTCTGGTTGACATCAGTGTGAATGTCTTGCTGAAAGCGACTCAAGTTCAGATGTTGAAATGTACTTTAAATGAGCTCTAGCAAAATCAGGAAGGTACAAGGGTGCATGGGGTTAGAGGTTAGCGTTGGGATCATCACCAGTGATGACTTAGACTTCACGGGTGTGGAACTTCTCAGGATTTTAACATGAACTACAGATTATTTTGTATTTAAAATGATGCGGCACTACTCCTAACTAGTACAGAAAGAGAAAAATTGTTATACCTGTGCAAACTTCCCTGCAATGGCTTCCCGACAAATACAGGATGGATTTGAATGTCTTTGTTATTTGTCTATAAAGCCATGCCTGGGTTGGCACCTGGGAACATATCAGAGCTTCTATGCTCCTACTGCACCACTGGGACTCTTAGATCCTCAGAATAACTGCTTTAACTGTTTCACGATTGAGGTTAGGGGGTAAAGAATACTGTGCTTTAGCAGCTGTGCCTCTAAAGTCCTCTCACAATAACATGTTCAGCCTCTTCTGGCACTTCAGAGAAAAAAAGAGAGATGTACATTCTTTCATTGGTCTTTCTTTGCCCTTCATGGTCTTGACATTTGAGCATTAGGTAGTTATTTTATTTTATCATTTAATCTTAGGCCTTTTTATCCTGTTATCACTTGCTTATCTGTATTTGTGTTGATCCGAAAAAGTGCTTCAGAGGTAAATGCGATTTAATGCAATTTGATAAAAGGTTCTCAGAAATGGCTTCTTCTGTTTGTGCATCAGCTATGACTGAATTACCGAAAGCAATTCTGCAGCAATAGCAAACTTCTTCGAGCTGTCTGTTTCCCTGAGAGAAAAAGCTGAAGCCGAGGAAGGCGAAGCACCACACATGAAATTCCTGCTGTATCTCTGACAGGAAAATCTCCTTCCTCCGAGCGGCAGAGACGCAGTGCGAGAAAAGCGCTACGCCAGCGTTTGATTGTCGAGCCCAACAGGAAACAGGCAGGAGGAACTGTCACCAGCTGTGGCTCAATTACTGTAGTTGTGGAGGGTGATGGCAGCTCGGGGGATGACAAGGGGATTGGGGACTGTCACACTGTCAGTCTGCCATTCAGTGGCTCAAAAGCAAAACTTTCCATTGGTGCTGGCATTCAAAATATCAAGTAAAGTATGAAGAAAAAAACCCTCTAAAACAATCATAGCTTGTTTTTTCTGACACGCGTGTTTTAACTTGTCACTTTGAAACCAGTCAAATCCCACAAACAAAATCACAACACCATGCTCCTGTCTGTACGTTTTTTCTTCATTTATGTAAATGCATTTCCTCCTGCCTTCGAGAAGCAACGTGTAGGAGTCGGTAATTAGGAGCGCTGTCTGTTTGCTTCATATCTCCTCAAACGCTTTGTGTTTTTAGGTGCTGATATAATAAAGTAATGCAAATCAATAGTACATTTTACAGGCTGCTTAAATGCATTTTTAAGATGCATTAAGAAAATCCTGCCAGTTGCTCATCATCCCCTCTTACTCTCTCCACAGGGTCAAAGCTATCCCTGAGTGGCTTTCTATTACACTGAAAATCTTGCTTTCACTCCATAACAATGCGTGTTTGACCTTCTGTACTTCTACCAGCAATTTGCATTAGAATATACTTAATCTGCTGATGTACACAGGAAAATATTAATACAAAGATAAGCAAAATCATTTTACCATTTTTTCTGCCGGCCATGGCTCAAGCTGATTAATGTTCCACTGGTCTCCATTTAAAAGGCTGATCCTCCATTTACTTATGCTGATCCAGCCTATTCTGTGAGTCAGTATGTGTGTGTGTGTGTGTTTCTGTTGTTTGTTGTTACTGAATGACTAAAGGCATACATTTGTGTAAGAAGTGCACAATAATTATCTGAGCATGAAGGAGCAACTGCACATTCAAGAGGTTCTGAAGCCAGAGCTAAGTAACAATGACAATAAAGAACTTCAGTGCATGCATAAAAAAGCATCACTGTCTCCCATAATGATGGTGCAGTTAACAAATGCAAGCCATTTCAGCAAAGCCCTGCATATGTGAGTGCGAGCATTCACAAGGCAAAAATGAAGCTGCCCACTCACTGTCTTCTTCAGTCTGAAAGGTGACCTCTCTGCTCTCCTTCTTGCCCTCTGGGTTGGCGAGCGCTAGCCGAACGTGTACCGCACGAAAGGGTGGCAGGTCTCTCAGGGTAAAGTGAGAAGTGTTGCGATCCACAGACAGGCATTCCCTGACGGTCGCGTTGTTTCCTCCACTGCCCCCTGTTGGCATTGAGTAGCGGTAGCACAGCGACAAGGTGTAGGTGTGACAGCGGGTGAGGTTGTATCCCAGTGGCTCCCACTGGAGGGTCAGCTGCCGGGGCTGGATCTCTGTGGCTGTCAGACCACGCAAGGCACGCATGGGCTCTGAAAGTGGTAAGGAGAAGGAAGTTAAAAAGCCAACACTGTGGTCACATTTACCAGTTTAAAACCCAAAAGCACAATGAAGCATTTTTTAAGTGATAGAACCAGCTGGACTAGATCTTATATTTCACATTTCTACTCTAACTGACCAGTGTGCTATGCTCATAGCTTCCCCTTGATAAACGTGTTTCATTGTGTGTAAATCATCTTCTTTTCTGTCTTTATTGTTAGTTTTGTATTTAGCTTTCCCTGCTCATGCTTCGTAACTTTACTTCCCACCCTTGTTCCTCTTTTATAATTGCCTGCCCCAGCCCTGTTGCTTTCAGTTGTGATCATTAGCTCCACCTGTTCCTCCCAGTTTACTTACAATGCACTCCTTTAACATAAGAGTTATAGGCCACTATATATTTTCCACGTGGTTCCTCGAACCATGGCATGCTGTGGTTATATATATATATATATATATATATATATATATATATATATATATATATATATATATATATAAAAAACACCCAGCACGCCCCTGCGGGCGGTTTATCCTTCAAGCTCGGGTCCTCTACCAGAGGCCTGGGAGCTTGAGGGTCCTGCGCAGTATCTTAGCTGTTCCCAGGACTGCGCTCTTCTGGACAGAGATCTCCGATGTTATTCCCGGGATCTGCTGGAGCCACTCGCCTAGCTTGGGAGTCACCGCACCTAGTGCTCCGATTACCACGGGGACCACCGTCACCTTCACCCTCCACATCCTCTCGAGCTCTTCTCTGAGCCCTTGGTATTTCTCCAGCTTCTCGTGTTCCTTCTTCCTGATATTGCTGTCATTCGGAACCGCTACATCGATCACTACGGCCGTCTTCTTCTGTTTGTCTACCACCACTATGTCCGGTTGGTTAGCCACCACCATTTTGTCCGTCTGTATCTGGAAGTCCCACAGGATCTTAGCTCGGTCATTCTCCACCACCCTTGGGGGCATCTCCCATTTTGACCTCGGGACTTCCAGGTTATACTCGGCACAGATGTTCCTGTACACTATGCCGGCCACTTGGTTATGGCGTTGCATGTATGCCTTGCCTGCTAGCATCTTGCACCCTGCTGTTATGTGCTGGATTGTCTCTGGGGCATCTTTACACAACCTGCACCTGGGGTCTTGCCTGGTGTGATAGACCCCAGCCTCTATGGATCTTGTGCTCAGAGCTTGTTCTTGTGCTGCCATGATTAGTGCCTCTGTGCTGTCTTTCAGTCCAGCTTTGTCCAGCCACTGGTAGGATTTCTGGATATCAGCCACCTCCTCTATCTGCCGGTGGTACATACCGTGCAGGGGTCTGTCCTTCCATGATGGTTCCTCGTCTCCCTCCTCTTTCTTGGGTTTCTGCTGCCTGAGGTATTCACTGAGCACTCGGTCAGTTGGGGCCATCTTCCCAATGTGTGTATATATATATTAGGGGTGCAACGATATTCGTATCGATATTGAACCGTTCGATACAGTGCTTTCGGTTCGGTACGCATATGTATCGAACAATACAACATTTGTAATTTATTTTATCAACTTTCCTTCCGACGATGCTGTCTGTGTTGAGCGCTCAGTGAATCTGCGTTCGACTACTCCGCCTAGGCTGCACTGTCGAGCGCAGATCCACTGAGCACTCAACACAGACAGCATAGTCAGAAGGAAGAGCGCAGGGCAAGCTAGCAAGACACATGGACCTCCCCCACCCTCATTCAGATCTGGCGTTTGGAATTATTTTGGTTTTCATGTGACGTATGACCCTGAAGGTAAGCGAGTCATGGACTAAAGTAAAACAGTATGTTGGATGTGCCATGCAATGCTCAATTACATGGGTGGGAACTAGTGTGTTAGCGCAGTTAGCTCGTTAACGTGTTGGCCGTCTAGCCCCACACACGGGGCGATCGGCGGTAGCTCGTTAACGGAGATTTGCCGTGTTGTGGCGTTAAGGTCATTTCAACGAGATTAACCTGAAAGCACTAGTGGGAACACAACGAATATGACTGCACATTTACGCAGACATCATCCTAGTGCAAAGACCAAAACAACAAGCATGCTACTAACTTTAGCCGAGTCATTTAGACAGCTGTTAGCACATGATTCTCCTTATGCTGCTGAGAATATAGCCCAGAAGAAGCGGATAGTATAGCTTTTATTTTGGAAAGAGACATTTCTCTGTAATAAACTCTCTTTTCCAAAGATGAGTGATTCCTCAATCAGATACAGGGCTTGCAATATCGCTAGCCCGACGTCCTGGAGCTAGCGATTTTTTTCAGTCGGGCTACCAAAATCTATCTCTGCCCTGCCCGTCGGGCTATTGTAGGAAGGAAAAATATATGTCAATGCTTTTGCATTCTTTCAGAAATGTAGCTGGGTAATTATGTCATTGGCATCTGTGAGCCACTGTCAATATGTGACATATTGAAGTCGCGTTTGAATTTGCGCTTGTTTTTTTGCTTTCACTTTGCAATCGTGCGAACTGTGTATAGAGAGCGACAGCACTGATCTGTGAGTGACGATAATTTGTGCACCAATTCCTCTGACATCGTCTTATCAATCGTTAGCTTACTATGCAAACATGACAAGTGAAATCTCCCGCAGCTTAAACATGTGAGAGGTTGATCGCGCAGAGAATCGCTGAGCTTATGTGAGTCCGTGTGTAAAAGCATTTCAGTTCTGCTGAGCCAAATAAGACAGGTCAGGGTGAAGAAGTGACAGCCAAAGAAAAGCTTACCACAAAACAGAGAAGTTATGACAAATCAGACTATAAGGCAAAAAGAAAGTGCAGCTTTATGGTTTCATGGACAAAAGAATTTCTGTGGCTGCAATATGACGAGCTATATAACCAGGGCTGCACATAAGTGGTCCGCAGGTGCGCATTCGCTGTCAAAATAAAAAACACGCACAAGGGTTAGGGTTAAATTTAAAAACTGTACTTTTGAGTTAAAATATATATTTATAATTTTAATAAATGACAAATTAAAAAGGCATGAACATTTTTTTTGTATCGAAAAAATATCGAACCGTGACACAAAAGTATCGAACCGAACCGAACCGTCAGTTTCACATCAATCTTCTCCTTCAGTCATCAGTTTTGACCCAAGGAAGTTCACAGGTGTAAGTCAGTCAAGACTAGTATTTTTTTAACTCACATAGCCTCAGGGATGTGATGGGGACACATGGATGTAAATTTGTCTGATTTACGCTGGTGCTTTTCCACACAGTGGGAAAAAGTCAGAACCAGACTCTTAAAGTGAACTCTAAAGTTGATGGGGAGCCAGTGTAACTGAATAAGCAAGAGTTTGAAATGAATAAACTTCGGAGACTTAGTCAGAAGCCTCAGCATTCTGAAGAACCTGGAGACACTACAGGGATGTTTTATTAAGACAGGTGAACAATGAATTAGAATAATCCAGACGTGATGAAATAGATGCAAGAATAATAATTTAGAGTATGACACGATGGCACTCAACTTGAGAATATTTTTAAGTCATAAAAGAAAGAGCAAACCAAAGATTAAACATGAGCGTGAGTGAGTGAACGCTGCATCAGAAGTCACCTCAAGGTTCCTGACAGAAGACGATTTAGCAAATGTGGAAATGGGACCTAGAATTTCCATTATCTAAGGTACAAATCTGTCAGGGGCAAAAAACAGGACTTCTGTTCTCTCTTCATTAAGATGGAGAAAATTGTCAGTCATCCAACTTTTACCAGAGTCTAAGCATTTATGTAGGATGTGTAGCTAAAAGAATCTTGGGGCTTAAAAGAGATATACAATTGAATTTCATCTGCAATGCAGTGATAAAAATGTATTTAAAAGTTCTGACGAGGGAACAAATATAACAGAAACAGTATATGCCCCAAAACAGAACCCTAATGCATACCATAGGGAAGAAACGTGAAAGATGGCCTAGAAGCAGCCACGCAAAATCATCATTTGGATAATTTAGAACCACTCCAAGAAGAATTCACATAAGAAGAATAGTGTTTGTTAAATGGAGACAGCAACCTTTGCTGCTGACTTTTCAAACTTACACTAAAAGGTTAGTGAAACAATGGAAGGAAAATGTAGCTGCCTTAAGAAGAAGCTTGCAAAACAACTCCGCATCGCTTGTAACACAAATGAGGTTCAGCCCTTGCAGAGAATCACATAAGAACGATAAAGCCTAATTACTGCTGTCATGTGTGAACACTGTGATTGCAGTTCTTCTCGTCCCTGTGACGCAGAACGTCCAGTTTCAAGCACAAAGAGGTTATTTCTGTCTCCAAGGTTGGCCTGAATCTCCAAGTGTACCGCTGAGACGTTAGATAAACCAAGATGAGGGCAATGCCCTCAGCACATAGTGGCAAGGCAGTACAGAGCTGCAGACAGGGGAAGTAACAGCTATAGCCCTGCTGCTGCTGCTTCACTAAACATAGATCAGAAGCTGAGACGTAAAAGAATAACCAATGTCACGGAGGAGACATCAGCTTTGAGGGGACAGAAACAAGACAGAGAAGGAAAACTCCTGAGAGACCTTGCGATTTAAAAGATGTTCTTCCCAAAAGGGCAAAATGTACCGATTTAGATTGCTTTGTTCTCTGACAGCTGATATAAGCTAAAACGTCCCCATAGAATAGCAACAATCAATCATAACAAAGAAATTTAATTCCAAAAATATGTATCAGGCCCGTCATATCAAGGGTGGCTGAGTATAACTGGATTGATAGATTTTTTTTAACAATATCAGCTAGGGCTGAACGATTATGGAAAATAATCTAATTGCGATTTTTTGCCCCAATATTGCGATTGCGATGCGATATGCGATTATTTTTTAAGGTATTTGTCTTCTGTATTATTAAACAAAGACAAGCAATACATCATATAGTATGGCCAATACTATATTACATTAATTTTAAACTGTTCTTTCCTGGAAGACAGACCTCTGTTATGATGACATGAGGTGATGCATGAATTGATGACTGACATTTTTATTTAACTTCTTCAATCACAACAGTATATTTGAACATACACAATAGTTTATTTTTAGCTTACAAACATCTGAGCATAAAGTGCTGACAAGGAACCCTGGTGTAAACATTAAAATGAAAGTCAGTACAATGTGCAGATTGCAGAAATATACATAAAAAAAATCAGTGGCTTTACCACACTCAGTTTTTCGACATCTGTGAACTACTAGACAGTCATTCAATTAAAAAATAATATTAAATAAATAAAACTAATAAATAAAAAATACACACATCTTACTGATCTCTGCAGTCAGTAACATTACACATAAAGTGCAAACATAATAGCAATTGTATAAACACACACACAAACACGCCTTTAAAATTTAAAGGCGTGAAATTGGACGGTCTAGCCTTCTGATTAGCGTCACCGCTGTCTCGGTGGAGTTTAATAAACTCGGCCGTCTGCTTCTTGCTATCTAAAATATAACCAGACACTGGTGTAAATTCTCGACTGTCTCATACTTCTGTTTAATAAGTTTTCTGTTTGACGTTTAGTCAGCTGTGTGAAAACCAAGGAGGAACCCACCCGGGGGATTAATAAAGTTTTATTTTATCTAATCTAATAACTTTAATCTCAGCCAAACCGATTTACTCACGAACAAACAAAACACTGAAAAAAGCCCAACAATAACATTTTTAGGTTGTCTAAGTGACTTATATATTACGTTTAACCCGAGCAGCGAAACTCCGCGGTGATCTGAAAATGATGTGCCGGGAGTTGTGCCGTTCTCGGCCGCATCAGTAACCCTCGAGCTCCCGGCTAGCTGTCGAGCTGGTGGGTAGCAGACGCCTCTGAAAACGTCGAAGCACTTTTGCAAATATGGGATATCTTGATAAACCGAGCAGATATTTGATGTTTACACAACTACTTTCTCGCCTGAAAATATGTTAAAAGTTTATTTTGTGACCCAGAAAGATTAGTATGAGTAATTTTAAAACTTAGTAGCGGCCGCCATTGCTGGAAACTGGAGTTTGGCTGGGCCGCGCTATGAATTCTGGGATATGGTAGTAATTTGGACAGCCTTCGGCGCGTCGCTGTGACGTAATCGGTCTACAAATGCGGCCTCAGGAGGATGCAGCCCATGAATTGTATAATATAATCGCAGTATAATCGCAGCCTTTGCGGTTAGAAAATTGCACTTGATCATGTCGCGATATTATCGCAAATGCGATATATCGTTCAGCCCTAATATCAGCCCCGTGTAGCAGCCCAATCCTGTTAAAACCACGTCTGCCACCAGCAGCTCACTGACTGAATGTTCACCTTCTGCTCCAGACACCATTACTCATCATTAGAGCATCACCACAGCAGTCACTGTCCTGTCCTCTCCACCCGCCTGTCCTCAGCCAATCCTGCCCCAAATCGACATTCTGCTTGATTAGTCTAATCAGAGGGATTAGCCAGAGGCAGAGGGAGTGATGGAGGGATTGAGGGGCTGGACAAGAGATGAGCACTGGAAGAGGAAATGATGAATGGGGGAGAGTCCCAGTGGATCTGCACATTTCATGCCATTGTCCTCATCTTTAACAGCTGCCTCTGTGAGCTGCCACTGAGGTCTGTCCCTCTTCCCAGCAGCTATGTTAAAATTATGATGGACTATCAGTTAACACCCTCGTACTTAACAGTGAAACCACATGAGCTTTAGACTGCTGACATCTTTGAATGGTTTCTATAGACGTTGGCATCTAGAAATCTAACTACTGATATTTAAAGTGCATTGATGTTCTATAGCTTCATGACAGCTTGTTGATGTTTTGCAAAAAAAAAATATATAAAAAATGTGGGTAATGGAGTGTAGGTCATAAAAATACTGCCATTACTGGTAAAATGACTTATTTGAAAAGCCATCAAACAGCTAAAAATTTAAAAGATGTGAATAAAATTTACCTTTGGAACCCATTTGCGACACTCTTATTTCAACACTTATATGATAATAGCTTTGGCCATCATATTTATTAGTTATGATAACACTAGACTCCAGATAACATATATTTGTGTAAGAAGGGGCAAAAGGTTATTGATGACAGTAAGTGCATCCTTTTCCAGAAGCCCGCTCTCTCTGATGCTGGCTCTGATTGTTCTGTGTACATTTTATATGCTTTTGTTGAATTGCATGAATGGTAAAAAATAACACACTATTTTGGAAGAATCCTTGTAGAGGACGTGTTACATCTGTTTTTACATACACAGGTGTCTGCGCTGCTAGACAATCACTGTGGCAGATGAAGTGGAGGGAGGATTTTCTTTTGTAGATGAAGACCCCAGAATTCCAAGTTGGATTAGAAAGCTTTGGGTGATCTGACAAACACTTTATTTTAGGCATTTGAGATGTATCAGCTAGAAGCAATGTACTCCATCAAGTATTAATAGGTTAATCTCTTTCTCCCAAAGATAAAACTTGAACATATGCTGCCTTAAACAAGAAAAGGAAAGAAGATATTAATGCTGGAGTACATGGCACATCTGCATTCATGCCAAGATCTCCCTTCTGCAGCCATACAGGACACATTTAGACCTGAAGCTAAAGCAGATGGGCACATCATTCACTTAGCATTTGAACTGGAGGTCTGTGTGGTCAGCAATTCTGAACAATAGCCCCATGGGATTTTAATACTCTGCACCAGCAAGGATGGAATTGACCAGTGTCCAAAAATGAAATGCTCTCTGCTAAAAAGAAATGACTCCCGGAGACACATTAGGAAGAAAAATTCATCCAGAGTTTGGTGTCACCGGGCCTCTGCTGTCTGCCGCTTTCTCCCTGGGGATAAAGCTTCAGATGTGAGCAATGGGAGCCGACAGGAGGTGGGCAAGTGAAAGACAGTGACGAGAGCGGATCAAAGAGTGTGGCAGGTGACAGGGACGTCATGCCATCTACTTGACAGAGCAGCAGGGTGTCTTTTTCACCAAGATGAGCAGCACTGCAGTTAAAACACAGATGAGAGGGAGAGAAAAGTCTCTGCCCTCTGCTTTGCATGGCGTAACATGAAAAAAATGGAGAACCTTTATACTACACAACCACTTGTGCTACACTGTAGTTGACGGCTGGGCGTAGACCGGTCCTAAACCAAAGAATCTGGTGCTTCAGCCTGATTTCTGTACACATCATCCCCTTCTCACTGAACTCTAATCATGCACAGTACTGATGAAAGCATGGCTAGATCCTCATTTACATTTGTGTTTTCATTATGAGCCACAGTTAAGTAGAAAGCATCTGACACCTTCTATAACAACAGAAACACCTTTAGTTCTTTTGTGGCTGCAGGCGAAGTACAAGTTAAGTGATACAGTATGTCATATTACCACAGAAGCTTGTGAAAGCATCAGCACAAGAAAGTCTTTTGTTTTCTGTATGTGTCATAGCAACTCATCAGCTGTCAGATGTGTAGTTACAGTTCCTCAACCTCTAGCATTTTATTAGATATGGCACATAGTCACAAATGCTAACAAGCTAATCCTAAGCATGTGTAATAGTTACCATGATCAGCATTTCAGTGTGCTAACAATAGCTAATCACAGCAAAGTTCAAGATGATGTGGGTTAATTCTGCAGGTACTATGGTACTAGGTTTTAGATGTGTCCTTGAGCCAACACAGCTAATTTAAATGGCTCAATGACCTCCTCAACATGTCTCCAGAGGCCTGGTAACAAACTAATCATTTGATTCAGGTGGGCTGACCCAGGGTGAGCTGTGGCTGTGCATTGTTTCAAAACTTTATCTTCCACCAGAAAAATGCCACGATGATGCTAACGTCCCAAAAATGCTTGCCAAAAAAGTGCAGAATTGAGTGGGTGAGTGTATACCTATGTTGCTTTATATTCTAACAAATCTCAACTCATGCTACATTAGCTTTTAGCATTTCCTCTTTGCACTGTGACCTTGGATATTCAATAATTATGAGATTATGTATCAGAATTTCAGGAGCAGGACCACTCCTCCAAACACGCTCCTTCCGGTTGTCATCTATATAGGTTCCCCTAGTTCTGCAAGCTGATCATTCTCGTTTACGTGCCCCACCCTTCCTCCTTCTTCTCCATTCTTCAACTTCTTCATTTCTATTTAGTACACGGGGATCTGCCAGGCCCTTGAGCCATCGCCAGTCCCCTTCGAGGCCTTCCCCAAACCGCAGCTCAATTCATGTCAAAGCATTCACTTTTACCTACTAAAACGCTGTCAAACTTAGATGAGGATGTGGGCCCAGCTAGTGAAATGGACATTATGTAAGAGGAAGTAATGCTGCACCAATAAGTGTTAGGTTTTACCTGACAGACAAAAAGAAGCATAGTCTTTTGATTCAAGGTCATATTTTGAGCATTTCCCATTATCAAAAGTGTAAGAATTTGCTGCTCTTTTCAGCTGCGTAAATTTAATGTCTAAATTTAATGTCCATTATTTCTATCAACCACACATTCTAAAATGTAAGGGTCTTAATATATATTGTCCCACCTATTGAGGTTTATTTTAACTAATGAGATAATCTCTTGATGCCAGAGCGGCTTTCTTTCTGTCTGAAATTGAAGCCTAATTAACTTTGATGTTGTGTACTCTTTTTTGAGGACACTGTGACCTTTAAAGTGACTTACCTGCACACTTTGTCCTGCTGCTCAGTGGGGGCCCGGGTGCTCCGGTGCCTCCTTCCCCAGGCCGGGTTAGCAGGACACTGATGTGATACTCTGTGTCTGGCTCCAGGTGCCAGACCTTGTATGTAAGCGAACCCACACCATGAGTCTCTGTCCAAGTGGACTGGCTAGCCCGGTACTGGATTTCCCGCCGAATGACCGGTCCATCCCCCACGATGGAGTTAGTGTTGAGCTGGATGATCAGATAGGTGGGACCTGCCCGCAAAAGCTGGGGGGGTGCAATCGGTGTTGGTGGCACTGAAAGGCAGAAACCAAAATAATTTCCTGTGCATTTTTTTAAAGTACTAATTATTTTAAATTCATATTAGAATCAGGTTTTGGAGGCAAAATTAGAAACAGGAAAAACTCAATTAAAAAATGCGAGTGCGTCTGATGGAAAACAAGTTTCATTTTTTTCAGCAGAAAGGAAAAGTCGAAAAATAGGAAAGGAGAAGTGAAGGATCTCTGACATGGATTTTCTCTTTTTATTTTACAGTTTCAATAACATTATTTCTGCTCTACTGGAGCATTTAGTCATAAAAATCTTTTAATCACATCAGTACTAGGAGAAAGATAGATAGAGCAAGAGTGTGAGAGGCTCTTGAATGCTGAAAAATCGTAATTTTCACTCTAATGATGCTGAATAAGAGCTTATTTGCATGAATAATTGCATAACTAATTCAGTACTCTATGCGCATAAAAACCTACAGCCTTGATAGATAATATGACCCTCATCAACCAGGCGAACATCAAATTAATTCATCACACGATGGTGTGGGTGAGGAACTGGGTGTGCAGTGATTCTGACTGACATATCGCAAGGTTATAACACCTGCCTAAAGATGTTTTATGACGTGACATATTGGGGCGTAAAGAACGAGACGGTGTTTCAACAAACAATTCCGCACCTTTCAAAACACACCTATTTTATTTTGACAGACAGTGTCAATGATGTTTCTGTTCTGCTCACTCATTAGCAAATGTCAGTGACAATGAAAGTGTAAAATAACCGTTATTTTGGAAAGACTTGTTATTTTGCTCCATCACGTGTAGATCTGTGCAGCTGAATTCACCCAACACTGAAAAAGCTTGTTGAAAAGGTGACCATGTCAGATGTTGAACACTGAAAATCGTAAAAGGTAAGAAGGCTAGAAAACGATAAATACATGTGTTTCAATTTTGTCAAAAAGGAAACTAAAGCACAAAACCTCTGCAAACTCTACAGAGACCAGCAGATTTGAAGCCAGGCTCTTCTTGTTTCTTGCAAGGCAGCACCGCTTACCACTTTAAATAACAGCCACACAGAAAGACCAGTCTGTGGGTCAGAGTGGACACTGCGTGACGGTCTGATCACAACCACTTAACAACAAAATTCAATGTCAGTAAACAGATAAAATTAGATCAAACCATTTTAGGGTATTTTCCCCAAATCCTCTAAAGGATCTCTAAACCTTTTTCTTCTGAACCAGATTTAGATCTGACATCTTCAAAGGCTACGACTGAGCTCTGACTGGCCAGCACATTTACCCACATCAACAACATCTGCGGATGTATAGTGCTGGCTGGGGCACATCTAGGTAATCAGAATCCAAGGTAATCCAAAATCATAGCTTTTTATAAGGTATGACTTTGGTCTAGCTTATTAATTGGGACAAAAATGCTTCACAGCTGCTATATGGCAATAGCACATTTTGTGGTTGCCAGTTACAGCATTGAGATTCAATACTGCACTGTTTCCAGAGTAAGAGAGATTTTTCCACTGACAGGCTCAATAGTTCTGTGACTTAGGACAAAAAATTGAAATTAAGCACCTGGCACATCTCTCCATTTGGGATACTTGGTAGCTGAATTCATACAATTGACATAATAAGTGACATATTTATAATATCACACCCATCTCCGCAGTTCAGTTTGTCTACAGACGGACTTTCAACAAATCAGTAGTTACATGTAATGGCAGATGTGGACCATGACAAGGATGCTGTCAGTCTTTTCAGCTTGATGATCACTGCTATTTATTTGAGTGCACAGACAAGGAGCTAAATGAAAGAGAAGCTGGGACTCAGTGGGTGAAGGAAGAGAAAGAAAGACCATTTCTCAGGAAGCTGGAAGTGCTTCTGCATTCATTTCTCGGCTGCTCAGTGAGAAAGAAAATTCTCTCTGCAAAGAGTGGGACCTGTAGATACCAGGTATGAAAAATTTCCATGTGTCAACTGATGAGAGAAATCCCTGCTGTGCAACTCCAAGAATCCATGGCTTGAATAAAAATTGCCCTCCTGGAGATGGTGTTTCACCTGCACAAAATCAACCAGAAGAAAAGACCAAGACCGCCCAGACTGATGGCGTTGCTCTAAATATAGTAACGCTGCATGTTGTCATCTTATTCGTGCAGGGGGGAACTTGCAAACTCAAACTATTTCATCTGGTGTGCTGCTACGTCTCCAGTAAAAAGACAAGCTGAACAGAGGGCTACCCACGGTCAACAAAGCAAAATAAGCAAAAGAACATGTCAGCGATTGGGTCAGCCAGCAGGTATCCTTGAGATCTGTGCCAGGCAGCTACTTTACATTCAGTTATACAACAATCTACAGCTTCTCGGTAGAAATACACACAAAACACTTTTACTTTGACACATTCAATTGCCCAGCTGGATTACACTCGAGTTTTTTTGCAGCTGCCGGTAAGTAAGTAAGTAAAATTTATTTATATAGCGCTTTTCACAGATAAAAATCACAAAGTGCTTTACAACACAGAATAATAGTGTCCTCACACAGTACTGGACTGACAAAGCTTTCCTTCCCCATTAATAATTTAGACCCCACAAGATGGGAAAAAAATACCAAAGTTTCCTTTTAGTTTCCTCCCAGCTTTCTTAAGAGCTCAGAGAACAAATCTAATGATTTATGCCCATCTGGACAGGCAAATGTGTTGAATAAATGAGAGAAATAAGTAACACACTCAGAACAGCTGATTTTGCAGAGACAAAACTATGATATCAGAAATAGATGAAGCAGCTAAACACATAATGCACAGTGAAAGTAACACAACTGCTGCAGAAAAACCGAGGAGACCCAACAGAACCAAACTCTTTGTTTATTTCTCTTAAAAATCCACTCAAAGCATTGTATTTCATCCTCGGATATTTCCCATTATTGTGGCTATTGCAGCTGTTTGGATTGCACAAGTGAGCATTTGCTGGAGAAAAAAGGATAATCTACGTGTAGCTTCAACATTTTTCTGGCTGAATGTGAACAGAAATGGGAGGCGAATGATTTTTGCTGTCTGAAGTATGGATCTCTGTTGCAGACACTTTCTTTAATTTCAATTTTATATACATGACACCATATAACAAAAAAACAGTCTTCTTAAGCCACTTTATATTACAAAGTAAATACCCTACAGTTCTCACTGACCTAATCCCAGTGCGTTAGGTGACCCATCTGAGGTTGTGGATGTCTTTCTATTTAGCATGTGTTGTTGCTGCAGAGCTTATGATGAGACATCCATCACATAAATTGCTCTTACCAGAGACACAAGGAAGACATACGGCCCTCTTCTTAACAGCAAAGATGAAGGCAAAGTAAAACTAAAAAGCTCATTAAAAACTTATTTTGAGGCAAAGTCAGCAAATCTCATATACTGTACATAAACGATGGCCATACCCACAGGATATCAAACGTGTTTGGATTCTGATTCTGCCGGAGGTTTGTTCCTGTTTAAAGGAAGTTATCACTTTCTACTGTCATCAAGTTGTTGTGGTTTTCCCTGTATTATTGTGCATGAAAATGTTTACAGTTTACCTCTGACGATTAGTTCTCCAAAGTTGGACACGGCGGCACCTCTGGGGGACAGGGTGATGCAGCGGTAGAGGTCCTGCTCTCCACGCTGTGCCTCCACCTGGAAAGTCGCCATCAGCCGCTTGTGACTCAACCGAGTCAGCATGGACGTGTCCAGCAGCACGCCGTTTCTCCGCTGACAACCAGAAAAGGTCCACAGAGAGAGAGAGAGAGAGAGCATTGAGTGCACCGACCCAACCGTATGTGTTTACCTGCATCTGTCCAAGTCATTAAAAATAGGTAAGCATCTGAGAAGCAGACAGGAAGACAAAACAGGGCTGGAATTAACCACATGGGAGGGCAAGATAATAAATGTGATAAATGTCACTGGTCACAATCGTTTGTTCGCTTTCAAGACCAGTGACACAGGCCTCCCGGGTTGCTGTTGTTTCCAGCACCGGGGCTCGAGCTGACGTCTCCTACCATGCTAATGTGTCAGTGCTCCAGGCATACTGGAAATTGGCTTAAGCGGTGGAACAGGAAATCAGAGGCCAGCACTCGGAATGAGCTGTTCCAGGTGCGAGATACAATATATACAGCCTCTCGCACAGTATAAGTAGATTATTATGTAAGCTGTCGCCTGCTTACATTTTTCACCAGTAAGTGGGTTTGACATCCGCATGTTTGAATTGGTTTAGGAGGATGGGGGGAAAATACATTGCTGTTAGAAAATATGAAATTAGATATATAGTGCCAGAGTACTGCCTACAGCTACAGATTATACTTCAATTTAACTTTAGCCTTGGTATCAATAAAATCTGCAATCTTCTTTTATGTAATCTCTGTTTAAATTTGTTTCCTACTTTTTTGGTTTAAAAAAAAAAAACACCCTTTTTCATCAGTTTAACATGACTTTTTAATGTAGAGCATACATGCAGTTTATTTTGTTGTTGTTTGTTTGCTTGCTTTTTATGTAAACTTTAAATCCCACCTGCAGGCTTTTAAAGCAAAAATGCTTCTGTTTGCCAAGTGTGCTGCCATTCTTCCTGTCTGGCAGCAAGCCCTGCGTCATAATGCAATTAAGAGTTTGTATAATGACTAACTCAGGTTTGGATTCGGCACATGTTGATATTAAATAAATAGCATCTGAGAGTGCCGTCTGCGATTTTTGGGCTCATGGACAGCAGAGGAAATATGATGTAAATGGATTAAGAAACATTATGCTAACAATTTGTTTGGACTAGCTAAACAGAAGAAAGAGTGGAGGAGAGCAGCTCCAGATTGGTCCAGAGAGGACCTCTGCATTGGCAGGGAGATCAAAGAGAAAACAGCAATTAGCAGTCTCGGTGCTGACGATCAAACAGGCCCTGAACAACAAATGGAGGAACAGAAGGTGGTAATGGCTTATGATATATCTCCACTCTCTGTTGTTACCAGTTTTTGGGTTTGTTTCCACTAAATGAGAGGAGCAGGGAGGAGTGTAACATGTGCTGACATGGGCTGAGAAGTTGCAGCACTTTGTCAAATTACAGAAGACAAGCCTTCTATTGTTTGAATTTTCACATGTGTGTATAGCTCAGTCAACAAATTTGCAAAGTTTGAAAGTGATTTAAAAAAATGGCTCTTTCATACACCGATGATCTTCAAAGGCTTCGATACAAAGAAGAGAGGGTGGGGGTGAAATAAAATTGAGTGGAAACACAGGGGATGGATCACCAAGTATACAGAGATCTCATTTGCAAAGTGTCTTCTCCCTGCTGCTATCATTTCAAAAGCACTTAGATGTGCAGGCTTCAAGGCCAAAAAGAAGGAGTGGAGGCATTCAAGGATGGATTTATGAAGACTAATATTAGCTCATATTCAAACTATGAAAACTATTTTCAGTTGCATGAGAGAAATGACTTTAGGGGCTTTTGTAAACTAAATGCCATCCCAATCAAAAAGCTAGAAAAGCAGAGGCACAAACTGTCAAACGGCTCTGCGCACAACACAAGCATTAAAAGGCAAAAACTCTGAATCACAAACTTTCTGAATTATGTAAGAATGCTAAATCGCACTACTATTACTGACATAAAAGATAATGGCTCCCATTTTCTTTAACGACTACTGCACAGTTAATTACGAGGTCAGAAGAGGTGGCTTCACGTCTTTGCCACCAGGTAATTCTGCGATTGACAATTAAGAGACAACCGTATTGACCTTCCATGAAGTTAGAGGACTTGAAATTTTAAAGCAAAAAAATTTGCATTTGTTAGCATTTTTCTTTCTTAGAGCTCCAAAGCAGGGATACTGCATAAGAGAACTTCAGACGCCAATGAGTTTTGGACACGGGAGGATTCTGTGCAAAAGCCTGACAAAGTTTGACGAGAGCCATATGCTTATGGCTAGACGCCTCGGTCAGAGCACGTCTGCTCCTGTAAGGTGCAGCAGTGGCAAGTACATGCTGGCAGTGAAATGTGGACGAATCAAAAACTAGCAACAGGGTGCTGGGCCGCTTGTGTCACAGTGGCTTCGCCATCTCTTATAAAATCTGCTGCTAACTTCTTGATGCCAGATACTAAGGGCACCTTCAGAAGTCCTGCAGAGTCCGTGCAACGCCAGGCCAGAGAAGTTTTGGTAGGATGCAAATGACTAACCACATATTTTGCAGGGGTACTTTTAATGTTGTGTCAGATCAATCAAGTTTGAAAAATCTATTTAAAATTTCAAGCGGTTTTGGTTTGAAGTCTTCTGAAGTGATGAGCTGAATTCATATACTGAATATACTGTTGGGAGTTCAATAAACTTAATAATCAAGCCTCTGGAGGGTGATGATTTTAACAGGCTTCCAAGCATGTGGTGTTTGATGGTTAAGACTCTTGAGACCCTTCTGTAGTTTGAAGTAAACAGATATGATGAAGAAAACTGGCTGTGCGAACAGATGTGATATGGTTAAAAAGGAAATAAATAAATAAACAAATAAGTAAGTAAGTAAGTAAGTAAATAAATAAATAAATAAAAACTGCATTTCTTTTCTGCAGTATCTTCAGAAAAGAAATATATATTTGTACTGTACCCTACAAAATACCCGATTCCAGTTTCATAACCACCCATCCATTACCATTGTTTCATATTAGACATTAAAATGGCTAAATAGACTGTGTTGACAGACTGCTGGTTCAGAACTATCTGTCCAAAATCTGCAATATAAGTAACATCTGTGGCCACAGTCATCAAATATTAATACAGATATCAATATCTTATATTTAAAAAAATGCTAAACTAATAGCATGTAAAGGGGCCAAAAGTCTATTATTTATTCATTATCAGTAAACGCTCCAAATTTATTTTAAGCACCAATAAATAATTTGCAAACATGGGATTCAATCATTGCAGCACTAAGAGCAGTCTCCATGATGATCATCTCTCTGATCCACTTAGCAGTATTGAGCTGTATCAGTACTAAAACATAAGATTGTATATCTGTACTTTGGGGCTCAATGATAGTCAAAATGGTACACACGCTTTAAGTTTAAGTTTATTTAACTTCCATCCATTCGTTTATCCCTTTTTCAGGGTCGCAGGGAGGCTGGAGCCTATCCCAGCTATCTTAGGGGGAGAGGCAGGCTACACCATGGACAGGTCGCCAGTCTGTCACAGGGCTAACACACAGACACAGAAAACGATTCACACTTTTGGACAATTTAGACTTTCCAATTAACCTATCCCCACTAACTACATGTCTTTAGACTGTGGGAGGAAGCCAGAGTACCTGGTGAGAACCCAACACACCGTGCTAACTGTATAAGTTGCATTTTCACGTCATTAGAGAAAGTTGGACACAGTTCATCTCAGTCACCTGCTGTGATGTAACACAACAGGTTTTAAATGTTTAAAACCTTGTGGACACTTAAGTCATTCAAGTTCAACACCCCTCTACCACATCCAGACTTTAATTGAAAATCCAGGATTGCTATTGCTTCTGATTAGAAATGATGTTTGATGTTCTTCAGCTAAGGGTGAAAATGTGGTTGTGTTTGTTAAGCTGTGTTGTGTCAATCTGAAAATAGGCCCGCCATTGGAACACAATAAGTGGTGATTAAATACCCAATATGTCAATCTCATGATACAAAGCCCCTGTCCACTTGAAAAGCTAGTATGGTGTGTAAATAAAAATAATTTTCCCTTAAAAGTCCCAAACTATCCCTGACCTAGACTAATTTCCCCTTTAAAGTCATCTCCTTGTGCATCCTTACATCTGTTTCTTTGCAGGTTCTATTATTAGATTTCTCATTGGAAGTCCCACAGATTGTGCTGGTGTGTTTTCAGTGTGTTGTATGCTGGCACACGATCACACAATGAAATTCAGATTGACAATCTGGCAATTGGAGCAGTTTGAAAGAGACACTGATTTCTGTGCTTCAAGCAAGTTTTAAGTCCACTGCACCGTGCACAGTGCAAGGTCAGAGCGTGACTTTCATGGAGCAATCTAAAAGCACCAGCAGCATTAAGAAACCAAGAGATGCACAAGAAGAAGATCTGGAATGAGGAAAATTGCTGCATTTGGGAGAATTAATTGACATTTTTTTAGGCTCTGGTTTGTATTCTGCTATGTTTGAAAGCCAAATCACAAACAAATCTCTAAATCTGAAACAATCACCATATTGAAAAGGAACAATGATACAGTCTACACTGCACTGCAGTCCTCAGTATCCCTAAATTCACTGTGAGCAAATGTTTAATGGTGCGTTTCAAAACTCCACATCAACCCAATCGGAAAAAATCTCATTCACTTCTTTCAAGGTTTTGTGCTCTGGTGGACTGAACTAATATAAATGCCAATGCACAACTGGAATAATGAAGGATAATCACAGATACCACTGTTTTGTCCCTGCTTGCAGCTAGGGCATCGAGTCTCAAGACTTTTCGGTAACACATAGATTTACATTAAATCACAACAACATTTGTGAAATTTTCATACATCATCACAATTCATTTAAAAAGACAACCCTACTTATATCATATATCTTAAATCTAGATACTCTCTAGTTTTTGTTAAAGAAAAACAACTATTCAATAAAAAGTGTAGATTTAATTGGAGAAAATTATGTATCAGAATTTCAGGAGGAGGTGGGCCTCATTTTAGGTGTTATGTAGAAGCTTAGCTGTGGCCTTGACTAGGGATGGGTATCGTTTAGGTTTTATCCGATACCGGTGCCAAATCGGTACTTTTGAAACGGTGCTCAAACCGGTGCTTAAAGAATGGAGAACACAAACTTTGTCCAAAAACCTCTCATGTTCAGCTGTTTTTTGTAAAAAGATAACAATGTTAGCCTTTTCTGCAGCTATGGGGCATATATGGTATCACTCTTGGCTGGAAGCAGTGCTTAAACAATGGAAAAAACACAAACTTTGTCCAAAAACCTCTCATGTTTAACTGTTTCCCACTTTTTCTTTGGTCATTTTAGCCTTTTTGTCCAGGGTGAAGGGAGTATCTGCCATCAAACAAGAGGACAGCCGCATGTAGCTATGATGATGTTTGCGAGCGAAGATAATTAATACAAAGAAAACACAAACACGCTAATGTGCACAATCCCTCGGTCTCACCTCCAGCAGGAAGGGCTCAGCCTCAGAAACTTTTCCCGTGGCGACACACTGGAACGAGGCATTCTGCCCGGCATTCACCTCCACGTCACCCAGCCGAGAGAAATGAGCCACCTTGTCTGTGGTAGGAGGACAAAACACACACACAGAGATACACAGTGATGAAAGTGCCACATCTGGAGCTGAGCTTTGCTGTCTAAATATACTGAAAACACAGATGCTAAGTGCAATTTATTTAGAGCCTGTACATTAAATATACACCTAGATATAGATAGAGGCTCACAAACATCACTGCTGGCTTCTGTTCACTTTTCTAAACAACTATAAATGGTTCACATGAGCATTGTCCAAAGCACTTTTCAAAAATATTTAACCACAAAAACAACAAAAGCTCCGTTGATCCGTTTGGAATGGACATCACAGCTGTGACATGGCAGTTATGTGGCAAAAACATGAAATAGGTGAAAGAAAACGATCCATGTGTCCCTGGAAAAATATGAAAAATGCTTTTGTACCATTGGGTTTTAGAAAAAAACAAAATGATGGGCTTTACTTTTATGGACTGCCATTGCCACCATGTCAGCATTTGAGAGCATAAAGGATGCAGCTAAGACTGAAGGCAAACCATTTTTGGAAAGCTGTATTTCTGCGAGATCAAATGTTTTTGCTACTTCCTTAACTTCAACTGCTCTTTTTAACGCCAAATTAAGAATAATGGTAGTAATAACCTAATAATATTCAATGGAATAAAGTAAAATGCAAAACAGTAAAGCCAAATTTCAAAAACAAGGCTTTTCTTACCTGCTGCTGTTTACATGGTTACATGAAGGAATTCATAAGAGGCAGTTTGAAAAGCGTCTGCATTGTGCTGTACACCTACGGTCAGTCACAGTACTCTCTGCCAGTATATAAAACACAAGTATGTCCGTTCACTGTAATGTGTGGAACACTGCATCTGCATATTGCTAATACATCTATACTGCCTTCTGCTATTTTGAACCACATTTTCAGGTCCTTTCTTTAAGCTACCTTGTATATTTATGAAAGAAAATGCATTTGGTGTTTCTGTAACAGAGGTTCACCGCAATCTTTCTCATAAAAATTAATTCAAAAATGATAACTGAATTGTTTTTTATCAATATTTCCATCTGTTGACACTTTGTTGACAACTGCAAGTTCAAATCCTGATGAATAAATAAAGAAAAGAATAAATATTGATGCACAATCAAAATAGGCATTTTATTAAAAATGTTTCAGTTTAAACATTTGATGTTTTTTTATTTCAGGAAATATATTTATGGGAAATATATAATTTTTAAAACTGACTTTAAACTCTTTCTGCAATAGCTTAGTAGTGGTAGAGAAAGGAAACAGGCACTGATGTAACATTTCTTTGTTTTGGTGACTTTCTAATATGCTCTACACATTAGATTAATGCAACAGGTGAGTTATAGTTTATTAGATAAACCTAACTTAACTAAACACTGTTTAACACAAGAGTTCTGCTACTCCTGGATCATTTTGAAGGCTCAAGTTTGAAATGCTGTGTGTTACTGATTGCTGATTTTTTTTTAAAAAAGTATTTGACCAATTTGACTTCATAATGGTGAATAGTGAGGTCCATCACCTCATTTGATGCAGTATGTTGATAATTTTGGACCAAAGCTGAGCGTAATCATGAAGTAAAAGTGTCTAAATGATCATTAATGAATTAAAAGAGCCTCTTGTTAACTGAATTTAATATAACTACAACAACTGTTTGTGGTTCCAATGGTTCCCAGCCTCTTCGTGGTTCCCATTTGCCTATGGGATTCCCCAGCTACTTGTAGCTGTCCTCAGTGTCTGTAATGTTGCCTTCTGGTTCGATCCCGTCAGTTCTGACTACTTTCCCTCTCTTTGTTACCAGCCGACACTTCTTCAGTCCGAATCACATTCCTATGTCCTTGCTGTATATCCTGGTGCTGTGGATCAGTGAATCAATGTCCCATTCACTCTTGGCATACAGCTTGATGCCATCTATAGAATGACATCTGTTGATCTCATATAGTTCTAGGCATTAGAGGATCCACGTGTGGGGCATCGAGTCATAGGCCTTCTTGTTGTCCAGACCTTCCCCTAGGGGGGGCGCAGAGCCATTGCAGGGGGGGCGCAGTATGAAAAGGGAAAAAAAACCAAAAAAACAATGCTTGGACACTGCTAGCACAGGGCTCCCACACAAACGCAAAGCAGGAGATGAAGCATCGCTGAATATGTTTCCAAACCAACTTCATTCTAAGCCAAAGACTAGAAAATATGGTGAAGCAAGTCTTCCCTTTGGTTTCACCTGCACAAGTGCAGAGGTAGGTCTCCCCTGCATACTGTAATTGGCTTTCCCTTTGTTGGGAGCACATACTGGGCTGTTCAAATCACAGACAAACAGTATCCTACAGGTGTGGACGTAGCGTAAAAGAGTTAGTAGTTTATTTTCTTACTACCTGTAATTTATTTGAGATTGCTTGTATTTGCTTATTGTTTACTAAATGTTTGAGGTGTGAAATAAATTGCAATGGAGCAAAATATGGGTGTGTGTGGTTGGAGGATGTGTTTGCGCAAACATTTTTCTTGTAAAACAAAGGGGGGCCTAGCAAAAAAAGTTTGGGAACCGCTGTTGTAGTCAATCCAGGCGGTGCACAGGTTAGTCAGTCTGCTCTTGCAGTCTTGGGCGACTGCGCTGTCTACTGGCTGGTGTTTCGCTCCTCTGGTATTCCTGCTCTTTCTGCGCCCCGCTCATGTACTGAGCCATACATGAGTTGATCTTAGCCGCAAAGATGCTGAACAGTGGCATATTTCAACATTTGCATAGATTGGTGCATTTCCATTACAGGAAATACAATATAGTATCTTAAAAATACTATTAAAAATACGCAATATATCACAGACCCACCCAACAGCCAATCTAATTTCTCTTTGCTTGTTTCTGCAGGCTGTTAGAATAGAGTGCTGGAAACATTTCTAGACTAATTTTGGCCTGAGCAAGCATTCATTTAGGTTTTCACGCTTCCAAACACTCTTTAAACAATGAGAATGGGTAACATAGCTACCCCCTTAAAACAACACTAATGAACAACATTCTGAATATAATGAGAAAATAATAACCTACATTATATAAGACACAGAGCATACTGAGAGATTCCTTCTGTGGCGTTAGCAGGATATGTACTGTGGGAATTATTTCTACTGGCTAACCAATGTGATGGGCAAAATGTAATTCAGACACTTTCATGCCTGGTTTCCACGGCAACTAACAGCAACATCTGCAGAGAATGGGATGATAGAAACTGCATCGAAAATTTTTCCTTTTTGCTCATGTTTCTCTTTCCTTCTCTGGGCCTTTTGGTGCTCCGTCCATTCAATCAGCATAGTAACAGTAAGTAATTTCAGGTGCATATCTCAAACCACAACTAGCTCATTTCACACCATAAGTGATAAATTGGGAAGATGGCTAATGTGGCATTAAAAGAATGAAAAATTAACAGAATGGATACCCAATGGACTTTTGTTGTTGTGCCACCCTGAGTATTTTGTATGGAGAAAACAAGCCAACTTTAAAGTCTTCTCTAAAAGACTAACAGTCTCAGGGCCAATTATAGAAGGAGTCATTTGAGGATGAGGCAGTTGCATTAATAGTGACAGAGAAAATTAAATTTAAATCTAAAAGCCTAGTAGGTTGGATATGTGACTTGGTGAGCCTTAATTAATAGTGTTAAACATAAAAAGAGCCAAGGTAAATTGAGTCTCAAATGTATTCTGTCTGTCTGAAATGCTGGCTTTTTAAATTAGTGATGCTGCCTCTGCCTCCATGATGCAGGAGAGATTGGTTTGACTGAAACACGTGTTTAGAATCTATATTCTAAACACGTGTTTCAGGGGACTCCAGGGGAAAACAAGACAAATGTCAAATGAGTGGGAATGTAAACTGAGTAGCGGTTGCTTTTGAGCTGAAGCTTTCCTAAAGGGGCATACTATTATTCTTGTTGCCTGCAGGGAAATTTGCACTGCCTTACTAATGTTTACTTACATCTTTGTTTGAGTGTGTGTGTGTGCATTTGCTGTTGCAGCTATACACCAAGTGCAAAACTCTGCACGTGTATGCGTTTTTCTGTTCTAGATTTATGTGTGTGTGTGGATATGCTTGGTTGAGCACAGATGAAACGCATGAATCATGTGCTTCATGATTCATGTGTTTATGCTGCACATATAATATGTTGCAGTGCCTTGCAGGGACATTGTCCCCTAATGTGAGCTTAGAGGCATGTTGAGGATCCAAACGCCACCATCTGCACGAAAGCTAAACTCAGCCTGGCTCACATATTGAGGGGCCTTGGCAAAGGCACCTACCACCACTCCATCACTAATCACCATGGACAAGTATCCTACTCCTCTCAGGACAGGGTCACAGAGGGCAAGTGCTAAAGTCTGAGCAGAGCTTCGATTTGGAAAAAAAAAAGAATCTGCATGCTGGTTTAAGAAAGGGTTTTAGCTCCTCTGTCGGTTTCCCAGTGTGGATTCAATGAATTATATAATGTGGCCTCGCTGATTTTTATCAGTGCCAGTAGCCCTAGAAAACGAGATCTGAATTTCATGAGCTCATAAATACTCCACATTATCATTCATTAGCATTTTCCCACATTTAAGCAGCTAAAAACAATATTTCCATTCTCGCTCCCTTCTTACTGAAAGCCAGACTGGATGTTAGTTATAAAGATTGGAATACAGAAGTACTTGGTTTCTGAACAGTACGAATGGCGGTATTTCGGGGTCGTTCAAGCATGACTTGACTATTCTATTTAAAGCCGCATGAAGAGATTTTTGACCACAAGGGGGCAGTGAAACAGTCTAGAACAGCGGTCCCCAACCTTATATGCGCCACGGACTGGTTTATGCCCGGCAATATTTTCACGGCCTTTAAGGTGTCGCGGATAAATACAACAAAATATAACCAGTACCGGTACCGAAAAAAAGAAAATTTATTCATAACACACGTGAAAAGACCCAGGAAAACCGAGTAAACGATAAAAACGATAACAAAATAACGCTGAAAACCGAAAAAAACCCTGAAAACTATACATTTCACACCTGAGCCTCAACTCTCGCGGCCGGTACCAAACGACTCACAGACACCGGTCCGAGGCCCGGGGGTTGGGGACCGCTGATCTAGAATACAACACATTACAGCGCATCTGGTAATATCATTAAGGGCTTTGTCTTTTTGCTTCTCTGAACAGGGTTACTGGTAGACAAGTAGCCAACTACAGTCTCATCAAAAGAATGGAGTTTGATGGCAGTAAATGAGATATTAGTGAAATACAAAACAATTATGCTTTAAAATTTAGCACTAGTTTTATATTTTCATTCACTGAAAAGCTACTGTAACTGAATAAGTTGAAGAATAAGCGCACTTAACTGCCAACAATTAGTCATATAATATTTATATATGCTTGATTTAGTTTAAAGATATACCAACACCCAGTGCAGAAATGGCTTATTACAGAGTAATTATGTAATCTAACACTCTGCATCATATCACAACTGGCCAATAATAATTGGTCGAAATTACAGCATTTAAATGACTGAAACAATTATTTAATAAAACACTAACACCGAGCCCATTATCAGTTGATTCTCAGTACTTGCTGTTTTGGCTCCACGTTATCTGTTCTGGAAGTCAGCATGCCTTATTGAAGCTTTTGCAATGACCTCTGCTTCCAGGCAGACCACTCAGTTCACATTAAGCTTTTGTCTATGATGCCCAATAGAGCTAATCATCTTGGTAATGGCACAGCTGTGAAGAAAAAGGTCTCATATGATGGATCCAACATCAACTACTGTACACACTAAAACACAGTCAGGGAGTGTAATAGTAATTTAACAGAACATAACAGAATTTTCAATAACACCCGTAAACCACCAGCCTCCCGATATCCCAGTGATGCCAAAGAAAAAACATCTCCCAGAGAGGATCAAAGTACAAACACTAGCTGTCCTTTTCCTGCCTGTAACATCACATTAGCTTTAAAAGCACCCGGCTGGGAGCATAGCGATCAGTGGAAAAGGTCGGCTGTTCTTCCAGGACAAAAGGGACACCTCCCGCTGTGTTATTGTGGGTCTGACATTTGGGCATGTACCAGGTATGTGTGCCGCGGTTGCCCCCTGTCACCAGAATGGTTTCATAGTCTTCAATCACTTTTCAGAAGCTGTTGAGTTCTGTGGCCTGGACCACCATTATTATGAGTTGTAGAGAAGTGGGTACTTACAACAGGGGTAATTGAGCAGCACTATGTCGTCCAAGGCAATATAACCCTGCCGCTCTTCAGAAACAGTCGCTTCAAAGATGACCTGTGAAGACAAAGGGTAAAGTAAATGACTACACCCCGCTGCATGCTGAATGGCAAATAGATTGGGTAAAATTAATATCTAAACGCCCGGCAAGAACAGAAAATTCACATGTTTTGTTTCACTTACTACAAATTTAAAGGGGAATCTTAATTGTAAAGTTTTACCCTGGCATTACACCATAATCAAGAATGTTTCATATCCGTTGTGTGGTATTTTTCAAAAGCAGCAATTTAATCACAGCTAAATTAGCATTAGTTATTAGCAGAACCTTTTCATCTCTTTAAAACACCAACAGGGAAATGTCAGGCTTTAGTGTAAGCCCTTCAGAATAAAGACGCCAGAGCCCTCTAGAGCCTCTTTTTGTATTAAAAGGTCAAACAAGCGGCAAAGATATCCATTTGAGACCTAAACACTTCTGAATGTAAGGCAGCTACAAAACAGCTTTTTGCAGAGATACAATATCTATGCCTAAAAGTATTATGTAGGGTCTACCTTACAATGTGAAGCACCTTGAGGCGACTGTTGTTGTGATTTGGCGCTGTATAAATAAAAATTAATTAAATTGAATGAAATGTATGTATATATGCCTAATGTACAATGCAGAGCACTGCTACTGGTAGCCACTTGATTTTTTTAAACATAAACATGCATGTTGTCACTTATAATGTATGCTACTATCTTTATAGAACATGTTGCATGGTGTCATCATATAGTAGCTTGTCCAGCAGAGTGGTTCTGGCACCCGGTGGTGGTGAAGTCATGGGGATATAATGGTTTACAATAAACACACAAATGCTGCATCTCCAGTGCCCATTTTATTAATCTGCTGTCTTGGACAGAGCTTTGGAACATGCTCCTGTTGTTGGAAACTGCCAAAGCACGTGCCTCCAGATAAAAAACAACAAACAAAAAAGGTAAATGACGTTGAAAATCCTGAAAAGCAACAAGTGGATCTCTGAGTTAGGATTTCTCTGTCACAAACAAAAGGTAGCCAGCACTACAGAACAGGTGGAGGGGGGGACTTAGCCACTAATAGCTGTCATTCTGAATAATAGTAATGCCAGAAGTAGGAACTGCTCATGTACATGTACCTACAAACATTCCACCATAAATGCAAAGTTAACGCAATCTTGCTGCCTTAAAATCTAAATGACAGACGTCAAAACACTTTTGTTCAGCAAAATGCATCACCATGTCTCCTCTGTTGTCATATACTGGTGAGCAGGTACATTTACTTGATTACTGTTAAGACGACACAGCAATTTGTGATCTACTAAGCCCAAACGTTCAAGGTTCAGGTGCTGTACAATTTGATATGTTATAAATGTAGACAAAACCCCCCATGAATCCTTATATGACTAAAGATCTCTTTCCGTTCCCCGTTGGCCCTTTTATTAAATCATCTGCAGGAGTTCTTAAACACAGCCTAAATATTCAGTCAGTCATCTAAATGAGCCAGCCACACGCAGCGACTCGGAGTGAACGTGCAGGCCTCCCAGCATGCAACAAAGTCATTCTACGTTTCCGAGTAGTAATTACAGTCAACAGATCACAAATCATTCCCGCCGCAAGCAACTCTTCACTTTGTACTACAGTATGACAAACTCTGAACTTGGGGACTGAGTGCATTAACACCTGGTAAGATGAAAGATGTAGCTGTGCCCTGATTCAGACATTCACCCACACTTAATACTGCTAGTTGTCTATGCTAAAGTCCGGTGGAAGTCAGACTGTGACCGTGTACTTAGACAGGCAATAGAGTGCAATGTTGACAATACATCAGGCTTTAAGTGCCTGAGGCAAATCAATAGCACAAAAGGCTTTGGCAGATGGATACAGACTAAGGCTTTCTTTCCACTAATTTATTTTTATTTTTCATTCCTATGTCAGGCCATTAGAGACGTCTGACCGATTAACTCTACAATTCATCACGCGTCAACACACCCACCACCATCGATTCACTCAGCCCCATGCTTTGAGCCATCATTAAGCCCCTCCACATCTGCCCTCACTTATAGACGAGTGTGTTTCGCTATGACTGTGTCAGACGCTGAGGAATAATGTTGGCATACAGTAGCTATGCATATTCACACAAGTCATTATACAAACGTTACAGTAGAATCCCCTTGCACTATTTACAAATAATATAATAATACCAATGATAAGGACTGACAGAGAAACACTACAGGTGGCCAGAAGCTTGGCGCCACTATCAAAGCTATAAACAAACATGTTAAAAAAATAAAATAAAATATATCAAAACTGAAGCAGACTGTATGAAAATCAAAATTTGTGCCATTGCCAAATCTATCTATCTATCTATCTATCTATCTATCTATCTATCTATCTATCTATCTATCTATCTATCTATCTATCTAATTTAGACCTGCGATGCATTGCATCGGGTTTTATATACGATTGCAAATATTATGTACAGTGGGGCAAGAAAGTATTTAGTCAGCCACCGATTGTGCAAGTTCCCCCACTTAAAATGATGACAGAGGTCAGTAAGTTGCACCAGAGGTACACTTCAACTGTGAGAGACAGAATGTGAAAAAAAAAAAAAAAAAAAAAATCCATGAATCCACATGGTAGGATTTGTGAAGAATTTATTCGTAAATCAGGGTGGAAAATAAGTATTTGGTCACCTCAAACAAGGAAAATCTCTGGCTCTCACAGACCTGTAACGTCTTCTGTAAGAAGCTTTTCTGTCCCCCACTCGTTACCTGTATGAATGGCACCTGTTTGAACTCATCATCTGTATAAAAGACACCTGTCCACAGCCTCAAACAGTCAGACTCCAAACTCCGCCATGGCCAAGACCAAAGAGCTTTCGAAGGACACCAGGAAAAGTATTGTAGACCTGCACCAGACTGGGAAGAGTGAATCTACAATAGGCAAGCAGCTTGGTGTGAAAAAATCAACTGCGGGAGCAATCATCAGAAAATGGAAGACATACAAGACCACTGATAATCTCCCTCGATCTGGGGCTCCACGCAAGATCTCATCCCGTGGGGTCAAAATGATCATGAGAACGGTGAGCAAAGATCCCAGAACCACACGGGGGGACCTGGTGAATGACCTGCAGAGAGCTGGGACCAAAGTAACAAAGGTCACCATCAGTAACACACTACAACGGCAGGGAATCAAATCCCGCAGTGCCAGACGTGTTCCGCTGCTGAAGCCAGTGCATGTCCAGGCCCGTCTGAAGTTTGCCAGAGAGCACATGGATGATACAGCAGAGGATTGGGAGAATGTCATGTGGTCAGATGAAACCAAAGTAGAACTTTTTGGTATAAACTCAACTCGTCGTGTTTGGAGGAAGAAGAATACTGAGTTGCATCCTAAGAACACCATACCTACTGTGAAGCATGGGGGTGGAAACATCATGCTATGGGGCTGTTTTTCTGCCAAGGAGACAGGACGACTGATCCGTGTTAAGGACAGAATGAATGGGGCCATGTATCGTGAGATTTTGGGCCAAAACCTCCTTCCATCAGTGTGAACTTTGAAGATGAAACGAGGCTGGGTCTTCCAACATGACAATGATCCAAAACACACCAACAAAGGAGTGGCTCCGTAAGAAGCATTTGAAAGTCCTGGAGTGGCCTAGCCAGTCTCCAGACCTCAACCCCATAGAAAATCTGTGGCGGGAGTTGAAAGTCCGTGTTGCTCGGCGACAGCCCCAAAACATCACTGCTCTCGAGAAGATCTGCATGGAGGAATGGGCCAAAATACCAGCTACTGTGTGTGCAAACCTGGTAAAGACCTATAGTAAACGTTTGACCTCTGTTATTGCCAACAAAGGTTATGTTACAAAGTATTGAGTTGTATTTTTGTTATTGACCAAATACTTATTTTCCACCCTGATTTACGAATAAATTCTTTACAAATCCTACCATGTGGATTCATGGATATTTTTTTCACATTCTGTCTCTCACAGTTGAAGTGTACCTCTGGTGCAAGTTACTGACCTCTGTCATCATTTTAGGTGGGGGAACTTGCACAATCGGTGGCTGACTAAATACTTTTTTGCCCCACTGTATAAGCTACTCTATGTAAGCTGTATTAAAAGACAGAAACAATGAATAGAGAGAAAACATATAATACTCATATATGTATGCACAAAGCAAAATCTATTTCAACAAGCAGTATAAAAGATGGATTTGTCCAACTGAAAATCTCAAATTCAAGGTCATTCTCCAGCCTTCTCTCAGCTTCGTTTCTGTCTTCTTTGTTATGACAAAAACAGGCCATGGCCACCCACCCCCACCCCCCCAAAAAACACAAAACAACCAAAAACTAACGCTGCAAACACACCTGTGATGTGTGAATAAAGGTTTGGTGCACTGCAAGCAGCAGGGTGCCATCTCTCAGGAAGGAGCCCTGTGTCATTGTCAGCAACCAAAGGAAATGACATGAGAAGCACATCCAAATCAGAAAGCAAGCTCAGCTACAAGCCAGTGGAGACAGTTGAGAACAGTGCTGCACAAGGGCAGTTACATTTGAGGTAAAAAATCATGCAAGAATTTTAATATGCACCTCCTGTGGCATCGTGTTTGGCTCATAAAATTCAATGCTAGAGAATTGATAGCAGACTAACAAATAACACATTGATAGTAGACTAACAAAATCCTTCGCTATGAATACATAAAATGAAGAGTGGAAGCTGTAAACTAGATTGCAATAAAAACAAGATTTGCACAGTAATTAATATTTTTAGCTTTTAGTTTTTATTGCAGAATTGCAGGAAACATTTTTGTGTGCACACTAATAAAGAAGCTATCATTTGACACAGACACCAACATTCTTCATGAATTTATTTAATTTAACCAGTTATTAGAATTTTTGATGAATGTGTTGAATAAAAATGAGAAGGATGTCCTGTTAATTGACTTCTTCAAGTAAACTTAAACTAACACTACTGATCTATATTGGCTTTGTCGCATTAAAACATAAATATATGAGAAGCAAGTGGCCCTGCCACGTTCCTTTAACAGGCTGAGGATGAGTACAGTGCCTCCACTGCAGTGTGATATAAAGGACCAGACAGCATATGCTGAAGGCTTTCTTTCCTTCTGTGTGTGTACTTAAATGTGTTTATGCAGTCACATTGAAGGGACTTGAAGGGACACAAAGAAAGAACCCACGATATAAATCATGAAATTTTAAAGGGAAAACTTTGTTTAATGTTAAAGTAAGGTTACTGTTAGGTTCAGGTAAGTCTATGTTCTTTTGAAATGATGAAAATTGAACTGTGCGTGTGTTACATTTTCCAAATATTTAGTCTTCAAAAATCTAATCATTCTACTTTTCAGAACAAACTGATAAAAACTGAAAATGTTCCACACGGTTTGGTGCATAATAATTTGGACAGTAACATTATTGTCACAATGGGAATCACCAACTGCTCTGTCTCACCCTGAGATACTTTTTGAGACCCAGGCAGTCGCTTCTTGTGGCTGATTGTTTGTAGATCATTCTACCTTCAGTTTTGTCTTCAGTAAATGGAATGCACATCTAGTTAGGCTCTATCCATCTAGAAGTCCTAGAACTGCTTTTGTGGCATATTCTGGGTCATTATTCACTAGCAGTACATGCTCATGCTGAAATATAGTTTGGTCTGTTTTTCCTGTTGGCTGAGAAATGAAATGAAAATTACAGTGCTTTTAAAAAGTGTTGTAGGTGCAAAAATGCCAAAAGACGCTGCAAAAACTGTAAAAACATATTTTAGCCCATTGCTAGGTGGTTACTAGGCGACAAGACTGTGTAGTCATATATCATGTATAGCTCAACTTTTGAACACATAAATAAGATATGATGATTAAAACAATGGGATCCTTTCATAAGGCATTGTAGGTGCATAAATGCAAAAAATTGGTCATTTTAACATCATTAACATAAACCTTCAGAGTGAACTGTTGTAAAATGGCACTATATGAATAAAACTTGTGTGAGCTGAATAATTTTGTAATTACATGAATATAATTCTACAGATAACTAGAAGAGAAATTCTTACTTAACCTCTTACTTAACCTCTTACTTAACCTCTTATATGTCAGATATGAATTAATACAGTCAAGTTAACAATGTCTGTTGCTGTTAATGCTAACTGCAGTTGCAGTTGTATCAGTTCTTTGCAGTAATACAAGTTTCAGGAGGATGCTTATAATATGAAAAAGAAGCAATATGGTGCTCTGTTTCAGTCAGCATTAAATGAATAAAGCTTTGATACGCTGGGGAATATGGAGCTGTTATCAGTGAGATAAAATTGTGCTGGGCTAGATTTGGAGTGAATCCCTCATGCTTAGGTAAGCAATCCGATGGCAGACCTTGCCACTACCAATAAAAACAACTATGAGAGGTAATAGCTTAATGCAAATACATTGAATGACTATTGCAGAAATAAAGAAATGTTGGAAAGACAATTCTTGTCTGGTCTGTTTTCTTTTCTTTTTTAAAAAAAAATCCAATTTACATAAGCTCTTCTATAAACTGGCTTTAGAACATCAAGACATTTTTCCAGGAGTCCAACTTTTACAAATTTTGTTTTAAAAGTGTCTAAAACAAAACAACAAAAATTGAGAGGGTGACCTTTTGCAGCTACTAAGTAAGAGAAGTAAGTAACGAAGGAGAGAAGGAAATTTATAGGGGTATGGTAAGGGTGTAATACTGAGATACATTCAGGATTAAGGCAATGTGATCAAGAGGACAAAGAGTAAAAAAAATAAAGGGTGAATTTTTTTAAAGAGTGTTACAAAGAAAAAACGTTTTTTTTTTCAAAGAGCACCAAGATGACAGAGAATGAGTGAACCTGTCTGAACTCATTTCCTCTCTGTCCCTCAAAGTCCACTCTCAAACAGCAAGTCTCTTCACCAGAGCCAAGCAGAGTCAGGCAGAGGGTCATGAACTCAGTCAAATGACACCTAATGATTTAATCAGAGACTCAGCAGTGCAGGTTTATCTTCCATTACAGGTGCAATGAACTCTTGTGAAACACGGCTATAGTCTTCATCTTTTAAGCTGCAAGAGGAAGGACCTGTTATTAATGGATATTAATTGACTGATAAGGCTGCATGTTTAGGACACCTGAGTGTTAAAAAAAAACTATATACAAAGTCTGAATTAAACAAAATATACACAGAATTAGTGACAAAGGGCAAAAGTCCAATTTATTCTCAGCAATGAGGACCAAGATCTGGCAACGGTTGTACGGGGACCAGATACCTCACAGCAACAAGACAGATACCCCAAACTCCAGAAGGAGCTTCCACAGGACACCCTGAGGGACGAGGTTCAATACCTACTGTACAGTTTACACGTGTAGACTTGTTGGGCAAACCCTGATACACCTTCAAATACCCTTGAGGGAATACTCCAGTGTTCCATGACCAGGACAAAAACCACAATGTTCCTTCAGAATCTGAGGTTTCAACTAACAGACACACTCACCTCCTCCTGGCATGGGCCTACCCAGTAAAGCTGAGAAACCCCTGAAGTTTGAACACACTCGCCAGCCCCCCTTCATGAAAAGAGGAAGTAGAACCACAGTCTGCTAATCCAGAGGCCCTGTCACCGACTAACACACAGTGTTGTAGAGTGGTGTCAGCCACAACAGCATCACGATATCCAGGGCCCTAATAAACTCAGAGAGAATCTCACCCACCCAAGAAGATCTGCCACTAAGGAGCTGATTATTTACCTCAGTGACCTCACCCCGAGTGATTTGTTCCTATGCTCTCTGTCGACTATAGAAGGCATGTCAGGGGGATTGAGGAGCTCTTCAAAGTAGTTCTTCTATCATGTCCTCAGTTCAGCAGAGGTCAGCAGAGTCCCATCAGCCCTCCTTGCTTTGGCTACTGCCAGAGTTGCAGTAACCTTACTGCATGGTAGCAATCGCCCTTATAGGGGTGTTTTGTCCATAAAATGTTTGTAAAGCACATTTAGCCTGGCCCTTCACCTAGAACACATTTACCTTGGGAGACCCTACAGGGCCAACGACAACACTGCTTCTAGTATCACCAGGGTACACCAATCCCTCTGCAAGATAAGGTGGTGATTCATTCTATTTCAAATGAAAGGATACAATAGAAATAAAAATAGATATAAAAAAGACATAAAAGCACACACAGCAATTATTATTGTTTCATGCATTACTGGGCTAGTCTGTTTCCTGCTTCTGGACGAGTGGTTGAAGAATCACTTCTTAATATGAGAAACAAAGTACTTCTAAAATGTATGTGTGCTCATGATGCAGAAGAATATATTTTAGACTCTCCAGGACTCTAAGTACTTGTCTCCTAGACTCCTTAATTACAATATTTGATTAAACATACTTTCACAGTTTGAATTAAAACTGGATCTTTTTTATTGTCATTTTTGATATAGTCTTTTTTAATGTGGCTGTGCCCTTATCCAAAATAATAAAACAAAGCCATGCTAACTTAAACCTTGATTTTTATATAAGAAACTGTTGGTATGGAGCACAAAAGATTATCATACAGTTTCCTAGATTGATTTTTTTTTTCTAAAACTACATTTCCTCTACTACAGCTACTTTAGCCCACAGAGTTGGACAGCTCATAGTTTGGATAAGTTGTCCTGTCTCTAAATAGATGTGTATCATCTTCTAAGAGGACTTCCTGCCAAAAAGTTGGATACATCAGAAAATATCCTATTTTCAAGGACAAAATATGTTAACATTATATTAACAATGGACATGTAGAATCCGGAACTATTGGCCACGAAATTTAAAATCTTATATCAGTAAAAGCCTAAATGCTGAAGGCCAAGAGCACCTCAGATCACGATCCAACATATCTCTGAAGCAGCCTGTCTTCCCTCAGGAGGTGTTGACACCCAATGTTTATTGAGTATGCTTTGAATTTAATCTATTTAATCTCCACCACCAGTACCACCAGCAGCTGCTTAGGGACGCACTTTCTCCCCCGAGTCCTCTGATATGGTGGTCCTACCCCTGTGTGGAGCTGCTGCTCTGTGGCCTGCTGTGGCTAATCTGTTGGCTGGCAGTGCTGGACAGTGATCTTTATCAATAGCACTGAGCAGATGGATGTGTGGACCCCTGTGGGGCCTCTGGAGAATACTAAAAAGAGGCACAGAGCCTCTCTCTAGGCTCAGCCCTTCGCGCAACAGATAGACACACTTGGTTCCTTTTTTTAAGCCTCTTCACTCTTCTGCACACATTTACCTGCTCCATTACCTGGTGCCAATCATCCAGGTTTATAGGACAAATAAAGCAATCTGTCCTGTGTCTACATGCCTGGTGGAAGGACTTTAGAGAGCAGTGCCTTCTCATCACTCACACATCTTGAACATACGTCACCGAGGTAGTAGATTACATTGCTTATGCATGCCTGCATGAATGGTAAACACTGCAGTGCTAAGCAAACTCCCCATCTGGTCTCACTTGTCTGATTGTTCTCGTTAGCTCCCCCCTCCTGCCTCCACCTTCCCCTTTGCTACAGTCCGTGGCATGCAAACTTCTAACATCCATAGAGAAAGGAAGAAAATCATTACTTTAAATCATTTTGGCTGTTGTGAGAGTCGCTCAGGACAGAAGAGCTGAGGATGGTAAAGCTCAGGCTGTCCTCATTGATCTGTGCAACCCTCTAATCTCATTAACTGGCTCTTGATTTATTGAGATGGGGCTCAGAGTGCATCAAGGTTATGGAAGCAAACACCCGGACTGCTCCCCCGCGCTGAGGGTCGCATGGAATTGAGGTCAATTGACTATTCGCTGCACCCACGCTCCCACAATCCCTTACACCAGCTATTGCCTTCTCATTAACGGCAATTTGGGGGTGGGGCGAGGTGAATGGTGTTGGAGGCGACAGGCTTAGTGGGAAGAAAGAGAGCATTAGGGGATAAATTATCAGCCCTAATGAGGTGAGGCAGGACTGGATCCAGTCATCAGAATCTTACAAGCTACACAACAGTGCTAATAATGCAGCACCGACAATACAGGCATCAAACAGAGCTATTGATTACACTGCAGCACACAGGTAAATTGACCAATAAATAAAGATACAACCCAAACACACACCCACTGTAATTATACAGCTATTGAGCCACTGTGATATATGACAGAGGCAATTTGCTATTTGTTGCATATGGTTTGAGTAATTGGGAGCGCGATAATAATGCTGTTACAACTGACAGCAGCCATGTTTTAATAGCTATAGCGCAGGTGTGAATGTGTGCGTGAATGGTTGTCAGTTTCTCTATGTTAGCCCTATGATAGACCAGGGAGTCCAGGGAGTACCCCTTGCCCTATGACCTCTAAGATAGGGTCCAACACCTCCATGGTTGAATGGATGGATGGAGGGAGGGATGGATGAGAAATTGGCTTAAAAGACTAAAGCTGAAGACGAGCTGATAATGCCAAAGGCTGACAAAACCTCACCTTGTTTCCACTGACATCCTAAGGAAGGAAAGAAAACCTTATGACTAAATAAATACGCTAAAACTAATCTGCACTGGAAAACACAGTGTATATATGACATCAGTGTTAAAAAATATTGATATAACTGCCACTAAAAAAATGCAAAATGGGGCATGAAAAACAAACTGTGTGTATCTATTCCTGAAACTGTTTTTATTATATTAGTACGTGTGATATTTGTCCAAAAGTTGATTCTGTTCATCTGGACGTAGCGTTTTCAGTGGGAGAAACGGTTCATTCAAGGGACTTCTTCAAGTCACTTCCTTCCTCTATGGATGTTAAAAGCCACAGAGACAGAGACTAAGCGAAAACCTGTAGTGATCCCGTATGTGTCTGGAGTATCGGAAAAGTTGAGACGCATTTTTCCTAAACACCAGGTCTCTGTGGCTTTTAAACCCCAAAACACGCTGCGCCAAAAATTGGTCCACCCCAAGGATCGGGTCCCCCGACACAGAGTAACATAGTGTACGCTGTTAGGTGCCAGGAGGATTGCCAGGATTTATACATCGGGGAAACCAAACAACCTCTGGCAAAGCGGATGGCACAACACAGAAGAGCTACCTCGTCAGGCCAGGACTCTGCAGTCTATTTACACCTACAGGCCAGTGGACACTCTTTCAAGGATGAGGATGTACACATCCTGGACAGGGAGGAACGCTGGTTTGAGCGCGGAGTCAAGGAGGCCATTTATGTGAAAAGGGAAAGTCCATCTCTGAATCGAGGAGGGGCCTAAGGGTACATCTTTCACCATCTTACAATGCTGTGATTGCAGCCATTCCCCAACTCTCTGTGAATGGTACTCGTGGCCGTTGATCAGTCGTCTTTGATCAGTGGTTGTTGATCAATGGTCATGAGAATTTGCATAATTATGATGAAGGAGACCTCCCAGCCCATTGTACCTTCAGTGGGCTAGTTTCAGTCATTATGCAAATGTACTGTTTATAAGATTGGGGAAACCTGCAGTCAGCTGAGACTGAAGAAGTCACTTGGATGAGTGACGAAACGTTTCTCCCATAAAACGCTACGTCCAGATGAACAGAATCAACTTTTGGGGATTTACTTTCCTGGATGATTGAGAATGCATCAAGATGTGTGATATTTGTATTTAACATCAGTGCCACTCACGGGAATACAGTGGTTCTATTTTGTACATCCATAAAGTCAGAGTAACAGGAAACCACAGAAGAGAACTGCAGCAGCCTTGAAGAGCTGAGCTTCATGGTAAAATCAGATCTGCAACGCTTTAACAAAAAGTGAGTCACAGCTCTGTGAGGGGCTCCTGTGTTTATGTCAAATTTACATTTATTTACATGGATTACCTAGAAGCACAACATTGCTAGATTGAACCATCTTCAAGCTTAAATGTTGCTCCCCTTCCATGTATTAAAATGCATCAAAAAACAGTCGGGGCTCTTGGCGGTGTTTTTACACTAACAGTTTTTGACTCCTGTAAAAATGTGGTTGGTAAATGCGGACATCTCCATTGTTAGGCTCCAACTTGCTAATTTCTTTTTCCAAGCAGAATACGGCAGGAATACAAATCATCTTTTTTATAGTCACATATTACTAAGATCAAATGAATTATCGCTCCTGCAAATATGACTTTATGTTTAAAGCCATTATGTTCACCTGCTTCTGCTTCGTGATAAGAGATTTTTGATTGAGAGCAGCCAGGCATACTAGGACAAGAGACGCAGTCATCGTATTTAATTCAAGAGATTAATGAATTCTGATTGGTGCAGGTAAGTAAGTAACATCACAAATAAGGGAATTCACATCTGTAAAACAAGCTAAACTTTTTCATTGTAGCAAAACCGATGATGAGTTGATGGAGAAGCTAATTTTAGATGGAAGTCCAATTCTGACCAGTTACACTGTTTACTGTCATTTAACCTCAAATCAGAAAGAATACTCTTTTAAACCAACTCAAATTTAGTATGGAGAATCGCCACTGCTAATGAGAGCTGGGGCTCTTTCCACAGCTAAGCAATCTTCAGCAGTTTTAGGGAAGGCACAGCATCAATGGAGGAGTCAGGCAAAGGCCATGTTTGCCTTTGTGTTTTTTTCCCAACATGTATCAGCTGTGCCGTGTGCATTTTTCAACCCTGGTTGTAACTTTCAAAATTAAGGTTTTTCCTGTGTCATTTGGGGCAAGCAATTTGAAGTGCGTGATAGTGCCATCCGATGCTGATTCTAAATGCATTGAAAACACGAGAGATTTCTGGACACACAAACATAATCTCTTCTCACCACTTGGACCACTTGCTAGATTCGGCTCCCTGCAGTTTTGTGTACTTCTCAAAGATCAAATGTGGAAGGACTTTTGGTTTAACAGAACGGGGAGCTTTAAAAGTACAAGGGGTAGCAATGGAGCCACCGAGAAGATAAAGATACAGGGTGTGCTGAAATTCATCCAAATGCTGATTTTTGCTCATTTTCCACCATGTTTAGAATGAATTAGGGAAAAACTATAGATTAGAGTTTAATTCTGTTTTCTGCATGAGCAAAATTTATTCCATTCCAACTTTTCATTAAGCCAAAAAGTTCATATAGAAGTGAAGTAGAAATGAACTGGATGAACTTTGCCTACAAATTAGAACCTGCAATAGAACATGTAACAGACCTGGGTCATTTTCACATATCAACTGTATGCTGCTGATCTCTACAAAGATCTGCAGATGTGGGTGATGCACAGTCTGACACGAAAGCAGACTGTTTTCTAAATTTGTCATGTAGGAATCTACTATAGTAGAATATTTATTTGTTGTTGTTTTTTTTCCATTATAATTGACATACTTATATTAAATACTAAGGTTATATGGCACATTTAGCTAAATAGCATGAGTGGGAGGGGGATTTCAGTATTGTGTGTTATTGAAATTGGTGATTGCGACTATTTGCAATGACTGGGCAACCACTGATATTTTCTAGTCACGAGTTCTATTTTTACTGTTTTGCGACTCAGCCATTAATGTCAGAACTGTTCTGCCGTAAAACATCTCACCAAGACTGTAGCTGAGCAGCCCCTTGACAAACTGCATTAATCAGCCTTCCATGGTTGCATATGGCTGACTGTGGTTGCATATGACATATGCGGACGTATGAATTTCCTCGTTCCAGATATGATCTAGAACAGGGAATACAAACTGTAACTGTTCAACAGGATACGATGAATATGATAGACTGAAGGAGTCTTGTGTAGTTGTAGTTCATAAAATAATCCCAAATAAAATGTAAATGAATATGATTGCATATTGTACTATTTTGTTGCTGTAATGGTATGTTAAATGTATGGTACATGTATGTACTGTACGTTACATATTTATTATTTAGTTGTGCTTAAATATTTTTGTTTCTTGTGCCCAGTCTTCCCTGGCCCAGACAAGACAATATCTCATCATCATCATCATCATCGTGATAACTGTAATCATCACCACTAGTGGTTGGCACTCACCACATCATACCACAAGTCCTGCAGTTTTGCTCATATTCAGTTGTCTGACCATGAAAAATGTCCTTTGTTATCAAAGCTGACGTTCACAGGTGGGGTTGTTCATGTTTAGTCAACCTGACAGTTAAACACTACCAGAAATACGAGAATATGAAAAAGAAAAAGAAAAAAGCAACAGCTCTCCTCTCTCTTTGATGGGAAGTTGTAAACAAGCAAGACAGAACAGAAGACTGCACCTCAAACCAGCTCGGTTCAGAAGTATTTTTAACTACAAAAGTACTTTGTTCTGGGACTTCACTGCCCTTCCATGAACATACTTGGAAAACATAAGAAAGCCAGAGCACACCGGCTTTTTACAGAGAACGGAAGACAAAGCAGCAAAAAGCGTCCAGGCAATACCTGGGGGCGATCGTGGCTCAAGAGTTGGGCGTTTGTCTTGTCTTGTAATCTAGCTTGCCATCACCAATGTGTGGATGTGTGGATGATTGTGTATAGTGTAAAGTGCTTTGGGGTCTTTAGGACCAAGTAAAGTGCTATACAAATACAGGCCATTTACCTGGACGGACATCAGCCACAATATATTTGCCATTTATGAAACATGTTTAACCACAGCAAAAAAAACTGTGGCCAAGCTTTCTGAATGCTTTCGCATTTTAAAGTAGTCAGCGAATCTCTTTTTTCTTCTCCCATTTCACTAATTAGGAAATTAGTGGGTAGAATCACCAAGAATTTTTACAAGATTGAATATTAGAAATTTCCAGTTAGCTACCATCTTATATAAATTTATAAAATATCCAAACATAATTCACCTCAGCTGACAGCTGTCAGGACTCTTTGGCTCATTGTTGTATTTAACAACATAACTACTGAAACCTCATGTGTTTATGTGTTTGTTACCAGTTTCTTACCTGGTATTCACTGGGCCAGAAAGTGCTCACAGCAAGCTCCACCTGGTGCCACTGGCGACCCTGGGAGCCTGAGATATTCCAAACTGCACTGCCCTTGGGACCCGAGTTTACCCGGACATAGACTTGGAGGTCCCCGGGGCTGTGGCCATCACGGCTGTATAGGAAGTAGCTGAACTGGATGCAATGAGTGTCGTTCTCACTGAGCGGGAGCAGAAGGAGCTGAGCCCTTTGGCCACCATAATGCTGCGAAGAATTCACCATCATGAAGGACCCTGGTATGAAAAAAAGAAAATTAACACTGATTAGAGAATAGCCTATTTTCTCTTAACTTTAGTTCTCGGTATCACAAAAGACTGCACTCATAGTTTTCATTTACTATCGGCAGAGTCTCACAGGGAGCCTACCGAGAGCACTTGGACAGAGAAAGGGAAGTTTGAAAGTTTAGCGCTGATAAAACTAAATGACCTTGCCAAGCAGATTCATCTTCTAAACAAGCGGCAGCTACACCTACACCCACTTTACAAACAGCAGCCATTTCAGCATTTTCACCTGCCATATTGAGCTAACTAACCTGAAATATAAAAAAATAACAAGATCCAAGTCTTTGGGCTTCACCTGTAACACCTCAGCCACGGATAGGTATGTCAACCCTAGATATGTTAGTTTTGAGCCGCTGAAGAATGTCTGCCTTCTTCTTATTTTTAAACTGCCAAAAAAGAACCTGAGAGCTAAAGTTGACAGGTTCAAGGTTGTTACTCGGAATATCTGTGAAATCCTCTCTGGCTATTTGTCTGTATTTGGTCTGTCTCTGCTACCTGCTTTCACAGGGCCATCAGTTTTGCAGCACTGTCTCAGATCTGGTGTGTTCAAAAGGACAGAGTGGATGTCAGATTGGACTTTCATTTTGGACTGAGGTTCACAGAGTCACTGCTGGCTCTCTCATCCCGGCAGCACACCAGAGATTCCCTGGCCATGAGAAGAGCATCACATTATACAGTGGGGAAAATAAAGGGTGAGGCTTGCCTTTGACTGTGGCCTTCAAAACAGTATAAAGTCAGTTTAAAGTGGGAGAAAATGGAATGGAAAATACAATCTTTATTTATTTATTTTTTTACCCGTGTTTTCTGCCACAAGCAGATGCCTATTCAGTATTCAAAAACAGCAACATTTCAACATGACATCTTAATACTTCTACGGCCAACATTTTTTAACAAGCCCAACCCTATATATCAAAACAAAAACAGTCAAAAACTCACTTTAGAATGAATGATGATGAAATATTATATGGAGGACAAATAGCTTTGAGTTTGAAATTTCCATTGAAAGAAAGTAATTAAAATAACATTTAGGGATGAGTGTGGATATGGAGTATATAGATACAGGAAGGTCTAGCTTATGTGGCAAGAGTGGTTTTATAAACATGTTCTGTAAACAGGTAACCATGGAATTTAAAATCAGTAAATTGAAATTTTGAAATATTTGGTCATTCTTGGTATGCATAAAACCCATTTCATGTTTGAGCTGCAGCGGTAGTTTAAGACCCTCTAAAAAGCTGTTCATCCTGTAAGAGCTGATTATAAGATGGATAGGCAGTGGCATTTGGGCTCAATAAATGTTCAAATTACACAAAAAATCAGTCATAAGCAGTTTGCAATGTTGCTTTTAGATGTCTTGAGTAATTTCTAAAGCTCTTCTTTTATCAGAATTGTTGAGCTGAACTTGTTTTTGTATTACTTCTAGAACCTTGCCAGTTTATTATTGGGCTGATATATGTATCAGTATCTGCATTTCTAACATATAAACAGATACTTAATAACTAATGTTAAATAAATTTGTTTGTTTTGATATTGTAATATCATATTTTTAAATCAGTTGAAATTATAGGTCCCAAGGTCAGTGCACTTAGAATATCTCGCTTAGAATCTTATTTCATGAATTACTTATTATTATACTATCACCATGAAAAACAATACCAAGCTCTTTCACTGGTGGAAAATCGTTGGAGATACAGAGAAACCTAGAATCTGAAGAAAAGAATGACAGCTATACAGTACAGTGGGAAATATAATTATTTGATCCTCTGTTTCGAAGTTTGCTGACGTACAAAGAACAGTCTCTATTTTTTGTGGCGGTTAATCTGTTCCTCTAGCAGAAAAGCAACCCCAAAGCATAATGTTTCATACTTGATTGTGGGGCCGATGTTCATTGGGTCATACTCTGCATTTCTCTTTTACCAAACATGGCGGGCCCAGTTGATGCAAGATAGCTTAATTTTAAATCTGACCCCAGAACTTTCTACCAATCCTCCTCAGAATCATTTAGAGGGAAAAACGTAAGATGGGCCTCTACATGTGCCTTCTTAAGCAGAGGGACCTTGCAAGATTTAAAACCATTATGGCGTAGCGTGTTACCAGTGGTGTTCTTAGTGACTGTCCCCCCAACTGCCTTCAGATCATTAACAAGCTTTTCTCATGTAGTTTCAGGCTCATCCACCACCTTTCTTTCTTTCCTTTCATGCTCCAGATCAAGAATGGCTTTGTAATCCTTTTCAGCTTTACACCGATCTATCATCTTGTCCCTGACATCATTTGACAGCTCTTTGGTCTTGCCAATGGCGGTGGAGATGCTGGAAGACATTGATTCTGTGGACAGCTGTACTTTACACACATAAAATACTTATTCCGCTCACTGGCGTGCCAATCAACTTTTATCTAACTTGTTTTTCCAGATCTTTGGTTGATATTTTTTTCTATTTCCATTAAAATGAAACTAACCTAAAATTACATTTTTATGTTTGTTTTTTGAAAGTGAGCAGACTTATGAATTCAGCAGGGGATCAAATAATCTAAATGGAAATGTACAGCTTAGGACAGTGGTTCCCAAACTTTTTTTGCTAGGCCCCCTTTGTTTTACAAGAAAAATGTTCGCGCCAATGTCAAAGGTATGTGCCTTTTTTCACGTCACGCTGTGCAGCAAGTTATTGTTTACATTAGATGAATTGCAGAATGGCAGATAGTCAGATTACCAGTATTTTGTCTCTATCTGTAGTATTTACAGGCTTACATATAAACACGCAGTTACTGTCCCTCTATTTAGAAAGGCAGAGGCGTCACGGTGTGATTATTTTACGTGTAGTTGTTTTTTTCCTGTGTAATAATATTCAACATTGCTATCAATACATTTTTCAAAAAATGTCTCTCGGTGCAAAATGGGTTTAAAAACATGAACAGCTGTGGGATACTGTTTGTCCGTGATTTAGACAGGGGGAACAAATCGTGGCAGGATCAGCCTGATGTTATTTGTATCCCACTGTAACTGTACTGTATAAAGAGCTAACATCTCCAAAATGTCAGGAGTAGTTAGTCATTACAACAAGTGTTTGTGAACTAAAAATCAAGAATGTGGGATACTGTTTGTCTGTGATATGAAGAGCCCAGCGCTGCTCCTGACGCAGGGAAAGCCAATTATGCAGGGGAGACCTACCTCGGCACTTGTGCAGGTGAAACCAAAGGGAAGACTTGCTTCACCATATTTTCTAGTCTTTGGCTTAGAATGATGTTGGTTTGGAAACATATTCAGCGATGCTTCATCTCCTGCTTTGCGTTTGTGTAGGCGCCCCGTGCTAGCAGTGTCCAAGCATTGTTTTTGTTTTTTTTCCCTTTTCATACCGCGCCCCCCTGCAATGGCTCTGCGCCCCCCCTAGGGGGCAGGCCCCACACTTTGGGAAGGTCTTGCTTAGGAGATGAGGTGTGGCAATCAGTGGGGAAAAAATGATAGAAAAGAGCAGAAAAGAGCTATCAGCAGGTTGTGATGTTTCTGTCAAGATCTTGAAAATATTCAAATCAGACATTCTTTAAAAAAACTTTTAGAATAGCCCCTAGAGTCCCGTGAAAAGCTGTGAGGACATTCTTAAACATGCTGGTTTAGATGAGGAAACTGGAGTGATCTTCAAAGAAAAGTACATATATATATATATATATATATACATATATATATATATATACACATATACATACATATACATATATATATATACATATATATATACATATACATGTATATATATATACATATATATATATATATACATATATATATACATACATATATATACATACATACATACATATATATACATACATACATATACATACATACATATATATACATACATACATATATATACATACATATATATACATACATATATATACATACATATATATATATACATATATATACATACATACATATATATACATATACATACATATATATATATACATATATATACATACATACATATATATACATATACATACATATATATATATACATATATATACATATATATACATACATATATATACATATATATACATACATACATATATATACATACATACATATATATACATACATATATATATATACATATATATACATACATACATATATATACATATACATACATATATATACATACATATATATACATATATATACATACATATATATACATATATATATATATATATATATATATATATATATATATATATATATATATACATACTAGGGGTGCAACGATATTCGTATCGATATTGAACCGTTCGATACAGTGCTTTCGGTTCGGTACGCATATGTATCGAACAATACAACATTTGTAATTTATTTTATCAACTTTCCTTCTGACGATGCTGTCTGTGTTGAGCGCTCAGTGAATCTGCGTTCGACTACTCTACTCCGCCTAGGCTGCACTGTCGAGCGCAGATCCACTGAGCGCTCAACACAGACAGCATAGTCAGAAGGAAGAGCGCAGGGCAAGCTAGCAAGACAGAAGTTAAGCTCTCCTTGCAACATGGACCTCCCCCACCCTCATTCAGATCTGGCGTTTGGAATTATTTTGGTTTCCATGTGACGTATGACCCTGAAGGTAAGCAAGTCATGGACTAAAGTAAAACAGTATGTTGGATGTGCCATGCAATGCTCAATTACATGGGTGGGAGCTAGTGTGTTAGCGCAGTTAGCTTGTTAACGTGTTGGCCGTCTAGCCCCATGCACGGGGCGATCGGCGGGAGATTTGCCGTGTTGTGGCGTTAAGGTCATTTCAACGAGATTAACCTGAAAGCACTAGTGGGAACACAACGAATATGACTGCACATTTACACCGACATCATCCTAGTGCAAAGACAAAAACAACAAACATGCTACTAACTTTAGCCGAGTCATTTAGACAGCTGTTAGCACATGATTCTCCTTATGCTGCTGAGAATATAGCCCAGAAGAAGCGGATAGTATAGCTTTTATTTTGGAAAGAGACATTTCTCTGTAATAAACTCTCTTTTCCAAAGATGAGTGATTCCTCAATCAGATACAGGGCTTGCAATATCGCTAGCCTGACGTCCTGGGGCTAGCGATTTTTTCAGTCGGGCTACCAAAATCTATCTCTTCCCTGCCCGTCGGGCTATTGTAGGAAGGAAAAATATGTCAATGCTTTTGCATTCTTTCAGAAATGTAGCTGGGTAATTATGTCATTGGCATCGGTGAGCCACTGTCAATATGTGACATATTGAAGTCGCGTTTGAATTTGCGCTTGTTTTTTTGCTTTCACTTTGCAATCGTGCGAACTGTGTATAGAGAGCGACAGCACTGATCTGTGAGTGACGATAATTTGCGCACCAATTCCTCTGACATCGTCTTATTAATCGTTAGCTTACTATGCAAACATGACAAGTGAAATCTCCCGCAGCAAGCTTAAACATGTGAGAGGTTGATCGCGCAGAGAATCGCTGAGCTTATGTGAGTGAGTGTGTAAAAGCAGCAGGATTTATATTTCAGTTTTTCTGAGCCAAATAAGACAGGTCAGGGTGAAGAAGTGACAGCCAAAGAAAAGCTTACCACAAAACGGAGAAGTTATGACAAATCAGACTATAAGGCAAAAAGAAAGTGCAGCTTTATGGCTTCATGGACAAAAGAATTTCTGTGGCTGCAATATGACGAGCTAAATAACCAGGGCTGCACATAAGTGGTCCGCAGGTGCGCATTCGCTGTCAAAATAAAAAACACGCACAAGGGTTAGGGTTAAATTTAAAAACTGTACTTTTGAGTTAAAATATATATTTATAATTTTAATAAATGACAAATTAAAAAGGCATGAACATTTTTTTTGTATCGAAAAAATATCGAACCGTGACACCAAAGTATCGAACCGAACCGTGAATTTTGTGTATCGTTGCACCCCTAATATATACATACACATAAAAAAAAGTTCCCCACTCGCCCCCTGTGGGCGGTCAATCCTTCAAGCTCGGGTCCTCTACCAGAGGCCTGGGAGCTTGAGGGTCCTGCGCAGTATCTTAGCTGTTCCCAGGACTGCGCTCTTCTGGACAGAGATCTCCGATGTTGTTCCCGGGATCTGCTGGAGCCACTTACCTAGCTTGGGAGTCACCGCACCTAGTGCTCCGATTACCACGGGGACCACCGTCACCTTCACCCTCCACATCCTCTCGAGCTCTTCTCTGAGTCCTTGGTATTTCTCCAGCTTCTCGTGTTCCTTCTTCCTGATGTTGCTGTCATTCGGAACCGCTACATCGATCACTACGGCCGTCTTCTTCTGTTTGTCTACCACCACTATGTCCGGTTGGTTAGCCACCACCATTTTGTCCGTCTGTATCTGGAAGTCCCACAGGATCTTAGCTCGGTCATTCTCCACCACCCTTGGGGGCATCTCCCATGTTGACCCTGGGACTTCCAGGTTATACTCGGCACAGATGTTCCTGTACACTATGCCGGCCACTTGGTTAGGGCGTTCCATGTATGCCTTGCCTGCTAGCATCTTGCACCCTGCTGTTATGTGCTGGATTATCTCTGGGGCATCTTTACACAGCCTGCACCTGGGGTCTTGCCTGGTGTGATAGACCCCAGCCTCAATGGATCTTGTGCTTAATGCTTGTTCCTGTGCTGCCATGATTAGTGCTTCCGTGCTGTCTTTCAGTCCAACTTTGTCCAGCCACTGGTAGGATTTCTGGATATCAGCCACCTCCTCTACATACCGTGCAGGGGCCTGTCTTCCATGATGGTTCCTTGTCTTCCTCCACTTTCTTGGGTTTCTGCTGCCTGAGGTATTCACTGAGCACGCTGTCAGTTGGGGCCATCTTCCTAATGTATTCTTGGATGTTCCTTGTCTCATCCTGGACTGTGGTGCTGACACTCACCAGTCCCCGGCCCCCTTCCTTCCGCTTAGCGTACAGCCTCAGGGTGCTGGACTTGCATGCATGGTAAGGAGCTGTCTTGTCTTGATGTCAGTGGCTTCAATCTCCTCCTCTCGTCAACTAGCAGCTGGTTCATTTGTGCTGTCAGACACTCGTGGAGTGCAGTCAGCTTCTTCAGCCAGTAGGCGTGAACCATGTCAGGGCCTGGTGCTGTCCAACTCTTCATACTGGAGACCCTTTCTTGGACATCGGCATCGTAAGCTTTTCTTTGGCTGTCACTTCTTCTCCCTGACCTGTCTTATTTGGCTCAGCAGAACTAAAATATATATCCTGCTGCTTTTACACACGCACTCACATAAGCTCAGCGATTCTCTGCGCGATCAACCTCTCACATGTTTAAGCTTGCTGTGGGAGATTTCACTTGTCATGTTTGCATAGTAAGCTAATGATTAATAAGACGATGTCAGAGGAATTGGTGCGCAAATTATCGTCACTCACAGATCAGTGCTGTCGCTCTCTATACACAGTTCGCACGATTGCAAAGTGAAAGCAAAAAAACAAGCGCAAATTCAAACGCGATTTCAATATGTCACATATTGACAGTGGCTCACCGATGCCAATGACATAATTACCCAGCTACATTTCTGAAAGAATGCAAAAGCATTGACATATATTTTTCCTACAATAGCCCGACGGGCAGGGAAGAGATAGATTTTGGTAGCCCGACTGAAAAAATCGCTAGCCCCAGGACGTCAGGCTAGCGATATTGCAAGCCCTGTATCTGATTGAGGAATCACTCATCTTTGGAAAAGAGAGTTTATTACAGAGAAATGTCTCTTTCCAAAATAAAAGCTATACTATCCGCTTCTTCTGGGCTATATTCTCAGCAGCATAAGGAGAATCATGTGCTAACAGCTGTCTAAATGACTCGGCTAAAGTTAGTAGCATGCTTGTTGTTTTTGTCTTTGCACTAGGATGATGTCGGCGTAAATGTGCAGTCATATTCGTTGTGTTCCCACTAGTGCTTTCAGGTTAATCTCGTTAAAAATGACCTTAACGCCACAACACGGCAAATCTCCCGCCGATCGCCCCGTGCATGGGGCTAGACGGCCAACACGTTAACGAGCTAACTGCGCTAACACACTAGCTCCCACCCATGTAATTGAGCATTGCATGGCACATCCAACATACTGTTTTACTTTAGTCCATGACTCGCTTACCTTCAGGGTCATACGTCAAATGGAAACCAAAATAATTCCAAACGCCAGATCTGAATGAGGGTGGGGGAGGTCCATGTTGCAAGGAGAGCTTAACTTCTGTCTTGCTAGCTTGCCCTGCGCTCTTCCTTCTGACTATGCTGTCTGTGTTGAGCGCTCAGTGGATCTGCGCTCGACAGTGCAGCCTAGGCGGAGTAGTCGAACGCAGATTCACTGAGCGCTCAACACAGACAGCATCGTCAGAAGGAAAGTTGATAAAATAAATTACAAATGTTGTATTGTTCGATACATATGCGTACCGAACCGAAAGCACTGTATCGAACGGTTCAATATCGATACGAATATCGTTGCACCCCTAATATATATAGATGTGTGTGTGTAGATAAATTATCACTAATTATAAGTTTTTTAAACCATTAATGACTACATTGACTTTCAAAATGATGTTTTATTAAAGAAATGTTGAAAAGATAGGAAGACAAAGCGAAAAAAGACACATACAGATAATGCAGAAAGTAAGAATTGTTACCTTGCAGTGCTAAAAGTGGCTTTAAAGATCAAATAGTTTCCTCTTTAATTTCTAATCTTTCAGTCATCATCAACATCAGATGGACTCTTTGATGTCGCCCACAGGAGGGTGAAAGCATGCTAATTGAACGGATAACCTTCACATATGGCACCTTGTGGCGGGTGATGCTACTTGACATGGCCAGGGAAGACAAGCACATGGGTAGTGTAGTTGCTTAGGTACTGTAGTTTAGGGAGAGTGCAATCAGAGGCCTGCCTCCTGCCATTAATCATACTGACATAGTTATTAGGCCATAATGGCAACCGAGGGAATGCTTAAACCGGAGAGATGGCTGTAATATTTGCACGCTGACGTGTAGGACACATATCAGCACACACACTCCTCGCTGAAACACACATAGTTTACAGCATCAGAAGCAGACCTGGGGCCTAGTCACACTGACCTTCCCTTGAGAAAAGTGGCTTCTTCTTTTAACTTTTCCAGCAGTCCTTCTACTTTCTTTTGCCAGCTTACATTCTTATTCTTTTATATTTTAAGCCAGATCTATATTTTAATTTCCCCAAATACATGCAGTATTAAAAAAAGAACAAACGACAAGGTGGTTCATATATTCAGATAACATTCACCATCTGTTTTAAGGTAAAAAAAACAAAACAAAATCACATCATTGGCACGTCATGAACGGACTCCATTCCATTAAAAAAGGAGACATTTTTCAGAATGCAGTAGGTATTCTTTCAGACTTTAGAATGCAGTGTGCTGATAAAGTAGAGACAATCTATTTACACTTTAATGCGCTCTGAATGAAGAAATCTTCGACTGAGTGCAGTTATTTATTTAGGCAAAGGCAAATGTGAAATGAACTCAATTACACTAAGTGTAGTTTGTGTTATCAAGTAATTTTCCATGTCTCACCCATGATACAGTGGCATCATTTGGAATTCAAAATCATATTACCAGGAGTCTGATATAATGCGTAGCCTTGAGTGTGCTCAGCCTGCTCAGTCAGGGGCTTTTAATTCCATTTATCAGCTGCTTTCTTTCGAGAAATATAAAAATGAAACAGGTCAAAGGGTGAGACAGATGCACGGACAACCTGGATATCTTTGAGATTTAACATGCATGTCACAAAGCATTGTCGACCAATGTACATTCCCTCCCTTGGCTCCTCTTCTCTGCCCCCAGAGCACGGATAAGACGTCAAACTGCCAGAAATATCCTGTGATAACAAGCAGCTGCTCTCCTTTGAGAACTCATGGTATTCTTGGACGACACTGAAATTCTACTCTGCTTCACCTGCTTGCAGGCGAAGGCCGGGCAGGCTCTGGCTAAGCCCTCGCCGCTGCTGCTGCTTTGATGTGCGAGTTCTCCAGGCGGGGCTCTTTGGCTAAATTGCTTTTTCTTCAGCTATGAGAGCTGGAGCCTGTCATTGTTGGAGGGCAAGTCTCCAACTGTCCTTATGACAGGATTGCACTGGGAAGTGTGGGCGCTCGGAAATTACATAGGAAGCAGCTACAAGCAACGCTCTGTCTCTCATTTTACGGAAATATCTTTAAGCAACTTGTCTCCTTTGTTACTGAAGCTCCAGCCTCCATTTGATTGTACTGAAGCCATCTGGTGGTTAAAAGAGTGAAGGACACAATAAGTCCTTCAACCTGAACAAACTAGGTTAGGTCTTAGTTTTTGGACAAAGAAATATATATTTTTTTAAATTTTGCCTTTGTGCTCCACCACAGTGCATTTTAAATCAAACAATAAAGGTATGATTTAAGTGAAGACTTTAATTTGAGTGGGTTAACAAAGGCATTGCATTCATTGTTAGAGAATTATGACCAAATCTATACACATTCCAACACTTTCAGAGACTATATTTGGACAGTTATCTGAGAAATAGTTTCACGGTTCAGTAAAACCGGTTGCCTTGTTATTTCATGACAAATTAAGCAGATAAAATACACTATATTGCAAAAGGTATTCACTCACCCATCTAAATGGTTAAATTCAGGTGTTTCAATCACCTCCATGGACACAGGTTTAAGCCTAGGCATGCAGACTACTTCTACAAACATTTGTGAAAGAAAAAGTCACCCAGGAGCTGGTGAATTCCATCGTGATACTGTGACAGGATGCTACCAGTGCAACAAGTCCAGTCGTGAGCCTTCCCAGAGAAGTGTAAGCTGTTGTAGCTGCAAAGACTGAACTCACATATATTAAAATTATTAAACACTTTAGAATCTGATGTCACTCAAGTTCATAGGTGTCTGAAAGCAGACAAACAATTACTTTTGGTAATATAGTGTATCTGCTGTTTATGTCAAGCACTGAATTTGCATTTCATAGCTGTTCAGTGTGCTCTCAATATGAGTTCCAAAGAGATTTTAAATTCAGTTCAGTTCAATTCACTTTATTTATATAGCAATAAAATCAAAACCTAAGTGGCCTCAAGGCACTTTTAGTGTAAGGTAAAGACCCTACAATAATATAAAGAAAACAGAGAAAACCCCAAAAATCATATGACCACCCGTTAAGCAAGCGCTTTGGTGACAGTGCGAAGAAAAAACTCCCTTTTAAGAGGAAGAAACCTCCAGTAGAACCAGACTCAGGGAGGGGCGGCCATCGCCCACGACCGGTTAGAGTGAGTGGAGGAAAACAGGACAAAAACATGGAAGACAGCCAGAGAGTAATAGTAAATAATAATCAAAAGCAGAATGGTGTATAAACACATAGTGAGGGGAAAAAAAGGTGACTGAAGAAGAAACACTCAGCGTAAATCTGAATTTAGAAGCAGAAAATTTGAGGCCATCCAGGTCTGTAAGTCGTTATATGTCTTCTTGAATAGAAGTCATTTGCATTTGTCATTTGCATAGTAGTTCAAATCTATGCTCTGCCTTCTTATGATACTGCCTAAGGCAGGGGTCAGCAACCTTTAAGACCCAAAGAGCCACTTGGACCCGGTTTCCCCGCAAAAGAAAACACTGGGAGCCGCAAATACTTTTGAAATCTAAAATGAAGATAACACTGTATGTATTGTTTTTTTTACCTTTATGCTTTGTGTGAACAACTAAGGTGTGTTGCTTATGAAATCCATGAAGTGCTACAGAGAAAATCACATTTTATTTATGTAATTAACACATTTTGAACTCTTAAAGAAATATAACAAAAGGAAAGACACCCAGCTGAACTAAAATGATCCATGTAGCAAACAACAACTGTTGTGAGCCGCCACCCTTATATCGCCTTTGGGCTTTTGGAGCCTTGAACTGACTTTTAAAAAATAATTGGAAAAAAGCACTATGCTGCTAAAAAATTAAGAATAGATATTTGCAAAATTGTGCTTAAATATGTATTTTACCTGGTTAATGTGTTTGGCGGGGAGTGATCTGCAGCGCCGCTGCAGGGGAGGCGGACGCACCTGAACGGCACCCGCAATCACGCCTCATCGCCTTAACGTCTGTGTCATCTATGCTGTTGTGTTTGTTTGTTTGTTTGTGTGTCGGGCTGAAAAGCTACAGCCGGCTGTATGCATACAGCAACCGTGTGTGAAAAGTGGTCAATAAAGAGATGCTGAAAAGAGATGCAAACATCGTCGGGTCTGCCGTGATATGTTTACAATGGGACTTCTGCTCCTGAACCTCTGCGCACAGCATCTGAAAATCGGGGCTGTACGAAGTCACTTTCAACTTTACACAGGACGTTTGTTTTTAACATAGTTCACGGTGGAGAATAGCTGCTGACATAATGTGGATCCAAAGATCCATAATTGGCCTACCTGGGGTTGAAAGTCTCGATAAATGCACGGCGTTTCGGCGGGTACACCGGCTTCCGCGAGTGTGACGCTTATTTTGAGCGATGAAAAAATAATAAAATATAATTTTATTTTTATATTTCAATATCACAATAATCTTCCAATGTAGAACTACAAGTTAAAAAAGAACTAACATAAATAAAATACTCTTCAGCTAAATACTAAATATTTTCTCAAACCACACGGAGCCGCACTATAAGGACTAAAGAGCCGCAGGTTGCCGACCCCTGGCCTAAGGAAAGCATGTATATTGTAAACAGAAGTGGTCCTAGCATGTAACCCTGTGGAAGTCCATAATTAACATTAGTGTGTGGAGAACTCTACATTTACATGACCAAATTGGAGTCTTTTAGATAGATGTGATTCAAACCACTGCAGCGCAGTACCTTTAACATCTACAGCAAGCTCTAATCAGTGTAATAAAATAGCATTAAACGCTGCACTGCGGTCCAGCAGGACAAGCACAGTTCACTGTCCAGAAGGTCAAAGGTTAACTTTAGTACCACAGTGCAGCTTCAATTTATAAATAGCAATCTAATAAGTAACGTATTTAAAGACCTAATAAAATATCAGCAGTAAAGGAAGCAAGCTCCTGAAGGTTAGTACACTAGCACAAATTTCTCAAAAGCATTCATCGCACCTCTTTTCAATTTAGGTTGATGGAGTAGGTCAGCATGATTGATGCAGTAATTAGAAATTTGATAAAACTCATGAAGATATTAAAATCTCAGATAACCTTACTCAACATCCTTGAGGACACAGACATCAATAGAGACACAGTGTATAAGCACAGACAAGCTTCTGTAAAAAAAAACAACAAAAAAAAACAACACCCAATGCAGAGAAATTCTCCATAAATCCATAGAAGCTGATAAGGCTCCATCCATTTCTCCCCTGACCCTGCCAAGGGCAAGGGAACATGCATTAAGAGATTAGGGGACGGCCTCGGTTCCCTGAATTCATATCAGAATGTGGGGTGGAAACCTGAGTCATAGGTCTGGCCGCTTTTATCACACTTACACCAAGAAAAACACGAGAGGAGCTGAAAGTGGAAGGGACGAGCGAGAGAGTACGGCAAGAAAAGAAGGAGCGATAGCGGGGTGCTTTTATCTTTATGTTTGTCTCTGTCATTTTTGGTTAGCATCCCTCTGCTGCCATCAATAACTCTTTGTACAACTCAGGCAGGCCTATTCCACACAATGACAACACCATCATTTCTTGAAAAAGGCCAAGCAAAACCTGATGCATTTTAATCAAATTGTTATCTAACATTTTCTGCCTCCTTGTGCCTCCACGTAGACTCGCTGTGAATGCCGGTTTATAGCCTGCTTTCTCGTCATTTTGACTGTGTGATTGATGAGAACAAGCCCGAGGAGGATCTTCATTAACCCTCCCTCCTCCAGGACACCTGCAGAAGGTCATTCAAGATTTTCAATTTGGACTCTGAATTTGGTCTTTCAGATCTCCATTTGCTTTCTGCCTTTTATTCTTTTTTTTCTGATATTGCAACTTGGAGCTACTCTGACCACAGATGATATTGCACACCCAAGAGGAGTGAAGTGCGGCCAGTGTAGATGATTAGGAGGGCGCAGATTGGTCTCGCTGTTTGCTGCTCTTTGTATCTCTGGCGGCATATCTTGGCAGCATCATCTCGAATGACGGGGTCTCTGATCGGGATGTCGACGCCAGAGTAGGGAAGGCAGTTGGTGTCCTGCGACGTCTCCAACCTATTTGGAACTCGACTTCCCTGAATGTAAGGGTCAAGATCAGACTACTGAACTCTATCGTCTTCCCTACTGCACTTTACGCTAGTGAAACCTGGCGCTCAACAAGTGCAACTATTCAACACCTGAACGTGCTTCAACAACGTGGCTTGCGGCGAATCCTGAGAATTTCCTACCGGGACCGAATAACAAATGAGGAGGTCCTACGAAGAGCAGGCACCCGCCCATTAGCCGATGTTGTTGCAGAAAGACGCTTTCGCTTTGCGGGACATATTTTACGCCTACCCCCTCATCGCCCAGCTAAGATTGCCATGACATGGCGTCCACGAACTGGCAAGCGAAAGCAAGGCCGACCAAAGACCACATGGCGTCGAACATTTATGGACGACCTGAGAACTGTCGACATTGCCTGGGACGAAGCTGAAGCAGTCGCTGCTGACCGACATCGATGGAGATCACTAGCTGCCCGATGCGCCGCTCGGCGTAGGAGGAACTAAGTACTAAGTAAGTAAGTATCTCTGGAGGTGGTGTGTGAACTGCTCGGCTGGCGGGGACAGAGGAGCTGGGGCTTGTTTACTGGAGCCAAAAGACAATGCAGATTTTACCACTTACAAAGTCACACAGTGCTTGCTGCGTACAAATGGGAAATCTGCAAACCAACAGCAGCTGGTCATGAATGCGACACTGGCAGAGCCTAAACACCCTGCAAACAATACAACTCTGAGTGCAGCTGACGGCTCCAGCTAATGAATTCTACAGGTGAGAGTCGAGAGCCAGGCAGACAACCTGGAGACCGCTGACAACAACAGAGTCATTACTGTGTTTCTACGCTGACACTTCCAAGATGCGCTGATTAGCACCACATACTGAGTGAAATGTGCCAACAATGCGTGCTTTCATTAGACTATGCAAATGCTGCATCGCATCACATGTAGCTGCATCACCTGATCTACTAGCAGATTAAAAAGATGCACAAGTCAAATTCATTAGTGTTCGGTTGCTTCTCCAATGCAGTTGATTAATAAATAATTAAGTCAGCTAATTTTACTTTTTTTAGTGCCTCTAAAATAATATCTGGCCTTAAACTATTTCCAACAGTGCAATTTAAGCTCTAAGCATCCCAGAAACTATACAAACATAAAGTCAAAGCATAAAGTCAAACATGACTTTCAAAAACGCCAGTAAATCTTTGAAAGACCCTGTAGGGAAAACAAAACTACTTTTCCCACGAAAAATGACATCACTTCCAATTTTTGCAGGTAGTTTATGCGATAGTTCACACTAACAACGTGATGACTTTTATTCCAACATAGGAACTGCTATGAACAGTGTTTCTGGGTTGTAATGTTTTTGTTGTCACCAGCACTTTTTACAAAGCCATTTGTGAAAGGAAACCATAACCTGGGAAAAGTTGAATGCATAAAATGTAAGTAACGCAATGTATTTATCAAGTGTCTGTATTAAGGGTGCACTGTAACAATAGAAGGGTAAATAAGATTTACCCAAGCTGTCCAAACTAGGATTTGAATAAAAAAGAAAACACTGTTGATGTAAAGTTTTCTGACATTCTTGGTATACTTGTCATGATTTTATACCCAGCTCAAAGTCAACATCACACTCAACAATAAGTCCAATGAGGCATTTGAGAAATGCACAGCCAAGTTGTAAACACCCCACCAAACTTAGTGAGCTGAATTTGCCTAAACAAGGCAGAGTTTTGGATAGTAGTGAGAATGCATCTGCAGGATTCCCCTGACATTTTCTTTGTGCAAACAGCCTTAATAAAACCAGTATATTGTGGATGATTGATACGGTGACGCCACTCAGCTTTTGCTACAATTAAAGCTCCACAGCAGCTCAAGAACTATTTTCATCCCAGAGTATTTCTTAGGAGGAGACTTCTATCAGCAAACAAGGTCTTCTGAAGGTTTTCTGACTATCCAACACCAATGTATTTCGTTCAGTGGCCCATGCAACATGTAATTCATTAAATGTAGGAATTCTGCTGTTCTAGTACACAGTTCTTTTCAATACATGCATGACATATGGCTCCAGTACTATATGAGCAGCCCTTATTAATGCCAATACAAAGTATGAGTGTAGTTTAGCTTATAAAGATGTTCCAACAGCGTGGGATGAGGGTAGTGATATGGAATTTTAAAAAATGACACTGAATAACCTCTGTTGGAGGAAATTTAGCATGGAATTCAGCAGTGGCATCAAGTAAAGAAAGAACAAAGCATTCATCATTTTGCAGGCACTGTTTTTGAGGCAATTATATCTGCAGCCTCAAAAGAAAACATGTTTTCAAAATTTAAATATGAAAAGCTGCAATCAAGATTTTGTTTATTTCATCCTTGCATGGCTCAACTACTATTCAGAAAATGTAATAGCAGCATTGTTTCAGCAGCAGATCAAGGAAGCCTGACGCCAATGACCACTCTGGTTCCAACTTCTCAAACATAAAAGCTCATGGGCCACCCACATGTCAGTGTACTCTCCCTAGAAGAGGTGCTTAGTTATAAGAGATGGACTTCTTGCAGTCATTGGGAGCGTGGATTTATTGCTTCCGCCAAGAATAAATCCTGATCCTAAACTCAACCCTAAACATTGGTCCTAAGTCAGCCAGAGTTCAGGACATCTGACAATGACATGAGTTAATGGAAGTGGACTTGCGATGCAGGGGAATCTTCTCAGTGGCAGAAATCAATAGTGCATTAGCAGCCGCCCAGCAACAACGTGTGGGCTGACTATCCTTTCTCATATACAACTACCAGCTCTCCACCCCTCTGCTGCATCTTGATATATCCCACCCGCCCTCAGCGTCTTCATCTAACTCCTGTGATCTACTGTTTGTTTCATCTCGGCATACTGAAGGCCTTTGGGGGAGCTGCTGCTGTTCTGCTCTGCTCTCTATGCCAGTATTCCTCACTCTCTCTGCCCTATTTCTTCTAGGTTTCTCTGGCCATTTACTAAGCAGAGCGTGTCATCTCCCAGGCTCAGTCTCTCACTTGTGCTACAGGATCAGGGCTCAGAGCAGGGAAATGGTGGACTAACAGATTCAGCAGCAGGGAGCTCTCCCATGGGGCGAAGAATGATGTATACTCGCTGAGAACATTCATCACCATACATGGAGTTTGACAAGGCTGCAGCTAATGTAATATGTGGAATCATGTCTTTTCTCTCACAGTCATCGAAATCCCCCCACCTCTATCGAAGATGCATTTGATAGCACAAAAGGCAAAGGTGACATAGGACAAATCTTATGGCGAGACTAAAAGAACTGTGGTTTCAATCAACATACAACATATATACATTTATTTGGGGGATTATAAGAGATTACAATGATTCTAATACAAAGTGTTCCCCTTTTCTTTCTCCTTTTTTCCTGTGAAATACTCGAGAGCAGCAGTGTAGTGGTGCGTATACATAGATATACGATGTATACCCACTTCGACACAGGGGAGCTGTTTTCTGTATACTTACCTAAAAATAGGCACAGACACATCAGTGCACATCTTGCAAAGCAAGGCTGCACTCAATCATGTTACGGTCTATGCAATATGTGGTGTTTTCTGTGCAAAGAGACGTCCTTCCTAGCTTTAACCTTTAGAAAAATACCTCCTAAATAGCTAAACTGTTGAAGTTATGTGATACACGGTGACAATATTGCTTTACACTGGGAGCAATATGGGTACAATTTCATGTGGAAAAATCCAGCACAATCAGTACATATCCTCCTGTTTTTAATCAGTCTGGATGTGTAGTTGTAGGAACTTAGAATTTATGATAATATATGCTGTTTTTACTCATCACAAAACTGAACTATTCACTAGAAAGCATATCTTGTCTTTACACCTTTGTGCCTTGGTTATTTTATGTTTCCTTGTCTGGTGCTTCTTGTTAAGTGTTAGTATTCATGTTGTGTTAGTCTCTATTGGTTATTTCCTGTGTCTTGTGTTAGCTTTGCTTTCTGTCTGTCCTTTCCTGGTTTCCTGATTACTTTCACCTATCTTTCATTTCTCACCTGTTTGGCCTTCCTATTCAGGTCTCAGTACATTTACAGTCTTTTTCTTGTCCTTTGTCATGATATCTCTGTACTTTTATGTGTGTCCAATCCTTTCCTTTTGGATTTTGGGATTTTAAATTTCAGTTTTCTTTGCCTTTGGAGCATTTTTTGTATCAGCAAATAAAAGCTCACTTTGAAATCATCCTTGACTTTCTCATGTCTGCGTTTGATCCTCAATATGACACATATTGAAGGTATTATCAAATGTACAACAAGTGTATAATTGTTCTTTTTGTATTAAAAAATGTACTCACCACTTTTGGATTTAAATGAAATAACAAGTATATGAAGCCTAGCTGCTCCCTTACTGAGTTGTAAAAAAAGAAACTGTTATTCAAACATTAACAATATCAAAAATTAATGTGGGTGCTAGGCATCCAATGATACATGTGTAATAATAATAATATATTATAAATGTTGTTGTTTGTACTTTACTAGTCTTTATATATAAAATGCAGACAGATGCTCGTATTTGATTCTGTTTTGATTTTTACACCGGATGTTGGATGTCCATTCATCCTTTTGAATGTCAAAGAAATGTCAGTATGTTGTATTCAAGCTATGAAACATTTATTAAACGTCAATTTTGTGAAATCCTAGCACGTGATAGCCATCTGTTATGTTATATCATTAGACACAACTTCCTGTAAAGCGTTAACACGACTTTTTATGAACCATGTGATATATGGATTGTGTTTAACCTAATTCACCAACCCTGATAGACACATTTTAATGTCGTAGTTAAAACACTAACTCTCTGCCAATGAAAATGAAAATAAATAAGAGAAAAGGCTTAAAGGGGAAAATGGAGAAAACACACTGTCTGAGCCTATGCATTTCTTTTATATGCCTTGGCATGCCACATAATTACTTTCTTTATAAAACTAATGGATACAACTAAGGTGAGAAAGGTGAGAAAAGCCTATCCTTTAGAAAGAAAGCATATGCTTCAGTCTATTATCACTTTCTTGATGAGTATAATAGGGTTTGTAGAGGTGCAGAAAATAGACACAGGTCTAGGAGGCTACGATATGAGAGGCTTCATCTCAGACTAGAAGCTGAAATCTCTCAAACATCAAAGAAGGAAAGAGGAGACTTACAACATCCCCTAAGTGCAAGGTACATTACACAATGCAACATGAGAGTGAGTTCTCAGGTAGAGTAACCTGAGGTAAAGGGAAGGAAGAAGCCAATCGATAAAACTGGGTTCTGTGCCGGATCTGTCTGAAGTTCTCAGCATTTCTTGATGCTTGGCAAAGACAAACAAGGCTTTCTGTTCCCTGAACCTATCCTCTCAAGATAAACCATTTCCTTGGCTGTATTTGCCCTTCACTGATAGGGACGGTGAGAAGTGGGAGGGAACTTTAAGCCTGAAATCTGATTTTCATCAGTTGGTGCACTGCAGAGCTGCAGCATCTGTGTAGAGGAGGAGATGGAGGGGTTATCTGCCAGGTTGGATCAAAGCCCACTGCAAGTCCCACTGCCCACCTACCTCTACTACCCACCTCCACACTCAGAGCTGCTGTGATAAGACCCTATCAGTTACAGTCCTACAGTGTGCCAGCTAGGGCTGCTCGATTATGGCAAAAATGATAATCACGATTATTTTCACTGAAATTGAGATCACGATTATTTGACGATATTTATTTAACCCTTTAAGACCTAAATGGTAAATGGTAAATGGCCTGTATTTATATAGCGCTTTACTAGTCCCTAAGGACCCCAAAGCGCTTTACATATCCAGTCATCCACCCATTCACACACACATTCACACACTGGTGATGGCAAGCTACATTGTAGCCACAGCCACCCTGGGGCGCACTGACAGAGGCGAGGCTGCCTGACACTGGCGCCACCGGGCCCTCTGACCACCACCAGTAGGCAACGGGTACTATAGAACCAAGTCCACCAGAGCTTATATTATTTTTTTACATGCTGTAGTGCCATTTGTGGGAGCATTTCAAGTTGCTATACATCAATACAACTGTTATAGCCCATATTTTAATAATATGTATGCATTAAGTCCATAGTAATTACATAAATTGCAAAAAAGTGCAATAAACTACAAAAAATATTGAAAATCGCTTTTGTTTTGTTTACATATATTTCTACTTGGAGAAATTTAAGAGGTTTATCCCTCAAAACTTTAAATACAATAAAGTTGCAAAAAATAGTTTACAACAACAGGAAATTTATTTTGAGTGTCTTCATAGTTTTATTTTGGAGATACAGTTTTTATATACTGCAGGAAAAACAAAAAACAATCCTATGATGCAAATTTGCAAAGAAAACAGCATGTGCATCATTTCACTGTGGGAAGTGTTACGAACAGCTGATGGATCGGCAAAGCGTGTTTCTGGAATATTATGTTTTTGTTCCTGCAAGCGCTTTTTATGCAGTTTTTGCAAAGCTTTATGTGGAAGGAAACCGTGACCGAGGACAAGCTGATGGCATCAGATGTAAGTACACCTCCTCCGGTTTCATATGCAAAACAAATTATTGTGCTAGCTTACACGGTTCAGGTTCTACAGGGATTTAAAAATAGTTACGCAAAACGGAGCGTGCTGCTCTGACCGGCTTTAAAGGGTTAACAATGACTTTAAAAAAAATAATATAAAATAGTGTGCAACACCACTGAAGTTTTTTTACCTCTCTTTTCAACCAACAGCAGTCACTCTCCTCTCCAAATAACTTCTGCTTAGCTTTCCGAGCTTCCCTCGGGTCTTCTTAATCAGCGGTCTCCAACCTTTTTTGCGCCACGGACGGTTTATGCCCGACAATATTTTCACGGACCGGCCTTTAAGGTGTCGCGGATAAATGAGGGAGGGGCTAATAATCGGCTCAGTCATTTTTAATGATCGTTGAAAGCCCAGATCGTAATCGTGATTAAAATTCGATTAATTGAGCAGCCCTAGTGCCAGCAGTAGATATGGCAAGGTAAAGTGCATCTGGAGGAGAGAGGCTACCATCTGGTCCAAATCACCTTCAAGCTGCAAGGACCAATCATGTCTTTCTCTGCACCTGTCCCCTTCCATAGCCCAGCCACAAAGCCCTGACCCCAGCAACATACTGTCAGCCATGGTTAGCGTGGGCAGGAAAGTGCTGAAATACTGAATGTGGGACAGCGGCAGCAAAGCCAAGGAAATTGAAAGAAGCAGTTTTGCACAATACAAGGTTTTGAAGTCAAGCACAGATACAAATGTTTTTTGACTGAAACTGCTGACAGCTGTGAGTGTGTGTCACACACAAAAACTCTTTGACTTCACAAAAATCCCAAATGAAATATTTCAACAAGAATTTTCTTCATTCATTGATACACAGAACCAAAGAATGAAATAAAAAGCTGTAGGAAATGAAATGTTACATGAATGACAGACTATAATTTATAACCAAATAATAATAACGACATTATTTTAACACAGAATTGAGGAAATATCTAAGAGTATCTAAAATAGTCTACACTTGTGAGATAAGAAGTTTGTAGTGATTTTTATTCTTATTATCATTATTTTATTCTAGATCTTGAAGAGCTAACATTAGATGCATGGTGTGTACAGTGAGTGCTATTTAAAGGCTGTGCAATATACAGCACTGTAGTTACTATTAAACCACTATTCACACTGAACATACGCAAAAATTCAATAACCCGCCATTTACTGCATTAAAAGAAAAAATGACACTCTGGCAGTAGGGGGCACACTAATGCTGGCATCCAACATTCACTTGAGGCTCTAAAAACAACAATGAGTGCATGTGTCCCTAATCTCGAGCCAAAAGACATGGAAGCCTGTTGACTTGGGAAAAAAAAACAAAAAGCGGGGTGTTTTAAATTTTAAATGTGTCAGTGAAAGGCAGACCGTTAACTGTCAGGAACCCTTTCAAATCCCTTTTGGGACTGAAGCAACGGACTAACGGCTTAGCATACCCCACACAATGGTGTGCCTGTGAGTTATTCAAAATCTCCCACACTTCAACCCAGTTGGCTGCAAGAAGACACAAAACCAGCCAATAGACCCGCTGCAGGATTCAAATGAGCCAAACAAAAAGCAGCCAGCACTTTCAGTTCATTTGTTCTCACAGATGAGCACACCACTCACTGTTGTTCATTCAGAGGTCATTGTTCTGCCAGACACAATTGAAAGGCATTTGTAATCCACAGGATCTTAATTCATATCCTGCGAAGCTGCAGTTTTAATGGTACAGTTTCCAGCAAATACGGGGATGGAAATTTAAATCAATAGTAATAAATCAGCATAATAAGCACCTCAGCTGAAGTTGGAGGGAAAACGCATACTGTTCTTAAATTTATCATTTGACATTTATGAGGGGAAGTCTTAATCCTCAAATCCACTAACTGTCGGAGCAGAGCCGTCCAACAGACTACAAATCGTAGCCATTGACGTCCATAAAAGGGGAAGCAAACCCTGACCCTGCATCAGCAGTAGCCTCAGGTCTGTAATTAGAAGCAAACACAGAAATGAAATCCTCTGATGAAGGTTCACACGATGAAAATATCCACACAAAGTTACATTAAAAGTCCCGCAAGTAATTTTGGGGGGTTATTTAACAGAAAAAAAATATGGCACTCATAAATATACATTGATTAGTGTGTTTTTACTTCTCCCAACAAGCCCATAAACGTAATTAATCCATTAAAAATACATAGGAGGGAGTGCTGGTTAATGGAAACCACCATTTCACCACAATAAAGACAGTGGCCAAGATGGGCATCGGCATTCCACCTACCCGTGTCTAGTGACTGGACACAATTATAGTACGTCTGATAATTTGGTTTTAATTCAAAGTTCACAAGTAGCTCTTTAACATTTAACATTTGTACGTGTATATTTTCATCATCTGTTTCTCATTATGTCTTTCTCTTTCTCCTCTTAATCTGTCTCCTTCACTGCTGCTTTCTCATCCCTCATTTCATCCCCATCCTTTTCTTCCTTAACCCCCATCTCCTGACCTGAAGCCAGGGCTCTAAAACATGAAGAAGTGCCCAAACATCCCTATTCGTCCCGATATTGTCACACTTACTTACTGTCAGAATATTAGATGTGCGACACAACACTTTGATAAATAGTTTGATTACATTTTCACATCAAATGGGAGTTAATTCATTAAATCTTCAACAATGTTGGGAACTCTTCAAAGGAAGGTTCACCTATCACCAGCTGACTCTATGAAAGTAGAGTCCTTAATGCATCACTAGCACAATATTTATTCTATTTTCTGTTCCCAACAACATCACTATAGCATGTTGGGTAAAGCCTCATCAGCCAGAAATTCTGACTTAATCCGGAATGCACTCTAGAAAAACAGAATTCAGTTGACTGCGATGTGCAATCTATTGACATATAAACACCTTTTAATACCTTTAAATTCATTATTTTGCCCTGAGATCACAGTGTGTTGGGTGCAAGTCCATGAGCTCCAAACACAGAGAATATTTTAGCATGATCACTATACAAAAAGCATTGGAGACAACCCAAGACAGCTCTCTTATCACTTTTATTACAGCGAACCAGACTTTGGTGACAGAGGGGAGATGTGTTTTCAGCCTTACAGTCTGGGTAATTCCTTGTCTCTTCATCTGTTGCGCACTACAGATGAACTTAACACCAACAGCCCTCCAGTGTGGTCCCAAAATGCCACAGAACAATAGCTCTGGTGGCGACTGCATTGTGTGTGTGCGTGTGTGTATCAGAGTTCAGCAGGGACTCCGGCTTTGTTTGCCGGCTCTTGCCCTCCTATGGGAAGAGGGGGGGTGGGGGTGGGGGGTGGCAAGGAGACAAAGGTTCCTAACAGATTGGAAATGAGGTAGCTACTGACACATTAAATCCTCTACACACATTTGATGACACTGTCTCTCTGTCTCCCTTGCACACGCACACACACACACACACACACACACACACACACACACACACACACACACACTATTATACACAATCTCATGACAGTTCCCAAGTGGAGCACGACGAGAACGAGGAGAGCAAACTGGAACTGGGTCAAAAATCCAATTAATCCATGACAGGAGAGATGGTTTGAAAGATAGCCAGATAGATGGTGGAGGAAAGCCACAAGAGATAGGAAACAATACACCACTGCCCCTTGACCTGTATGTGTGTGTGTGTGTGTGTGTGTGTGTGTGTGTGTGTGTGTGTGTGTGTGTGTGTGTGTGTGTGTGTTTGATCAAAGACAGACTGTGTTATGTAGAACTGAAGGGCTACAGTAGAACTGGAGATAACGTACTAGAGCTGTTGGTATTTTCCATTCTACCCCAAACTGTTCATAAAAAAGCAGCTCTGACTTTCAGTGTTTTGTTTAGCTGATTGACTGAGTTGCAGAGATCATTATTTCTCCTACCACAGCCACATTCTCTAACGGTCTTTTCTAATCCTTCCAAAGCTTTACACAAATCCCACCCCCAAAGCATTGGGAGGCCATGGCTGCGGAACTTTTGAGGCTGTTCACACTGGGTGAAACCGTTAGGGGAAAGTGCATGTTTGGGTCCCCAGGGGGATCTAGACATGTTAATGTGGGACGAATGGGTTGCAGCAGTTGGGTGACAGCAGGGATGTCAGCAGGACTGCGGAGCAGTCACTATGGGTGATAGGTGTCAGCTGGGAAGATAAATAATGTAATGTCTGTGGAATGTAATAGCAGCTGTATGATTCAAGCCAGTGGCACTCCTGGGGAATGTTGCATTCTAATGGAAGACAAATTCACACCCGTCAGCTGCTGCTTCCAGAGTCAGTAGCCCACAGAGACAAAAATGAAGGAGAACAGAAAAGGAAAAAGGAAGAAGAAGAAAGAGATCGAAAGGCACACATCAACATTTAGCAGATAGTTTAGCATTAAAAGAGTAGATCTACACTGAATGCTGGAAATTATGCTGTTTCTAGTCAGCCCAGCTCCCCATGTAAAATGAAATGTGTAGCTTTTTGGGATTCAGTATAGATTTAACCTTAAAGCCTATGACCAGAAACACGATGATGCTGGTGACCCGTTCACTGGGATTATTTTGTCAGCTGTCACAAAGAAACGTGTCCCCGCCACTCCCCGGTGACAGTCAGTCTATCACTCAATCATCTTGGAGTCTTGTGTCACTCAACAACACTCAAATACTTTGTTACGTATGGCATAAATGACAACCTAAACTAAACCATGAGGAGCAATATCATTATCAGTAGGTAATGCTAAAAAGTAGACAAACCGTAATAAGTTTAAAGACCCTGGTCAGGTTACCAATCAACAAACTTGATATGCTGTTTTATAACTATTGTTCGGTGTTTACCTAACATATCCTGTTTGACCCCACACCCTCTCTGTGGAGGTAAACCCTAAATTTTCTGTGAGCTCTAAATTGTTTTTCCAATTGAGTGAGATACAAATGAGTATCACTATTATCTACTGCATGTTTAAATGTTATGTCTACACTGGTTTGGTGAAGTTATCCTGTTATCCTGTATAACTGTTGCAACATCTTATTCTGTATAGTCTGTGAATATCTAAGCTTCTGTGCTGATAGAAAAATAGCAATAAAAGTTGCACAATATCGCAGGTTACAAAAATCAAGAGGTGCACAAATGGTGGCTTGTGATATTTGTCACCAGGCGCTCTAAGACTGTATGTTACTGATCAGAAAGCACCACTGTCTGTTCTATCACATTGCTGGAGACCCTATTTATATCAGGGATAATATGATAACCTCTATGGCCAAAATCTGGGCTTGCCCCTCTTGTTCAGACCACCATGAAGGTTATTTTAAAGAAAGATAAATAGTTCCTTCAATCTATTTACCAGCAATCTGTGCTCAGAGAAGCATAGAGCATACTGAATGACTTATCCTTTGTCCTAATTCAGTAGCTTTTACATCTTGACCTTACCCTTGTTGGTAAAGATGGATTGGTTGTGCAATGAGTTGCCTTATAAAGCTTTTAAATGTCATTTGAAGCTTTTACTAATGGCACTAGATGGTATGTATATATAAATGATCATAGTTGTTTGAGAATTGCAAATTGTGTCATATCATATCATATACCTTCTTTTCCATAATGGAATAATTCCATTCAATTTGGTTCAATTAATTTTATTTATATATCACCAATTCACAAAAACAGGCACCTCACAGTGCGTTATATTGAAGGGTAAAGACCCTACAATATTAGAAAGGAACCCCAATAATCAGACTCCCCCATGAGTGGCAACAGTGGGAAGGGAAAAAGCTACCTTTTACCAGGATGAAACCTCTGAGAGAACCAGGCTCAGGTAAGGGCAGCCATTCGCCATTAATCCTTTGCCTTCTCTCCTGTTTCTCTATGCTCTCTTCTCTCTCACTTCTTTAAACTTTGTTACAGCACTTTCAGAAAGACATCTACTGTAATGACATTTTTTGTAGGGCTATGTAGTCCATTATTGTAAAACTGAATATTATCAAATGATGGTAAGACAAAACAGGGTTTTAAGGAGATACTGTTCAGTTCAGTTTGTATGCCATATGTCAAGACAATATTGAGAGTGTGATTAAAATGAAGACCACATACATTTTAAGAGAAGCCAATTGACTCGAAAAAAAATGTTGCCAAGGGTAAGTCTTTTAAATTAATTAAAACTCTGTCTAGGTTTTTGGCTGACTGATAAGAACGAATGAAAGATGGCTGCAATTCCTCTTCCTCAGCCTGTGCTCCCAGGATTTTGACAGTTCGTATTATTCATGGGTGTTGATTCCTTTAAGCTAAGATTTAGCCCCCTATAATAATATTTCTCTGAGGCAGAATAAACCAATCTGCTGATTAATTATTAAAACATTTACTAAGAGGAACAGACATCATGTTTAATAGTCCACATCTAATTGATTTACTCTTTGGTACCATTGAAGGTAATATATTGTGTTTTCTTTGTCAATTCTTACACTTCAAGATGTTTTTGTCTTTTGGTTGTCTGGGAGCAGACATTGTGTCTATGAGGGTGAGGTCTTGGGGGAATGACAGTGTAAGGGAAGTTGCAAAGAGGTGTGTAAGACTGTAATGCTGCTTCCTAGTCTCAACTCTGTGTAGTTGTGTTTTGGGGTTTTAATAAATTCAGCAAAATTTCTAGAAGCTCTGAGTTCTAGAAATGAGAGCTACACTAGCTAAACTGAGACGGATGCCGTCAGTCTTGACAAGACCAGGTTTTCCCCAGAAAGTTCCCAATTTGCTATAAAGCCGACATCATCTTCTAGACACGACCTACACCGTCAGCGGTTTAAGGACAATATGTGGTCATGCATGTCATCACTACTCAGACCGGCGAAGAAAAGTGACCACCGAAGCAACTGAGTGTCATTACTGTCAATGTGGGTTACAATATTACCAAATCAATCTTGCAGAATCTATGTGTATCCTTAGCATGCAGATTTAAATTTGCCTCGGTGTCACCTGCTCTGGCCTCTGGAATATGTTTGACTTTCCTCGGCTGTATAACATAGACAACATTTGCAGCAAACTCAGGAATGAGTCTGGCAAAAATCTATAAAAATTTTGAAGGTATTAACTTTCTAAACATACATGAACAAAGTGAAAGAATAAACAGGACAAAATAAAAAATAAGTACATTAAAGCCTGACAAAATGAAGAAAGCAGGAGGTGACTAAAAGACAGAAAGGTGAATAAGATGATATGCCAGTATGGCTTGCTTGAGAGGTGGGGAGTGGAAAAGAAAGAAACCAAATGGGTGAACGAGAGGGCGGATAGATTAATCTAAGGAGCAGAAGGACATGTGGAGTGAGACAATGAAAGAGAGAGAACAATTTTTGAGAGGGTGCAGCCTCTAGTGACACTCATTTCTGGTGTCGTCTGCCTTAATCAAAACTCTGAGGCATCTACGGGTGCAGCAGAAGGCACCAGGAATGTCTGCAGAAGGGTGATCAATCAGAGCTAGTGGTCGCCACACAGATGCTCTGTTACACTGTAACTAACACACACACACACACACACACACACACACACACACACACACACACACACACACACACACAAAACCCCTAAAAGTGACAGTGATGAATTAGGAAACGCTCAGACAGTTTAGGAGTCACTGGCTTTCCTCATCTGCATAATAAACTGTCGCATGATCTCATCTTGCTTTGTCCCCCCTTTTCTCCTTTTCTCTTCTTCTAACCTTTGTCTGTTAGGTTCCCCCTGATTTAACTATACTCTTTGTGTTTTAGAGGCTAGCTTGAGTTTCAATTTGTCTTTTTTTAATTTACTTTTATATACATATATTTTAGAACGGTTAGAAAATATAGCTTGGTAGGTATAGGTAAATGTGAAAAATGGAGACAGTTTTCTCAATCTGCATCAAAAATTAGTTAAAATAAAGTCATATATTTTACCTAAACATTACACTAAACATTTAAATCTCCAATAAAAAAAATAAATAGAATGCACTTTAGGTGGTTTCTGAGAATATTCTTACTGTGGCACTTTTCTTTGTCCCCAGCTAAGCAGAAAAATGCTGCTCTTCCTGCTACTGTGGAACCAGGGCACCTTGAAAATAATGAGATCCAGTTGGCAAGAGAACGCCTTCTCATGACATCCCACTCAAGTTTAGTTGATACACAACGAGGTCTAAAAACAAGCACAACTCCTCAATAACAAAATGAGTGGGAGGAGAACAGGAGGATTTAATACATACGCAGTTACAGAGCTACTGTCAGACACAGGCACAGTAGTGAGTGTATCTAAAAACTCTTGCATACTTGTTATTTGAAGGTGAACTTAGGCTGAAAAGTGGTACAAGTTTAACCATCTAAGAAGCTAGTGAGAGGTAAAAACAGCACATATTTGTGATTTATTTGTATTTTTGCACTTCTTTCCAGCCATGACAAAGATTACATTTACAAACATACTAACCCTATAATTACCCAGGAAACCAGACTCAGCAGGCCCTACGGCCCCAAATCTTAAGGCAATTTGAATAAGTGCCAATTTATTTCAAAATAGGAACTTAAAATGCACTAGGATCAAGGAGCATGTATGCTGAGTCGGCAACTTCTGATTATATTTCTGTGTAACCTTTATATTTTCCAGAGGACGTTCCCAAAATAACTGGTATACCAATTTGGTGTGATAAGGGCTAAATAGTAGGGGTGCAACAATACTCGTATCGATATTGAACCGTTCGATACAGTGCTTTCGGTTCGGTACGCATATGTATCGAACAATACAACATTTTTAATTTATTTTATCAACTTTTCTTCTGACGATGCTGTCTGTGTTGGACTACTCTGCCTAGGCTGCACTGTCGAGCGCAGATCCACTGAGCGCAGCGCAAGCTAGCAAGACAGAAGCTAAGCTCGTTGCAACATGGCAAATTGAACCTCCCTCATCCTCATTCAGATCTGTCGTTTGGAACTATTTTGGTCTTCATGTGAAGCATGACCCTGAAGGTAAGCGCGTAATGGACAAAAGTAAAACAGTATGTTGGATGTGCCACGCAATGCTCAATTACATTGGTGGGAACTAGTGCGTTAGCGCAGCTTGCTCGTTAACGTGTTGGCCGTCCAGCCCCACGCACGGGGCGATCCGCGGTAGCTCGTTAACGGAGATTTGCCATGTTGTGGCGTTAACATCATTTCAACGAGATTAACGCTGACAGCACTAATGGGAACACAACGAATATGACTGCACATTTACTCCGACATCATCCTAGTGCAAAGACAAGTGGAAGCAGACAAAAACAACAAGCACGCATGCTACAAATTTTACCCGAGTCATTTAGGCAGCCGTTAGCACATGATTCTCCTTATGGGGACCTGATATGTTTAATATGCTGCTAAGAATATAGCCCAGAAGAAGCGTATAGTATAGCTTTTATTTTGGAAAGAGCCATTTCTCTGCAATAAACTCTCTTTTCCAAAGATGAGTGATTTCTCGATCAGATAGATTAATTATTATCCCTTTGTTGTTTCAGCAACATTAAATTTAAAAACTGTACTTTTGAGTTAAAATATATATTTATAATTTTAATAAATGATAAATTAAAAAGGCATGAACATTTTTTTGTATCGAAAAAATATCAAACCGTGACACCAAAGTATCGAACCGAACCGTGAATTTTGTGTATCGTTGCACCCCTACTAAATAGGGGTATAGCCCCAGTCACAATAACACTACTTTTTTATGTGTTGCAAGGGTGTGTTTGACTTGACTCTTTGTCTAGTTTTTATACCTCTGACATTTATTTCAATTATTATTTTATGTTTAAGAACAGTTTTCTTGTTGGCAAGACAATCATATGACAATCTAGGAAACATGCATCATCGGAAAAATACATCAATCTTCAACTAGAGGATTTTTACATGTTGATTGATTTCATTGTTTCAGTTTGACATTTACAGTGATTTGGTTCAGTCAAGCGACATCCCATTTGATTTGTCTTCATGATAAAATTTCTTAATGCACTTGGTGGTCACATGTATTGTCATTTTCGTTTTATTCATTACAATGTCTACTGAAGGACTGTCATACACACCCAAGCAGAATTACAGACTAGTAATCCTCACCATGTTCTGCACTCTGAACATTGGCAAACGCTGAGATGAAAAAGGGCTGGCCTGGCTGAGCTAAGATGGGAAAACAAAAAAAAAAGGATGATCCCAGTTGAGACACAAAAGATTTTGAGAAAGGGTGAATTAATGTAAGCTTCTAAGGAGTAAGTGCGTATTTTACAACTTCTACATACATCTTTTTACATTTATATGTAAATATTACAAAACAATTGGTTATATTCCTTTCCAAATTTGTATCCAACATAAAAATCCATTGTGAATTTTTTTATATGCTTCAATCAAACAATGATAATGGTACAGGATATTTAATTGACAGCAAATTATTCAAATTATATGAGAGAGGTAATTGCCCAGTAATTTATAGTTTAATTTCACAAAAAAAAAATGCTTGAATGGTTTCACGTGACCATATTAACATTGTTAAAAGAAGCCAGTCTAATACAGGCTCACGTAAAACTGTAAAATTGTTTTCAAGGTGACTGATAATCTTACAATAAAGTAATCTTGCAATGGTCGCAATAAGGAGCAGTGTAATGTTGGTTTTAATAATTTAAAGTCACCATCTCTCCTCTATACAGTACGCTAAATAAGAAACAGTATCTGATTGTGGAAAAAAAACAACATTCTTGAAGAGAGTTGCATGTGAAGTGAGATTCAGTCAATCTGAAGTAAATCTGAAGTCTGAAGCAGCAGATGGAGAATTTGGAGGGAAAAAAAGAAACATTTTACAGGCTTTAAACAAGGCGTATTTCATCACTTCTGGATGGGTTTTGCTACAACGGAGCTTCCTTACCTTACACTAAGTATTTAGTAGTTTCCTGATCTTTCTGGCCCTTACCCCAATTAAATGAGAGGCAGCAAGGAAAATGAGAACCTGCACAAATTAAATACTAATTCATTATAATTCCTTTACAGATACGGCTAATGTGGCATTCAAAGACCACTCGCAGGCAGAAATTACTCAAAAAACTAATTCAATGTGCAGCGCCGAGAGAAACTTTCTTGAATTTTAATTACTTTATCGCTCTCATTTCCTCTATCTTTACAGTATTTCAGTGTGAACCAGAGAAAGGAAAATGAGATAGACCAAGAGCAAGAAATCAAAGGAGGAAAAGTGAATGGGTCGAGGTGATCTATTTTGGAGTTGTGGACTATTCTCATTCTCTTCTATGACTTTTTGGCCCCAGGAATAGGGTTGTTTTGGATTGCGGAAAACTGGATTACACAACCCTCTCTTGTCCAATTAATTATCCACCTGTTTGGGGAATAAACCCTTCTTATCTCCCTATGCCCTCGCTGTGGAACTATTCACCTTTTTCTGACGGCTGGAGAGTTTCAAATCCAGCTCTAGAGAATATTGGAGAGCAGATGAAAAGACCTCCACCAACTCCAACACGGTCTAATCAGAAGGGATTGTTCCACATCCAATTAAAACTGTACAGAATAAATTACCAAGCTTGGATTCATCTAAGCTATTGTTGAAAAGTGATAACGCAGGCCTAATTGGTTTCGTGAGGAATTTTAGAGATTTCTCTTGACCATCTCTACAGTTTAATGAAGTGGTGTACTTGTTTTTTTTTTCTGTTTGAGATTTTGGGGTTTTTCTTTTTGCAGCAACTCTTTGAGGCCTTTGTTCTCCTCACAGAGCACAGAGAGTGCAGAAAACAAAACTCGGTGCTTATCTAAGCCGAAGGCAATTTTCAAGGTCACAACCTTCTATTCGTTGCTTCACTCTAGCTCGCAGCAAAAACTGCACACCAACAGCTATAATACAGCTAAACCCCCAGGTCTTGCCAAAAAATTTGCACTAGTGTGGGCAGTCAAATCAAAGTCTTCCATGCTTCTCCGTGAGAGCTGCAGTCCCCAGTTAAAGCAAGCAGTCTGCCATAGTGAATCCCTGAGTCTGAATTAGGGCTGCCAAGTACAATTCAAACATTAGTTCCAGTAGCTGCCTGCATATTTCCAGTAGTTGTTAAACTACTGTACCTTTGCTTTCCTTATTTTAAATGTATCTACTCTCACCACTCCTAGCACAAAACCTTAAATAATTGTAAATATTAATGACCATAATAATAAATCAAATTTTTCATTATTTCTATAGAAAAACAGCAAAGAAGCATAAGAAATTCTCAAAAGAATCCACTTAATTACCACTGTAGCAACACAGTGTTAACCTTAACTTTAAAATTATTACAAGCAAAAGTTCTTCAAATGCTACTTCACTGGCTGTTTTTCTTTTGGCAATGACCAAAAAACTCAGCACAAGCTTCATTATAATATAGTAATATATTAGTAATATAATAGTCCAAATGGGTAAGATCACTGGTTTTCCTTCCACCACCTTTACACACACTGACTTAACCATATAATATAAAGATAGGTAACACGGCATTGCCATAGCTTCCTATATTTCCTCACAGTCCTGAATATAAACTTGCAGGATTATCTCACTCCTGAATCCCCATCTTCCATCTAACTTTGTACTGTTCAGTGTTTTTTGCATCAGTGTAATAAAAATAAAAAAGGATAATCTCTGAAAATTATGGACATCAAATTGGTGCACAAAAAGTTCATCTTTTTTCTCAGCCATCGCAAACTGTCCATCAGAGTGTTTCTGACATATAGGATTGTTTTACAGTTTCAAGGGCTACAGGATCTACATGGTGGTATGATGTTGGTACAGATACCCTTGCTGATTAAACTGGGTTTGAAGTCTTTTTTTCACTCAATGTTTTCTTTCTCGGTTTTTGTTTGGTTTAGTCACCAGACAGCTTGGTTGAGGTTACGAACACACTGTGAACACTGTTTTTACAGGTTACCAGGGGACCCAACCCATCGTAGCAGATAGCCCCGCCCCTCCCTGAGCCTGGTTCTGCCTGAGGTTTCTTCCTGTTAAAGGAGAGTTTTTCCTTCCCACTGTCACCAAAGTGCTTGCACATAGGGGGTCATATGATTGTTGGGTTTTTCTCTGTATGTATTATTGAAGGGTCTACCTTACAATATAAAGGCGCCTTGAGGCGACTGTTGTTGTGATTTGGCACTGTATAAATAAAATTGAAAAAAAAAGAAGAAGAAAATATTGGTAATCTTGCTGCATTTATAAATTAAACAGCAATTATTTGCAAACCTTTGACAATGCCTCCTATCCTGTAACCTGCGTGATCAAAAGTGGTCATGAATGTGCAACACTCTCAAGCTCTGGGCAACCACTTAGTTTCATTTGTAGAATGTGAAAAAAATCAATACAATCAGCAGGCAGCCATCTTTCATCTTTTTATTTTTAATTTCGTTTTTGTGGATGCAAGGAGGTTGATGTCCTATTTTTACTCATGTGACTGAGCCATTAGTTTGATTTGAATTAGGAGATAGCTTTGTCAACCTAAGTGTGTCCAGTGTTGGGTAGTTTTTTTATTTGAGCCGATTTAATATACGTTTGCTTGAGAGGGAGTGCTCATCAGTCAGCAGAAGGCAAGAAGATGACAACAACGGTGAGCAAAAGAAGAAGCCTATTACCCTTGTGGGGAAGCCGATTGTAGGGAACTGATGCGCATGGGCTGCCTGTTCTGCCTGTGTCCGATAACCCCCCCCCCCCATATCACTCTGTGTCAAGCTGTATTCTATCTAGCACTTTGGGCTTGGAGGGAAAAGACAGTCACAGCAAAGGCAGCAACAACCTGTGGCAAAAGAGAGCCGAGAGCCTCAGCCAAGAATTAAGAGAGTCAGGCAACCACAGGGTAACCAATATGCAACACATGAGCTGAAAGGACATGGAGTAGTGGGAATTACTATGTGTGTGAGATTAATCGCACACAATTTGCTATGAGAAAGCAGGACTGCAGGGAACAAATGTTACAGGCATTAAGAATCTGGCCTTTACCACTATAATGGTTTTGTTGTTTGTCAATCAGCAAGGTTATAACTTTCTGAGTTATTATTTCTGAAATGAAATGCAAACATTTGCTGAATATACTTGTCTTAACAGGATAACATTTCTTGTGCCATGGCAGCCAAACCAAAAATTATGAGCTTCATCTAAAAGGCCAAGAAAACATGCAGCCTCAATTACAAACTTTTATCTCATTGCTGTTTCAAATAAAAATGCAAAAGATGAAAAGAAAGAGAATATTTAATTATTTAATATTTAATTTCATATTTAATTTAATATTTAATTATATTTAATTACTCCAGAGTAATTAAACTGCTGACGAGCTGATTATTTACCTCCAAAAATCCTTCCAACATTTTGGTGGTATGGTGTAATGGCTGTACAGTACATGTAATATCTGTTGGGAAGGTGGCGCTCCAGAGGGTTTTGGTATAAAAGAATAAAAATTTTAGCTTGCCCCAGTACAGTGTAATGCCATTTAGACAAGTTCGGCATTGACTGCTGGCATGAAATCCACACTGAAATGAACACAAAAAAATCAAGTGTACCTTTGTAGCTTTAAGCTGATCTAATGTGTCAAAATGCTAAATAGTAAATAGACTCATAGTTACATAGCACCTTTATACTATATTTGAGTACTCAAAGTGCATTATACCTTGAAGAATAGTACATTGTACAATATAAAAGATAATACCATCACCAAACTGTCTCCATTTGATCTAATTTACATACCCAGGTTTTTTTGCACTATGGTATAATGGCTGTGTTCCAACATCAGGTCACTTACTAACCGGAAGGTTGATGGTTCGATCCCAGTCTGCTCCAGTTTGCATGCCAAGTATCCTTTGGTAAGATACTAATTCTCTGATGCATCCATCAGAGTATGAATGTGTGTCTATATAAGAGCACTATATAAGAACCAGTCCATTTACCAACCTAAGTATAAGCTTGGTTAACAGAATATATAGTGCAACTATTTCTAGACTATGCAGCCTGGAAAAGAGAAAATGAAAAATAAAGGAGTAGGTTAACTAATGAATGACAAATCATTGCTTGTCCGGTATATGTGGAGTTTTCTTAATACCAATACTGGGCTGTACAGATCTTGTAGTTATCAATATTGACACTGTTACTGGTCTGACGTTGCTCCCTGAAAGGCCCCCCAAAAATGGGGATGGATCACCCTTTTGCAGCAGAATCTGCTCTCATAGCAATCCGTTCTTAGTGACAACTCCTGAGTGAAAGAACCACATACAGAAAATAAACACATTCACATTCCATACAAATGAAATGACTTTTTCAACTTTTTCAAAACTTTTTAGAAACAGAATGCCAGAGTTAGTGGGGGTCAGAAGTTCATCGTTCTGACCAGTGTGGCTCCTTGCATTATTCTGCTAGATACCTATTTTGAATCTGAACAAAAGCTAATGTGTAGAGCGCTCACGCTGATCTGCTATGATCGCCACGCCTGAAATGAGTTGGTCCTCTCATACACAGTGCATTCCCACAAAGACTGTATGAATCAAAGTGTTTTTCGTGGAACAGTCCCCACTGTGAACAAGGGGGCCAGAAGAGACAGTAACACACAAGACACCCATTTATTGGATAGGTCTGAATTTCTGTGGAGGCAGCACAGGCAGATATGAATATCAGAGTTTGAGGATCAGGAGAATGCAAAGAGGAGGGGGAAGCTCCCACAGTGTCACACAAAGCATCTAAATGAGATAGCACTCATGGAATCTTAGTCAGTGACATGGTAGGAACACAGAATACCCTAAGTGAGTGTCAGAGGAAATTAGAGGCTTAGGTGAATAAAGCCCTGCTGTGTAATAGCTGATAGGCTAGCGGTAGCCGTGGGAATAGCTGAGCAGACTGAATCAGAGTTAACAAAACTCAAAATAAAGACGCTTATCTGTTTAATTACCAGACAGTGTCAACATTAAATCACACACACTCCCACCCTGCAGACATGTAGTCTGAGCCCAAGTGCAATGCAATTAAAATCATGCTATTGGTGCTAAAACATGACTTTTACAGTACATTAAATGCCATAGTGCTTTGGCAAAGGTATTTGTTTTGTCTGATTTAATTTCTGTTAGAGAAAAACACACAGTGTGAGATGAACAGTGGGCGACTGAGCATGAGACGCTGCAGCTTTGGAAGAAGCTGGCAACCTTATTGAATTCGAAAACCTGCTATGGAAAAAAACATAATCATTTTAGAGCTCATTGTTGTTGTAGCCTAAAATATAAACTGGCAGAGTACAAAATACATGTGGCAGCTGATGTGGGCCACAAATACCATAATCACATTCGAGGGCTTACGTCAGTCATCCAACTGCAAATTTTACTTGTACTTTCTACTAATAAAAAAGTTTACGATGCAGTTAACTTCCATTAGAGCCTTAAACATTTACTCAAAAAAAGTTCCTCAAAAGTTTTGCTAGTTTTAAATGTGTCAGACCCTTTTGGACCACAGGCCAGACCCTGTGGTCTCAGCAGGCGCTAGTTACAGGAGTTACAGAGTTGGCAAAGTTCTCTGAAAGATTTTGACTTTGTTCTGGAGTTCAGTGGAGCTGTGCATTTCCTGTGTTTTCTTTTTGCAAGCTACAGAGCTCCTGAGGTTTTGATCTGGCTGGAAAATATCACTTATTGTGCATTATTTAAATGGTCATTAGTCCTGGGAGCCTCATCTTTCCTGCACGCGGCTCTGGGCTTTCATTATTACATCAGTTATCAACCCATTATATGTAAATGATTCATGCTAACTGTGGAACGTATAATATATAATGCATCAATTACACTGATGGCAAGACGTTAGCAGTGAGGGGATATGGAAATATTTCCTAAAGATAGCCTGCCAGCACCTGAAGGATGAGAGGAAAGGGAGGGCTAAAAAGGCGATGGGAGGAAAAAAGGAAATGTTGAAAAATCAGAGCTTTGCAAATAAGATTAAGTTAAGTCCAGAAATATTTGGAAAATAATAAGTTTCATGATTTTTGGCTTTTTAATCAAATATCTGACAGAAGTTCAGATTTCTAGACTGTTTATAAAAACTCTCAATATGAGGAGGAGGAGACCATCAGTAATCTGGAAAAAAAAAAAAACACAATAAAGCAACCAGAAAAAGAGAAAAAAAAAACACTTCACAAATTGCCAAATTACTAATCGGGTAGATTCTCATAAAAACGTCATGACCTGGACAATTCAGCAACACCAAAAGACCCAAAAGAGATGATAAAAGCTGGGATAAGGGAAGAAATAATTAGGAATAAATATATTAGTGTTTTATCTTTTTTTTCTAATTTTAGTAATGTTCTCTTGAAATATTTTCTCTTCTACTGTAAAGCATGAGTTGCACTTGCTTTGTGAACTGTCTTGCATAAATAAATGTATCAGAATTATCATTACTTTGACCCATAGCAGCACCTTTTCAAAATTATGAAAAATAATAATAATAGAGCCATTCTCATTGCATTGTAAGAAAAAATAATAATGCTAAACTACATACACAAATATTAATATATGGTACAGCAACAAGTCTTACAATTTAAATGGGATAATTACTATAATTATAACTGTACAAAATGAAAATGTGTAATACATTGTTTCATTTCAATGATTTTCCACAGAGAATAAAAGTAAAATGTAATCATGAATGGCAAAATGTCAAATAGTTAAAGTCAAATTATGCAAATGACCCATTCTTTCTTTCAGAACTACCCTTATTCGTTATAGACATTAGTGTGTTGTGAACACAACACACTATAATGTCTTTTTTTAATAGCCTGTGTAAATAATATATCAAAGGTGAAATATGAATTAATGTATCAGTTCAGGTATACAGGGATATGGGTGGTCAGGATATGAAAATGTTTGCAAATTATCAGCTTAACCTGAGAAAGAATATGAGCCATAAGCCGCAACGCTGTGCAAAAGCCTGAGTACTCAAAGCTCCTGATTTATGCCACATAGCGATCCATTTGTATGTATACTGTACTCTTAGCTTCAGAACATTGTTGCCATAAATAAACCTAGAATGATGCAGGATGTGGAAAAATATCTGGTGAGCATCAACTTCCTCCACCTGGAATTTAGTTCAACAACAAGCCTACGTAGTTTGTATTTTTGGATTGACATACATATCTAGCTTCAAATTTTTTTCAGCTGCTGTTTTCAGGATCTTTCATGTGTGACTCTCTTGGCTGTTTACATTAGTTAAATAATGAAAGCAACTACAAACACTCAGTGGTAGCTTACATGCATCTGTGGGTGTATGTGGCAGTGCGTGAACGGAAGTGCAAGAACAGAGAAAGACGACAGCAGGGAGTATGAGCAGCCATATAATAACCAGTGGTAGTAATAGAGAAAAGAGGCTGATTTGAAGAAGTGGGACCTGTTTGTAGGAAGAGTTGCTTGCACTGCAACGTGCTGTTAATACCAGGTATTAAAAGCTCAAGCAAACATTGAAGGGCATAGGCACAGGCTAATAAATAATGCAAATCCACTTTAAATGCCTTTCATAAACTGCAGAGAGCTCAGACAGGGCATAGCCAATGACCTCCTTGTTAGCATATAGGACTCACGAGCCATATTTGAAGGCATAAGCTAAAGAATAAAAAACAAAAATTTTTGCTAAGGACACAAGGACACTGATTACCATTTTGGAGGTCTTTTGGTCATGGAAAACTTTCTATGATTATAGGCATTATCTAAGTGTCAAGAGACTATTTTACTTTGAACTAAGTCATTAATAGCATGTCTAAAAAATTATTTTTGTACATCTTAAGTTATACAATTGCTAACTCTCTCCATATTAGCTTGCTTATTGTGCAGTAATGTGAACTTATTATATTTAACAGACCTAATCATTAGCAAAACAGAAAAAAGACAACAATTTCAGGAAAAATATTAAATTAAAACTTTTGCTTGTTTATGTTTAAAAAGTGCAAAATTATGCCATATTTCATCAAGGTAGGCTAGCAAACCAAAATAAAACAACTTAAGGATGGCTATCGTGTGACAAAACATTTAATGTGACATGACATGAACGTGTATGACAGCTCCTTTGTTTAAGGTAGAGAGATGCATGTTTGTACTTTATTGTCCTGGCAAAACTTGATTATGTGTATAAAATAAATGATAGATAATGAAAAATTAATGAAGCTGCCACTGTTATGTGGAGTACACTAATATCATTTTGGGTACACTTTAGGGAACCCTAAAGCGTCATTAGCCGTTTCTGTGTCCGAACTCCGCTTCAAGTCCCAAAGTCAAAGGAACACTGTGGCATCACTGAGAGTTACAAACTGTCTAAATTTAATCTTTAATGTTTTAGTAAAGTGTGTGGCTGCTCTACCAGATGTAACAATTAAGTTTAACATGCAGGCAGTTAGAAGTTAGCAGGGAGTTAGCTTGCTAGTTTCCACCTAAACATAATATACCATGTTCTGACTGAGGAATTTCTGAAAAAAATCAAAACATGCAGCTTTGCTATCACTTCTGACATAAGACAGGAAAACTAAACAGTAATGACAATTGTAGGATTATTGAAGTTGGACTAGCTGGTATTTAATGATGTGCTGCGTGGTCGCTAGCTACACAGCTATGGTTAGCATAATCTAAACACATTAGCACAGTGAACCTGGAGGATGAATGCTAGCTTTTTTCTACTCAATAAAAGTTAACGTGAGGGTTCCCGGTGGTTAGGGACAAACACAATTGCATGGCAGGATGCTTTAAACTGACCAAACTTCAGTCAGGAGAACAACTGAGATAACCCATCCACAATACGAGGTTAGTTATTTGTTTATTGCTGCATGAGCTGAGCTGTCGATACATTGTAAGGTTTTAAAACTGAGCTTTAAAACAAACAATGTTTTAAAGCTCAGTTTAAATAAAAACCGAGAGAGGTCGACAGTGATCACTGCCTTTTTTAGGGACTTGTTCAGATTAAACGGAACAAGATATCATGCATTAAAGCATGTTAAAAAGATAACAGCCTTATTAAACGCCGCGTAGTTTGGACCCGGAAGCAGGTTTTATCAGGTCATCACTTAAAGACCGGATGGTTGTGGAAGTACTAAGAATATTTGTATTGTAAATCCAGCAGCTGCTTCCTCCTTGTCAAAATGGCAAAATAGCAAGTGGGTGTTTAAAGCTACTGTATGCAGGCAAAATTTTGTGTTGTGTTTGGTATAAAGACAATATTAAACTAACTGAAGGTAAATGCACGTGTCACACACCTGAAGCTTGAGAGTTGCAAACTGCATATAGTGTTACTGTTTATTAGAATACGAATCATCATCTTAATATTTGTGACAGCTGGGATAGGCTCTAACCCCTTGCAACAGATGAATCAGATGATTGAAAAAGAAATGACTGCATAGATGGATCTAAATATTACCAGTGAATCACATGATTTTCTGGAAAATCAAATGAGAAAATCTGTTTTTGGTTAAGCTATAAATTCTATATATATTTATTCCGAAAAAAGCCATTTCCTGTACACTGGCTATGTATGTCACCATGTTGCACTACAACAGCTTTCTGAAATAACATACCTGCTCTAATCCAACACGTGGGGTCCATCTGAACACCAGAGACAAATGAGAGAGGGCTGACATCCCACTTCAAATTGTCTTCACACTAACAAAATAATGGCCAAGCCATTGGAGCAAAAAGGGATGTTCTAATGTTGTGGCCAGTTTCACACTGGCGTCTATTTACAGGCCTATCACTACAGTTATGATAATTACAGAGCAAGAGGGATATTATCGTACCTGCTGCTGAGATAAAGTAATCGCCTGTATATGTGAGGACAAAATAGACACCTTAATTTAAAATGCTAACCCATGCCTGAGATTGAACACGGCATGGTGTTCTATGGAGGGAGGACAAAAAAAAGAAATAATTTGCTCAGCACACAGTCAGTAGCTGTCATTGTCAAGACCAAACTATCTAACATATACAGCTGCAGTGTGACTCTGTGGAATTTAGCAGAATGAATCTCATTTGGTATATGAATTTACCAAAGATGGGCACTTTTGGAAAGAATGATTCAACTGCAAATAATCATTACATTTTTGCCACACATATTAATCACTTCAAAGGATAGTTGTGTTACGGCATGTGCCACTGGAAAAACCTGGGTCAGAATCAGCCGATTATGGTGGTCAGCTTTAAATAAACAATGTTGAATCAGATGGAAGCAGCCTAATCACATCTCTGTCTAGGCGCATAATAAGACAATCAAAAAGCACCATCAACATAATTTCTCGAATCATGCCACTGATTCACAAGTCTAAAAATTCCTTTACCACTTGATGACATGATGTAGTGCACAGGACCGGTGGCTTAGGGACAGACGACAAGGCTTTTAGAGGGCTTTGTTATCTTCAGTATTCTTCTACCACAAAGTGCAATTTCACTGTTTGTCCTGAACCTTTATCATTTGATGTACCACAAGAGGATAAGACCGAGTAACCGGTAAAAAGTTCCACTTGGAAAAATCTTACCGTGTTCCTTGACTGAGTCTATCCACCCCACCACCCATCACCCTTTTTCCTCCTACTTTCATTTCTCAACTCTGTCTATGGTTTGTTTGTCATATTTATGGGTCTCCGTCTCTCTCATCAATGATAGAGACACGCAAGATTGAGTTTGATCAAAAGAAGCGGATTTAGAACTTCAGAGCGAGCAACAAGTGCAAAGTGTAACTATTCAAAGGAGGCTAAAAAGGTCAAGAGTTCTATGCTGAATAATCAGAAATGTGTTCCTCAGAAAATATGCAGCAGAGCGTGACACTAATTCATAAGAGGCTAAATCTGATGTAACCACCACATTTTTTTTAGAAGCAGAGCTTAAAATATTCTTTGATGAAATTATCTTCCAAAGAAGCATGAAATGGGTTTTGACTATCACTAGTACAAAAACTTCACGGATGTTATGACACCAATATCAATGACCAATTATGGCCAAGTCCCAAAGAAACTCCAGAAACCAAGAATCTTGCAGATTATCTTAACCAACAGTGTAGCTTTCCATATTAATAAGATAACAAAGAAAATTAATTTGATTCAGTTCCACTTCAGAAAGAATTCATACTCAAAATGAATAAGCTGTCCTAACTTAGCCATCTTTAGTAAACTCTGCTTAGTTCTGGGAACTAATTAGATTTTACAGTGTGGCAACAGAAGCCGGTAATAACAGTTTTTCAGTTGCTAATGTCTGATTAACTTATATCTGATTGGTAGAACCATTACTGTACCTCCACAGCATCATTTGTCAGACTCTGACAAATGCAGATAAATTCAAATAAGTAACAGGATCAAGAGAAACTGCTTTCTGTTAATGCTCCATTTAAATGCAAAGAGTCATTCCGCCTCCCCTAGTTAGTGTTACTACTTTGCACACTGGATCATCAAAGCAAGCAGAGCCAGAAGAAAACCCGGCAGAGCGGAGATAGGGAAGAGGGCAGAGGGAGGAAAAGCCCTAAGAGGAGGGTTTCAAATCAGAAGAGCCACAGAAGTCTGCTTAGTTTTACTTGATTTTTCCCAAGTTGTCTTCATAATGGACTATGTTTTGCAAAGGCATTCATATTCTCAAACATGATATATCCTGCATCGAGGTTGCTTCTAACTGAGCGACTGTTTTACATCTGCCTAAAAAGGCTGGGGTTTTAAGGAATCTAAAATCAGATGCATTCTCAGAATAGACGCCTGTGCTTTTACGGCCCCCATTTACTGTGACAAGGTTTACTCTGCTCAACACTTATGTGTTTCCAGAAGCATTTCAAAGTTGATGCAAATAAAAAATATATAAACATGTCCTCTTTCATATTTATTTTGAAAGCTGTAACTACTGAACAACAGTATCTGTCAAACTGCCAACACTCAATTAATGTGTTCTTGAAGTCTAGGTGATTACCCTCATTTTTCAGACTGGTCTCTGTTACAAAAATTATGTAGCACAGTGGGGCGTGTCTGACTTTGATTTACAGGTGTGGCTGTACTTCTTCAAGCACAAGAAGATTGTCCCAATGAGATGAGGTAATTAAGTGTACTGTTATGAAAAACAGACTAGCTGCCAACTTGGTGTGGTTCATTAAACTGTAATTAAATTACCTGACAAAAGCTTGTCATTTCAAAAACACACTCAAGATGCTGCACGATACAGATGATGCACAAAAATCAAGTAATTACTAATGGGGTCAGCACCCGTAGCTGTACCAGTTACTACAGATGGATATTTTATATTAAATATAAGGAATCCAATGAACAATTTTGAACAATTTCTCTGCTACCAACCTGAAATAAAGGAAGTGTCTTTTTTGATTTCTAGTAAGATTTATGAATATTTATCACAAAGGACATTAGAACTATGAAAAAGGAAAAGGTAGGTAACAAAATGTTTCACGTCCAGCTGTGTGGATTACCCTGGTTTATGGCTCAAAAAGGAGTCCACTTTACTCTTGACCAAGAAATATCTTCCAGTTACCTGTAGAACAACTGGCATTTATACCTCACACAGCATTTTTAACTCTCGCATCTCTTGTTGTGTTGCCAGGTCTCAAAGGAGGCACACAGCCACTCAAACTTATTTTGACAACATAAAGAACATTTAAGCATTTTGTATAAGAGTTAAACTAAATTTAAACTGCAGATGTCACCTTATTATATAAACAACAGCAGAAACTCTCTCATACACACCAATCACATCCCCTTTTCTACATAGCTCCAACACTGAGTCTTGGGATCTCACTTCCTGCATTACAATGATGCTGGAAGGTTCAGAAGAAACACCATCCTGAAAAAAACCGCAAAGCTGAAGGGCGTAACGTGTTCCTTTTTAGCTGCAATATTTCATGTCATTGGTATTCTACTGGCTGGTGGGCACAAATCAATACTATTGAGCTGCTGGTGCCCAATAAACTAAGTTGTTGTCTCAATTGCAGTCTCTTTAACATCTCTGAGAGAATTTAAAGCCCTTGGAAAAATTCAAGGTAAAATGTCTATCTGCAGGGTTATCACACAAGGTGTCTTGACAAATGCTATAACTGTGCATAATTACCCTGGGCTTCAGAATGGACCAGAGGGTTTGACAGGCAGATGGTTTTCTACTGATGCATCAAAACAACAGCCAAAACCCACAACACAACCCAGACAAACATGTTTTTACTTTAACAGACTGCCTGACAGCCAGCTTGACAGCAAATCTATTCCACTTCCTGTGTTACATAATGATGCTTTGTTAAAAAAAAAAGGCTTATGAAGGCTAATGCAGGAATGTAGCTCTATGTATTCTAACTTTTATTTTCATTGAGCTTAATTAAATTATTTTATATATTTTATAAGATATTGTATGGGAAACTTTCCTTAGAAATGTTTCTCTTTGGAATGGTTGTTGATTTTTAATGGCTGCTAGTGCTGGTGATGCCGATGTTGCAGTGGTAAAAATACATTAATAAAAAGTTCTGCATTAATAATATGTGTCAAATAAAAGCGGTTATTGCTATTAAAATGCAAGTTAAAGTAAATGCTCCCTCATTTTCTGTCATACATGTACTGGGACTGGTGTATGTTCATATTCAACAATGCCACAGTTTCAAATAATGAGCGTGCAGAGTGATCCTAAAGCTCAGGGCTCAGACTGTTTTAAACACTCAAACAGTATCTTCTCTGTTTGCTGTGCACATTACCGGGGTTGATTGTAAAGGAAAGTTACATTTATTTGGTTTTCCTAAACAAGAAGACACAAGAAGTGTGGGAGTTCAATTTTTGGCCAACAAGGTATGCTAAAAAGGTACTGCTGCATCTATAAAAGGCATTGTTAAGGACTCAGAGCCACAAGCATCACTGAAATGTTTGTTTAGTGTTGAAAATCACACCAAATGGCTTGTGAGTACAGTTTTACTCAAGATAATCTACATGTATAATGTAGCTAGGCTGTTTCTTCAGAAGTTTACACACTCTTGCAATCTGTTTCTATGTGTGTGTAAGAGTGATTAAAATTAATTGTAGCCCAATGAGGCTTCATAAAACCTACTTAGCAGTTTTTTGTTTGTTTGTTTGTTTGTTTGCTTAACTAATGGATGATTTATCAAAGTAGAAGGGGGTGCAGTGAAGTAACTCCAAGAGAAAGAGGTGATTCTGACAAGCACCAGTTTGTGTCAGTGGTAAACAGGAAAGGGGCAACCAGTCAGAAGAATGTGGGCTTTCAGGGAGGGATGCCTGGAAGAGCTAAGAGGATGAACACAGGGCCTGCAGAATGGGCTAGTAATATATATAGGTTAATAACATAAATGTGGATAACAGTATATCATGCAAAGCTATTCTAGTGGAAATTAGCATATTAGGTTGCCTTTAAGTATCAAAAGAACCACCATTAGATGCATTATGCCATAATTCAATAATTTCAAAAGAAATTGTGCAATAAGTAAAGTAAAGAAAAATTTTAGCTGTCCGTTTTCTTCTGCTCATTCAAATAAGTTTATCCAATCCCAGCTGTCATAGGACGAGGGGCAGGGTACAAACCCGACAGGTCACCAACCTGCCGCAGGAGCTTTAAGAGGAATATATGTTAAATCCTGAACTGACAGTAAAGTTAAGAACAGAACTTCAAAAGTATGATATTTAACTTTGCTTTCTTCTGTTATGACCAAGTACCAGTATGACAAGTGAGACCTGGAACACTACAGTATGGAGGTTGTGAGTAAATGTACTTACACTGCACCACTTATTCTGGTTGCGATTACAAGGGCTTGTGCTGGAAAGGCTATTTTTGATTAGTATGCAGCATTTAAAAATGAAGTGTTCCTTTGAAATTCACATTGAACTTTTGTTCCAGGAATACATTAACTCACTGTACCACTTTCTACCAGATAACAAACAAGTGACTGAACAGAGGCAAGGCTGGAACGCAAGAAAACAAATTTATATTACATATATGAACTCAATAGCCACTTTTTTGGGCATACTCGCTAGGTCTGTGTTGGATGCCCTTTTGCCTTAACTGTTTCAATACCATTCCGCAGGTATTTTGAAGTACATTGACGTGACAGCATCATAGGGTTGCTGTAGAGTTGTTGGCTGTTGGCTATGTCTGCTACACTCTCAAAAATAACATTATTTGCTTGGTTACTGCTATTCTACATTGTAAGGCAACAGTCCTTAACGCAGTGCATTTTTTATGCATGACCTCCAGAAGTGGGCTCACAACAGGGTCCTCTAACAGGATCTCACACAGCTTTATATCAACTCTTCATCTTTTATCTAGCAGAGGAACATTCAACTCATTCGAGCATGTCCTCATCCCGTCTGAAATCGACCTTCTCTAATGGGTCAAAGGAAGATGAAAAGCGAGTTTTGTGACGCTGCTGCCCCCTGAGGAACACCAGGAAGTGTAATCAGCAATGACCCATGCTAGACTCCTCCAATCCCAGGGAGTTCGTTAACATACCCATTCTGGCCCAGGGGAGGTATGCCCGGAACACCGGAACAAGCACTTGACAACAGCAAATGAATTATTAAATCCCGGACATCTGCCAGCTCCTTTCACAAATCGCCAACAACCGACCACTTTAAGTCAGCAGCCTATAACAGGCACCACAAGTTTTCCTCTTACATGTGTGCTTTTACTACGAGTTCCAAAAGATAAGTCCCCCTTAAATGAACATATATGTGAAGAGAGATAAGAGCCCCGGCCACCGGGGCTGACATGTGACAAACTTGAGCAATAGAAGCAACAAGAGACTGAATGTGGGGAAACAAACTGTCAGTAGGTTGATGATTGCAGCAGGTTAATCAGATTGTTTTGCATAAATCACTGAGGAAACCTAGTGAGCAATCAACTGGCCTTGTCTGTCAGTCCAAGCATTCCTTCAGACCTGTCTCAATACTGGCGAGAATGATTAGTTTTTCTGCAAGGTGATCACTGCGCAATAATTCAGCTTCTAGGGTGATCTTGCTTAAATAGCTTAAACATTAAATAGTTGAGGTGACTGCTGTGATTTGGTGCAATATAAATAAAAATGAGACAAAAGGTTATCTCTATAATGTTTTTTTCTTTTTATTCTAAGGGTGAAAAATCCCAGAGTAAGATTAAGATTATTTATTTGTCACTGCAGAAAGATAGAATGAATGATTTGGTGGCTATTTTTAGTGTTTTTGTTTTGTAAATGCACAAAAATAGCGGTAATAACAAAAATAACTATTCAAGAAAATAGCAATAAAATAATTATATATAAATATTTAGGAGGCATAATATTTTTTTTTAATTGTTGTTTCCCAAAACACTAAGTTTTTTTCCTTAGGCCCCTGTAGCACAGGCCTAGAGACTGGTTGGCAACTGTTGTTAAACACCGAAGGCTTGTGAGTTTTTGCTGGAGGTTGCTGATAGTCACTGTGTAGTCAACCTCTAAAGCTCCAATCATGAAGGCCTGGTAGTCACCAGTCACAAGGGAAAAATGCATTGTAGTTGATGGAGCTTGTTACCAACGACTCACTAAAAGACAGTGGAAAATTGCAGCACACACTGAAAACAGAGACCGCTTGCCTTCAAAGTAAAATGTGTACCTTTTGGTTTCAGGGTAAGGCGCAACTTTAACACAGAGTGTTCTGTTCATTAGGCCTGTGTAACTTGTTACATGTTAGTCCTTAAAAAGCTTCTTTTTGAGATTCTGATTGCTACACTGCATAATAGTCATTAAAGAGGTTTAGAGTGACTTATTTTTCTATACGTCAGAGAGAAAATTGCCTTCATAAAACAGAGGTAAAACAAGAAATTACAGACTATGTTCAAAAACACATTATGTTCCATATGAGCAGTTTCAGTCCTTTTGGCGTGAATCATTCAGCCACCAGGAAAAAATAACTGCTAGCTTTATGTAACACATTTGGTTCCCTGTAGCTGTGTATGGATGACGTTAATTGAGCTCCACCAGCTGTAGAATGGAAGAGAGCACTGGGGAAAAACCAACCACAATTAGAAAAAGTTCCAGTAAATTTCGGTTAAAGGATATTTTGGTGCATCTTTGCTCTCTTTTCTTTATCAACCTGTCAGCAAACTATTTCATTAAAAGTCCTAGAGATCAACAAACTCTAGGTGCCACTTTAGCTCAGTGACCTGCAGCCCTCTACTTCCTGCCTATGTTCACCGCTCCACAATGTAATGAAGCTAAAAATGCTCCAAAACTAATAATAAATAAAACCTCAACAAGTTCTCTGTTGGCAAATGTGAGGCGAGCCTTTTGTTCTTTTGGGTCATTGGTAACTTTCACCTTAGAACTCTCCCATGGATGCCATTTTTGCCCAGTCCCTTTCTAATTGCTAAATCATGAACACTGGCAAGTCAAGCCTGCAGTTCTTTAGACGTTTCTCTGGGTTTTTTGTGAACTCCAGGATGAGTCGTTGATGTGCTCGTGGTGTAATTTTGGTAGGATGGCCACTCCTGGGAAGGTACATACATTGTTCGGTAGATAATGACTCTAAGTGTGGTTTGCTAGAGTCCCAAAGCCTTAGAAATGGCTTTGTAACCTTTTAGAAGAGAATGACTTTGATTTTCATCTGTTCTGGAGTCTCTTTAGATTCTGGCATGTTTTGCTTTTTAAGATATTTTAGCTCACTTCACTTTGTCCTTAGGTTCTAGTCAAGTCATTTCTTGATTCAACAGGTCTGAGGCAGTAATCAGGCCTCAGTATGGCTAGTGAATCTGTAATCAGCTTTCCAAAAGTTGTGGTTAACCACAATAATTTCATGATTCATCAAGGGAGATGATTACGATTACTTTTTCTCTTGGTGCCAGTGAAATTTAGAATTTTTTGGATAGCTGTTTACCCTTAATACATGCTGTCTTTGACTAATGAAACATTTAAGCGTGACAAATATGAAAAAATATAAGAAAGTGGACAAATACTTTTTATAGCATCGTGCATAGAGCAACATTAATGGTAATATTCTACAGTTTCCATGGGAACTATTTGCTGGCTTCCACTTGCTTGTAGTAAGTATTGTCTGGACTGTTGTTGTCTCACAAAATTTGTCTATAGATAGCAAAATATTATCAAAAGAAAGGGAAAACAAAAAGCATAAAATGCTGTGGGAGGAAATTGCTCTGAAAGTCAATTTAAGAAGCTCGTTTATGTGGTCGAAGAGTCCAGAAACACTTAAATTGTCTGTTCTGGATACAAAGGCATCCCAATAAATAAGAGCTTCACAAATCTGTTAAAAATCGAATATAAATTTTAATGTACATCTTGGTTGATTATCTGGAAACATTTTGGTCGTGCCCACTCCTCTAAGGTATTCTAAGGAAAGATTTTTCCAAAATCTTTTTACTAAATATACAGTGCGTAAGATGTCAGTGCAGATTGCAGTTAGCTGAAGTTTTAGTCAGGCAAGAAAGAGCAAGAACATTCAATTGTTTTTAATTTGTTTGATCTGAAATTTTTTTTTTATATCCTCTATATTTTAAAACATTTAAATAATATCAACACACGCAACGAATCAGGAACAACAAACACATATGTGTCAATTCAATATCTTGTGTTTTTGGGGTTTTTTTTTTTCGTTTTTCCTTTGAGTCCCTTCAAAAACTCAAATTCAACTTTAGTAGTTGTACTCAGACAGCAAAGTTATTCTGGACTGGATTTGCCCTGCAGTTTGTCACTCTCTAGGTAGACTGTCAGTCACTGTTTACCTCGGTAAGGTGAGTCGTTGAGGATATCCTGAACCTTTCATTAGTAAGATTCAGCGTTGCCTTTTTTCTTTTTTGTTAGCTGCTGTTAGCCAGAGTGACTGATCCATCATTGAAGTGGATCTAAATTGTTGGAATCTTTATCACAGGGAAAGCGTGATTTTAATGTTAGGTTCGGGACTCAAGTCTAACATCACCCGACATAACTGAAAACCAGCAGCAGTTCTTGTTTAGTCAGCAGTCTGAAGATGTTTGTTGCTAAAGACTCCTAGTGTTTTTGTTTGGAAACACCTGCCTGCTACTGAAAACAGGGTGAATAAGACCTACAACACTGAACCAAACTGTACATTTACCAAAACAGTAAGCTTAATAAGCTGAAATTATTTCACCTAAATCAAGTGAAGAAGAAGAAGAGTGGGCGATAATTTTCTGTGTGAGCGCAACCTTGCTCACATTACAAACAGTCATTTGTCCTATTGTTTAATAAAAATATTCATTACTGCAGCTTTAAAAAGCTATATACCTTTCCTGCATTCAATCTAAATGACAAAAACCTTGTGAAAATCAGTTTGAATTTAGAGCCACAGTCAGAAATGCTCATTTAATGTTCTGCAGCATATCTAAGAACCTCTATTCTTCACACCAAGGGGCATTTTGGGTATTTCATTCAAAAGTGAATAGCTTTCAATAAAGGTGTGAAAGAAGCGAGAATACAAGAATTCATTGGGTCCCTATTCCTCACAGCACATTTGAATGGCATACAGTAAAATCAAATTTCTTCCTAACTGACTTGCAAAACTAGGTAGTGCACTGTGTGTATAAGGCAGTCAAAACACACTATTTGCCATACAGCTCACAGAAGGTGATGAAGGTCACTGATCCCCGAGTTATCATTTGCAGCAGCCTATCTGAATATCGTTTGCAGCGGCATGGCCAAGCACAAATTCTGCTTTTCTGCTTAACAGCATCAAAGGTTTGCGGCTTATGATTTAAATCAACTGCTGCTACTGGTTTACTTGTTGTTTCTGCTGCATTTCAATCAAACTCTGACCATGGATAACCATGTTAATCTAATTATTTTTTCCTTTTGCCCTTGTTGGACTGCCATGCTTGACAGTTGGTATAAGGTGTTTGTGAGGTGTTGAGGTTCGTATGAGGTGTTGTTGCTAAATGTGGTGCTGTGCATTAGGACTATTTCTCCACTTATGTCCAATCAGTCCAAAGGAAATGTTTCCAAAAGTGTTGTGGTTTGTTCATCCTGTCATGCTGTTCTTTTTAGAGGAAATAACTTTGTCCTGGCAAACCTTCCAAATAAGCAGTATTTGTTCAGTTCTCTTGTAATTGCATTGGATGTTTATTCTGAAATGTAGCTCTTGGGCTTTTTGCAATTTCTCCTATGTTTGACTCTCATTGCACAGTCTGACCTTAGGATGACTTTGACATGAAGTCCACTTATAGGAAGACTGTGACATTTTGTTAACACACCTGAATGTTCTAGACCAGAAAACTACCAGAAAGAAGCTCTGGTTTTATCGGGTGGTTGCACTTGCAGATGATCAGTTAATCGAGTGGACAAGATTAGAAGCACCTGGCTGCTACTTACCATCACATTTCCTCATGAAGCACTGAGGGCATATTAAGTTTTTCAGAGGACTTAAGCCATAAGATGTCATATAAGGTTTCTAAAATACTGCAGTACTGTACTATATCAGAAATCTTTCTGATATAAGCCTCGTACACATCAAATAGCTAAATCTCCTGCTGCCAGATATTTGGCAGCTGAAGATTTAGCTATTTGATGTGAGCTTTGCAACCTGTTTTATACCAAACTGACAGCTTGAAAAGTCTGTAAATACAAAATATTTGGCAATATTTGCCACATAACATAACTTTGAAGTAATAAACATTGTAGACAAATACACATTAAAATATATATTTTGTTTATTCAATTCTAGAACTACATTTACTTGCAAAATCTTGTGGTTGTTTTTGGCAAAACATTTGAAAATATCTGTCATAAAACTAGCAGCAACATCAGTGTAGCTCCCTTTTCTTCACACCCTCCCCAGTTGAGAAACCATTGAGTTATCCTGTCAGGATTGCTCCGAAATGGATTAAGATTTGAGTTTTGGACCTGAAGTTCCCCTCCAGAAGACAGAATGCCTCAAACTAATTCGTGGGAAATTTGTTTTCATTAAATATGTCATTATTTTAGTGTGAACATCCACAGAGTATAATGAACCATCTGGAAAATAACACAGCACATAAAAGCAGTGGCAAGCCAGCTTTATAGCTGAATGGTGGGTTATTCTGCATTGTGTGTTTTTGCACAACAACAGTACTGTTTATAACTTGGTATCTGGGCTAGATGGTAAATGCCTCCCAATGTGAGCCTTGTGGGGCTCGCATTGGGTTTTGCAAAATAAATAACTCAAGTATCAAGAACGAGACTGCAAAGCTAAGTAGGTTGATTGATGCTTTTCCATGAGATTGGAGTTTTAAATGTGGGTGCTGTACTTATAGCCATTTCCTTCATAGCATTTCCTTTTTCGTTAGTATATACTATATTCTTCCAACCGTGATTCACTTTACTTTGATGGTTTCACATTTTTTGTGGTTGTGTACAGCACAGACAAACATTTTTCTCAAGGCTTATGGCACAGAGGTGTGCCAAAAATAAGACTAATGAGAGGCCAGAGGAGTGCACGTCCATGCTGAAGCCAGAAATCTTTCAGCGACTAAGCTAATGGTGAATAAGAGACTGGCAGTGGAAGCTGGAAGACCTGCAGGGATCACCTGCAGCTTTTCACCTACTTGGTTCAAATACTCATTAATTACCTCAGCAGCCTTTGGGATATATATAACATAGTGTTGCAAGGAACTGCAGATTATCATTCCTACTGATGAGCAATAATTTTACCTCTTAACATCAGTGCACCTCTGGGGTCGGGTTTAAGGGCAGAGTTTGGGTTTGTCATAGATTTTTCACATATTCAGAACATCCAAATGAAAAAGCTTCTAACAGAAAAAAGATAGAATCTAAGAAAGTTATGAGACTTTACTTTTGATAACATACTATGTAGAATGTGTCTAAAACACATTGTTTAACCATTTTACCCAATCGCATTAGATCTATTATGTGACACCACACTGCATTAGAACCCTTATATACCCTTACCTCCAAAGAACCCGAATTTTTTCTGATTTTTTAAGTGGTCTGGAGGAATAGTTCTCAGGCTGGTCCCTGAATCAGCAGTTTAAGTCATCTGTGTCTTACCACCTGCATCTGCTTTGTAGTTTTTCTTCAAAAAAATGTCAGTTACAAGAATTTAGGATTAACTGAAAATGAGTGAAAAAGCAACCAATGTCCTGAGGATTTTTTCATAACTATAACACTGAGCTATTAGTAATTTAAGTGTAAAAGAAAAAGCCACCTCGCTCAACGAAACCTTGTGATCAGCAGGTCTTCTGCACCAACAAGTTGCCGTAAGGTAGGGTTTAACTGGGAAGCAAAACTGAAGCAAAAAAGAAAAAAATGTTTAAAGCATTATTAAGCTGCATGGCTCGCTGTGGCTGTAAGGCAGTAAGTAAAGCCAGCAATGGACTGTCAGCACTTCCAGGCTTTGGAGACAGCTGCCATTAAAATGACAGAAAGGAACCTCCAGCGGGTTAGGCTTGTTAATTTTAAGAATACTTCTGTTGGTTTATGAAGCCGTTTAGGACCTAAATACACTTCTGAAGTGCATTAAGAAACATCTCCAGTGGTCTGGGACAGATCTGCCTACTGTGTCCTATCTCACTCAGCTGTTATAAACTGGGTTGAAATGTAAACTTGTGTTCTTATCTGTTATATTATTGTTAGTCCGTTAATTATAGTCAGCTACACGTTTCTCTTTCTTGTTTCTTATACACAATTTTCAGCTTTTCAGCCTTTTCTGTCTCTGCTGAACTACTTTGAATTGCTTATTGCTTTAGAGAGGATCTACAGACAAATACACTTCCCTTAAGTAGTAAAAAGCCACGCCAATGATGTCTAAATGAATTCTACCAACCTCAAACCTGGTATACAAAAACATCCTGCTGCTTTCCTCTGCCCATTGCTCACTTACAAATTGGTATGCTGTATATTTGCAGCAGAAATAATACAATTCTTTTTTAGAAGAGCTCAAAGTACTCGGTGTAGAGCAGATGTTCTTTTCCAGCTGCTGCTTTTCACACATGAGAGCTACCCAGTGTGAGCACACTCTATAACTGGTCTGGACTGAGCTGCTCCACTGCGGCAGGTGTGCAATAAAATTGTGATCAGTGACACAGAGACACTAACACAACTACACTCCTGCCTGTCAATGGAGTTTTTGGGGTCAGTCTAAAGCTGGATTTATGCCACTGTACTGCGGTAAATGTTGTATTCACAGTTTTACAATTCTGTTAAAACACACAACATGTGTCAATAAGAAGACTGCAACAGGTTTGGCTTGCTGCAACAATCTGCCTGTACACACCAGCGGTTGTAAGACCTGAATTTTTGCATTGTCCAAAGGTTCACGAAACGTTTCTCTGTCATGTTGGGAGAAGTACTGCATAAAAGGGTGTTTCTTTTGTTTTTAGTTTGTTTGTTGGAACTGTGTGAGGGAAGACGAGTATGTTCATGTTTTTAAATCACCGCCTGAATGTGTGAACAGACTTGTGGAAATTGTGTTGCTGTCAATGACTTTAACTCTGACACCTGCAGAAGCCTACCTCGCAAAAGATCTGGAGTTGGGTGTGGCCAGTTGTAGGTCCTGATCAGCTGCCAGTCAAAGTCATCTTCTTGGCCCTGTCGATATTCGCACAGCCCAGGGTCCGAGTCCTCATCAAAGGTGCAGCCAGCTACAGCAAGGGGCAGAAAAAAAGCAAACTGTTTCACAGGAAGTAAAAAGTATGAAACTCGTAGCTATCAGCAATGTGCCTTTGCAACTTGCTACCAGAAGAAAACTGGTGAAGGAATGCATTACAGTCTCCATTGTTAGTTATATCACCACAGGCCCATTGTAAATGTCTAAATGCATCAGCTCCTGTAGAAGCTCTGCAGCAGTAAACTAGATTGCAGCTAATGCTTGGCACCAGGCGGTCACAGCATGAAATGCCTATCTCATCTTTTCCCTCAAAATCTATCACCATTTGGTGCAATTAGCCCTGTGGTGTGAAAATGACACAGTAGCCACAGGTCACCCAAAGCCACAAATAATGGGCAACAGTGCCACAGCAGCGAAAGGGATTCTTCAGCTGATGGAGGACAACAAGCCCAGCTCTCAGCCTGTGAAGGTGACCTAACCCTAGCTGCCATCTAATGGTCACATTTACCATTGTGCCATTATCACACAAACCACAGGCTTTTAGAGGCACAAGCCGGGCTGTTAAACGAGGGGTCAAAAAAATGACATGTTCTAGTTTAACTGGTCAGAAAACACAGGTGCACATGAGAAAATGTAAAAATGAATACTCTGGACTTGGGAGGACCAATTTGCGATCATACATGCGTGTTAGCCATAAAGAGTCACAACTAACAATTATCTTTTTTATTTCTCTCTAGATTATTCTATCAATTCTTTATTCAGTAAACGGCATCACAATTTCCCAGAGACTCTGTGAGATTGCTTGTGGTACCCAAATAGCAGTCTAAATAGCGAGATAGTTTCAAAATGACAGAAAACTCACAACAGAGAGGCCAGAAAATGTTTGCTGCCAATGTAATGACTTAATTATCAGAATTGTTTCTGTGGGTCGACTCGTGGATGAATCACTTGCAGAAAAGCATTGGTTTCATTTCATTTCATTATGTAGCCATTGGTTGTCTCCAATATGGAAACAATGGTTGAGTAATTGCTCAGATCTTCATCATTAACTGTGGCTCCTTGGGGGTAGAGGAATGATGAAGAAACAAGAATTCTCGAGTGCAGCACAGGTATGAAGATTCACATAAACAAGAAAGCAGAATAAAACAGAGAGCGTTAGGATAAAAAAAAGATTTTAGATGTGCACGCTTCCAGTTTCCTTGTGCTACAAGTAATTGGTACTAGCAATGACCTTTGCTTTTAGCTTCAAAAAAAGAGAAAGCTAATTGGGCTAAATTTGATTTTTCATGACCTACCTTGAGCCGTTTGCTTGTGCCCAGTTGCCCAGGCAATGTCGTTATGTTTTGAAATTTTCAATTCCACGTTATTTATAATGGCATCGTAATCAATAGGGCATATAAATGGAGCAATAACAAAAAACCTAACTTGGAATAATCCACAGCTTTCCTAAGGTAACTTTGTCAACAAGGTCCTTGTTTCTGCAGCCTGAGCAGTCAAATTCAGCACAAATGGAAAAAGCAGGAATGAATCTAACCAGTGCTTCTACAGACTCAAATGAGTCTCCTCAGGTTAAAAACAAAGTGTGATCTGTGCAGCTCCACCTGCCCAGAGAGTAGTAGCATGGGACCTGCTGCCAGAGGGTAGCTTAGAAATAATGGTGTGGGATGCAGGGGAGATACTCATTTATAAGACATACGGTGCAGCACCAGCCTGTCACCAATCCTCTGAAATAGCCATTTCTCAGTCTGGCCCTGGCTTAAAGACAGGCCTAACGCTGTTCTGTCTAACTACAAACACCCTGAGCTCACTGCGGTCCCAGGACCCTCTTCACTAACAGATCGTATTAAGGCTTGGCAGCCATGCTGCTGGTGTTAAAGAGCTACTCTGACTCTGTGCCAGCTTCAGCTTAATAGCATCCCGTTTGGCTTGCTCCCTCAATACTGCTTTTGTCTTGTGCGTAGAAGCTCCATCTGTTTTCTGTAGTAATGTATATGTTTTGAAGTCAGAGGAAGTATTGGATGTTGCATTAAACTAGCAAGGCAGCTAATTTTGGACCGCTGTTTTCTCTGTTCCTGCTGACAAACAAATATCACCACCACACCACCAGTGAACTTCCCCACTGCCCCGGCCTTCTTCCCCTCTGCCTGCAGCCAAGCAAGTGTTTCCGGGTGTGTAAGCATATCAGAGCCTTAATTGCCTCCTGAGTACGGGCTGCTTGTTGTGCTGCGTCGTGCCCGGTTATCTGAGGATGAGAGGGCTGGGCAGTGGAGCGGGGTCTGCAGTTGAGGCCTGCTTTTCATTGAAAGCCCTCCAGCTCCAGGAAGAAACGTCACCATCAGGCACGTTTCACTGACTCCCCTCATTAAGGCTCATCCTTCCAAGTCTCCTTTACTTTTTAGCACACGCGTTCCCCTCAATGCCCAAATGAGCTTCTCTGGCAGCAGGAGGGAGAGCCCATGTAATTAGAAAAGCCACATGCGTTCTGTTGAATTCATAGTGATGTGTCTGTGTGTGGACCGCACACGTCAGACACACGCATTAGCTGGGTGCGTTGGCTGTTTTGATGTTTACTTAAAAAATGAATAAAATTATAATGAATCTGTCAATGTCCCACAGGCTGAAGCTGTAACATCAATGGGAATTATTTGTGTTCATCACAGCAATGGTGAATATGGCCAAAGTGAGTGCATGATTGCTGCTTTTTACAAATAATAATTTGAATATGAGAGAAAAAAAAACAGCCTTTAGAATGCTAATTGCTTATCAGAGGTGAGCGCAGCTCTTTTAGGCACAGTCCCAGAGCAACGTAGGACCTTGCAGAGCACCAATAACACCTAGAGATGTGGGCCCTGAGGTAACTTTGTGAAGAATTGCCACATCTGACAAGCTCCTCAAGGGGAGAACAATAAAAAGGAAAAATGAATAAAATATGCAAGAATAAGGCAGTTGCCTTTTTAAAAGGTAGGAGAGGTAAACACGACCTGAGCTTGTTCAAAGATACAAAACAGAGAATATGTTATCTGTCTGGGTTTCCCTTAGAAAAGGTATTCAGGGACACCCAACGTAACTATGGACTGTTATAACCCTATTAAAGCAGACATTTAAATTATCAAGTCATCCATTATCCAAAGCTGGAGGTTCATTTTGAAGTCGCTCCTTTGCTCCAGGCTTAAATAGATTGCAGTGTTTCATCAGATCCCACGTTGGCAAGCCATGAAATGTGTTTTCTTACTAGTTTTGTATGAGACTGATGCTCAGAGAAATCCTCCTAGTGTTGTATGGTGTGATTTTGCCTGAATTCCAATAAAAGTAATCCTTCTTATGTGTTTTTAAATGTGTTAATAAATATCATGTTCAGGCTTCTTTCTGTTTAGGTGGCGGTTTAGAAAAACAGTCGTGCGTTGTAGTTTTTACCAAATGTTGGCAATGGTACACTTTGTCTAGGGACTGTTTTCAGTAGTGGATTAATACTCTGCTGTTTTTGTAGCTTTATGTGACAAAAGAATACACAAGAAATCCATATGTTTTTTTTTTTCATCTTACCATGAGGTTTGCTTACAATAGCAGGAGTATAAAGTATCACCTGTTTCAAAATTTGAAAACCTATTTAATGTAATGATTTTCAAACATTGTCATTATTTTACATTGGTTGAATGCAATAACCTACAGTAAGCCATTATGTGTGTGTAAAGCAAACTAATATGCACAGAATGTCAGTAAAATAAAATATGTAATTCACCTGTGGTTTCATATGATTTAGCATTGCTTCAGAAGCAGGACATAGTAATCACAATGCCATCACGTTGAATATTCACAACAAGCAGCCAGGGAAGGTTCACCTTGTGCTGCCCAAAAACGTTCTGACCTGTGGACACCTGTCTAGCACCAGTTTAATTGGCAGCAGATCCTTTGCGTTGCAAGTGGGGCCTCCGCGGATTTGACTTGTTACAGTGTATCCTGTTAACCTGGCCTCCAAACTCCCCTGATCTAAAGGGCTTGTGCTCTTAACCTGGCAACAGAAGTGAGATAAGTTGTACCTGAGGCGTTTTGTTGAGATGATTGTCTTGAGGGAGGAGGCTGCTCAGCAACAATGAATACCATGTCCCAAATGTTAGTAGAAAAACATTGCATTGTAACAAGATGATTAGTATTCAGTTCACTGGGTTTTAATACTAGAAAAAATGTAAAAAAAAAAATAAAGATTTTATTCATCAAACAGTGAATTTTGGGGTGTGTATTTATTTATGCTAGAACCACCAAACAGGTGGTAAAATAAAATAAAATAAAATCTCTTATTATCTGCTTAGTTTTTTCTTTGTTTTTGTCATTTATTGTAGCTTCATTTCCTGATATGTTTTCCATGATTTTATTCTCATTTTTGACTGTGTTTGCTATCAGAATTTGTAATTATAGTTATTCTTTAAAGTTTATTACCTGAGCTTCAATTTTCTTGTCCTTGTGTGTCTGTTTTGCCTTTCTGTGTTAGATGCTCCCATGTTTAGTTTCCTGATTTATTTTGCTAGTCTCTTGTCTCGTGTGTGATCTGTGTAAATGTGATTCCCTTGGCTAGTCAGTGAAAAGGGGCCAGATGTGATGAATTTTCAATATTCTACTTTTAAATGATTTATTAAAGTGTGTTTCATATTTTTTTTTGTCAATTGTGAAGTCATTTTTTAAAAGTATGTGATGACGTCTTCAATCTGAGTTAAGCTCTATTTTTACACCTTTTTTACTGACACGTTATCGAAAATTCATATTTTACTTTTACATCTGTTCTTCTTTGTTTTCAACCTATATTCAATTAAATACACTACAAGGAAAATATATCTCTCATTTTGAATTTGATGCCTGCAACACGTTCCAAAAAATAAAGCTGGGACAAGGCAGCACAAGACTGAGAAAGTTGAGGAATGTTCAAAAAACACCTGTTTTCAACATTCCACTGGTGAAAATTTTGATTGGAAATAGTTTGCCATGATTGGGTATAAAAGAATCATCCCCAAATGGCCCAGTCGTTCACAAGCAAGGATGGGGCCCGAGCTCATCTGAGATGGACTGACTGAAAAGTGTGCTGTGGTCTCACGAGTCCATATTTCAAATTGTTTTTGGAAATCATGGACTTTGTGTCTTCCAGACAAAAGAGGAAAAGGACCAGATTGTTTGCAGATTGATTGCAGATTGTTATTACAGCAAAGTTTAAAAGCCAGTATCTGTGATGGTATGGGGTGTGTTAGTGCCCATGGCATTGGTAACTTGCACATCTGTGAAGGCACATACATGCTGAACGGTACATACAGGTTTTGGAGCAACATATGCTGCCATCCAAGCGACGTCTTTTTCAGGGACAGCCCCGCTTGTCCCCTCAGCAGTACAATGCAAAGCCATATTCTGCATGTGTTACAACAAAGTGGCTTCATAGTAAAAGATTGTGGGTACTAAAATGGCCTGCCAGTAGTGCAGACCTATCTCCCATTGAAAATGTGTGGCGCAATATAGAATAGAATAGAATAGAATAGAATTCAACTTTATTGTCATTGCACATGCACAGGTACAGGGCAACGAAATGCAGTTTGCATCCATCCAGAAGTGCTTTAGTGATATAGATATATTACAATATATATTAGCAATAATATAGACATGTGAGTATATTACAGAAATGGGTCTATTATGGTATGTTATAATGTACACGGTATGAAGTATGTTGTGAATATTCTATAACTATAAGTATGTACAGGCTGTAGTGAGTACAAGCTATGTACAGGCTATGAACAGGATATAAATATGAAAAACTATACAGAATATGAAATAAATAACTTTACAGAATCTGAGATATACAGCTATACAGAAATGGGAACTATGCAAGTTGTAAACAGTTGTAGGATTAAAGATTATCGAATGTACAGAATGATTATTTACACAGAGCTATACAGTAGTGCAGTTAAGATAAATGAGGGTGTAGATAGTTTCTACAGAGGCTATATAAAGTGCTAGTGGTTGTGAGTGGTGGTTCAGTCCATGTTATTATTGTGTGTTCGAGGGTACAGTTGTCCATTGTGTGTGTGTGTGTGTGTGTGTGTGTGTGTGTGTGTGTGTGTGTGTGTGTGTGTGTGTGTGTGTGTGTGGGTGGTTGTGGGTGTGTGTATGTCCAGTCCATGTGTTAACGTGGGTCAGATGTCAGGAGGCAGAGTTCAGGAGTCTGACAGCTGTGGGGAAGAAGCTGTTCCGGTACCTGGTGGTCTTAGTCCGGAGGCTCCTGTGGCGCCTCCCAGAGGGCAGGAGGGTGATGGGTGACTGGGGTCTTTGATGATTTTCCCAGCCCTTTTCAGACACCGCTTCCTGTAGATGTCTTTTATGGCAGGAAGTGGTGCTCCGGCGGTGCGCTGGGCAGTTTTCACGACCCTCTGCAACGCCTTCCGGTCCGAGGCAGAGCAGTTCCCATACCAGACTGTTATACAGTTGGTCAGGATGCTCTCGATGGTGCAGCGATAGAAGTTCACCAGGATGTCTGAGGACAGGTGGTTCTTCCTCAGAGTCCTCAAGAAGAAGAGGCGCTGGTGAGCCTTCTTGACCAGCTTGGAGCAGTTGGTCGTCCAGGTGAGATCCTCGGAGATGTGGACTCCCAGGAACTTGAAGCTGCTCACACGCTCCACAGCCGTCCCCTTAATGTGGATGGGTGGATGTGGGTCAGCATTCCTCCTGTAGTCCACGATGAGCTCCTTGGTCTTCTCGGTGTTAAGCAGCAGGTTGTTTGTGTCGCACCACTCAGCCAGACAATCCACCTCCTCCCTGTAGGCGGCCTCATCGTTGTCACTGATGAGGCCAATCACCGTGGTGTCATCTGCAAACTTAATGATGGTGTTGGAATCATCAGCAGGTCTGCAGTCGTGGGTGAAGAGGGAGTAGAGGAAAGGGCTCATCACACAGCCTTGTGGTACACCGGTGTTCATCGTGATTGTAGATGAGCAGTGGTTATCCAGCCGGACATGTTGGGGGCGGTTGGTCAGGAAGTCCAGTAACCATTTGCAGATGAGGGAACTGATGCCCATGTCTGTCAGTTTCCTGATGAGTTGTGAGGGGTGGATTGTATTGAACGCTGAACTGAAGTCTATAAACAGCATTCTGGCGTAGGTGTTGTTGTTGTCCAGGTGTGAGAGGACAGAGTGCAGTGCGATGGAGACTGCATCCTCTGTGCTCCTGTTCTGGCGGTATGCGAATTGGTGGGGGTCCAGGGTGGGGGGGAGACAGGATTTGAAGTGTGCTAGGACCAGCTGCTCTAAGCACTTAGTGATGATGGGGGTGAGTGCTACTGGGCGGTAATCATTGAGGCAAGATGGGTTGGAGTTTTTGGGTATCGGGACGATGGAGGTGGATTTGAAGCAGGCCGGTACCGCAGCGTGGGACAAGGACAGATTGAATATGTCTGTGAGCACTCCTGCAAGCTCCCCAGAACACGCTCTGAGAACACGCCCGGGGATGCCATCAGGGCCTGCAGCCTTGTGGACATTGATCCTGCTCAGCACCGCTCCTACATCGGTGGGGGAGAGAGTCAGAGGTTGGTGGTCTGGCGTCATGTCTGCTTTGGTTGTGGTTGTGGGGTTCCCTCGCTCAAAACGAGCATAAAAGTTGTTGAGCTCATTGAGGAAGGAGACATCAGAGGTGCAAAATATGACAATGGAGGCCCCGGACTGTTGAGCAACTGAAGTTGTAGATCAAGCAAGAATGGGAAAGAATTCCACCTACACAGCTTCAACAATTAGTGTCCTGAGTTTCCAAACACTTATTGAGTGTTGTTAAAAGGAAAGGAGATATAGCACAGTGGTAAATATGCCCCCGTCCCAGCTTTTTTGGAACATGCTACAGGCATCAAATTCAAAATGAGTGAAAGTTTGCAAAACAACAATAACATTTATCAGTTTGAACATTAGATATCTTGTCTTTGTAGTGTATTTAATTGAATATAGATTGAAACTGATTTTTATTTATGTTTTACATGCCGTCCTAAATTTATTGGAATTGAGGTTGTACAATCAAGGTAATAAGCTGCATTAACTGTATGGATGTTGGGACTATGACCAGTAAAGGCAGAGAGCTGGCTTATTTGATGGTGAGGAAGAAACTTGTAACTTGAAGGAAGAATATGTAAATTGTGTTGTGGAGGTGAGGAGTGTCAACATCATAACTTTGAAGGTGGAAATTGAAGGGGGGATGTCCAAAGTTTTCAGTCATACCACAGGTTGGCAGTCAGAAGAAAGAGTGAGTTCTGGAGTAAGCTGAAGTAGGGGAACCTCTGGGTGTCCCCAGGGGGAATGTGATTGGTGATTCGAGCAGACTTTAATTGGCATGTAGGTGAAGGGAACACAGGTGACAAGAAGGCATGGTTTTAAGGAGGTTTTAAGGAGAGAAATACATACGGACAGATGGTAGTGAAATTTGCAAAAAACAGTTGATATAATGAACACATACTTTAAGAAGAGAGAAGAACATATAGTGACATATAATAGTGGCGAAACCTTAACTCGTCTTAGATAGGAGACTGCAAAGTGATGTCAGTGCAGAATGAAGATAGCCAGCATCTTGGAGGCAAAGAAGTGACAAAGGGAAAGGCTTATGGTAAACGAAAGAAGGAAATTCACACTTTTTTCTATCCTGAAAATAGACTTCTAGACACTGGGTGCTGTGTTTTTTGGTATTATCATCATGTTGATTAAACAGCTGACAAAGATGGTTGTATGTCTGTCATACTGCATACTTTAAGGTTTTTTGTCACTTTTGCACTGGACACTAATGGAAAAATAGGTCTTGTTTTGATTTGCTAGGTAGAGAGCTGGACAAGATGTGTAGCAAGTTTGGGTGGAAAGGCAGTCACCTCAGATGACAAATCTGTGGAGGTATAGAGACGTGCAGGAGAGCGAGCAGTGAAGTTTCTGACCAGACTGTTTAACACAGTCTTGGAGAGGAATGGAGTAGAAGTGTATTGGCACCAGTTTTAAAGAGAAAGGGCGATGTGCAGAGCTGTAGCAACTGCACGGGGATAAAGCTGATGAGCCATAACATGAAGATATGCGAAAGGGTTGTTGAAGCTAGGCTGAGAAAAGAGATGACGATCAGTGAGCAGCAGTGTGGCTTCATGCCAAGGGAGTACTACAGATTGATTTGAGAGGGTTGGGGAAGTATAGAGAAGGTCAGAAGAAGGTTCACTGTGTCTTTGTGGCTCTAGAGAAGGTACGTGAATGGGTGCCATGACTTTCTCGTGCCGTATGTGAGGCTGGGGCAGGACATGTATTCAGTTCAATTCAATTTTATTTATACGGCGCCAAATCACAACATGGCTCAAGATTTGGGAGTTCGCCTTGTAATCGGAAGGTTGTGTCCTTGGGCAAGACACTTCACCCATTGCCTACTGGTGGTAGTCAGAGGGCCCGGTGATGCCAGTGTCGGCAGCCTCGCCTCTGTCAGTGCGCCCCAGGGTGGCTGTGGCTACAACGTAGCTTGCCATCACCAGTGTGTGAATGGGTGGATGACTGGATGTGTAAAGCGCTTTGGGGTCCTTAGGGACTAGTAAAGCGCTATACAAATACAGGCCATTTACCATTTACCATACAGAGAAAAACACAATAATCATATGACTCCCTATGAGCAAGAACTTTGGCGACAGTGGGAAGGAAAAACTCCCTTTTAACAGGAAGAAACCTCCGGCAGAACCAGGCTCAGGGAGGGGCGGGGCCATCTGCCGTGACCGGTTGGGGTGAGAGAAGGAAGACAGGACAAAAGAAATGCTGTGGAAGAGAGCCAGAGATTAATAACAAGTATGATTCAATGCAGAGAGGTCTATTAACACATAGTGAGTGAGAAAGGTGACTGAAGAAGAAACACTCAATGCATCATGGGAATCCCCCAGCAGCAAGACACAGGTTGGAATGAGGACAGTGAGACAGTGGGGAGTTGTATGGTAGGAGTGACAGATATTTTTTCCTTTACATGAAATAACATGAAATAATCTAAATGATTTGAAAACTGATGCACCCATAAAACTTGATCTAAAATTTTGGTTTGTCAAATCTAGCTCTTAATTAGAAAACATTGGGGTAAAATTATCAGCATGACTGATAACTGAATGACTTTGTCATTCTGGCCATTGTTGCAGATAAGGGGGTCAAAATCACACCCTCTTTTCCTGTTTTATTTGCATCTTTTCTTTCAGTACTTGAAGGTTCTGCCAGCATCTCTATGGAGGTGAATGAGAAACTTTTTAATCAGAGCAATAAGGTAGCAAATAGGACACTCTTTTGGGGCAATGGCTACCCTAAAAGACGAATAATGTGTTTTGGATTTACTATGCTTTTAGCATCCACAGAAAGTGTTAACTGAATTAGCAGGCATGTGTAGGGTTAATGTCAGGAAGTAACAGGAGGCGCATAACTCTGAGTTGAGCTCTGAGTTGCAGTGAGACAGCTAGGAGAGGCAGTGTAGCGAGATTAATGGAGGAAGGTGCAAACCAGAGTGGCTGTGAAGGACCCCGGGTATGACTGTCCAACTTAGCACACTTCTACAGTGAACACACGACCCTGACTAATAGCCCACACAGCAGGCCCATCATAAATACGTTGTGATGGAGCGGGAGGAAAACACAAGCCTCTTACACAGTATTTATCCTGGAAATAAATTAGAGGGGCGAGACAGAAAACGTGAGCTGGGTGAAGAGCCCTCAAACTGAAAGAGGAGAGGGAAAGAGCAAAGCCAAAGAGGGGTGAGGATAATGAGAACAAATCAGATGTGGTGCACAGCATGTAGAACAAGAGGATTCATGGAAAACAAGACGTTTCTTCATCTCAGATGCCGTACGGTATAAAACGCCAAGAGGTAATCAAAGAAATCTGAAATGTGGAAGGTTTTCGATTGATCACACTGTTCCAAGCTGTGCAGTTCTCAGACTTAAATCATCTATATACAGATTTAACAAGGACATTCATTTGCAATTACTCTTACATGGATAACAGTGATTACACAGCACAGGGCAGAGTGGCGACTTTTTCTCACCAACATAAATCCCAGCTAGTATGGATGGCTGCCAAACTGTGAGATTGCCCTTCACTGCTCGTTTGAAGAACATGAACTTTAAATAGAACTGAAACCCCCATTAAAACAACACTGTTGCCTCCGTCTTTCCAGATTAACTGAATTGCTGCTCTTTTTTCAGTTTCAAGGAACTGAAACTGAAAAAAAGGATCCGCTATTGTTGTCATCTGGACTAGTTCAGCCTGACCAAAACAATCATTCTGATCATTCAAAACTATCAGATCAAGCTATGCCACTGCTCTGCCACTTCCATTTAAGCATTTGTAGGCAATGTATCAGACCTGACAAGTTTAGTGGGGGGACAGGGGCAATACAGCTCATCAATACTCATCCAGCAGGAGACTCTTACAAGCACTGCAACTGCATTCTCACAGGCCTCAACGAGGAAGATTGGAGGCAGTGCAAGAGAGGGCCAAAGAAAACGAAAGCACACAGTATGACAGACACACAATCATCTTTGTCAGCTGTTTGATCGACATAGGTTTCTGACAACAATGCCAAAGAACATGGCACCCAATATGTGTAAATCTGTTATACCTTTTCATAGAACTTTGTTTCTGTGTCGTCTTATTAAATGTTAAATATCATGAATTGTTCACTTGGAGCTGCTTTTTTTTCTCAGCTTTTCTGTAACGTGATGTCTTTTTACACACTAGCAATGCCAGATTTTTATTAATGCTACCTGCATGCTGTAACGTCCATTCTTGTGCATGAGCCAAAGAAAACTAAACATTTGATAATAAAGCTGGTAATTAGAAACACTGCATGATACCTTTAACTAGAATATTTCACATATACACATGGTATTCTCCAATAAACTGGTGTTACTGTAGTAAAGGGGAAATGAAGTGTGTGAGAGACACAATCCAGAAAGAAAGCATTGTTTTAGAATCGAACTGTGTTGGCTGTTTTACACAGTCAGCCCATGACATTCAATATTACCTGGGAAAAGAACAACCTTTGTGCCAGTTTTAAAACACTAAAAAGCTAGGGGGAATAAAACACATTAACAATAAAGATATTTTTTGTGCTATTTCTTCTTTTTTCCTCTTTGTTTTGTTGCCTTTGAGTGTTTTTGTACCTCTGTGTCAGCCCTTTCCATCCTACTTTTTGTAAATATGATTTATCAGACAATGCTTGGAAGGGATATAATTACATTTGGCACAATTGTCCTCTTGCGCTCAAGGATGGTCAAAGATTAAGGTCACTGCGACCTGTTTTTGGCCAGAATTTGAGAGTGAATAATTTAATTATGACAAATGGCTCAGAGAACAAAATGGTTTCATTTTATGTCCAGAACGGTAATGATCAAATCTGTATTTGTAAATTCAACAGTTTCTGGGATTTTTGTACACTCAGTACACTTTACCAGGAAGATTTACCAGCTTAAATAAATAAAAATCTAGCAAGGGCAGCATATAAATTCACTTTAACCAAGGTTTTTTATACTTAAATGACGACAATAGTTTCAGTGCATAACAGCCTGAGCACACACCCACCCACATGCACATTCAACCTTTTTGAAAACAGAATTAAATTAACAAGTGATCCCACTTAAAAAAAATTCTTATGTCTCAATCCAGGGGTCGTGAATACGCAGCTCTTTGGCGTATCTCTTGTGACTTCCTTTGAGTTCGACAAATAAATTATAAGAATATCAATACGGACGGGATTTTTTAGAAATGATTTTTTCCTGCAGTTGTAAAAATGTGTAACCTAAATGGTCAACTAAATTGTGTATTATAGCCGTAAACATGGGCTAAATAGCTGTCCAGCTATGGGTTTCAAATCCAAGAAAAAAAAAGATGGCAGTGGAAAACAATGCTGCTGATGAAAAGTTGCACGTTACAGTCCTGGTATTAAGATAATCTTTAATTCCATGACAATGAGTCATTTACAGCTTTGCGAGTTCATTGCTGTGTGATGTGTTGAATGTTGAACGCATTCAGGGCCCCAAGTGTTAAGATTCAGATGAGTTAGCATTTTGTTTTTAAGATTTTATTTTATGTTTCTAAATTGTTGATTGAAAAATTTACACTTTACTTTTTTGGCAATTTGTAGCTGCAACAAAATTCAGCTACAACATTTAGTTAATACTGTATGACCACTGGCATAAAGTCCTTCTACATACATATTATAATTTTTGTGGTTAGACCCGTCAGTCTCCATATAATTGGACAAGTCCAAAATTCTAAAAACACCATACATTTTTCAAAGACATCTGTTCCTCCTACTGAAAAGAAAAATAATGGATCAGTCTTGCAAGCCCACTGATGTAGCACATTTGTCCTCAGGAAACTAATACGGAGGACAAATGAGAAAGAACTGAGTTTGATTAGAGAATATGGAGTGAAAAAAATGTAACCACATAGCTACTTTTCCACATTTCCTGACTGTGGTACCTACGTATAAGAAATATGGAACAGAGATTATATGGCTAAACATTAACTTATTATGATGGATGCAGCTTTCAGGCCACAAAAGTCAAGCCAATGCATTAGTGTATTAAAGCACCTACAGCCAGCAGTGCCTATTCTGGTTGCAACAAGTGAGATTTTCTATAACAAAACAAACCCTCTGGCTCCACTGATTTATGATCTCAGCAAACACTTTCCTGATGTGTTTAATGTCTCAATCACTTGTTGTAAGTGTTACTGAATACAACATTTTATTCATTTTGCAATCAAGGTCCCTGTTAAAGTCAAAAAGGATAATAAAGCACTCATTACTTGGTATCTATGTTTGTTTCTCAGACAGATTGAGCTTAAGCTCATCACTCCTTTTTCAAAACCTTAAGAAAGCAGTGACATCGTGGGTGATGATCTGGACCATGGCATCACTGACCTCCTGGACAGTCTGAGCTGCAACCTGGCAGCATCACAGAGACCAAAACAGCATGGGGGCTCCTATAAATGTCTGTGTGTCCCTCCATGAATACCACCACTGACCTACAGCCAAACCGGTCAACATTCTCAACAACTTCTCCAGACACTTTCACGTCTGTCGCATGTGTTCAGGGTGAACATACTCACATATGTGAAAAGCACAGGGCACCAGTGGTGGACCAGCTAATTCTGTAGCAAATATGTTGCCCTGGTGCCTGGCACTGAGCACAGGGCCCATTAGAGGCCCATTAGAGTCACACTAGTGCCTGCTGGAGGTACATTTGTAGGGCTCTGGCAGTGCTCAGCATGTTCCTCCTTGCACAAAGGAGCAGATACCGGTCCTGCTTCTGGCAATGGCAAATATTGATGAGCCATCCTGCGGGAGTAGAACTATTTGTGCAGTCTCTGTAGGCTGTAGTGACACTGTCCCTGACCAAATGCAGAGTTAAAAAAAACTGTCAAAAAAGTATTCCCTTAATTCGTAGAGAAAGGAGCTTGCAAAGAAAAGCGTCTGGACTTCTTTAAGTTGCTTGAAGACGTTTCACCTCTCATCCGAGAAGCTTCTTCAGTTCTAAGGTCAAATGGTGGAGAGTCCCAGATATCCTCTAATCGCCTGAGCCATCATCAGGGGGTCCTTTTGTCCCTCTGTGGTGGGTCTCTCCCACTAGGTTCATATCTGGGACTCTCCACCATTTGACCCTTAGAACTGAAGAAGCTTCTCGGATGAGAGGTGAAACGTCTTCAAGCAACTTAAAGAAGTCCAGACGCTTTTCTTTGCAAGCTCCTTTGACTACGATGACCTGGATGACTGAGAAACTTCACAGACACTTAATTCGTAGAGTGTACAGGGCCCATTATCATCACTATAACGATGACGAAGTTGATGATGACTGACTTATCACTGCCATTTATGGTTTTCAAGTAATCTAATAAAGAATTAAAAGGCAAATCACACAAATACAACACAGTGAAATCATTTTTCTTTGCCTTTCCACCCCCTAACAGATCTAAAGACTTGTGTAGCTGTATTGACATGCAAATAAGTCACTAAGGGTGTGTCAATGTATATTAACTAAAAGCATACATGTGGCAGAATCAAGTGGGTGACTTCTTTAGAGCACAAAGCTGTATAAAGCTGCATATGAGAGAAGAGATCAATCAAAGTATACTTGAGGAAGCTACAGGTGCATTTATCATCATTTATCATGATGGAGGCATCGACTAGTGGCATCCAATCACGTTATGACTGATGAGCTAAACCGCTGCGCTCTTGTGACCTTTACAAGACAGTAAATGTAGAGCAAATTATCTGGTAATGGTGATATGGCTGCCCAGCCTGAGACAAACCAGGCCAGAAGTCTCCATTAAATGAGGACCACCCATGTCTCTTCGATGCCGCGTCCACATTTCTTAAGCACTTCATCATCCATATTTTGCTAAAGTTCTTCTTCCAACCTAACATATTATGACTCACAGCACTGGACTGAAGTCACGATGAGCAAAGCAATGAATGGCAAAAATCTAATTTCCCTCTAACTGAGTGCTGCACTTTTCCTGCTTGGGTTGGGAGCGGATGGCAAGATTGGCACTGCAGGGCATATGCTGTTGTGTGAAATTGTTTCATTGCTGGTCCATGATGGGTCCGGTCACTAACTGCAACACAGAGAAGCCAAGGCTTTCTTAGATCATCTAATATCTTTGAGAAGGTAATGGCTATTTTTTTGAACCCCATAGCACAAAGTAAGAATAGTCTGCCTGCAAGGACTGAAGGAGCTGTTGATACACACAGCTCAGTGATTTGCACAAAAGAACTGCAGCTCCTGTTAAAGGTTGATAAAGGACATTGATTACCTAATGTGCTTTAAATTTGGCTAAATTCCTGGGCAGAAAAAGAAGAATAATGTTTCCACCGTTTTGTTCCTGAAGAATCACTCTAACCTGAACTGACACTGCAGCACAGACGAAACGGCCCGTGCACTGCGAGATTAAAGGAATGGCCCCATGATGCACCAACAACCGACTAGAAAAACAGATAGATAGAGAGGGAGAAACGGTTGTGGCTGGGAGATATACAACATCCTTTGTCAGCATGGAGAAGCTGTATAAATTTTCTGCCAACAGTTTATTTAGGTAGGAGAAGAGAGTGACAAAGCACAGACTGTGGACAAAGCAGATACTTTTCATTAGGCCAGGCACTCCTTTCATTTCTTATTTAATCCGTCCTTCTCCTCCACACTCTCCACAGAGACATCAGTTACAGAACTCCATCTCCTGCAATCTGAAGCTGCGCCCTAAAACCTATCGGAACTGCTTAGTCTGTTAATGCCATTGTTAGAGATGACATGAGGAGAGGGTTGCATGAATAGAGGTTGATGAATAAAAACAGACCTTGTCCGATGAGGCTCAAATCGCGCTAATTAAGAAGACGGAGGGCTTATACTTCAGCACCTGCATTACAGCGCTGGCTCGTTTAAACTGATGGAGAAAGGGAGGAAAATGACACATACTCTCATCTACTGTTACATATGAAAATTTAATCTGGAGCGCTGGAGGAGACACTGTTTCCCCTTCGAGTGTAAAGCTGCACCAAGAATATTCATTTAAAGAGCGACCTAAATGCATTCGTTGAATGCTTTACATATCTGTGTATTAGTGATGTGTTCCTGCTTTGTGCTTGGATTCTTCCACGCCAATTAGAAGGTGCATTTTAATCAATGGTAAGAATGTAACACTGTTCAGAGAAGGCGTGGCTCCACTTGAGAATCAAACCCATCTAATCTTTAAGACTTCAACTGCAGTGGCTGCAAACATAGCCTGCATCTATCCGCTGAATGCTGTTTGCACTTATGTCATCACATGCATAGATTTATTTACACAAGATGGTGCACGATGTTACAACAGCCAACCGCCCGACGGCTCCGATGTTGATTTCCATACAATCAAATGATAAAAATAAACACTCGCACCGGTTTTGAGGAGGGTGAACTCAGTCATGTGAAACGACAAATGAACAAAGATTTCTACTGCACCAGCACTGATTTGGAAGATTATTTTTTGGCAGGTTGCTTTTTTTAATACTGGCTGCAGAATATTTTATGCGCCCAGGCCTGCTAATCACAGCGGGTGGTTGGCCACAATAGCAGGATTTATTTATTTTTTACTATTTATTTATTTATTAAACACTGTACCCAAAAAAGAAAAATAAAGTAGAAAAGGAAATGTGCCCAGAATACCAAGCGAAGAAATGCAGGGATTTAGATGACAACTCCCCCCTCCTCCTCCTCTCTCTTCAGAGATCCACAGGCCCCAATGCCACTGCTGCAGATCGTCCCGTGGGCTCTACAAGCAGCTGCAGGGCCCTGACCCCAATTACTAAGACAGGGCCCGCACTGCACAGGCTCTCTGCCATCTCTGTCCCAATAGGCACATGGCTAGACAATACACCTGAGCACACCTCTTTCCATTTATACAAACAGTATGCTCCCACAAGTAATTTCGCATATCAGGTCCAAAGAGTGTTGACGCTCCTTAAAAATTGAAGACCTTACAAAAAAAACTTCTGCACCAGCATTTTCACAGATTACTTTTACAGTTCATTAAGGTGATCAGTGGAGGAGGAAATATTAAGAATTCAAACCCTTTTCTTAAGTATAAGCAATATTTACTGTGCGGCCCACACTAGTAAAACTGTTAGCAAAAAGTCAGAGTCAACAATGAATATTATGACATTATTGTGTGTAAGTACTTTGTGACAAAAAAAGCAGATTTTTTTATTCAATGTGACACAAGAGTTCATAAATTCACAGAGCTCATAAATTCAGCTGGGAAGGATTTAAAGAGGTAAAGTCAGAAATGTGTTTTTAAATGGACTTCGATAACACCTCTTTTTGCAACCACTGCTATTGCCTGATGGCCTTCAATTAGAAATCAGATTTAAGGCACTTCTGCATTGGTTCAATTTTTCTGACCTGTAAGCTATGTCAGTTTTTTTGTCCTGTTTATAATTTCCATGGACATTCAGAGGGTGTGACAGGATATGCTCCCTCCCAATCCTCAATTCTCCGCCACCCTTGTAGCGTCAAAAGAGCACAGCACCACTTGACATTAATCAAAGAAGCCCACTAATCACTGACATGTATAAAAATGGCTGTAATTTTTAAACAGTTCCTGCAAAATTGCCTTAAAGCTCTTTGAAATAAAGCTGAAAGCATGTACTTGAATCTCAAATTGATTGCTTGATTTACAATCCACTGTGGTGGTGTACAGAGGAAATGTAGCACAATGTAGCCACAATGTAGCTAAATGGGGTAGCTAGCAGATCATCTGTTTTCGCAACTGTGGTAAAGTTAGCTAATATTAGCCAAAGGAATTATTTAGAACACTACACCCAACTACACAAGTGAAGGCTTTCTGGACAAATCTCAACATGCCCAAAGTTATAACAACTACAACACCAGCAAGGCATTTGATTTTTGGAGAGAACTGGAAGGAGATTTGGTTTGTCATGATGAAACTCAACACCAAGTTGCCTTTTTATTGCCAGGGTTACATTATGCTAGCTTAAATGCTAACTCGAACAAGCTACAAGCTAGATGGAAATGCACCCATTACTAATACATTTGTGTGATGCATTGTGTTTTTTACTGGCCAATCAAATTCATATTTCTGACAAGTTAATGTGTATTGTATTGGAAATAATTTCAAACAATTACCAGCCCTATCCCTTTTGTACAATGTGTATGTGTTACTAATGCCAGAAGGAATCATGAATAGGAGGATTTGAGTAGGGCACTTCCAGGACTCTGTTGAATCTAGGCCAAATAATTCAGCCTTGATTACAGATCAAAAAACACCTGGCACCATTGTCAGGTTAAAATGATCACAAATATGCGGAAATGCTGCTGTGCTAAAAAAAAAACAACAACTGTTAAATCGTTAAGGAAAATATACAAGCCCCCCAAAAAAGCTGTTGTAACAATAGCACATGATAAAAAAAAATCCACAGATACACTCATTTGCACACACAAACAATATGCTAAACTGACATAATAGCAACCACAGCGATGAGAGCCTCTTTATGAAAGAGATCAGTGCTCCTCAGAGATAGTCGCACTGTCTTTTGCTTCGACTTAATTACAGCTCACACCTCCCCTCTCACTATGCAGAGGAGAGAAAAGAGGGCTTTGATTCTGATGCCCTGTGGAACACTTGATCCTTTCCTTCCGGTAGCATCATTTAGTCACTTTTCTAAGCAGTTTTGTCTTTGCGCTCACGTTCTACTTTTTTTTTTTTTTCACGCTTTACCAAGGATGTATCAAGCATCTTTCTTGTAGTGGCAAAAGGTTATGCCATTCAGCTGCAGATGTAAGAACTCTAAGACATGGGAACAGAAAATGTTATGGAATAACAAGAAGCTTTACATGACATTATAAGGAGCGCTTCCTTTAGCACATACACATTTAAATGAGCACTTGTAATAAGAGGCTTAGCCATGAGAATGCTGTCCTTTATTATGATAGGAAAATCCTACCCAAACGTCCAAAATGTACAAATAGCTGCTCTTGAGTTTTTAGAAGTATTTTATCAGCTCTGTCAGCTAGTTGCATCCACCAAAAGCAAAAAGTGCCTGCAGTTTGTCAGAGTAACTTTGAATTCTGTGCATAAGGTAGAAGTAGAAACTTTTCTTTCTCATGAAAAAGCATCTAAATGCTGCACATTATTCAACAAGAGCCTGTTACTCAGCCACAGACTGCATATGGACATACTCACCATGATATCAATCACTGGCTAGAAAATGTAATCTTTGAAGTCTTGTGCTGAGCATTTTTGCCACTGACAAACCTAACCGTGAAGCAGGGATGCAGAATACTCACAGGGTAGCAACTTGTCCCAGCCTGTATATCTAAACTATATATGAATTAAATATCATTAAACACTAGTTTCATGCCTTTTGCTCTGAAAACCTTTCACTTGGAGTATTTTAACATAGACAACTGTGTTGACAAGTAACTATGGAATCATTACAAAATCACCAGCAGCACAAGTCAATTAAATGCCTCACACAGCAATATTTTTCATATACTCACCATAAGCTTTAGGTCAAATCAGACTAAAAGGCCGTCAAACTGGCTGAGCAACGGTGTTATTTATTGCATTTCTTTTCAGTCGCAAGCAGAGCTTCTTCTTCTTTCACAAGTTGTTTTATTTGGGTTTGACACTGGAGGAAAAATACAGATTTCACCGAGGTGAAAATGTTCTCTTCAACACAAGGAGGTGGGTCGCACAAAGGCAGCATCATATAACTGCTCTAAAAACATGGGGAAAACAGGAGAGGTTCGAAGGTTGAGGCTACAAGATTGTATTGAGCAGGGAAGGTCAGGATGGGCAGAATATCTGTGGTATTGTGCAAAGCAGCCACTATGTATTGGCCACGAGCTCAATAAAGAAAGGAGAAGGTGCGTAAAATTACAGTCCCCAGATTTTTTTCAAGTTTCAAGCTTTCCCACAATGACAGTCCACACTGACGTGAGAAGGATCAAATCATGGTCCTGTACCTAGAATGATGGTTCAAAGGCCTAATGTAATTTCTGAAACTGGAAAATATGAAATCCGCTCTAACACAATTGTAGCAAGTAAACTAATAACTGCCCAATAACACAGAATTTCATCAGAACTGGATGCTTATATACGGCGCTTATGCAGCTCAGTGTAAAAGCTCCTGTTTGAGCATTTTTATCCAACACTATGTGGAAACTGTAAAACGATTACACAAAGCACACTAGCTAATACAAGCTAGTGCAAGATAGCTTTATTGCACCTTTCGAAAAACACAACAGTTCACATTAAACTATTCTACACAGAGATATTCTATAAAGAGCCTCATCTAGGACTGATGATGATAGTTCAACACAATGGTAAATCTATAACACACCAACAAAGAAGAGGTAGCCAATTTCACTTTAAATGGATCATCAAATCAGTAGAAAACAGACTGCAGTCTGCTGGTTTGCGTTTACCTTGGAAATAATTTTTTTCAGCTGATGCTTGGGCAAGAAAAAAAACATCCATTACCCATACAACTCCACATGGTCACAATAAATCCGTCACGTTGTACAGAAATTGAGATACTAAAATATTTAGGATGACATTTTGAAAAAATAAATAAATAAAAAGGCGTTCTGGTTCTGAACCCTCTGGTATCTTGACAAAGTGTGTAGCAGTGTGAAGCAGTCATTTTAAGCATCTCATTTCTCAAGAGCCACAAAAGAAATACACTGATCGGTAACACTATCTAAAATATGGATCATCTCTTTATAATGCAAAGCTCCAAGAACACCAAGGCACTGAACCAGTTTCCAAAATTCTCTGATCAGTTCCAGCTGAGCATCTTTGGGTGTGGCGTGGTTGGCAGTACGAGGTAGTGCTGCACAGTGGTTTCATTGTTGATACTATTATTGCACCTTTCTACTTTAACTAAAGTACTTTTTACCATATTGACCCATTCATATAGTGCTTTGATTGAGTTCTTTGAACAATCCTACACACACAGTCAGATCCACACCTCAGGGACAATTTAGAGGTCAATATGTGACCGAGGACATGGGGACTAGAGGAGCCATGGATCAAACCACAGCCTCCCCATATTCTGGTGTAAATGTTCAAAATTAGCTTGCATGTTACTTAAAGCCTGAAACATCCAAATATTACAAACATTTGTGCTAAATTACTTAATATTTTTAACTCTCATGTTCCCTTCCAGGCAGCATCATAACCCCTTTTTAGCACTACATAGATTGCAGCCAGGCTCCAGACACACACAAACGGAACAAAATAAAAGAAAACTATGTCTCAGATATAGCTTCTGTAGCAGGGCCTGTAATTACCACAGCCAGGGGCCAGCTCGACTTCCTCTCTTGTGTTCAGTGGGCTGGCCTTGACACCTTCACAAGGGCCCTCAGAAACCACAACAGCAAAACGACAATGTCAGCACTGCCCCTTTTCTGGCGTGCTGCACAACCCTCCCGTATGGCAGATAATAGCCTCCATCAGGGGGCAGTATAAGCTGATAATTAGGTGCTTAACTCATGCAAAAGTGCAGATCTGATATATAGGCCTGTCAGGTCACTGGGGAAGAGTTAAATGAGTGTAGAGCAAGGGTAAAGTATTACAAGGGATGGGAATTAGTGTTGCATATTAATAGTGGACAATATAGAAACCAGTGCCCCCAGCCCACATGGCCATCTGGGCTGAGCTATAGAGAGCAACTGGGACTTGGTGGAGGCTAACTAGAACCCGTGTGTGTGTGTGTGTGTGTGTGTGTGTGTGTGTGTGTGTGTGTGTGTGTGTGTGTGTGTGTGTGTGTGTGTGTGTGTGTGTACACCTTTATGTGGATGGGGATATAGTACACATTGGCAACCATGTGCATAGGCCTATGCCTAATGTCTTTGGAACATTAAGCAAGGAATGCAATCTTGTGATGTGTTAATGGCCATTATGACACTTAAGTCGCTGTTCAGATAATATTTTAAAGCTCTCTCTCTCCCGGTGAGACCCCCTGACAGCCCAGATCCATTCTTCATTTAACATCGCTCTCAAACAGCTGTCAGTACTTTACATTGCATCCAGGCAAGGTGGCCAAGAAGACATTTCGTTTTGCTCTTTAAAATGTACAATTTGGCATCTGACCTTTTCAACACGAGATACTTTCACATAACAAAGTGAGAAAACAGAAGAAAAACGGTGTAAGCTTAAGCTAATCTTCAATCACAGCATGTTCACACCACATAACCTTTAGTTCTGGGGTCAACAGACCGCAATAATTTGTTTGAAAGTGAGGTTATTGTGTGGTTCAGGCTTCCAGAGAACGTCGCTTGCTGCCAGTGGCCATTTAATGTCATCAAACTGTAATGATTTTATAGAGTTATCATTTCAAGTTTGTCACAACTGATAAAAAAATTGGGTCATGATACATCAGCTGATACTGGTGCGCATTTGAAGACACTGCGTCCTTTCAAGGTGAGGTAGTGGGCGTGCTGCCAGCAAACTCCCTCAGCAGGCAGTATAAGAAAAATGTCATGAACTGAAAAATCCATATGTCTTCCACTGATCAGGCCAGCTATGTCAGCAGGCAGAACACAGAGAGAATAACTCTCATACTCCATACAGAGTATTAACATTGTATCAAGCTAACGACTAAGAAAACATTCGCTTTATAGTGGTAATTACAACTACAGTGTGAAGATGGATAGATACATTTGCTGATAATGCCATCATCTGAGTAATTGTGTGGGACCACACAGAAAATGTTTTGGGGATTTGGGTGCATTGACCATTGCTTTGGCCTCTCTTGTAGGTAGCAACTCATTTTATCTAGTTGACTGAATGAGGTGCGACATGTAAAACATATTACATGTCAGTTTTACAGATACCACTGCTTTCCCTGATTGCTTCAATCCCAGTGACACAAGCTGAAATCAGTTTTGTCTCCCAAACCATGTTCTGCCAAGTTTCAGTTGATGCATGGTTTGTTTGCCTGGGTCCAAATTTTTAAATTAGTCCACTCCCCTCGTTGCCTTTTTCATCTGGCTTTGTGACACAAAGCAGCGCTCTCTTACATGAAAAAGCAATTAGTCCAATGACGGCCTAAAGGGCCCATTATACTCAATGTCAAATTCCAGTTAAAAAATAATCCATATTTTTCTTATTCTGAGCCTTTGTCCACTGTGTGTAACACACTGTTTTAGCTCTTCCTCCATTAAGGCCATGCCTCTTTAAGCCAACTTGATTCTCTTTTGCTGCTCCTTACAATCATGGGGTTTCAACAGAAGGCAGGTGAGGCTGCTGTGTTCACAGCCAGAGCTGCGTGTTTGAAGTAATCATCGTAAAGAGTACAAAAAAAATTTGGGAACTGATCTTTTAGTGGAGTCTGTGGCCTGAGCTTCTGGCTCATCAAGATTACTGCACTGTAAACAAACGCTCAAACTACTTTTCTACTTGAGACAACAGAACTGTTTTTTATCAAACATTTTCTTCCATTTGAGTAAGTTCAACTTTTTATTTTTGATCAACTTTAACTATTTTGAATATTAAGTACCAGCTAATTAAATTGATTTTACTCATTTAATTTTACTCATATATTTAAATTATGTGGCAGACATGTTTAGAAGGTTTTGATTCCTGAAAATAAAAAATACTATTGTTCATTTAAAAAATCTGCATAAGCTGTAAGTTTTAATGACAGTCAACTGACCTTTTTATCTAGATTTTAATAGTTTTTTTTTCTTCTAATAAAGACTTCATTATTGAGGTCATTTCCTGATAAATATGGACGCCTGCCCACTTCTCTGCAGTTGTTTGGTTTTGAAATGTGACCGGGACTGAAGACTCATTAAAAAGAGAGAAACACCGGGTGTAAGGTGTCACTGTAGACTGTTACCAGCATTGCCTGTATCAGAGTAAGTATTCTAATTTTCTTTAGATTTCCCATTTTTCAAGTCATTTTAGTGAAATGTCAACAAAGCAATTCTCCTTCAGTGGTACTGTTAGCTAACAGTTTATAAGCTAGCAGCTAATAAGCGGCGTTCACCTCGGTACCTGAGACAGACTGCTATGTTCTTAAACTACAGACAGTGTGTTATTCTGAGATATTTGATTTTTTTTGCCTTTTTTTGATACAATGCTTTGAATTGTAGAGACAATATGACAAAGTCTTTCTCATTTAAAAGGGATGACGTTAATGAAGATTTCAGAACTGATGAAAAAAGAAAGGATTAATTGTTGGGTAAGTGACATGAGCTGGTAGAAGCGAAGACCATGTGTCATAGGATCATGTAGAAAAATGGTTGAACCTTTTGAGATGAATATGTTGCTGTATGTCAGCCTTTTGAAAGTTAGAATAAAACATCTAATATTACTAGAAACAAATGTCAGTGTATGGAGAAGAGCCATAATTATCACTTCATTATACTTCAATTAAATTAGAACTGACCATGAGCAGTTTTGCTGTATTGAACTCTTTATTTCTCCCTCCCAAATGTAGGAGTACTCAGAGTTTCAACCTCCAACAGAGCACGACCAGCACATTCTACGTCAAATTTGACAGCTGTCTTATTCAACTGATTACTTTTTTTAAGTACAAGGCTCCCAATACAGATAAGACAGCAAAGGTTTTGGCTCAAATGTAAAACTTGGGAATAGAAAGTGATTCAACATGAATGTCACACTGTGATTTTCAATTCTAGAACTAGCCCACTTGGTTTAAAATGATTGCTTTCCTCCTTCTTTTCTCTTGCCGTTCAACTCAATGTTAAGCATCCTTTGTCCACTATATCCACTATCCCTCCTCTGCACATAACCATCTCTCTATTGGTCACTTGGGTTCAGTAGCCTCAGAACTAGCTATTGTCTAGAACACATATTATCAGGTATACTCATATGTAGTTTGCACTCAGAACAGCTACAAAGATACAGAGTTGTAACTAAAATAATCCAAGCTTTCAAACATAACAAACATAATTCCTACACATCAAAAATTGTTGGGTGACGGTTAAAGAGATAAAAGTATTATATGACAATTTCCAGAACCAGAACTAGTATAAACCGCCTTTCTGTTGAAGATAATGATGATGAATTGGGGAGATGATTTGTCATAAAATCATCTTGTGAGTTAGTGGATTAGTTTGTGATCACTCTGTCTCGTTCATTCAGGAAAAGTCTGTTTAACCAGATCTGAGCTGAGGCAGCGACTCTGGTTATAGCAATCCATGACAACGACCCAGTTCATTACCAGCCTGTGAAACCTCTGTGGAGGTCTCCCAAAAACTGCTGATGAGCGTTTTGGTAATGTTTGAGTGATCTATGCACTACATGTACTACTGCAGTTAATACCAAGAGACTGAATAACACTGTATTCATTCACAGTACAGTAGTCTGGATGCTGGTAGAATCAGGAGTCTGAGTCACTGTATAAAAGCACAGTATCTTGTTTTGTTTTTTGTTGTTATTTTATTGAATTTTTTCGTTGCAATAACTGGATTAAAAGACATTTTTGATTATCTATTATTTCTTATTATTTCTGATTATTATTTTCAATATAAATGTTAAAAATACCAAGCAAATAACAGAACCAGTGCTATATGTACATTTAAGAAATTTACAGTGTAATTAATCAAATCTGCTATTGAGATATTCAAAAGTACAAATCACGCTGGGCATTTGATATTCTTTTTAAAATGATTTATTTTAATATTTCTTGAATATTGACAGTGCAGTATGTTATTGATGGAGGCCACGAAAATACTGCTGAACTAAAGAAATGTACTTCTTTTCAAATGTAGCCGTACTTAATTTTTTTAAGTTTTGGGAGAAATGTTTTTGAGTTTTCAAATTTGATGTTTGACTTTTGTTAAGTTAATTGTCATTTGAAACTTTGTCCATGTTTAGCGTTAGTATCTGTGATGATAAAAATCTAATCATATATGAAATAAGGTCAAACAAAATCTGTTGCCTTTATCAGTGAACCTAATTGACAACAAGTTTGATCCGCACTAAGCTAAATTCAGGGTATGTCCAAAACATAAATTGATTCATGAAACTCATTAACCAAATTTTCCTATACTACTTTAGCTTTGTATAGTAGATACTTGCTACTGTGACAACAAAAATAATATAGCTGAGGAAAATGATAACACTATTATCCGCTTGCTTTAACAGCATCAGCTAACATCAATAACTTAAGCCATTACATGTCATTGTCCTGAAAACACATCAATGTGTATGGGTTTTGTTTTGTTTTTTTCAGAAAGAGCTGCGCATCATCAGAAAAGCTCCAGGGAACTTCGGAGTCAGAGAAGCTATGAGAACCAAGCATTACTGAAACACTGATGCATGGAGATGGTTAGAAAGGACTCACGAAACCCTGCGGAGCACTCATGGGCGATAATGACCATCAGCTCTGTGTGGTAGAGTGTGGCTTCAAGAGCAGATCATGGGGAGGACAAGCAGCCAGGCACGCTGAACCATTGAAGGAGTGAGCTAGGGTGAAAAGGAACTGGGTAGCTTTCAACATTGCTTTGGTCCTGGGTTCTACGAAAAATAACTCCAAGTCTTTCCACTACTTCTGTCTCCCCCCGGTGTTCATAATCACCACTGGTGGTGTTTAGCTTTTCCTTCAATAGCAGATTCCCTTGTTTCCTTCTTTCTTCCACGAATTTCATCTTCATTATCCACAAAAGCTCTTGTTCTGCTTGGTGTCTTGCTAATCTCTCAGTGAGTGCCCAAAGGCATAAACTCATGGCAGTCAAATATGGCATAAGTGAGTGTGTCCACAGTGTGAAGAGAGGCCTCTATTGTATTTGCAAATGAACGGGTGACACATGGGACAAGAAACACGTGTGCTTGGAGAAGAGCTGCTTTAGATAATCTTGGAGAGTAATGAAAAAGCACATTAGCACAAAGGCTAATCAGCCCACCAACCCTCCCAGCAGTGGTTCCACTGAAGCCATTGACCGTGTTCTTGGCTTCATTCAAAAGCAAAGGGGATGGAAAAAAGAGCGGTTTTGTAAAAGCGAGTTTCTGTACAAATAGGCATGAAAAGAGAACAAGGAAGTGTTTACTTTATCAGCCTTTCTTTGCACTTCTCACATCTGACTCTGTGCAAGTGAAAATACTTTGAACTTCCATTTTTGTGGAAAATGATGCAGTAACATAATGGATGGAGTGAGATAAACATAAGCCTCCAGGCTGTTCTTTATATTTTTTCCTCATATCAGCACAATCTGTCTTCTGATTGTGAAAACAATCATTAACTGCTTTCCCCCCCCCTCTCTGGGCTGCTATTAAATGACATTAAATGGCAAATTTAATGAGCACAGGAAAGACAGAATTGAAGTAGGATACTTGCTGCAAATATAAACAGAAATAAATGCATTTCAGCTGGCAAACATGCAGCGGTATTCCAAAAAGTGCTGAAACTTTCGTCTAGCTCAAGAGCAAAAGAGCAATACTTTGGAATAATCCATTTAACTGGATTTCTCCACATCATATTGGTGATGGTCTCAGTACATATGTCTGTCACTTGATCCCATTAAAGACAAAATACTTGTGATTTTAAAATTATAATGCACTCCTGTCTGATCACAGCCGTTTTGCATGAGCAGGCTCTTTCAAAGGCATTTCTCATTTCAGGATAAAATGTCCTGTGATGAGATTTACAGAGCAAAGCTCTCTGCTCTCCCAAGACAAAATGAAATGTTTTGACTGTGAAGTGTAGGGGGAATTGCCATTTACTTTTCTACCAGTCATGTAATTGATATAGAACCTGTCGTCCCCTGTGGATAATTCAGGCCGACCGACATACTGGTATCGAAGTAGATTAGTCTCTAAATTTCAAGACTTCTTAATAGAGAAAGATCAAAGATTTAGCCTCGGAGATAACATAAACTCTGTGTTTTCATTACAGCATAGAGTTTAGTAGAGTGAAGAGGGTTTTTTTTATTTCCAAATCTTTCTAAAATTTACTGCTCATTACATATTTTGATAAATGAAATAATGGACTTATTTTAATACCATAAACCAGTGTAGGACGGTTAGCATCAGCCAACCAATCTGGTCATGTCATATTCTGTATTATATCATATTAAAATAGATGTTATTGAAAAAAATAAGTCCAGAGAACCCAGGCTCCATAGTGTAAATTAGGCAGGTGATGTTTCATGTTCACCTTAAGCTCTCCTGTTTAAATAGGAGAGCTTAATAAGACATTGCTTGAGTCTTATATGATGCAATGCTACGTGTTTTATTTTGCTCTACACAATTGCACGGGACTCAAAGTATTTTCCCCAGACAGTCATTAGTGTCTACCAGGCCAAAGCCTTGCTCTGCCAGGCAGCACCTGTGCATTGATCTAAGAACACAGCAGGTGCTGACTGTGTAGCAGCAGCACTATAAAGCTGCGCAGCCCTTTGGAGAGTAAAAGAATGCAGCAGACACTTTGGAGGAAAATAAAGAAAGGAGGATGAGATCAAATGAAACATTCATTATTGCCCTGAGGAAACTGAATTGTTGCAGTAACAAAATACCAAAGGAATGAAACAAAAAACAGAATGGAAAAGAATGATGGGGAATTGATGTATGGTTGAGCATGGGGTAAACAGGGAAGATTTAATCATCCTGGAGCCAACAGTCTGGCTGTGTTACGTTATGATGAAATGTATGGCATCACGTCAGGAGCTGTGCCGAGAAATGCAATGCAAACAGTGTTATAAACAGTGCAAATGCTACATTCAAAGCACTGTAATTAAAACGCTAACAATAATTAAAATCCTATTAGTTTTTCTTTAACAAAGATATTCTACTTAATTGTTGTCGCTCATTAAAAGCACAAGGAAAGCGCTATCCTTTACCATTTAATTTTTTAATAAAGTTCAATTTAACTGTTTTTCCACAAGAAAATTGAGTATAATTGGACATTCAGCGTTTCTTTTCATTTTTAACTTCTAATACCACGTCCAGCTGTTTGAAACTGTGCAGATAAAAACAAATAGCAAAGTAGCCACCCTGTAGTCTGAAAGGTGAAACACAGGTCAAGAAAATTGTTCAAATTACATAATTGCTATCAGTGCGGGAATCACTAAAAGGATCCTATATTTTATCAGCTACTTGCTTCTTACCTGAATAATTATGGTTGAGGTAAATGGGCATGTCGTCCGCATTCCATTAAGCATTAGGCCCTTAAATCTGCCCATTATTTCAACTGACTGGTCTATAAGACATAACAAAATTGTGTATGTCACCAGTTGCAATTTCCCAGAGTCCATGAATAGCTCTTTAGGTAAGGTCAGCACACACTGGTCACTTACAAGACTCACTCAACAGTGAGACCTCATTGCTGTAGCATACATACATATGCAATGACTCAGCATCTGTCTGGCCGTTCAGAGGTCCTCTGTACTAAGTTTAGGAGAAAAGCAACATGCCTTCTCTACCAGCTACATACTTGATATCTTGTATTTATGACCGAATAGAGTTGGGATGTTTAGTAGTTTTTACCAATATTAGTAGATTTCTGAATACCTACTGTAATTCAATATCAAAACAAAATGATAACCCTGTGTAATTATACACAGTGTGTTGATATTACACAGACTGAATGAATGAATGGTTAGAATGGTTGTTGAGCAGCCTACTGATGTTACTATTAAGTATAATGTTTGCTATTTTAGAGTAGCTTAAACATTTTCATTACATTAGCCATTACAAACATCTTAGCCAATGAAACGTTGTTGGTTTTTTCTCAAACAAAATAGTAACTTGTATTTCAGAACACATCAGATGCTGTTGAGCCAAACTAAAACTCCTTCACCTTGAATTCTTTGTGAATCAATTAGCTACTATCTTGCTAACCAATGAGCCAGGTATAGTTATTCATTGTGGGTGGGTATCATTTTTCGTCTTCTTTTTCTTCTTAAACAAATAAAAATGGGTAGAAAGCTTGAAGAACTGCAGTGTGTGCCGTATTTAAAACAAAAGTAAAAGTAAAAAACTGTACTGTCATGAATTCAGAATTGTAGTATTGAAAGGTATAGCAAGCATCACTTCTGGTGACACTGCTGGCATAGAAAGGAATGTATTTCTGTATGGTTTTCAGAGTGGATAGTGTATGATCCTATATCCCTGCTATATGTATTTTTCTGATTGAGCCAGCTGTGCTATTGTGTATCATTTTCAAGTTTTCAAATTTGTCATATGCAGGTAACAATGGCACATCACTCCCAGCAATGACATCCTTAGGCTCTGAGCTCCCCTAAATATCACATGTAAAAGAAAGCAAAAATGCACATAAGTAATACTTTGAAAATAAAATAAACATAGTATATATTTATGAAAAAGAGTGGAATAAATTGATACAGATTATTAAAAATACTGTAGTGGCTGTAGTGCAGAGGTAATGCCATATACATGTACTGCACAGTGTTCTTCCTCCCTGAGAAGATCTCCTTTTTATGCCCAAATGACAGTTTGTCTTCCAGTATGCATGTTGCATACATGCAGTCACTTACTAAACAAATAGACACCTGAATACTAAAGTGTTACTAAGGAAAGGCCCATATTTATATAGTAAATGTAGCTAGATATATGTAATTATTATATACTTATTATATTTCTATTGTTTAATCAGCCATAACTTTTGCAGTAAAAAATTTCACATCCATCACGACATTCACATTGGACATGTGTTGTGTGGATTGGGCTTCTCCTGGTGCAAAACATGGGATCCAGGGAATATGGAGGCTTTGTCATTTCCCTGAAATCCTTGTCCTATTCTTTCGGCCATATTTGGCAATATAGTGGCATAGAGTCTGTACCATCAATCTGAAAAGGTGGTCAGACCACAGTCAGACTTCAACTTATTCCAACATATGTATTCTGATCGGTCAAAATGCTACTTCAGTCAATCACTTGAGAGCACGGTGATATTATGTACAGGAGAATTTGTACATAAGAAGAAGAAACAGTTTCTGTGAGCCAAACCCAAGACGGATTCGCTCATGTAGGAAATAAACAAGATGCAGGTCTGTCAATATATGATGATGTATGATTTAAAGGAGGACTGGATTCATTATCTGTGCAGATGATAAAAACACTCTCAGACCATCATACATACATACACACTCACACACATGGAGAGGGGAGTGCGAATGTATAACAGGCTAGATAGGTGCTCAAGAGAGCTTACGACAGGAAGGCTCGAGTGAGCTTAAGAGGCGAGAATGTCTGAAGTGAGAAATGAGACAGGGGGAGAAGAGGGGAAGTGAAGAAAGAAACATAGCTAAGCTGCATTCATGTGGGAATCTCTGTTGGAAAGGCCTGATTGTTAAAAACAACACCACAAAAGTGTTTAAGTGTGTTTGTAGTGCCACCGAGTGAAGGGTTCTCTAGAGCTTGCTTGCCCAGTTTTTTAACATTTCACTTCTGAAGTGGCACATGCAAGTTCTAGTTCAGCTTTTAGAGCAGCTCTGTCACATAAAACACAACACTCTGTGAGCAGAGTAGGTGGCAATATAATGCACCATGGTGCTTATGCACATTTAAACACCTCGTTCAGCAGGAAAAGTGAAAACACCTGGTGGTTTTTTAGATGCTATAAAGTAAAACTCTCTCAGCAAAAAAAAAAAAAAAAAAAGAGAAAACACCTGCCGGTCACATTTCTCTCATTTTTCTCTTTTATCCTTTGTTCCCAGCAGTTTTTACAGCCCTGCAGATGCTGAGAGTCAAAGCTTATTTGAAGGCTATTAAAAAATTACAGATTGTCAAATAGGTGAAACTACAATTAGTCAGCTCAGTTTAATAACAGGGAATGGGTGAAACATCCTGGTGTAAAAATACAGAGATACAAATCAGTACTGATTAGGTGTTGGGGTAATTTTCAACCAAATATGCTCAAGATTTCTTGTTCCAGAAATTTTATATACCGTAATTGTCGGGCTATAAGCCGCTACTTTTTGCACAAGCTTTGAACCCTGCGGCTTTTAGTCAGGTGCGGCTTTTCTATGGATTTTCCATGATTTTTGTGATATCGTAAGACGATTTGTTTTGTTTGTTCCGCTGTTGTACGGCACTACGTTGCCTGGCGGAAGGATCGGGGTTCAAGAGTGGTATGTTAGTCACATGTCCGTCCGCCAGGCAACGTAGTGCCGTACGAAGTAGCGCGAAAAACAAACTTCAAAGTAGCGCTCCGCATTCAGCGGGAGGCGTGGATGACGAGCGGCGATAAACTTGCGAAAAGCAAGTTATGCCCAACTCCACCGGTGGATTCTGACAGCGTGGAAAAGTGCGAAAACATCCACGATCACCAACGGATTTTGAAGGGCTGGACTGCTGCATGATGGAGAGGAGGACACCGCCACGGCCCTTCTGAGGGTGTTCGACTCTGACACTGACAATGACAATGAGGATTATCTTTGGTTTTGAAAGTGACAACGAAGGAGAGAAGCGGAGAGTGGATGACGAAGCCATCCTGAGCCTGTTTGTTTCCGACACTGGAGGAGAGGACTTTGGTGGTTTTAGAGCACAGGAAGAAGAGAAAGATGGTGAATGACTGACTTTTCTTCTTGTTAAAGCTGTGTCACTGCACCTGAGCCTAAAAGGTAGTCCGAATCTATTTTTCTGGTGTGCTGTAGGTTACTGTTATGTACTACATGTGCAAATATGTACCCATAACTTGTTTTTCAAAATATTAATAAAAGGGGTGTGTCTCCAAACAGCCATCTCTTTCCCTTTGTGCACATTCTCTTACATATGATAAGTCAACATTGAAACACCTGCGGCTTTTAGTCAGGTGCGGCTAATGTATGTACAAAACAGGATTTTCCCCTGATTTTAGCTTGTGCGGCTAATATTCAGGTGCGCTTTGTAGTCCGGGAAATACGGTATAACATATAGAACAATGGCCCTGCGACAGACTGGCGACCTGTCCAGGGTGTACCCTGCCTCTCGCCCTATGACAGCTGGGATAGGCTCCAGCGCCCCCCGCGACCCTGAAAAGGATAAGCGGACGCGAATGGGTGGATGGATGGATATAGAACAATGATATGACAACTAAATAAACTGTGTAATTCACTGCAAGACAATTCTGCACAATATATCACAATATGCATGCAAAGTCAAAACATACCAGCATGAAAACTGCAGGAACATAAACTGAGGTGTTGATGTACTGCTGTATTAACAGTGCTTAATGTAATTTAAATCATATGTTTACCCTTTGTGTCTTCTCCTTCACCTTCATTCAATAAGAGCCACCACAAGGAGTGAAGAAGCAGCAACTTTTTATAAACAATCTGTTTATATCATATTATATTATATTATATTATATTATATTATGTCTGAGTTTGATTAATATAGCAACCTATTATATTTCTACCATATTTGTTTGAGCTGCAACTCATGACACTTGATATTTTTAATATACACTGTAAGACCGAATAGTAATAGTTTGATAAATGAAATGAGTTCCAACTACTTAAAAACCTGTTATAAGTTCATACACCTTTATTTTTTTGAGTAGTTTGAACAATTTTGTTTTTTCAAGTTATCAGTACTTGAATATATTGATTAGTTTCTAGCATTGCGCTCAAATAATTTGAGTTTTAACACTGACGTCACTTACGTGCCTACGTACGTACCTACGTGCGCCACCTGTTTCTTTATGAAGTGCTGGCAACCATCTTGGATTCCTCGCTTCGAGTGCGAATGCCCGCTCATTACCCCGAAAGAAACTTGTGGAACGTTAATATCCGAACAGAAATAAAAACATTTGTCAACGGGTTTTTTGCGGCATTGCCTTTGACGCTGGATAAAGGAGGGCATGCTATGGTATGTTACGGACTTTTGAACTGGAACAGCTAACCCTCTGCACTTGGCTAGCTGCATTTACCGCCTTCGCGGCATCTTCAGGAGCGCTTTGTGGTAAGTTTTATTTTTTCTGAAACTATAGTTCTCCGTTGTAATATGGGTTTTTATCGTCATAAATGTACAACTCTAGCAGGCATTTAAGAATTACATGCATGCGTCGTTTTATCCATGTCGGCTTGGCCCCAAAGTGTTTGCATGAATTATGCTAATACGCTCATATTTAGTATAACACATTATTAGTCCCTGGGACTAATAATGTGTTAATAACTTTTCTAATCTCTTACTATTTTAAAAGAAGTCTTTAGAAGGCATTTCTGGATTTGCAGATTATAAACTGCCTTGTGGTTAAATTGTTGAATCAATATGCACTGCTGCGCTGCTTCACACTTAGCGCATACGTGGATATTGATATTGGCTAGCCCATTTGCTAACTAGTGGAACTTAAAACTTACGTTTAGTTCTCTGGAGTTGTACATATTAAAACTGGGGCAGCAAAATTGTAGGCACAGGACATACTTACAAAAGCAGTGAATAATCATTACATAATTACGCGGTAGAACTTGGTTTACATTGCAAATAGTTATGTATACCAAGTTGAAATGTAGAATCTTCTGAACTGTAAAATTGTTGTGCCTGGTCTATTTTAGGTTAGCTTAAGGGTGAATCCATCAATAATATATTTACCAAACAGTTATTTTTTCGTTTTATTTTATTCTGATGCCCAGTGTTCATTAGTGAAAGACTTAGTTTTTTTTATCTGTCAGGGGCTGGGTCTGTGAACCAGCATTTTGAGTTTATTTTGTAGTTTTGCTTTCTTATGTTATATTGAAATGAGGTGAAGTTCTTGTATTGTTGTTATTATTAGTTAAGGTTTAGTTGAGTTCTGGGCTGGTTATGTTTCATCTGTGTCTCCTTGGTTGTGTGTCTTTTCTGTTCTCTGTGTAGTCTGTCTTGTCTTCTGTGTTTTACTGTTATGTCCATGCCAGGGCAGAAGTAAATTTTCAGGGGTGAAGATGCTGTTTACCTTGACCAGCTAAGACTACAGATTGTAGATGAAGTCGAGAAAAGTGAAAAGAATCCTGATTACAAAGCTGATGCTCACAACTTTGGCCTTGCAATGCAAAGAGATCATCAATGATGACCTACCAGTAGGTCAGATCCTGGATTGCTGGCCTACTCTGAAATCCCAGTCCCAGGTAAGAATGTATATAGATGTATCTAACAAGATGTATTTTATATCAACCCCTGTTATCTGGCCTGTCTGAACAAATTATGCCTTTGGAGTGTAAGGATTTTGATGTATTTTGCAAAGATTTATAGACTAATTGAAACTTGTAAACACAAATGTATCCTGTGTGTTCAGATCTGTGCAGAATTCCACAGGATTACAAACCTCCACCTGAAGAACCACTTTTATGCTGTGCTGGACCAACATGCTCCCCGGCTCCAGAGCTTATTCAGAAAGAAAGCTGTTTGCACAGGGAACGTGTCTGATGTCCTGTCTCAGCTCTTCAGAAGCTATAATCTCCAGGTTAGTGAGTTTTTGTCTTGTTTTTTGAGCTTCATTTGATTTGATCAATTTTTCAATTTTAATTACCATTCTTGACTAGGTTAGCCAATAATTTAAAATAAAAATTTTCTTGTGATGTAGGAACAAGCTGATATCCATGCCCAAAGTGCTGGTGTGCTTCATGCCCTCTCTGCCTATTTGTACGAAGACACCTCTACCTTCATCAAAACATGGGATGTAAGTTTTGGACAAAGTTGTGAACAATATCTTAGTAGCATCCTTGTTTAGATTTCTCAAAACATTATGACACTTTGAGAGTTTGAGAAGCATCTCCATGCTTGGATCTGTCTACAACAGTGTCCATGTCACATAATGGAAACACTACATGTTTTTAATGTGCGTAGACCTTCTATAATGTTCCTAGCCCAACCATACATCACTGTACAAATGAAAAAAATATATAACTCCTATTGACTTTCTGTTGTTATTGCTACGAAGAGGTATGACTTTGCTTTACTAAAAGTACTATTTTTGTCAGTTTGTTTTCTCAAATCTTGGTGTGTTGTGGCTTTTTTGTTGTTCAAACAATTGATTTCTGAGCTAGTAATAATCCAGAAATGTGACTTGTATAGATGAAACTAAGAGAAATAGGAATGCACTAACATGTAGTAATTTTGTTTTCTGTAGATGATGCATTCTGATAGACCAGATATTAGTGAAGTGCCACTTGGACTCCTCCTGATCAGAGCCAATTCCAGCGATGCAACATTCTTCTGCCCTGAGAAGACTGCAGTTTTGGTCGAGGGTAACATGATCATTGTTTTCACCACCCTGGCTGATGCATTTCTAGTAATATTTGGACTGACTGACGTCCTGCACCTAAGCTACCCAAAATGTTTGGCCAACATTTTTGACTTTATTCAGAAAGTTTTGATGGGTCTGAAGGGTGGGAAGTTGAAGCCCAAAGTGCTGAGTCTTAAAAATGATCTTTTGGCAGCAGAATAATGTCCAGGATTCCTACACAGCCCTCAAGTGCCTGTTAAAGCAAGTAATTCAGTTTATCATGTTTCCAAGTCTGGATAAGTTTTTTATAAAAAGAGAGAATAGAATAAAGAAATCTTTGCAGACTCTGTTTCATACTTCATTATCTAAAAGCCACATCCAAAGTAAAAGGGGTGATTTTATTATTTTTATTTATTTTTTTCCCCCCATCATCACTTGTGTTTTAGTTGATTTTGATTGTGTTTTTAGTCAGATAACTGTAAATCTATAGAGAAAATGAAGGACAATCTCATTTCTGGCTTCTAGGTGGGATCTTGAATGTCACTTAAGGAACGTTCCTCCTGAACTACTCATAACTGACATAAGGCGCTAAGGAGGTTTATAACACTTTGTTTATGTCTCTAAAGAAGTATTTTTCTATTTAAAATTTTATTGCTTTGTTGTTGAGACTGTGATTGCACTCTACAAATGTGCATTTTGCATAACCACAGTACTGGCATATTAAAAAGGTTACCAATTATATTTCAGTGTATTAGCTGCACTATACTATTACTTTCATTCGGTTTTCCCACCTAATAATGCAGGATTTTCTTTTCCTTTTGTTTGTTTTTTTAATAAAAAGGCCATACTCATGTGTTAATCAAATTTGAATGCTCTTAAAACATGTTGTGAAATTCTTTATTTCTAATATTGTAACCTTGTGCCAAAATTTCTGACATTATTCCCTATAAAATGTGGTGGATTTATGTCTTTGGGCTTTTTGTGTCAAAGTAACTCAATAAATCTGTAACTTGAATTTATATTTTCTGTCTTATGTTTTTACAAGTGTAATTATTTTGGGCACTTTTTTTTTTTTAATCAAATTCAAAACACAGTAGATTTGGATATTACAAGCATTTGTATTTAAAATTTTTGAGTTGTATTAGCTTAAAATGGTTAACATTTTGAAACTAAAAATTAATTCCTTAAAGTTACTTGAGCTAGATTTGTACTTGAAACTCAAAATATCAAGTAGAGAGTACTAAACCAAAAATGTGGATATAACATAAAAACATTTATCAATGGTACTTAAAAATATTTATCTAAAGCTAATAAATAAAGTGTGTTTATTTAACTTTTATTTTTAAGTTTTAGTTACTTAAAATATTTTATGTAATCAGTTTCACCAAAAGTTTTGAGTAAAATTAACTTATTGGGTTTTACAGTGTATTTCTTAACACATTTGGATTAATCTGGATAATAAATCATCATTAGATTCACATAAGAGAGGTGGTGTGGTAGAATCACTAACAAATGTTTAGTTTAACTTAATTTACTTTTAATGAACAATGGTATTTGATCCATTTGGAATGAGAATGTTGTCATCAATTAGTAAAAATCAGAGCAACAATTGTTATCATGTGTCAAACATGTAATCAGACAGAAAGTAATGATGTGTTTTCCATAACACCATCACAAACTAGTAATCTATTACAGAACTTAAAAATATAAATTCATTCTAATGACTTGTAAACATCAGTAAAATTTCAATTCACTAACTACTAAAATACTAATTACTTATCAATTTACAATTTATTAACTCTGAATATTATAAATTATTATCATGGTAAAAAAAAAAAAGAACATAATTACTGAAGAACATGCAGCTTTTCTTTTTCCTGCCTGCAAATTTAATCATTTGTCAGGATATTGGACTGTTGGTTGGGGAAAAAGCAGGAAATCTGGAGGCATCACTTTGGGACCTGGACGACTGTAATAGTTTGCTTTTCTTCAGCAGATAAATTGATACACATGAGCTGCAGGCCTACTTTTGGGGTAAGTTATATTTATGCATTAGATTGGAAAGACAAACTGCACAACCCTGCACTCATTGCTAAGCTGGCACTTCTTTTAATTAGAAACTAACATCGAGCAGAAAATTAAAGAGTATTAGTAATTTGCCTCAACAAAACACTGCTTATGTTTTAGAAGCTGCCATTTCCTGCGTCCTCTAAACACAGCATTATTCGTTCTTCTGAGGTTTTCTGTTCTTGCCTGCTTTTTTGCTCTCGCAGGAGTTCACACTGCCCCTGCTGGAGGAGACGCGTCCTTACTTACTCCTTATCGTCACTGCAGCATTCGTCTAAGTCACAAGTGGTAATTAGTCATGTGACAAGTTGAAAAAGCAGCCCCACAAGGATGCAGGTGTTTGCTTCACAGGCTTATTTGCATTTGCACTGCTATCATTTAAGTTACAATTCTCGGTGGCGAACACCACATTTCATCACATGTGTGAGGGAATAGAAGGATGAAGGGGAGGAGCAGCCTCTGATGATTCAGCACCCCCTCTGCGCCTCCAAAAGTCTCTAATTATCTCCATTTACCCCCCACAAATCCCTGTAGGCCTAGCAGAGGCTTCCTTTCCCTTGTACCCCCCACAGTGGAAGAATTATCCAAACCATCTCCCATCCCAACTGTAAAACAGCGCATCTAGACAACACCCAGCCACCCACTTTCTTCTTCCGGATTTCATCACCCTGCATCCAAGCAGAACAAGGGAAGATTAAAAAAAAAAAAAAAACAGGAAAAGATAGGAGTGAGGATGAGCACCAGAGATGTCGGAAAGAGTGATGAAACCTGAGATGTTTTTCATGCAATGGCGCGCCGCATCTTTGTGTACAAAAGGCAATTTAGCCTTTGACAATTTGGAGGGTATGCAATTTCAGCAGGTAGGGCCGCGAGGGGAGGCAATGGGGCTTTTGATGTACTCTGCTTTGACGTGTATGGAGAGCAATTTGAAAAAGCATGCATTTATCCAAACGCAGAGACAGATGGAATCACACAGCAACACTTCTGCACAGCAAAAATGTGAGAGCGTGCGCTGTTTATTGGCACATATGTGCACATCATCACCTACGCAAGAGTGTTCATACACCTTCATGGAGAGACTGAAAATACTCGGCAGCTAATATGCGCACTGACACATAAATACAAGCAGTAATCCACAGTATTTTATGTGTTCATAACTGTGTCGCGGTATCACACAAAATTATACAAGTGTCTGGCAGCCTCAGATGGCAAGAGGATGTTCAAACTGTGCAACTATTGATCTGATGATACTTTGAAAAGGTTTCCAAATGAAGCAAACAATCCATAGCTGTAGTTACTGTGTCAAGTCATTTCCAGAAAGCGCGGAGGGGAAAAAACAAACTAAAAGAGCAGCCTGTGTCCAAACATTAATGGAGCTCAATAAAAACCTGGGTGAGCCACATCAAGGCGGGTTTAGATTGCTCACAGCGGGTTCATTAAGGTAACAATGCTGCTCTGTATAAAAAAAAACAAACACTTGGCTTCTGGCTGCTTTTTCCTGGGAAAATTCTCTGTTCCAAAGGAAGCGGTGTATTTTAATTCATGTTTAAAATAAATAGATCTCGGTAAATACCCAGGGCCCAGAGATTTAAGGAGGATTCTGCTCCATTATAATTCTGCTCGTGTTCTTATCCAGAGGTAGGAGGAAGTCATTGTTGTGCCAATCCCAGCTCTTGGACATGATATGCGGTGCCCAGTGAGTTACGGTAACCAACTCATGCCTAATTTATCACTACCTGCTAATGACATCTAGGATGTAAACTTACATTTACTCTACAGCTCATTTTTCACAATGCACATAACAGTTTGGGGATAATTGGAACACGTGACATAGTTTTCTTTGTGCACTCCAGCAGATACTCACATGCCTCTCCTAATTTTACGTTTCATGCAAAATATATCAAAATCTGGGTTGTGATTTGAATACATATCATCCATATAATAGATGGATGTCGCCATTTTTTCTAAAGAGGCAGCACAAAAAAAATGAACCTGCTCCTCAGTAATTACTTTTCTGATTAGTTTATTGTCACAGTAGTAGTTTCACTTCTCACTGATTAAAGCATTATGTTCATTTTGTAAGTTACGGGCATATTTACAGTAAAACAGACAATAAAGCAGGGCATGATACAGTGTAGCTCTCTTATAATTTGCAAGTCACCATCATATGTCTTCTCAGTTGCTCATCAAGTTGAAACAATACAAAAGCGCAACGCTCAACACAAAGTTGAGAAGTGACAACTGTCACTTTAATATTCCAGCATTAATTAAGGCTCAGTTGGAGATGGGATCAGAGATGACCTCACAGGACATAATGTAAGGGGTTTTCTTTTGTTTTGGGAACACAGACACAACTACATTACAAAAACATTATGAGCTTTCCCAATATGCAGTAAATTCTTAGGCGTGTTTGCTGCTTTGTACATTATTGTACTTTATTGAGCCCCGTGGGGAAATTGCTCTCTGCATTTAACCCATTCACTCAGTGAAGCAGTGGGCAGCCATTGGGTGCCCGGGGAGCAGTGTGTAGGGACGGTACCTTGCTCAGGGGTACCTCAGGGTAGCTGTTAAGGGGAATCGAACCCCCGACCTTCCGATCATGGGGCAACCACTCTACCTACTGAGCTATCCCTGCCCCTAATATATTGTGCCTAATATATAGCATGTGTTCCGCTTGAAACATGTACTACGCCTATTTAATCACCTTTACTGTTACATGATTACTGATTACTGTCACATGCAGTATGCTGACTCGGCTTTTGATACAGCTGCAGTTACATGTGTGCGTGTTTATTCAGTTTAGCTGTAGATGTTAATCGGGAACGATAATGTGAGCTATTGTGTGAAACCACACAGGGTAGAATCAAAACAAGCAATTCCCAAGCATCAAGGTCATCAAATCATCAAGTCCCAGGACAAGGCAATAGTAAAGACTAACATCCAGATCTGCAGGGTCTACAATACAAATGTGTTGTGCTCTAATTCCTGAACACATGACCAAGTTAAGTGACGTTACTGCAGTGGACAGTATTGTTGTCAAACTTTGGAGCATTGCTTGTGTGGAATACCAAACATTTATGCATTTCAGTCCAACTTCCTCAACATATTGAACTAGCAATTAAAGCTACAGAAGAGAGGAAGGTTTAGTTTTTCATCACACATGTAATAAGATCAAGAAAACATCTAGGACTCCAACAACAGAGGCTCCTGCCCCCACATCGCCTTAATTCAACCTGGCATTACATGAAAAGGGCAATGACACCGGTTGTGGCAAGATCTCCAGTACCTTTTTTCCACAGTTGGTGGTGGTGGTGCCAGTGCAGAGCCTGTTCTGCCTTATGCCACAGTCACACTAGGGAAAAGATTGGCTGGAGACTAATGCCAATGTCTTTGAAATAGCTGCTCATAAGACAACGACCGGGTATGCAACCACTAACAGTCAGCTGCCACCTTCAAAGGAACTTTGGTCCATCGAGACATAAAAATGGCAAAATGCTAAAATCAACCTGCTGTCAGTGTGCTACAATAAAAGGTAATTATTTGCTAACTTTCTCCAAAAGTGTTTGTAGTTAGTCTGGAATTGGTTGAAGCAATTAATTTTAAATCAGAGTGCTTAACTGAAAAATCTCTGATTATCAGTGATTTATCTGTGAAATTGGTGATTGCACACAGAACAATTGCAGATGATTGCTTTGAGACAGGTATCGCTCCTCGTGAAATTGAGGGTTTTGCATGCTCAACCACGGGCCAACTAGTTGGTCTCCACAACTACCTGATGAAAAAAATCACTACAATCAATTTTTTGTAATCACCAGGAGGTTGGTGGCCTATTTTTACTTTAGTGTGACTAAACCTGTCCACAAGTTTGAGAGGTCTGAGAAGGATGTGTTAGGAAGGATGTGAGGACATGGAAGTTGAAGGAATTTTCTTGGAAGTAAATACAGAATGCAAATAATCTTTAACTTAATTTTAGTGGTTCCATGTTTGCAACCTGAAATTGTGTGGTGGTATTAAGTAAGACATTTGAAGAGATCTTTACCACTAATAAAGATTGTTTTTTCTTTTGCATTTCTGCATCACATTGGCAAAATTCAGACTGATTCTCTTTCTTCATTTATGCTTTGGCAATGCATAAGGCACAAGTCAAAACCTAAGTTGTACTAAATATAAAACCGCCTACAAGAGAAAATCAAAGGAAGAGAAAAAAACGATTACACAACTGAACGCTGATCTCAGGGAACTGCAGTCAAAAATAATGTAAATCGAAAAAAAGAAGAAGAAGTCTTGAGCATTATTGCTGTAAGAGGAGTACTGTGAATCTTCAAGACTAAAACCACACAGTGTGTGCACTGTGGAAGGAAGGTATTCAGAAATGAGCCAGTGACTGAAAATCACCGGTCCAATCATGAGTGTCCTGCATGCTTTGTGCCCACATACAACAAAACAGACCCAATATACGAAAAGTGGTTGAAATCACGCATTTGTACCAGCCAGACAGGTTAACATTAGCAGATGGGGACAGTCGAAAGCAGCTGAAGATTTGAAAAACAAATGACAGCTAGAGTCTTCATCGCAATGTGTCGTTACTTCTCCTTCCTGTTCCATTCTTAAATTCAGCACTTCCCTGCAAAGTGTCGTCTAGATGTCCTAACGCAGTTTTGGCCTTTGCTTTAAAAACAAAAATGAAAAGCGCCCAGGAAAAAAAATGACAGTGCCATGCAATCAAGGCTGCCTCCGTCTGTGGAAAAGACTGTCAAATCTTCAAATCAACTTGAGTGAAGGTAAACACCAATCCTTGCCCTATCCCACATTTCAGACCTTACAGCAGAACAGCAGCAGTTTCTCTTAAATCCCTGCGGTTCATAAAATATTAACCTGTTACTATTGGGAAGGTGGCTGGGCATCGCCAGGTTATTTGAGGGTGGAGGCAGAGGCCCCCCACTGAGGCCCCGCGAATGCACAAAGTCACACGACCTCAATTAATCTCTGTCAGTCCTTGGACAATGTGACCTATACCTGTCCCACCTCATGATGGAGTTTAATGGGTGTAGGTGGCTTTGCTGTGGTTGCCATCATCCACTCAATTTATGGATATCCTATAGCAGGCTGCAGTGCTGAGCCTGAAGGTGGAGCAAAGTATTGATTTAGCCTTCAGAAATACATGCATTACATCAGCCATTCACAGAATTAGTTTAAAAGTCTATTACTCTTCTGCTTCGCTGTCTCTTCTCTGCCAAGGATGAAAAGGAGAGCTGAAATAATGTTTGAAATAATTTAATAACCCGACATTTTTTTCTTCTCTTCATCTCCCTGAGCCTCAAAGCAGGCACGTCCACCCTCTGAGAGACATTAGCACGAGATGCCGTGCGATACTACCACCCCGCCATCGTTAAAGTGGCCTTATAAACAGCTGGAAAAACACAAATAAGCTCAAGACACGAGGTCACTGAATTAAAGGAAGCCCATGTTGTTCTTACATTTTCTAATGCCGTCTAAATATCTTCAGCTCAGCCCATGCTTTAACAAAAACAAGACAGCTTACCTTTTAAAATATTTTGCATGTTTTATGGTACGCATTGGCAATTATTTAGTAATGAATATTCCTTTCCTTGTGTGTGGAAGGTATACTACAGCTCTAAACTAATTCACACATCACATAGACCCTTGGGAGCTCAGTGGAAACTCAGCCAAGGACAAACAGAGGACACTTCACTCACACATTTCAGCAGTGTAGCGACATATCAATACAAAGTCCTTTCTTCAAATGGAAATACAACACAAAGTAGAATTTAGTCATGTTTGTGACTTGAGGAATGCTTAGGACAGCATCACATCCCACTAATGGTCAGCCTGTACAAAAGGCCACAAGGCAGGCAGCATAACTATGGCAAAGAAAAAAATAATTATTATATATTTAAAAAATGGAGGCAACACACAACGCTCTTCCTGTCTATGGATTGTGCTCTCTCCTGGTGCCTTGCTCGAGGTTGCGCCCACTGTCCATGTTTGCACAGTTGGTGCTGCGCCACCCTGCAGAGGGCAAGCCACACTTCATCTCGCGTTACCATCACAGCAACATTTAAACAAGAGGCATAGCTGGGCAAAGCCATCATCGATGCAAGTGCAGAATAATGTTCCAGCATGTGGGTCCCTTCGTGCTTATGCGGGTACTCACAGCTCATGTTTGGTGTGCGTTAAAGAAAGAGAAGCAGGGACGTGCAGTTTTTGTAAAACAGACAGTCGATTCTGTATGTGTGAGTTTTCTAATCCACTTATGTTTGCACCCTTAGGCTATCACAGAGTGAAGTTCCAGAAGGGAGCACTGAATTAGGCTAACCTGCCAGCTAATGCTTTATTCAGGCAGAGAGCACTGACACAACAAAATGAATCATTCATTCTGGGAGAGGTGGAACACATAAATACATCTTGACCAACCATGGCTCTAACAAGATTGGTCACAGTGTTGAAATCCATAGGTTCAAGGATGAGGAGGAAATAAAAGGAGATGACTTTAGCTGCAGGATGTCCAGCAGCTGCTTCACCTCAAGCAAGGTTCTGTAGCCACAGACTAAATTAACTACCTGTTAACTGCTCCATCTGGCCAAAAGCCCCAAAGAGCAGCAAGATCATTGATAGATTCATACTTGCAGCTAAATCTGAGAGGTGATTTATGACACTCCCTGACGCTGTTGACACAAGCCGTGTATCCCATTTGAAGATGGGCAGCATCTTTTCTGTCCAGGCTAAGTGGAGAATAATTCATTTCTAATTCAATGAACATGGGAGTCACTTTCTGGAGAGCAAGACATTAGCATTACACTTTCACTTACACAAGCACAATTCTTCAAAGACAGGTTGGGAGTGCGTCGTCAGAGCTTATTAGCTGAACTTTTGGCTGCCAGATCTGCTTGGGTGTGCAGGTTAAAGGTCACCCCACAATGGACTGAGAAGAATGTGGTCCAGTTACACCACACACTTATACACACATTAGGGGTGCAACGATACACAAAATTCACGGTTCGGTTCGATACTTTGGTGTCACAGTTTGATATTTTTTCGATACAAAAAAATGTTCATGCCTTTTTAATTTGTCATTTATTAAAATTATAAATATATATTTTAAGTCAAAAGTAAAGTTTTTAAATTTAATGTTGCTGAAACAACAAAGTAAAAAAAATAAATAAACCTATCTGATCGAGAAAAGAGAGTTTATTACGGAGAAATGTCTCTTTCCAAAATAAAAGCTATACTATCCGCTTCTTCTGGGCTATATTCTCAGCAGCATATTAAACATATCAGGTCCCCATAAGGAGAATCATGTGCTAACGGCTGTCTAAATGACTCGTGTAAAGTTTGTAGCATGCGTGCTTGTTGTTTTGTCTGCTCCCACTTGTCTTTGCACTCGGATGATGTCGGAGTAAATGTGCAGTCATATTCGTTGTGTTCCCACTAGTGCTGTCATATATATACATTTTTTTTTTTTTTTTTTTTTTTTTTTTTTTTTCCAGCACGCCCCTGCGGGCGGTTTATCCTTCAAGCTCGGGTCCTCTACCAGAGGCCTGGGAGCTTGAGGGTCCTGCGCAGTATCTTAGCTGTTCCCAGGACTGCGCTCTTCTGGACAGAGATCTCCGATGTTATTCCCGGGATCTGCTGGAGCCACTCGCCTAGCTTGGGAGTCACCGCACCTAGTGCTCCGATTACCACGGGGACCACCGTTACCTTCACCCTCCACATCCTCTCGAGCTCTTCTCTGAGCCCTTGGTATTTCTCCAGCTTCTCGTGTTCCTTCTTCCTGATATTGCTGTCATTCGGAACCGCTACATCGATCACTACCGCCGTCTTCTTCTGTTTGTCTACCACCACTATGTCCGGTTGGTTAGCCACCACCATTTTGTCCGTCTGTATCTGGAAGTCCCACAGGATCTTAGCTCGGTCATTCTCCACCACCCTTGGGGGCATCTCCCATTTTGACCTCGGGACTTCTAGGTTATACTCGGCACAGATGTTCCTGTACACTATGCCGGCCACTTGGTTATGGCGTTCCATGTATGCCTTGCCTGCTAGCATCTTGCACCCTGCTGTTATGTGCTGGATTGTCTCTGGGGCATCTTTACACAGCCTGCACCTGGGGTCTTGCCTGGTGTGATAGACCCCAGCCTCTATGGATCTTGTACTCAGAGCTTGTTCTTGTGCTGCCATGATTAGTGCCTCTGTGCTGTCTTTCAGTCCAGCTTTGTCCAGCCACTGGTAGGATTTCTGGATATCAGCCACCTCCTCTATCTGCCGGTGGTACATACCGTGCAGGGGCCTGTCCTTCCATGATGGTTCCTCGTCTCCCTCCTCTTTCTTGGGTTTCTGCTGCCTGAGGTATTCACTGAGCACTCGGTCAGTTGGGGCCATCTTCCCAATGTATTCTTGGATGTTCCTTGTCTCATCCTGGACTGTGGTGCTGACACTCACCAGTCCCCGGCCCCCTTCCTTCCGCTTAGCGTACAGCCTCAGGGTGCTGGACTTGGGGTGAAACCCTCCATGCATGGTCAGGAGCTTTCTTGTCTTTATGTCAGTGGCTTCTATCTCCTCCTTTGGCCAGCCTATTACCCCAGCAGGGTACCTGATCACGGGCAGGGCGTATGTGTTGATGGCCCGGATCTTGTTCTTACCATTCAGCTGACTCCTCAGGACTTGCCTGACCCTCTGCAGGTACTTGGTGGTTGCAGCCTTTCTAGCGGCCTCTTCATGGTTCCCATTTGCCTGCGGGATCCCCAGGTACTTGTAACTGTCCTCTATGTCTGCAATGTTGCCTTCTGGTAGTTCAATCCCCTCAGTTCTGACTACCTTCCCTCTCTTTGTTACCATCCGACTACACTTCTCCAGTCCGAACGACATTCCAATGTCATTGCTGTATAGCCTGGTAGTGTGGATCAGTGAATCGATGTCTCGTTCACTCTTGGCATACAGCTTGATGTCATCCATGTACAGGAGGTGGCTGACAACTGCTCCGTTCCGTAGTCGGTATCCGTAGCCAGTCTTGTTAATGATCTCACTGAGGGGGTTCAGGCCTATGCAGAACAGCAGTGGGGACAGAGCATCTCCTTGGTAGATCCCGCACTTGATGGTAACTTGTGCTATGGGCTTGGAGTTGGCCTCTAGTGTTGTACGCCACATCCCCATTGAGTTCCTGATGAAGGCTCTTAGGGTCCCATTGATCTTGTACAATTCTAGGCATTCCAGTATCCAGCTGTGGGGCATTGAGTCATAGGCCTTCTTGTAATCAATCCAGGCAGTGCACAGGTTGGTCAGTCTGGTCTTGCAGTCTCGGCTGATTGTTCTGTCTACCAGTAGCTGGTGTTTTGCACCTCTGGTATTCTTGCCAATTCCTTTCTGTGTCCCGCTCATGTATTGACCCATGTGCCTGTTCATCTTAGCCGATATGATGCCTGACAGGAGCTTCCATGTAGTACTGAGGCAGGTTATTGGTCGGTAGTTGGAGGGGACCGGTCCCTTCTTGGGGTCCTTGGGGATCAGGACCGTCCGGCCTTCAGTTAGCCATTCCGGGTGTCTCTCGTTAACTAGCAGCTGGTTCATTTGTGCTGCCAGACGCTCGTGGAGTGCAGTCAGCTTCTTCAGCCAGTAGGCGTGAACCATGTCGGGCCCTGGTGCTGTCCAACTCTTCATACTGGAGACCCTTTCTTGGATATCTGCCACTGTGATGGTTACTGGACCCTGTTCAGGGAGGTCGCTGTGGTCTGCCCTCAGATCCACTAGCCACTGAGCATTGCCATTATGGGTTGCATCCTTCTCCCATATGCTCTTCCAGTATTGCTCCGTCTCCAGCCTTGGTGGTGCTGTTCTCTTATTGTTCCCTTGCCACTGAGAGTACACCTTTGCTGGTTCTGTGGAGAACAGCTGGTTTATTCTCCTGCCTTCTATCTCTCTGGTGTACCTCCTCAAGCGGCTGGCCAAGGCTGTGAGTCTTTGCTTGGCAGTTTCCAAGGCCTCAGGTATGGACAGCTTGCTGTATTTCTTAGGCACCTTATTTGTCGCACCTTTCTGCAACTCTGTTAGTTGGCTAACCTCCCTCCGTGCTACTTTGATCTTGCCCTCTAGCCTCCTTCTCCATGGAGGGTACTGCCCCTTGTGGCTGTTCAACTTGTAACCAAGCATCTCACTGATCACTGCTGCCGTATTGTAGATCAGCTTGTTAGTGTCGGTAATTGTGGTTGTAGGTATTGCCCGTAGTGCTGCATTAACATCATCTAGCAGACCTTCTGAGGGTACTTCACGTAATCTTGGTAACCGGCTACGGGGGATCCAGGTTTCAAGCTTGGCCATGATCCTATTTTTCAGGTCAGTTCCTCTCGCACTCAACGATCCTTCTCCTATCGCACTTGGGGCTATGTACCCAATCTCGGGTGGGGGTGATGATATCTCCCCCCTGACCTGGCGTCCTGACTCCTCCTTGCCGTAGCATTTGTGTTGTACCTCGTCAATCTCTAGCTGTGAGAGCAGTCCCTTCTTTCGAATGTTGGAACACTGAGCTACTAGTTGTTTCGCCGTCATTGTGGATGTTGGGTATCGAAGAATCCATAGGTCCCTCATCCTATTCATGTAGCCCCTTCCGCCGGGGTTACTTGCGTAGTAGCATTCCAACAACGCCCTGTTTTCGTCCCTTGCCCACCGATGCCTTCTTGTTCCAGTAGCCCACTTTTCGTCAGGGTGCCCTGGTTCCTCAACACCTGACGCGGACCTTGTTGATCCGGGCGACGTCCGAGCCGGCATGCCTTCATATTTATCTGTCTCGCTCATGTCTGCGGTAGGCTTGCTTAGCATAGGGGGTCTAGCCTTAGGACCCTTACTGGATACAGACGCCCCAGGCAGGAATCGAACTTGCGATCCTCTGTTCCAAAGGCATGTAGTTTAACCACTACGCTATCCAGCTACGCTATATATATATATATATATATATATATATATATATATATATATATATATATATATATATATATATATATATATATATATATATATATATATATATATATATATATATATATGTGTGTGTGTGTGTGTGTGTGTGTGTGTGTAAAAATAAAAAGTGTTGTTCATGAGCAAGAACCCACTGGGTCCAACTGAAGGTCAAAAGGTCTTCAAGAATCCAGGAGGTAATGCCACTTATTTGCCACCGGTGATCAGGTGTGTCTGTCATCGCTGAACAAAAGTGAGACCAGGGACACATAAAGCTAAGAAGAGCCCAGTCTGGTGATAGGGGCTATAAAGCCTTCTGCAGCCCTCAGGCTAGATTCTCTAGTAGGGAGAATTAGGGCCTCTTAATCTCTTTTGTCACTGTTCCACTGAACTCAGCCAAGAGACAATGACTATTTCAGAGAAAAAAGGGACTGATTTTCCACATTAAATACAATAATGGTACTCCATGGTTTGATTATTTTGGGCCCTAAATGATAGAAAAATGAACCAGTGTCAAAGCTGGCAAGGAGGACACAGGATAAAATGTTCTCACATATCCTGCAGTATATGCTTATTAAAGGGTACGTTTGAATGTAAGTGGGCAGATCTGTCATTTAATCTAAACATGCATAAACATGACCAAAGCTTTTAGATTTATTCTGCAGCAACATTAGGAGTGAATGTAAAAGCACCAAATCGAATCCTTTTTTTTTTTTTACTTTTATTGCCGATATACAATAGTGTGCAAAAGTATTGAGCCACCCCTCATAGGCTTGTATTTTTGCTTCCAAAAAGTCAGACTTTTTAAAGTGCTCCAGGTGTATTTCTTTAGATACTGCCCTCATTTTCAATCACTTGCAGTCTAATTCTTGTACCTGATGATTTTCAGAGGAATTTTTTTGTGAAGCCTCTTAACACTGACCTATGAATCATTCAAGCAAAAAAAAAAAAAGGCAGCCAACTTCAGGCATGAACCAGTTTGTGTTTACACATAATAGACAACTTAGCAAAGACTCATTTTTACATTGTATCTTTAGGCCCAAGCAGCCTGTCACAAAAATCACACAATTTGTTTCCATTTCTTTGGTTGAATGTGTGAAAAATACCAAAGAAAACAGAGTCTGACAGGCATAAAATAGTATTTTTCCACCAACAATGTGATTCCCAAAGAGCTATTAGAGGAAACCTTGGCACATCTGTCCAGCGTGTCCTTAAAAAAGTTGAGGTAACTGGAGAAGTGGAGGGCAAAAGAAAAATGGACGGCCGAGAGAAAAAACTACCTACAGCAGATGAAAAGTATCAGAAAATAACTTTCTGAAGAAATAGGAAAAAAATGCAACAAAAGACCTGAGAGATGTATTTGGCCCTTTGCTTGATCCATCTACTGTACACTGAAGCCTCATCAAAAATGGTTTCAGTAGAAGGGTGGTTGTCAAAAATCAGATAATAAGGCAGGGAAACTGGAAGAAAAGGCTGAGGTACATCTGCAGCAACAGCTTTCATGGGGTGATGAATCCTAATGTAAACTTTCATGTTAAAATCACTGTCAGTATGAACATTGGAGGCTGTTTTCAGCCAGCAGTGTTGGACATCTTATCAAAACTGATGGCATTTCAAATGTAGGGAAGTGTATCACCTTCTGATCCTCCCTGCTGTTTCAGCTAGAAAGCATCTAATTGGCATGGCTTCATTTTTAAGCATGACAACGATGCTACACACACTTGACTAATAATGGAAGACAATCAGTCGTGGATTGGCCTCCCCAGAGCCCGGACCGTTATTGGACATTTTTGAAGCAGTGTGGGATCATTGAAAGAAAATGGAACAAAAGGGAAGAAAATTCCAATGACAAGCTTTGGAATATCCTCCAAGAAGCCTGGAGACTGCGTCAAGAAATTAACAGAAAGCTTGCCTAAGAGTTTAAGAGAGTGTTGAAGAACAATGGTGATCTTGCCAAATATTGGCCTTCGAGGATGTTAGAATTTAGCCTCATATATTATATTTTTATTTGTTTTTTGGGCATGTTTTAATTAATCGCTGCAAAATACTTTCCTCGCAAAATGTAAAGAAAAGAGGGGTGGCTCAAGGCTTTTACACAGCGCTGTGAGAAGACTGTACATTTGTAAGCATTACTACAATCTCTAGACACAGTGTTTTGCAGATGCTGTGTCTCAGCAGTGATTAGCATGTAGCACTAGGCGGGCAACTTGGAGACACACCAAACCGCAGTCCATAGGGAATGAATGGATGCGATCTCCATAATCCCGGATCATCCAGGCCCTGATTGAGGTAAGAGCCAGCCGTGTCTCTGTGCATCGCCCATCCTGTTTAGCTACCCAGATGCATTAATGCCAGTCATGCATGGGAATCAATCAGGGCCCATGGACATAATCCTTACCCGAAGCTGTGTAAATAACTCAGCTCGGCTCAGAGGGGGGCTACGACGGCAAAGTCACATACTGAGTGAGGGGGATACAGTTTTGGCATTCATGAATCCTTGTGTTAGGCTTTGCAGAAAAAAGCTATTGAAAGTCACTCAATATGCATCAGTGAGAAAGTGTTTTGAAATGATCCATTTATAATGCAAACAGTTGTGTGTTTGCTGCTCTTATATGTATACGTGTGTGTGGGAAGGTACATATTGCTTGGGTGTCTGTATGTTTAAGGGTATTTGTACTTTTTCCCACTCTGTCAACACTTTGGTATGACAGCGCTGCTAGTGAAAGGACAGGGCAATCTTACTTGCTGTTTGTTTGGCGCATTTCTCCCTGTCGCTCTGTCACTCTGATTCAGCATCAGAGCCTCTGACTGAGATGCTCTGACGGCTCCTCTGTCACATCGGCAGAACAGCAGGAAGGCTGACTGATGGCCAAAACAGGTAAGAGGTGTGGGCTGGTGAGTGGGTAAGAAGCAAAGCTGAGCAGAAAAACCCCCCACGTATTTGTCAATGTGTGCATTAGAAAGCACAGAGAGGAAAGAAAAAAGTCTTTGTAGAAGCACAGCGATTGTGCATGTAAGGGAGGAAGAGAGATGCCTTTAGCTATTCCTGTTTGTCTGCTTCTGTGGCTCATAGTTCTGAGACTTCATGAGATTCGAATCATGTTGCAACTTCAGCCAGATTTCCAAAAAAACAAAAAACAAAACCCAGATATGGTTTCAGGGAGACATGGTCATCCAGGCCCCTGAACAATTAGCAGTAACACACTTCTAATGAGCAGCTGAACCTTGAGGAAACTGGCAGCAGAGGGCCGTGCGTGGGATACAGCACAGCCAGCACTGAGTTCATGTGTTTTTCATACATACAGGGCACTAGCACTTCATATTTGCTGGATTTGTATGTGTGAAAAAGAATATATTGCACTTTTCAAAACTAAAAAGCGCTTATACATTAGGTTTTACAGCCACTCTGTACAAGAGTTTGATAGTTGAAAGACTCAAAGTCAAGCAAGGAAAGTGTGTCTCTAGGTGCTATTAGTCCAGTAACAATGTAACAATATGTTCCCTAACTAGTTTTGGCTGAGATTAAATAAAAAGAAATCATCTCATTTAAGAGTATATATTGAAAATACTGGGATAAATACTGTGATACAATTCTGAGCTTTAAGAACAAGAAATGTAACCTTCATGACTGAATCTCACACATAACACAATCAATGCTGGAGGAGCTGTGAAGAGTTAAGCTTGGCTACTTTGATTTTTTTCCCCTGCTTTTTCTGAAATTATTGAACAAAAAAAGGCATTGGATTAATTGCTGAAAACCTTTGATACGATCCCGCCTGGATTACGACTCTGACATCGGACACTGGACTAAAAACAGTAGCGGAGCTCACTGCCCACCAGTCAAAAAGCAGTTAACAGTTGGCAGAACAGACAGCTGACCAGTTAACAGCTGACTAAATTTGCTTACCAGTGAAAACAAGTTGCGTGCATGGAGCCAAAGAGGATTCCAACAGCTGAGGAAGTTGAAGACATTAAAAAGTCACTGGAATTCCAAGCAGAAGAAATGTCTGCTATCATGCTACAGCAGAAAAGTATCCTGGACATTGTCAGTGCTATATGTGTTAATTCTTAACAAAAAACTCAGCTTGGTTCGTTTACAGTGAGGGTTACAGGGATCATACAGTACATACTGACTATTCCTAAATCTTGAAATATAGAAATTTACACATCCAGGGAATTTCCAAAAAGCACAAATAAACTATAGGACATATTCAAAGCAAGTTTTTGGTAAGAGGGGAAATTATAATTTAAGGGGTTTTTGCAACTTCAAAACTGTTAATAATGTGCATATTCAGAGGAACAGGTTTGGTGTGTGGAGTGAAATTGTGGAATAGTTTAAGAGTGGGGCTGAAGTACAAACGTAAAGCAATTCAAAAAGAGGAATAAAGAAGAAACAAAGATATTACATTTTGATGAATTTCTCTCTTTATTTGTTATTTTATGTATATTAAAGTTCTGCAACCCACATTCTACAATTGGAGGTACTTGTCTTTGATGAGTGCATGTAAAGATTTATAAAGAGTTTATGACTTATGGAGAAAGGGTGAGATAAAATAAGTGTGTGCTTCTTCCCACTCCTTTTCAGGTATGGGAACTAAATCAACAAATGTGCGGCAATATTGTAGTATACTTAGCTTCATGTTATATATTCTTTCATCTTTTTTTAATCGCTCCTAAATGAGTTTGTGAATACTGCTTACATGTTCAAAATAAGTCACTGCTATTAGCAGTAAGAGAGTTTGTGGCACCTTAATCCTGTTAGAGTAAAATAATCTAGCTCCTAAAAATATATACAAATTCAGCTTTTTACAATAGAGCTGAAAAATGTTGTTTTTTTTGGCTTTGTATGTATTATCTTATACACCTTACTTTAGCTCATTTGAATATAAGCATGCCCCCTTTTTTATTTGTGAACTATGAGGCTCTAGACTATGTAAGCCTTTTACGTTATTTCATTTATATTTTACTATAATATTGTTATTATAATTAAGTGTTGAGCAGAGACTAATGCAAGTATCCATGGATGTATCCGTTAAGGGTTTTCTTTGTTTGCCAAAAAGGAGTAAATCAAAGCATCCAGCTGTGTGTGCTACACGCAGAATAAACTACTACTGCTACTAAACTCAGCTACTATTGCTGGGCCCCTGAATTTGACCATTTTTATTACTTTTATCATTTCCCTAAACACTTGAACCGAACTAACACACTGAATTCTAAATTGGCAACAAAGAAAATATTTGTTCGACACAATATGACAACATGAAGTTTACCTTTGAATCACTTGAAACACAGAAACACAATATAGCAACACAAACTTTACAATAAATGACCTAAAAGAAGGTAACATTTTGACACTGAGACCATTTACAAGTGGAAACGTAGGACCAATCGATACCTGTGCAGACCATGTGACACAAATCAAATCTGGGACTTCCCGGCTCCTGGGGTTGGATTCAGTGCATGTATGTTTTTGGTGGGGGTTTTTGCATATCATATTCAATAACATTTTGCAGACCTTTACAATGAGGTTAAGACACGGCAAGGATATATATTTTGTAAACAGCACATTTAAAATGTAGCTAAATGTTACACTATGACCCTTACCTGACAAGCATTAAACAGTTTATAAAATGAAATATGATGTGTCATTGCAGCAGCTTGCACTGTATGACGGATATGTCACTCAGTGTCAGTGGTATATCCACTGGAGAGTTGTCCTTTTTAATCTCATGTATCTCATGCTCAACAACTTTTATTCACAGGCAGAAAAACAGTTGTCAGTTTCAATTTTCTGTATGAATTTTCTGTCCTTTTCCATGAAACTATAGATCCCTTAAATTTTTAAGTAAATGTATCTCCTGAAGCAACCTGTTTTATTTACTATTTGATTGTTTACTTATTTTTGTTTGTATTATTTCCAAACATTCCCTGGCCTCTGGTTTGAACGTCATCTGTCCACATGTTTTCATTGAGTCTACGTGTCGTCTCTTCAGTTCCTCCAGCTTCATCCCACAGCTCGAAGCCGTGTATTACGCTAACTGGTGATTCTACAGTGAATGCGAGGGTGAACTGTAATCTGTCTCTGTCTTGACCTCTTCAGAGTGTTACCCGCCTCTCAACCTACGGCAGCCGTGTCAGCTCTGAATGGCTTTTCATCAATAGATTGAAAATAGATACTTGATTATTTTTTTAATGGGCCCATTTACATTTATAATGAACTGAAAATAATATTTTTACTGCACTGAAGCATTAATTTCATTCTTTGCACATTCTTCATGTTTCATAATTTCTTTTATGTTACTTGTTAATTAGTAGTTAAACAGATTTTCACAGATTAAAAAAAAAAGATTACAGAATAAACCAACATATTTTAATTCCTGTATACCAACATGTCTGTGATGAAGCTGACCTGGTGGGCAGGTCAGTGTACCCATCAGGTTCTAACTTATATCATCCAATATCCACCAACGGGATGAATCTTATTTTATTTTATTTATTAATGTTTTGAAATGGGATTTTCTGAGACATCCACAGAGTGTGAATGCCATCTCAGTGCCAGGAACATGCACTGCTTACAGACAAAAAGATAGACGTGTACACTCACATCCTTTCTCATCTAAAAAGACAGGAGAGTCTAAACCCTGAGGATAATGGGCAGACAGTGCTGTGTGTCTTCTTTCACGTTGGCAGTAAGAAGAAATGAGAGTTAAGACACTCTGGAGACACATTCTTCAAGTAGACAGATTGCTTCTACAAATACACCAGTCTCCCTGTGGAGGAGCATGTTCCTCAGAGGAGGAGCTACTCTAAAGATATTCAGCTGAATTTACTTGAAGATCAGAGGGAGTAACACCCCCCCCCCCCTCCCCATAAACCTGTCTTTACTTTAAAGTACTGACTAGAATAAATCGAATAAAGCGAACAATGCATAGTGCCTCTAGAGCAACAGGCAACATTCACTGATGAAGAGTCTAAGGACATTTCTCAGCAAAGCCAACCCACTTAGCCATATAACACATTTCTCTGAACCCTTGAGAATGATTATAATCATAGTCTATTGTATATGAGTCATCAGGAAAGTGGGTAATTTATTTCTAAGACGGATGATATGCTAACTTTTCCTGTAACCTCTTCTGACAGAAGCCTTGATCATTGGTTTGTTAATGATTGCTAGTGCAAATTTTATGATTTTTAGGGGAATACAATCTGCTGTTTGGAACTAAACACCATCAATTTTCTTATTTTGTACTCTCCACTCAATAAAGCAAAGTCTATATTACATCAAAGCAGCGTTATCAGCATTAAGATCCATTTCAACACAAGTCTAGAAACTTGGCAATCAGCAGCACATGACATGAAGCATCACAGCCAAGAATTATATCGTCTCCAACAAAAGCAGTTTTACAAGTTTTCAGTAATAACTCTTATTCATGGCCGAGGGTCTTTGCAATCAGCGCTGCTTGTGGTAACTGGCTTCAGCAATCAAGCCTATTGCACCGTGATCAGCAGAGTCTGGTTAGTGACACAGCAGCAGGTATGATGGAAAATCTACAGGAAAAAAAACGTCCTGTGCTGGCCAAGTGAAACACAGCAAAACCTGTGAAAATGAACAAAGCTATAAAAGGTTTGGTTGATTCAAAAGAATGGGAACCTGAGACATCAGCGCTCTGATTTAGAAGCATTTGTGTAGCAGACGTTGCCATGGAACTGCCAGCAACCTTTTTGTCTATATTTACGGTAAATCCAATCTGACACGTATGCAACATAAACCTGTCTGATATATTTTCAGCCTCCTGCTCATATATAATGCACGAGGCTGTCAGTTGTGACAGCTTACATTTATTCCATGTGCACACAGACTGGCATCAAAGACACAATGGAAGCAGTCATTGAGTGGTATGGAATGGTGGCTACATCTGGTATGGCATGAGTTTCTACTTCCTGCTAAATTATCAGAGTATTCAAACCCTGAAAAAACTCTGCATCTATTCACTGCTGTTCATCATTTCACAATTTCACCATCTATTAACCACTGACTAGAGCGGCTGCCACTAGATCTGATTATATCTGTCGTTATAAGTGCAATCTGTTAACTACAATGGCTAAACAAATTAAAAACACCACTGGGTAGTAAGTCTAAGGGGAGTTTAAGAGTTAGATAAAAAGACCAATATATAGCTGTAAATAGACTGTGGTTTAATTGGCTAACTAACATCAATGAGCTGACCACACTTATTTCTTTCATGAGAAGGTTCAAGTCAAGCTACTAGGATGGAAATATAATAAAGTATCTCATGAAAAATGAGATTTAAACAAACTACGGTGAACCTACGGTACAACGATTTTGTTAGGACCGTAAAATTCTTTAAGTATGGCTTTTCTCTTCAAAACAAACAACAGCAGAATTTAATATACACCTCTCTATGAAATAAATTAGGTTAAAAAGGGACTTTGAAAGGATGCAGACCTAAAAGAGATTTGACACTGGATTGAGATTTGCATTGAATTGCATCCAGGATGCCACAAGAGACACTAGCTCTCTAATATACTTTTAATAACAGGTATGTATAAGCGAGCCAATTCATCACCCTAATAGTTGCTGCATGTCACCCTTCATTGCATCTAGTGAAAGTGGAAGCAACAGATCACATCCACAGACCATCAATCAGTCTGGAGTTGGGTAGCTTCTTCACGTTCGACCCAAGGTCAGGATGAGTTTGTACATTCATCATCTCCAACCCTGTAACAGGCAGGCAGACAGCCCCGTGAAACAGCCCAACTGTTGCATCATTTCCACAGTTAAAACTGACTTTTGGCACACTGCTATTTGAAGGACAATACTTTAGTGAAGATGCCCCAGAAAGCTGCTGAGCTCATCCCCAAGTAGGAGTGTTGTTAACTGCATTTTCAGCTACAGATAGAGTCTGTTACACCACATGAACTGCTCCCTGTCTCTTACACCTGCTTTACAAAAATGAAGATTCTCCCTTGGGTTTTTCGCACTTTTGAAAGAAGGCCAGGAGAACAAATATACCAAGTTTGATGTTCTGTGTGTCTATGTAAATGCACTCAGTGTGACTATTTTCCACAAGGGAAATTGTCCCAGTCCCAGTTTTAAACTATCAGTGGACTGACTTTGCATCAAGTGTAGCGCAACGGAGAAGACGAATAAGGCGTAATCCCTGCACTATCTTGATAAACGAGCAGTTCTTAGCAGGACGTAATGGTCTCCAAAATGAGCCTTGTGCCATTGTGCACATTAATGAGAAACCTCTTTCTGTGTGTGTGCGTTTGTGTGTGAGCTTGTTTGTTTGGATACGGCGTCCCAGAAATGGAGCTCCGCCACAGGGCCCATGCAGCTGCAAACAGGGGCTCTGCTGTGTTCAAACAGTGGACAACAGGCTCTCTATCCTTTCCACTGACAGCCCTCTCACATTCCTCCTTTCTTAACCTCTTTTACTCTTTCCTGACATTCTGCTCTCAGTCTTTTTCTATCATTTTGACTCTTTGTTCTTTCAGTTTTTATTCCGGAGCCTTTTCTCTCCATCCATCCCCAATGTTGCAGTTTCCTGTAGACTCTGATAATGAGTGTATGGTTTTGCTTCCCTGCTCTCATTTTCTCTGTGAGTTGCATGCTGTTATGCCATCGCAAAAGTGGTTTAAATCCTCCGGCAGGGCCCACCAGCGCTGCTGCAGCTGCCCACTGGGCCGGAATAAATCCAGGAGCCTCCAGTCTCGCCTCTGAATGGGTCCACACCCCTGAAACCGAGCCCAGAACAAAACATCCACCCGCATCAATCCGACAGCAATGAACCCAAAAGGCCTTCCTTTGGGAGGTTATGCTTCCCTCCCTCACTTCCCAATCATGCTTTCACAAAGGATGATTTCAGCTGCCTAATCAACTAGAAAAAAACTTGTGCCCTCTTTCCAGTTCCTGCTACAACCACTTCCCCCCGTCTTCCCCTCCCTTCCTCCTTTACCACGCAAATTTCACATGCCAGTGATTTTGTTTTTCATTACATGAAGGGAGAGGGCGATTGCTCTGAACAACATTTTCTCCCAAGCATATTTGAAATGCCAACATCATTAAGACCAACTGTCAAAGTCAGTGACAGTGAAAGGGCCTCTACCTACCCAATCATTACAACCTTATGCCAGGTCTTTTTTTTTTAAAATCTGGAGAAAAAGGTTGTTTTTTTTCTGTCAAAGCTCTGCAGGCTTACATCCCCTCCTCCACCTGCAAGGGCTCAAACACCTGTGGTAATGATCTCGGTGACAGAATCAGGCAATTACTGGACAATTTTATTCACGCCCCTGGCTAGGTCAGAACTCACACGCGCACATACACCCACACGTTTGCAGATTCCCTTTTCTTTTCGGCAGGAGATACGAGATTTTGGGCAGAGCGTACAGCCGCGGCGCCCTCGGGCAAATCCAATCGCCAAAATCCCCCTGAGCCCAGCAGTTTTGTGTTGCGCCAGCAAAACTTAGAGGTCAGGCCTGAATCAGGTGTTCAGTACCCCTGTCAACTCGGTGGCGTTGACAGGACTTTATAGCTAAGGTCAAAGCTGAGGGAAGCCACAGGGGTGTTAACACAGCAGCACACACTTTTATATAAAGTTGTGGCCTCAAACTATGGTTAGAAAGGTACAGTAGCATGCAAACGTTTTTTTCAAAATTTCTGCTACTACAAATATGGCCTGATTTCATAAAGGAATAAAGTTAAAGATGCCACAGTTCTTTGCAATTCTTCCATTTATTACAGACTTAACATTTTAAAAAGGATTAGGCTCACTGCAATGTCAGGTTAGGTAGTAACACCCTCTTTGGTAAGTTTCAGTTCTTAAAGATATTTTGCCCGTTCCTTTAGTTCTGCAATATTTTAGGCACTCTTTCGTTTGAGGTTTCATATTTTCAAAGATATGTATATTCTGGGACTACGAAAGCCTACACCTCCTGTGGTTTTTGAGGTGAAGTCATCCTCTTTACAGCATTTTAACAGATGCTGTAATTAAGCTAATTCTTGGCTCAATCAGTGAAATGATTCCTGTATTGCTGGTAGCAGCTAGAGCCCGACCAATATTATCAGCTGATATTAGATACGTCAGTATCGGCTGATAATTTCATTTATCAGCCAACAAATGAAAATAAAGCTAAGCAAGTAAAGCAGGGATGGAAGAAACACCCTTCAACCATGTTGAACCATGAGTGTTGATGTTGAATAGGTTGTCTACAAAGGACCTATTTGGGAAGTGCCTCAGTAGGTTGCCAGGTTTAGCTAACATCTCTGAGTTTGTTAACCCTGGATTGTCTGTTCCCAAAACAGAGTTAACTTCTTTTCTCAGCAGTAACCAGGGTAACCGACTCAGTGAACTACACTGGCAACAGTTTCTCTACGACTCCTCCTCTCCTGCCACTAATTTCCACGTTTATTCAGTTACATTTTTACAAACACTGAAATGCCAGTTAAATATTGGTTTCCTATTTTTTGCACTTTACATGGGAAAGATGGAGATTATGTAACAGACATAAAATGAGCTCAGAAGAAAACCTATATTCTCCATCTTTCTTACTCTGTGATTCTGTGGACAGCGATGCACCTGTCAGCCTGTCAGCTGAAAGCTACACTGCAAACAGTTACTAGATATCACAGTTTAAATAAAGACAAAAATTATTTTAATTACTATTTAAATAAAAATGATCTGTGTGGAGCTTTAGACACAGAACACAGTGACCAATCAGCTGTCGTGCTGTAATCAATCACACAGATGACAGAATGTCTGTCACAACCAGAGTAATCCGATTACTTTTTTCAAGTAACGAGTAAAGTAAGGGATTACTATTGCAAAAACGGTAATTAGATTACCGTTACTTTCCCGTAGGAACGCTGCGTTACTGCGTTACTAAAACCGTGATTTTTTGCAAGAATGTCTCATGACAGTGACGTAAGCGAGTACGACGTTCGTGACAACAGCTGTGTGCAGATCAACAATGGATCATATATCGAGTGCGGGAGAGAGTATGAGCATGCAGCGTTTAAAGCTTGGAAGTACTGACCTTACTTTGAGTTTGATTCCATAAAAAGTGACAAACACATTAGTGTCCGTTGTGCGTGGGAAGAAAACTTCTTTTTACAGCGAAAAAAACCCCTAAACTTCCGAGCAAGCACCGAGTGCGCTATGACGTAATGGGAAACTCACAGAGAAACTCGCGGATTCTTCCACTGACCGCTGCGGCACACCTGCACCAGGGTAAACCTCCGCCTGCCCTACTTCTGCTTTACAGGTGAAAATAGAGCAACAGGACCGCTGAGTCTTTGACTTTATTTATTTTCTGCTGTGTTTTACTTGCATCTATTTGAAAGACTGAGTGTAAACACAAAAAATATTTTATTTTATGTGCTGGAATGTGCAGAAAATAGGTTTAAATGTTAAACTAATTTATTCAAGTCAGAGAATGTTGCATATAATTACATTTTTGCTTGATGCATAAAGTTAAAAGATTAAAACTAACAAAACAAGTTTTAAAAAGAGACTTTTCCATTTGATTACATTTTGTATGATGGATTATGCAGAAAAAGTAGAATTGGGCTGAAAGATCTATCACTTTATCACCTATTCAGATTGTAAATCGTGTTTTTAAAAAGTAACTAAGTAACTAAGTAATTAATTACTTATGAAAATAAGTAATCAGTAAAGTAACGGGATTACTTTTTTGGGGAAGTAATCAGTAATTAGTTACTGATTACTTTTTTCAAGTAACTTGACCAATACTGGTCACAACTGACATTTTGCAGATGTTTGAGTGAAGATGAGTAAAAAATCCCTGCTATGGCTGTAAGAGAGCAATCATGTATCAGTAAAGGCTGAGATTAATCAGATTAAAATGTTTAAAGTGGAATATTAAAGCAGAGTTTTTCCGTAAATGTCATTAAGGATTTTTATTCAGTAATGGCAGTAATAACCTCTATAAAAAATAAGATTGTTACATTCCACATCATTAGATTACATTTTAAGTGAATAATTATTCAAGCAATGAAATGATCATAAACTGTAGCAAAAACACATTTTATTTAATAAAAAACTCTCTTGAGGGCAGATCCGCTCCGGGTTTATTGCTGTCTGGGTGACTGATATCACGGGGCCATCGGTAAACTGTGTCTGATCTCTACAATTTCATCTTCAGCTCATGTTGCCACATTTTTTACCTCATTTTTGTTTTTTGAGAAAAATGAGATCCACACATGAGGACATTTGTTTCAAATTTTGATAGAACAGTGGCAGTATAACGTCCTCGTAAGTGGATATCAGGCCCTTGTAGAGAAAAATTAAGTATTTTGGTCTAGAAGTCCCAAAACGTGATGTCCACATATGTGGACGCCAGGTCCTAGGAGGTTAAACATGAAAATAGCTTCGTCTATTAAAAATTCAAGTTGAGTAAATGATGACAGGAGACTCTCATGGCCGTGACTCTGGGTTTGGAGTTTTCTGTTTATTATTTCTTTTGGATTTTCTGAAGTGATACATGTTCAAGTTTGGAGGGAGGGGTTTGCTGCCTTTTTGTATTTTGCTTATTATCTGAAGTCCTTCAGATAATATTTCTTGATTAGCCAGTATTTAGTTTCCTGGTTAGGTCTTGTCCTCATGCGTTTACAAGTCTTGTTTATTTTATAAAGGTTTTACTAATCCTATCCCCTTTAGTTTGGTTTATTTTCCTTTTTGTGTTTCCCTTCAGTTTCTGTATTGACTTGTCTTTCCAGGTTTCCCTGTGTCAGGTTAATCCTTGTTTCTGCCGTTCCTGTTTTATTTGGTAATGGTTGTTCTCTGTGTTTTGTGTTGAGTTTACTTCCCCGTCTCATTATGTCTGTTGTCTCCAGCCATCCCATCTGTTTTCTCTCTCCATGATATAATGTGAGTGTGTATATTGTCTTGGCCTCCCCTTGTTCATTGTCCCACATAACTGTTTGAACTTTGTGTTCTCCTGCTCCCAGTTTACCTGTTAATCCACTTCCTGGTCATTTCTAGCATTTTGGAATTCCTCGATCAGTTCCCTGTTTGTTCCTGCTCACACAGACATTATTAAAAACAATTATATATTTTCTATCAAAATGTGTTCAGCCTGTGATGATGGCAGGGTGGCACAGCTAATTAAAATGACTCATCTTCCCCCGCTCCTTTATTTCCACATTAAATATCATGGCCAGCAGTGAGACATGCTCATATTCCTCGGTCCACTGGATTAAAATGGAGGCTCTGGTCCTTATTTGCCACAACGAATCCTGGTGCTTTTCTTTCCTTTCTTTTATTCTGAACACTTCACTAACAGGAATTTCAATCACAGGCACCCAAATTTTCCATCTTAATCTATTTATGGCAAAAATATGAAACAGTGTTTTAAATTAACTGAAGACTTAATAACACAAAAGTCCCCCTGTTGTTGACTGATTACTGATAGTAAACATGAGTAGCACTGTCAGCAGCATTATCAACTGTAGCCTTAGCATAGTTATACCAACCTGAACCTTTTTACTTTTTCATAAATAAGAAATTGTAAATATTATTTTTTGATTCTTCTTTTGAATTACTCTTAGTTTCAGTGCAGAAAATATTGCTTGCTAATGAAATAATTTCTGAAGCCAAAATAATGATAAAAGTGTCATAAAGAGTTAGTGGAAGTGGTAGTGAAGATTTTCTGGATTTGTCCTTAAGGGAACAAAGCAGAATCAATCTGTTAGAGAAGGTGCTCATCTGACTCACTACAAGTTGAGGAGCTGAACCCAATGCTACGCACAGAGCAGACCACCGCAAAGCACACTGCATTTGCCCCAACAGACTGATAGAAAAGCTCCAAGATTTTTCTCGACTTCCTTTGAAAACAAAGCCTGCTTATCCCTTTCTTAGATACAGCCTGTGTGTTGTCTTCCTGTTCAGCCTCCTGTCAATGTGGGGACCCGGCTATCTGTACTATTCCAAGATAGACACGGGCCATGTTATTCTGAAGTCCATGACCATCCCTTTAGTCTTACTTACATTCAGAAACAGAATATTTTCCCCAGACCACTCAACAATATCACACTTTAGTTTTCCCGTCCTTCTACCCAAACACAGCAGAATTGTTTATGTAGATGTCAGGATCACGGGCTATACTGAAATTCTCAGGTGTACCAGGTGAGCAGGAATAGGGACAGAACAGTCAACAAAGACAGAGCACTGCCCAATCTCACAAAAACAAGAAAGCAAAACAAAGACAATTGGCTACTGTTTATGGCTTTCATATAACACTAAAAAATAAATGTTGTATAAACTGCTGGATTTTGCACGTTTAGTTGATGCCAGCTTTGGTTCAGCAAAGCTGTGATGGGAATTTCTTCCTCTTTTTACACTGATCCATTACATCCCTTGACAGATTAGTTGTAAGCAACAGCTGAAACATTAGTTAAAGCTGAGACTATTTGGCAGCATTGAAAGTAGCTTTACTGCTAAGCAGTAGTAGCATTAGGTAACATATATTTGTTGGAGCAGTAGCAATGGTGTCAATGCTTTGTGTCAGCAGTAATAAAGCAAATTAGTGCAATTAAGTCATTAGCAGCAGCAGCAGCAGCAGCATTGCAATAACTATTACTAAAAGCACGTATTCCTTCTGCTTGTCAATAGTAGTAATAGTCACAGTGCACATATGTAGCAGGAGTAGTAATAGACTTTGTATTTAGGCCTAAAAAGTGAAAAGTGAGAAAATGTTTATTGTGTGACATGTCGAAAGGACACATTTTAAACATGTCTATCCCCATTTGTTCCTGAGAGGGCAGTATTGTTGCAGGCCATTCTCACATGTGTGCTACATTAAGCAGTCCAGTAGGTGAGCTATTCAAGCATGCCTCTAACCTAGTTGAATACAAACAAATCAACAGAATTAGACAGGGGACTTAAGTAAGGATTTGCATGCTGGTCTACCCATGTAAAGCACAAACTTGTTAGGCTTCAGTCACACAGGAAAGGATGTCTGCAATACTAACCCAAACCAAACCCAACACCATCAATTCTGTGCCCAGCCAACCAGCCACACTAAACCTTCTATTAGTGAATCGACTTAAGGCTCTCATTTCTTCGCCTTCACAGATTCACCCTGCCTTGTACTGTAATCCCTCTCCAGCGGATTTTTAATTAAACACAGACAACACATGTGGGTCAAAGACAGCTGCCAGGCAAGGACATAGAGGCAAAAGGAGACTTGTACCTATGTCAAAGTAAACAGAGCTCATTAGCCAAAATGTATGCCTTTCTCTTTAAACGGGCTAAAAATGAGACGTCACTTCTGACAGGAGTCCTGATCTGCACCCTCTGTTAATTGTTCCACCCTCCCAAAACACACTCGTGCCTTCATACACAATCACTTTTTAAGTGAACTGTTACCATCCTTGACCACGACCTCTAAAAGTAGTCAGCGCTATAAAACAATCTTAGGAAAAGTGAGGGACTCTCCATTTCCTCTTCCTCCCCAGTTCTCACTTTCTGTCACTATGATTGGCAGCTTTAATTAACAATCTAGTGTCCTCGCTGAAAGTGGGTGACAGAGTTTGGGGGAGGGGGGGGGTGAAAATATGAAAACAATGCATAGCCTACTTTTGTGTGCATATAATTAGAGATGTCTGGGGCTTGCTGTAGAACCCAGTGGGCGTGGTACAGACTCAAGCAGGAGCAAATTATGTCCAAATCATCTCTTAGGAATGACAATGAACAATGAACATGTCACACATTGTTCTACATGAGTGTCCCTCCACTCAGCTAACCACACGGGGGTCTCTGTAGCTCTTCCCTGCACTTCAGCAACAAGTTAAAATTGTAGAGACCAGGGCACATGGTATGTAAAGAATTGTAAAAACATTTTTTTTTTAAATTGAAAAGATAATTTTTTCTGGTAGCTGTATCTGAACAATCTACTAATCTCCTGCTTCAAGGCTAAAGCAAAGCTTTTGCATTCCATGTATAACAAAGCTTGATACAACAGTAAAGCACCAAGCTTTATTTACTAGCTCTGTGACTGCAAAAACATTACTATCTTGAACTACCCTAATAGTATGTGAATACTTTTGACATAAATCATCAGTTTGAGCAACATATTAGCTTCTCACCTTAAAGAATTAACTGTGGTTAACGTTTTCTTTGTTCTCTAAATTAAGAAAAAATTTATTTACCTTAAAGGGATTTACTCAAGGCTGAACTTTCAACTTTGGAATTGAAGCTGAATGGACCAGTAACAATCTGTCCTAAATGAGCGAGTCATCTTCAAAAGACCCATATCAGCTAAACTTCACGAGTAACCTATTTCCTGCACAGAGCCAGTGCTCCACCCTTGGCAGAGATTCTTCTTTAGTTTCATAATACATTAACACTAGCACAGAACTTCCACATGAAACAGAAAAAAATCACCCAGTGAAGCTTTTTGAAGGCAAGCGTTCTGCTATTCTCATCACTTTTCTAGGTCAGCGTACAGGATGCTGTGTTTAAACCAACTCACAAACAACATATGTCAACTGTTGCCTTATGCAAGGGCAAACAAAGTAGATCTGTTTTTAATGTCTACTCGGGTCATCCCTGAATTATCCCTCTAGTGTCTGGGCCAGCGCTATCATCCTCAAATGCCCTATTATTATTGTGTATGGGCTCAGTGACCCCAGCTACAGAGCCATCTGCTCAGAGTCTACTGATGCTCAGATTAGGGGTGCAGGCCAGAGGAGGGTAAGGGGACACACATGTTTAGTTGCTGAGATGCCTCTTCTAGGCGCTGCTCTGTTAGATCAGGTGGTAGGAAGATGAAAGCTAATACGCAAAGTTTTGACACAGACAGAAATCCAACCACCAGCTGATTTCCATGCTGTTTTCCCCCATACAGCTTCTACCAGTGTAATCAATACCCCCTTCCTGTACTCCACACGCTCCTCTCCTCTCCCACTTCCTTCACTTCACTGTCTGGTTCATTTTCCACCACCTCCACCTGAGATGCAGTACCAACACTTGACGGCCTTGCTTACTGAATCGATGATTCGGGGCCTCCTGGAACGGCAAGCTTATAAAACCCACAACACCGCACTCTGTGTGCTGGCAGCGAAACATCCTCATAAAACAGAATGAGGATTTTAGCGGTATATGCTTCCAATCATCCTTGGCTTTAGTAACATGTTCTTCTGTGAATGTAAAGATGCTTTAGCTTGCTCATTTCCATGCAGAGCATGAATGTAATCCTTTATGTTTATCTCTCTGAGTTCGGAGGTCACGGGGGGCTGCAGCCCACTGTACTTGCTACTGATGCATACGCCATTTGAAAGGCACACGCAGCAGATGCTGGCCCAGGTGCAATTATTTCTTATAACTGCCAAACTAGTTTGTCTGGTTTTATGAAGCATGTGAGGCGTACCTGGATTTGAATGGTAAAGCATTACCTTGACCTGCACTTTGAGGGTCTCACGCTTCATGTGCAACAGGAGGAAAGATGTATGGAAAACAGCAACACCAAGACACAACGTGGCAACGCTAAAGCTTTACTGACAGAGAAGGAAATAAGAAGCTGGTGACCAAGACGTCCCGCAGTGATAGCAGGTGCACAGGTGTTGCTGCTCATACTGCATAACCTCCCATGCTGTGCACAGGAACCCTGACAGGGGTGAGCAGGCATTGCCACAATGCCCTTGTTTGCTCCAGTGAGGGCATGTTATATTATTTATTTAATAATTTGACTTTTTTTTCCTTACAAGTTTCCTTTCAACTTTTAATATCTCTCATGTGCCACAGGGACACTGGGAGGCCCACCAGTTTGATAACTTTAAATGCCTACTTTTTAAAGTGTAATATCTACAGCTACCTTGGGACCTTGCTCCATATCAGTGATTTTCTTTTTTCTTTTTTGCTATCTTACAAAAAGTGAGGGGTAAGATATAAGAAGAAGTGAGTTTGTGGTTTGGCAGTTAATCTAACTTGAGTTTATCAGCGCTGTGGTTTACTACATTAACGACACGGAGGACTAAACATGTGAGCCCGAGAGGGAAAACTGTGGGAGATAAGGAGCTGGAGGAGAAGGTAGCCGAGCTGAAAAGAAATAGCTTTTGGCATCATGTGGTTATTTTTCTCCAGAAGCTTCAGAAAGGAAAGGAAGCATGAGGAATGCCATTCCTGCAGTTTGCCCTCAGATGTCATTTCAATCTAAAGTGACATTTGCTGATAGCACCGACACAAAATCATCCTGCAGCCGAACTCTGACCCCGTCTGCTGAATCTGCTGTTCGGTCATCTCGCGCTGCAGCGATAACCGAGCGACAGTTTCCACTCTGCTGCCAGCACCACCGCTGGCATCGACCTGTCATCAGACTTGACAGTTCCAACCAGAGGTTTCATGGCCGGGGAATAGCTTGGACAATTGGTTCAGCCGCAGAGAGTAAACACACTGTCAGCTAGGCAGAACAAGTGACAGAGGAATATTCATAAAGATTATTCATGGCTGGCTGTCAGCAGCGGTGACAAATCTGGGAGGTAATGGCAGCAGCAGCCAAATCTGACGGAGAGCAGGACTGGACTAAATGGACAGGCAGCCATCACTGCAGAACAGTCATGCTCCTGCATATGTCTTCTCTGTGTGCACCTCATCCCTAATACATGTGCCCAGTCGTAGCAACAACTGCATCATCAGTCTCAACTGCCATTCCCAACAAGTTGGCCACGTCTGTGTGCTGAGAGCAAATGCTTCCAGAACCAGGGGGTAAATTATCCTTGAAAGGAAAAAAAATCCTCCCTCAAATTCTCCACAATGTTATCACCATCAATCTGTGATGGTGAGAGCGTTCTAGGGTTTAACTTTTGACGAAGTGCTCTAATTTACTTTTCTGCTATACCCACTTTCCCTCACATTTGTTTTTTACTTCCTCTTTGTAGGGCTGGGTATTGCTTGGAATTCTGGGACGAATATCAAAGTTTAAAGCTGAAATTTTAAAAAAAACAAAAAAACAATTGTGCTCTTGTTTATAATTTCCATCCAGGTCTGCTGAGTAGATTGATGTGCTTTAAAACCTGTGCTCACCTCTATAATATCATAATATGTACATTTTTTACTTTAAAGAATGTTCTCTCAAGTTTTGACATTCAACAGACAAGAAATATTATAACTGACCTATAAAAAAATAATAATTATTGAGTTAATTGAAATATTTTTTTCTTGAAAATATATGGCTAAGGCTACTTCTTAATTTTTTTTTGCGTTTTTTATTGAGTCAATCATCATCTGTATAATTTAGATTTTTTTTTAGAGCTCCACCAATTGCAAGATTCTTGGGTGATTCCAATTTACAATTATTTAAGTGTGACCTGACGATACGGAGTTTTTTCTCTGACAGCGTTTAAAAACAAAACTGAACTTTTCTTCAATGCTATAATTTCATT